>NW_026988504.1:22835000-23483599 GCF_030222135.1 Aotus nancymaae
TCTCAAAAATATTTGGAGCTCCGGAGGCCAGCAAGTGGCTCTGTGTGCCCCTGGCTATCGGGCGGAGAGGGGCTGGGAGAGCTGCGCCTTTCTGTGACCCCTCTGACTGATCCTCCTGACAGCGGATCCGGGGTCGCAAAGCCACGTTAGACGAGATCCAGACAGTGCACTCTGAATACCACACCCTGCTCTATGGGACCAGCCCCCTCAACCGGCAGAAGCTGGACAGCAAGAAGTTGCTCGGTGAGCTGGCACGTGGGCGGGTGGGCAGGGCATGTCCAGTGCCAGGGTGAGATGGGGGCTGTCAGGAGGACCGCCGAGCCAGGCTAGGAGGGTTGTCCCCTTGGGCACAGGGCATCACTGCTGCAGAGGTGGCAGTTATCACATCATACACCTCCAGAGGGCGCCATTAACATAGAGCATGTGTCGGGTGCGGTGCAGGAGGATCCCCATCCGGGGATGCTCGGCTGGGGGGACTGCTTTGCTCCCCTCCAGGCTTATCATGCTCCTCTCTGCCTACCTTCCAACCCTAGAGGTAGGACATCCCCAAGAACGGGACTGACAGCTCCCAACTGGTGTGGGCTGCAAGGCCTTATACTTGGGTCTGACCCCTCATTTTTAGTGGCTAAGCCTGTAGCCCTGGCAGTTGAGGCCACTTCTTTTTTTTTTTTTTGAGATAGTCTCGCTCTGTTCCCCAGGCTGGAGTGCAGTGGCTCAATCTCAACTCACTGCAAACTCTGTTTCCCGGGCTCAGGTGATTCTCCTGCCTCCGCCTCCCAAGTAGCTGGGTTTATAGGCATGTGCCACCGTGCCTGGCTAATTTTTGTATTTTTAGTAGAGATGGGGGTTCACCATGTTGGCCAGGATGGTCATGAGCTCCTGACCTCAAATGATCCACCCGAGGCCACTTGTAGTGTAGCTCTGTCCCTCTTCCCTGCAGGCCCCATCAGCCAGAAGATGTATGCCGTGCTGCCTTGTGGGGGCATCGGGGTGAGTAGGAAGTGCAGCAGTGGGGGTGGGTGGGCGGCTCTCCCAGCGCTGTCTCTTCCCTGCCTCCCACGGTGGCTGGCCCACTGTCCAGGTGCCTTCCCTGTTCTTGCCCTCCCCCTGCAGGGGGCATGCTGAAGCCTGCTCTCCTGCCCTGCAGGTGGACAGCGACACTGTGTGGAATGAGATGCACTCCTCCAGTGCTGTGCGCATGGCGGTGGGCTGCCTGCTGGAGCTGGCCTTCAAGGTGGCTGCGGGAGAGCTCAAGGTGAGCATGTGCTTGTGACCTCGGTGCCCCTTGGCATGGTCCTGCTCCTAGAGGCGGAGAACAGGGGCAGCCTTGGGTTCCTTTCAGTGAGGGACTGTCCTTTGCAAGCCCAATTCTTGGACACCAGGGTGGGAAGGAGGTGTCAGCTGGGATTAAGGTGTATGAGGGACCAGAAAAAGACACTAATGCCTAGTGCACTCCCGGGTGTCTCGAGGCAGAAGTACTATCTCCCTGCTCAGGCCTCATGGTTGGCATTCAAAATGGTCCGTTGAGGCTGGGCACAGTGGCTCACGCCTGTAATTTCAACAGTTTGGGAGGCTGAGGCGGGCGGATAGCTTGAGCCCAGGAATTGGAGACCATCCTGGGCAACATGGTGAAACACTGTCTCTACAAAAAATTAACCAGGCATGGTGGCGTGTGCTTGTAGTCCAAGCTACTCGGGAGACTGAGTTGGGAGGATTGCCTGAGCCTGGGAGGCCGAGGTTGTAGTGAGCCATGATCGCGCCACTGCACTCCAGCCTGGGTGATAGAGCAAGACCCTGTCTCCAAAATAAACAACAACAACAACAAAAAACCCAGCAAAACTGTGCGTTGAACATATAGATCTGCTTTTCTGGTTTGTGTTCACTTCCCTGCCTGGCTTGTGCTTCTGTCCTGTGCCACCCCCTCCACGGCCTTCCTGCCTGGATCTTGTCCCTGACCTCTGCCCGCACCTCTTCAGAATGGATTTGCCATCATCCGGCCCCCAGGGCACCACGCCGAGGAGTCCACAGCCATGTGAGTGCCCTAGATTCTCTGCCCTCGCCCCTTCCTGTCTCTTGCAAACATCATGCTGAAGCTGACCTCCCGCCTTTTTCTCCCCCACCCACCTCAGGGGATTCTGCTTTTTCAACTCCGTAGCCATCACAGCGAAACTCCTGCAACAGAAGTTGAACGTGGGCAAGGTCCTCATCGTGGACTGGGTAGGCAGTGAGCTGGTGGGGCTGGGCAGGGGTGGGCAGAGCTGGGACCAGGGTTGGCCTTCAGGAAGTCCCCTCCCCCAGCGCCACCTCCAAGCAGCCCAGTCATCCTCGTCCTCAGGTGCCCAGTGCGGAAGGAAGGGTGCTGGGGCTCCTGCCGGATGACTAACCTCACATTCTAGCAGGGCTCCCTCCTCTCTAAGAAAGACATTTAGCTCCTGTTCCATCTTGGCCGTCACGTTGCAGCTTCAAGCAATGAAGTCCCAGGATTTCCTATGGACAGTAGTGATGCTGCTGCCATTGCTAGTAGCCGATTTTTTCTCCCACCGCCTACGACTACGGGGGGACTGTATACCAGGAACCCAATGAGTACTTTATGGCCACCTTGAGTAGTAAGAACAGGGATGTCCATTTCTGCAAATGAAGGTGTCAGTCATTGTGTGACTCACCCAAGGCCACTCTGCTGGAGATACTGGCACTGGGTTTCAGACCAGGCCTTTTGGCCCCAGCACTCTGCTTATGCTACCACAGGTGCTTCTCAAACCCTGCTCCTAATGGTGGAGGCAAAGGCACACGCCACTCTGTGAGCTGGGGAAGTGGCCAGGAGCGAGCCTCGGGAAGGATGAAATCTCTTGGAAGCCCAATTCTGGCTTAAAAATTTATGTAAATGTTGGATCCTTCTTCAGAATCTTAAGTGTTTGTGGCTGGGCACAGTGGCTCAAAGCCTGTAATCCCAGCACTTTGGGAGGCCAAGGTGGGTGAATCACTTGAGGTCAGGAGTTTGAGACCAGCCTGGTCAACATGGTGAAACCCCGTCTCCACTGGAAATACAAAAAATTAGCCAGGTGTGGTGTCGAGAGCCTGTAATCCCAGCTACTCGGCAGGCTGAGGCAGGAGAATCACTTGAACCCGGGAGACAGAGGTTGCAGTGAGCCAAGATGATGCTATTGCACTCCAGTCTCGATGACAGAGTGAGACTCTGTCTCAAAAAAAAAAGAAAAAAAAAGGCGCGGCACAGTGGTTTATGCCTGTAATCCCAGCCCTTTGGGAGGCCAAGGCAGGTGGATCACCTTAGGTCATGAGTTTGAGACCAGCCTCGCCAACATGGTGAAACCCCATCTCCACTAAAAATACAAAAAAAATTAGCCGGGCGTGATGGCACATGCCCATAATACCAGCTACTTGGGAGGCTGAGGCAGGAGAATCGCTTGAACGCGGGAGGAGGAGACTGCAGTGAGTCAAGTCGTGCCACTGCACTCCGGCCTGGCAACAAGAGTGAAACTCCGTCTCAAACAAAAAGAAAAAGAATGTGATCTGCTTGTTTTAAATTCCCTATTAGCCTTAATGTTTTCCCCAAAACTGTGAAGTGGAATGGGTTCTGTAAGGAGATCTGCCATTCCCATGGCTTTGAGTATCCCCTACACAGTGCCACACCACAGAGGCTCAGACCCTAGTTAGAGAAGCGTGGGGTGGGCAATGCCATTGTAAACAGAATACGGATGCCCTGTGGCTAGGGTGGGTATACCCCCAAAGCCCACCATGCGGTTTGGGTGGGGCCGGTGGAGTTTTTTTGGTTTGAGGGTTGGGGTTTTGCTATGTTGTCCAGGTGGGTCTTGAATTCCTAGGCTCAACAATCCCCCCAGCCCTCAGCCTCCCAAACTGCTGGGAGCACAGGCATGAGTAACAGCACCCAGCTGACAGGTGGAATTGTGACCATTGCATCCATTTTCCTGATGCTTCCACCTCCCCTCCTAGGACATTCACCATGGCAATGGCACCCAGCAGGCATTCTACAATGACCCCTCTGTGCTCTACATCTCTCTGCATCGCTATGACAACGGCAACTTCTTTCCAGGCTCTGGGGCTCCTGAAGAGGTAGAGCTCCTGGGCATAAATGCAGACTCTGTTGGCCCCTCTGGGAGGTGGCACAGTGGGACCTGGTTGGGAGCCACAGAGGCCCGGTGGTGCTAGTACCTGGGGAGTCTGGGCTCCTAGAGGGAGGACCACACTGATCTGACTGCTCCTCCAGGCAGAGCAGAGGTCAGTGGAGTGAGACCTGGAGGCAGCAGTGAGGGCAGGGGTGAGGGCAGGGGCAATGTTTGGGATCCCCAGGCAGTGAGAATAGCCCTCTCCCCAACTCTGGTGCCAGGTTGGTGGAGGGCCAGGCGTGGGGTACAATGTCAATGTGGCATGGACAGGAGGTGTGGACCCCCCCATTGGAGACGTGGAGTACCTTACAGCCTTCAGGTAGGGACTAAAAAGGGCCATGGGAGTCACAGGGAGCCCCCGAGCCCTGCGGTGGGAGGGGACAGAAGGCACTCAGTTCAGTGTGGGTAGAGGGGGTTGTCTCTGGCATGATAAGTGGGACGACGCCTGGCCTGGCCATCTGCCAGGCTCAGCTTGGGCCATCCCTTTGCAGGACAGTGGTGATGCCCATTGCCCACGAGTTCTCACCTGACGTGGTCCTAGTCTCTGCCGGGTTTGATGCTGTTGAAGGACATCTGTCTCCACTGGGTGGCTATTCTGTCACCGCCAGATGTAAGCGTGCTGGGGGATAGAGGGAGGAAGTGGAATAGTGAGGATAGAGTCCAGTGGGGCGTGGGGCAGGGAACAGACTGATACTGCAGGGGATGGGGAAAGCAGGGGCAGGGCCTAGACTTGGAATCATCTTGATGACTCCCCCAAATCGTCCTCTGCCAACTTTGGCCTTGAGGGGCCGGCAGGTGGAAATGGGGTAGCAGAGGGTAGAGCATTCGTACTGCAGGAGCTGTAGCGATGGAGCTTGTGGTCCCTGGTGTTGCAGTGATGCTCCTTGAAAGCAGCTGGTCATCGGAGTCTTTAGCCAGTCTGTTAATGTTTTGACTGTGATAGGGCATTTAGCCCATGGACATTTTATTTTATTTTATTTTATTTTTTTGAGATGGAGTCTCGCTCTGTTGCCCAGGCTGGAGTGCAGTGGCGTGATCTCGGCTCACTGCAACCTCAGCCTCCTGAGTAGCTGGGACTACAGGCACACTCCACCACGCCTGGCTAATTTTTTTGTATTTTAGTAAAGACAGGGTTTCACCATGTTGGCCAGGATGGTCTCAATCTCCTGTGATCCACCTACCTCGGCCTCCCAAAGTGCTGGGATTACAGGTGTGAGCCACTGTGCCGGGCCACCATTGTATTTTATTATGGATCTATTAGAGTTTATATCTGCCATCATATTTTGTGCTATTTGTCCCACCTCTTGTCTTTTTCTTTTTCTTTTTGTTTGAGGTGGAGTCTCGCTCTGTTGCCCAGGTTGGAGTGCAGTGGCACAATCTTGGCTCACTGCAAGCTCCACCTCCTGGGTTCAAGTGATTCTTCTGCCTCAGCCTCCTGAATAGCTGAGACTACAGGTGTCTGCCACCATGGCTGGCTAATTTTTAAATTTTTTTTAAATAGAGACAGGATTTCACCATATAGTCCAGGCTGGTCTTGAACTCCTGACCTCAAGTGATTCACCCACCTTGGCCTCCCAAAGTGCTGGGATTACAGGCATGAGCTACCACGCCTCTCCTGTTTCTTTTTCTCTCCTTTTCTTACTGACTCTTGAATTGAATACCTTTTACCATTTCATCCTCCTCCCTTCACCCATCCCCAAAGGTTTTGGCCACTTGACCAGACAGCTGATGACCCTGGCAGAGGGCCGGGTGGTGCTGGCCCTGGAGGGAGGCCACGACTTGACCGCCATCTGTGATGCCTCTGAGGCTTGTGTCTCGGCTCTGCTCAGTGTAGAGGTGAGGGGTGGGAAGGGGCTGGGAGGTGGCAAGCCAGGGGGCTGAGGGGCCAGCCAGCACTGGGAGCCCGTTAGGAAGCTTTTCTTTGGTCCTAAGGAATAGCTAAAGGCCAGGGAAGGCTTTCTGAGTATGGGTTTGTCCAAAAAGACCATGTTTGCCCGTCATGAGCGATATCTGGGGCCGAGCGGGGCAGTTAGAGGGGTACGTATCGCAACCCTACTCCCCACCCTAAGCCTTCTCTTCTTTCCCCTGCCAGCTGCAGCCCTTGGATGAGGCAGTCTTGCAGCAAAAGCCCAACATCAATGCAGTGGCCACACTAGAGAAAGTCATCGAGATCCAGAGTGCGTGGGGACTCATGGAGGGGCTCGGGCTGCCAAGGCGGGGTGGAGCTTGTGGGAGCACCAGGACTGGAGCAGTTCATGTGGGTGTTGTCTGCCCTCCCTCACCCCTTGCCCGTCTCTCATCCACAGGCAAACACTGGAGCTGTGTGCAGAAGTTCGCCACTGGTCTGGGCTGTTCCCTGCGGGAGGCCCAGGCAGGTGAGACCGAGGAGGCTGAGACTGTGAGCGCCATGGCCCTGCTGTCGGTGGGGGCTGAGCAGGTACAGGCTGCGGCAGCCCGGGAGCACAGCCCCAGGTAAGCAGCACGCCTGCCGCCTCTCTGCCCTCACCCCTGCTGGTGTGCCCAACTCAACACCCTCCCCTGTGTTTGTCCCCAACAGGCCAGCAGAGGAGCCCATGGAGCAGGAGCCTGCCCTGTGATGCCCCGGCCCCCATCCCTCTGGGCTTCACCATTGTGATTTTGTTTATTTTTTCTATTAAAAACAAAAAGTCACACATTCAACAAGGTGTGCCGTGTGGGTCTCTCAGCCTTGCCCCTCCTGCTCCTCCACGCTGCCTCAGGCCCCCAGTCCTGTGGCCTCCACCTCAGCTCTAGAAGCCTGCTCCCTCTGCAGGGGGTGGGAGGTGTCTTCCCAGCCCTGACCCAGGTGTCCCTCCACCCATTTTCCTGCATTCTGTCCTTTTCCCCCTTGGAGCCTGGGCCAGCTCAAGGTGGACACGGGACCCAGACAGTACCCTCCAGTTCTGGGCCCCCCCTCGAGTGAGGAGGGAACAGGTAGTCGGTGCCTTGGTTTCAGCTGATTGGGGGGAAATGCCTTAATTTCACCCTCCTCCCTTCTTCAGCCTCGGGGGGATCTGGAGGGTCCACTACTAAGATGCAGAGTGGAAGGGAGGTGGGCACCCACTCTGCGATTCTCCACTTTTTCCCCTTCTGTCGTCCTCTGCATCTCTGCACAGATCCCTTTCCTCCTCCTCCTTGGTCTCAGCACTGATGGGAGGCTGGTGCCCAAGCCATGGCTGCGGTCTGTGAGCAGGGCTATCTTGCCTCACACTCTTCAGGGCCTGCTTCCCCTTTCCCGGGGCCGAGGGGATGAAAAGTGTGTGGGGAAGGAGAGGACTGGTTTCCTGGGTTCTCAGGGGCCAGGAGGAGCTGCAGAACCAGGCCTGCTCCCCACCTTACTTGGATGGCCTCCCTGTCCCTCTGCTGGCACAGCCCGGGCAGGGGGAGAAGGTGGTCCCTGCAGGGGGGCTCCAGCTGGTGAGAGCCCCCCTGCTGTCAGGACTAGCTTTCCCTAGCCATCCAGCATGCTGCAGGGAGAAGGGGCAGGGGCTCACTCCCTCCTGGGGCCTTTTGCTTTGGAGCCTAGGGATGGTGAGAGTGGGGGTTCTTGAAGGGGTAAGGCCAGAACCCAGGGATCCAGGAGTTGGCCCTCTGCTGGAGCTTCCATACCTCTTGGGCTCCCTTTGCTGGCCCCAAGCCCAAGGGAGCTAAGACCAGGAGGGGGCTGAGTGCTGCCCCTTCTCTTTCCCAGGAGCCCTGCCAGGGGCTGTGGGCCTACAAGGCTTCCAGGGAATGCTGTCCAGCCTGTAGGAAACCAAAGATGGGAAGTGGCTCCTAGGGGGCTGACTCTTCCTCCCTCCTCCTCCCCAGTACCACATATACTTTCTCTCCTCCCATCTCCAGGGCCCCACCAATCTGTTTACATATTTATTATCCTATTGGGGGCCTGAGCAGGGTTGAGGGAGCCAGGGGAGGGGCAGGAGCCCCAGCACCATCGATTCATTGGTTCGTTGTGCGCTATGTGTGTATGTTTTAGATCCTCCTGGGGGATGGGGACGGGGCTAGGCCCAGTGTACCAGGCCTCTCTGCTGAGCCCCAGACTCCGGGCCCCTTGCCCACCCTCTCCCTGTGGCTGGTCTGGTTCTCATGTAAACCCACTCCTTGCTTTGTCTCCCTGGATATGGATTTCAGTTAAGGATTTTGTAACCCGTTACACTGTGTGTCCTTGTGTAAATAAACTTGTTTCTGGCAGTGCCTTCTGGGGCCAATGTCTCTATTCTCTGGGCTCCCAAATGGAGTAGTTCATCCTCCTTCCTAGCCAAAAACACTACTCTTTGCTCCAGCCCCTGGACCAGAAGCCATTTTAGGAAACTGGAGGTTGGGGCGCAAGATCTGTCCTGTAGGTGAAAGTCAGGGTTACACTGAATATAGTCAAAGCATCTCATGGGACCTCTCATGTGGCCTAGGCAGTGATGAGGCAGGGGATCCAGGGGCCAAGAGGTCTTATCTGAGTTTACAGCCCTCTCCTTTCCTGCCTCTCTGCCCCTGGAAACAAGACTGGAGGTGGCACAGAGACTGCTGGAGCAGCCTGGCAAGGGTTCCGCCTGTGCACACACAGGCAAGTCCTCCTATGGAGAGGTACGCACAGGCAAGAAAGGAATCTCAAAGTATTTGAGGGCTTTATTGGGGCCGCCCCAGCTGCCCCTCACAGTGTTGCAGGAACCCGCTGGTCTTGCTGTTGCCTTTGCTCTTTGGGGGCTTGAGAGGAAAGGAAAAGGGAGGACCAGCTTCTCTGGGAGAGAGAAGGCCCATCTTTCGGGCTAAGACCAGGTGGTAGGAAAGCAGATTTAGAGGAGGGCCTGCTTGGGGGCTGGAAGGGCATGGGGCTGCCTCCTGGAGTGTGGTGGTCACAGAACATTGGCTTTGTGGGAGAAAAAGGAAAGAAGGAGACACACAAGAAGTCAGGAAGAGTGGATGGGTGCTGCTTCCTGGGCACTGAACATGTGCACTACCCAGGGCACGAGGGCCAGGACTAGGCATGGCCAGAGGGTGTACTTGAGGAAATTGAAGATGTAGAAGAGGCTTATCTGAGCGGGGTGGCCCAGCCAGTCCAGGGGGCCTAGCAGCCCCATGGCCAGCACAAGGCAGGCTATCTTCTGGCCATTTCCCAGCTGTGCCCGACGCACCTGTGCATAGCAGGGAGAGTGCACGGCAATGCCCAGGCCCAGGGCAGCCCCTGAGTCACGGCTCAGGGCGGCAAAAGGCCGGCTATCCATGTGTATCCACTCAGGCCGCTCACACCACTTGAAGGCTAGGCTGATGGACCTGTGGGGAAGAAGAGTCCTTGCCAGGAGAGACTGGAACGTAGAAGGCCACTGCCTCTTGGCCATCTGCCCCTGGGGCCCACTCCTATGTTCTGCTTTGTGCCTGTGAGAGTCTATGTGAATAGGTAATGTGTCCTTTTTTAGCTATAATGAACCAGAGATCCACCAGGCTAAGTGCAGGCAAGATAGGACAGGGCCCGGCCCGTCCAGGCTTCAAAGTGAGACTTACCAAGAAAGATCTAGGCCCAGCGTAAAGAGGGTCCAGTAGATGAGGCTGGCCCCTAGCATGAGGGCCAGTGCAGTCAACCCATAGAAGCTCAGCTCCCGCTCCACAGGCACCCGGGGAGTCATCAGCCAGCCCAGGACAGCGCCTAGGAGAGTGGAGTGACAGCAGCTTCAAGGAGTTTAGGGATATGACCCTCCCCGCCCCCACCCCCGGCTGCAGTGCAGCTTGGCAAGAGAACAAACTGAGACATAAGGGAGGCCTCTGGGGTGGGCTCTACAAAAGCTGGGAAGATCCTAGACTGATCCTCCCACTGCCAAAGGCATCCATTCTCAGCCCACCCCGTTGCCCCAGTTGCTCACCAGTTATTAGGCCAGCCAGCACCTGGTGAGGAAAATGTGCTAAGATGAAGACCCGCGACAGGCCAATCGCCAAAAGGAACGTGCAATAAGCCAGGGTAGGCATCACCCTTACCCAGTGGCTAGAAAGAAGAGAGGCAAGGAGCTCAGAGCGCGTCCATACACAGCTCGGCCTCCTGTAGCACCCAGGTACCCCATGGCTTGACCACACACCCCAGGGACCCCAGAACTCCAGCTCCCAGGCTGCCATGCTGCTGGGTCTTTTAGGTACATGGTGCCATCAGCCCTGTTCCCAATTGTGGGCAATACCAAGGGTATACCTGCGGGTCCGAGTGGCCAACTGCGAAGAGAGGGCTGTCATTATGGGCCAGAGGGCTGCTCCTGTGACCATGCAGTGTCCAGAAGGGCTGCCTGCCAGCGAATCCAGAAGCTCGTTGTGAGAAGATGGAGGCAGAACCCAGGGCCTCTGGTGATGCCCCAATAATACAGCTGCCTCTCCTGGCTGAGAAGAGAGCTTTTCCCCGGCACTGATCCATAGCTCGTTCTGCTCTGAGGCCTTTTTACTGCCACCTGAGGTCACTGCGCTCAAGCTTCTATCCTGACCTGTGTCTCTTGGCTGTACTCTATACAAGGTGGGCAGCTGGTACATAGCATGAGTGCCCTCCTCCCATCACTCAGCTTGGTCTCTCTGGGGCTCCTTTGTTCTCCGGGCCAGTAATTGGGAGACTAGATCTATGGTTGGGCCACCCAGGCTGAAAAAGTACTCTGAAATGTTCACCTGAATCCTAACCACATTGAGAAAGGGAGGATGTTTGAGACTTCCCACCTGGACCAGTCTCACAAGAAGAGGGGAACTGGTGAACCTGGACCGGAGCCTGGCTGTAGTACCCAGACTCATGGACCCACCAAAAGGGCCTGTCTCCAAACAGAAACCTGGAAGAGAACAGATGCAAGATGACTTTCCACATGCACACACAGCCAGGGAGATGCAAGGGGAGCAGGACACGGAGTACTCCAGAGGGCCTGAGGAGTGAAGTCAAAAAGGGGCTCCAATTCTGTACATTGCTCTCAAGGAATCCATGGATACCTTGCCATGGTTTTCTACCTGAGAACAGGAGGAAGAAAGCACACTATTTATTTTCTTTTTTCCCTTAACCCTCAAAGCCTGTGGAAATATTTTTTGTTTTTTGTTGAGATGGAGTCTTTTATTTTTGCTCTTATTACCCAGGCTGGAGTGCAATGACATGATCTCGGCTCACCACAACCTCCGCTTTCAGGGTTCAAGCAATTCTCCTGCCTCAGCCTCCCGAGTAGCTGGGACTACAGGCGCATGCCACCACGCCCAGCTAATTTTTTTGTATTTTTAGTAGAGACAGGGTTTCACCATGTTGACCAGGATGGTCTTGATCTCGTGACCTCATGATCCACCCGCCTCGGCCTCCCAAAGTGCTGGGATTATAGGCATGAGCCACCGTGCCCAGCCTGGAAATATTTTTAAAAACTAGCCTGGGGCCACGTACAGTGGCTCATGACTGTAATCCCAGTGCTTTGGGAGGCCTTGGCTGGAGAATCATTTGACGCCAGGAGTTCAAGACCAGCCTGGGCAACATGGCAAAACGCAGATTCAACAAAAATAAAAAAAATTAGCTAGAAGTGGTGGTGCACACCTTTAGTCCCAGTTACTTGGGAGGCTGGGCAGTCAGATCGCTTAAGTCCAGGAGTTTGGGACCAGCCTGGGCAATAGGACAAAACCCCATCTCTTTTTTTTTTTTTTTTTTTTTGAGACGGGGTTTCACTATGTTGGCCAGGCTGGTCTTGAACTCCTGACCTCAAGTGATCCACCAGACTCGGCCTCCCAAAGTGCTGGGATTACAGGCGTGAGCCACCGCGCCTGGCGATAAAACCCCATCTCTACAAAAACTACAAAAATTAGCCAGGCGTCTTGGGGTACACCTGTAGTCCCTGCTACTTCAGAGGCTGAAGTGGGAAGGATCACTTGAGCCCAGGAGGTTGAGTCTGCAGTAAGCTGTGATCATGCCATTGTACTCTAGCCTGGTGATGGAGCAGAAAACAAAAAAAAAGTGAATAAAATAAAAAATAAAACTGATACAGGGGCAAGAGATTGTGGCATGCATGTGTGTGCATTCTGCAATACTCAGCCATCCCACTCTATCCCCTTTCACTGAAGAGCCAGCTCTTATCATCCATAGAGAGCCCAGGACCCAGCTCTCTCTCCCTCACTAACCCTCCTACTACCCCTGCCTCCATGTCCCCAGTTACAACCTGAATTATCCACATCTAAATTTATGTGAGCCTCTCATGTCTGAAAATGGGAGTGGGAAATGGACACAGGAGGTTGAGAAAGAATAAGGAGGCCAAAAAAATTTCAAAATCCTCTGGTCTAGCAAGTGCTTGGCTGGGCCCTGGGAAACCACACACTGAAGAGGCTGCTGTGGCCAGGAAGAGAAAAGATGGGATAGCAAATGAGATGCTGGCAGGAAGCGGCATGCTGGGAAGGCAGATATAGAAGGCACTTGCCTCTCGCCTCTGAAAACTGAGCCTAGTATACATCAAGTGCTCACTTAGAAAATGAATGGGGGTGCTAGGCGTGGTAGCTCACGCCTATAATCTCAGCACTTTAAGAGGCTGAGCAGGCAGATCACTTGACGTCAGGAGTTTGAGATCAGCCTGGCCAACATGGTGAACCACCCCCCCCCCACACTAAAAATACAAAAATTAGCCAGGCGGGCGGTGGGCGCCTGTAATCCCAGGTACTTGGGAGGATGAGGCAGGAGAATCACTTGAACCTGGGAGACAGAGGTTGCAGTGAGCCAAGACTGTGCCATTGTACTCTAACATGGGCAACAGAGAGAGACTCTATCTCAAAAAAAAAAAAAAGAATGCCAGGCACAGTGGCTCACACCTATAATCCCAGCACTTTGAGAGGCCGAGGTGGGCATATTACCTGAGGTCAGGAGTTTGAGACCAGTATGACCAACATGGAGAAACTCCGTCTCTACTAAAAATACAAAAATTAGCTGGGTGTGGTGGCATGCACCTGTAATCCCAGATACTTGGGAGGCTGAGGCAGGAGAATCGCTTGAATCCGGGAGGCAGAGATTGAAGTAAGCCAAGATCTCGACATTGCACTCCAAGCTGGGCGACAAGAGCAAAACTCTGTCATTAAAATTAAAAAAAAAAAAAAAAAAAAAGGAGGAAAGAAAGGAAAATGAATAGGGGCTTTGCCACTTGGGAGCCATTAATATTAATGTCTGGGGGAGGCCAGGTGCGGTGGCTCACACCTGTCATCCTGGCATTTTGGGAGGCCGAGGTGGGCGGATCATGAGGTCAAGAGATCAAGACCATCCTGGCCAACATGGTGAAACCCTGTCTCTGCTAAAAATACAAAAATTAGCCGGGCGTGGTGGCACATGCCTGTGGTCCCAGTTACTCAGGAGGCTGAGGCGGAAGAATCGCTTGAACCCAGGAGGTGGAGGTTGCAGTGAGCTGAGATTGCACCACTGCACTCCAGCCTGGTGACAGAGCAAGACTCCATCTCAATAATAATAATAATAATAATAATAATAATGTCTGGGGGAGATTGTGATCTTTGGGGGACAAGGACTAGAGAGGGAGGCTTATAGACTTTGAGGGAGGAGAGAGCACAAAGCAAAGGGCAATTAGGCAAGAAGGAACTGAAGAGACCACTGTGGTTCCCTTTACCGTAAGGATGAGGCTGTTTCAGCAAGTCATTGCAGCCCATTGAAATACCTAGTATGGCCAGGCGCGGTGGCTCACGCCTGTAATCCTAGCACTTTGGGAGGCCGAGGTGGGTGGATCACCTGAGGTCAGGAGTTCAAGACCAGCCTGGCCATCATGGTGAAACCCCATCTTAAAAAAAAAAAAAAAGAAATACCTAGTATGTCCAACAGAGCAAAGCAGGGGAGTACAAAAGGAAAAAAAAAAAAGAAGTACCTAGTATGAGCCTCCCTTTCTTCCCCCAGGCTGGGGATCTGGCAATAGAGGCTGAGGTGAAGGGAGTTGTGGCTGCATGCCCAGTCCCAAGGGCCACAGGGCCTTTACCCATGTCCCTGGGCTTCCTGGCTTCTAAGTCTCAGTGTGAAGAGTCATCTACTAGTGAATGAAGGAGAAAGAAGGGAAAGTGTTCCCTGGAATGCAGAGCTTTAGCCCAAACTTTACCGCGCACACACACAGGGAATCAACTGGGGACCCTGATAAAATGCAGATTTTGATTCAGTAGCTCTGGCCCTGGGCCTGAGAGTCTGCATTTCTAGCTAGTTTCAAGTGCTGCCTATGCCATTGCGTATGGTCCAAGGACCACACATTAATCTGCAAGGTGTCTCTGTTCTTAGCAGCTACTCTGATGCCCAGCACTAAGCATGCTTCTGAAAAATTATAGCAAATGAATGAATAGATGAATGAAAAAGTAAGTTGAGAGGTAGAACTCTCCACTTAAATCACCATAGGTATTTGTTAAAATATAAATTCTCACCGGGTGCAGTGGCTCACACCAGTAATCCCAGCATTTTGGGAGGCTGAGGTGGGCAGATCACGAGGTCAAGAGTTCGAGACCAACCTGGCCAACATGGTGAAATCCCATCGCTAAAAATACAAAAAGTAGCTGGGCGTGGTGGTGCGAGCCTGTAATCCCAGCTACAGGGAAGGCTGAGGCAGGAGAATGGCTTGAACCCAGGACGTGGAGGTTGCAGTGAGCCAAAATCGTGCCACTGCACTCCAGCCTGGGTGACTGCAAGACTCCATCTCTCTCTCTCTCTCTCTCTCTATCTATCTATATATAGATATAAAGAGAATATATATAGAGAGAGAGAGAGAGAGAGAGCGAGTATAATATATTGGGAATATATATATATATATTTCCCCCCCAAAAAAAGAATAAAAATAAAAAATAAGTTCCTAACCCCTTGGAGTTTCTAAATTAGTAAGTGTGAGACGAGGATAGGATATTTACATCTTAGACACGCACCTTAGGTGATTTCTCGATCAGACCAGTTTGAGGAACACTGGTCCAATGAGTAGGATGGGTGGACTCTGAGGTTTGAGTCCAAGCTGCACAAAGATGCTCAAAGGGAAAAAATTAGGGACTAGAGTAGGGGTGGGAAGGCCCTTGAGACAGCTGCTGAGAGAGACCAGCGCTTACACATGACTCGGGGCCCTCGGGGGCGGGGACCAGGATGCCGGAGGGCTTCGCTGTCTCACCACTTGAAGACGAGGTTGAGCCACTCGGTGATGAGGCTGATCCAGAGCACCGCGATGCCCACGCGGCGAGAGGCGTAGTAGGCCGCGGGGAAGTAGAACAGAAAGAGGATCTTGGGATCGCCCAGAAAGGTGACCCAGAGCCACACGTTCTCCAGCCAGGCTAGCTGGTTCTGTAGCGCCTCGGCTATCACGATGCCCGCGCCCAGCGTGGACTCCATGGCGGCCCAGCTTCCAGGGCTTGCTCCAGGGCGGAAGCCGAAGAGTCCAAGCAACAATGTAGAGTCGGCCAGCTGCTCTCCAAAGCCCACCCTTCAGAGTCCCAGGCCCCGCCCTCCCCGCTAGCGGTCGACACCAAGCCCCGCCCCAGGCCCCGCCCCAGGCAGTCCTGGGCTCCTGCAAGTCCGGCCTCTAGCCAGTACAGTTTCCTCCTGCGCTCTCCTCCGGTTTTCCTCCGTACTGGGCAGCGTAGGGGACAAACCTTTTTAAACGCGTTTCCTTATGGCCCCACGTGGCCGCTGTAGCCGGCACGTGGGCAGCCGGTGAGTGGCGGCACCGGTGCGGTTCCGGGTCAGGGGACAGACTAACCGGAGGACGGACCGCACTCCCAGCGTCCCTGTTCTGCTGATGCGAAGGCGGATGTGTAATCTTCAGGGCCAGGATTCTTTCCCGACCGGACCTCTCTTCTCCAGTACCGCTAACCACACACAAAAAAAACCAACAGCAAAGGCCGGGCGCGGTGGCTCACGCCTGTAAACCCAGCTTTGGGAGGCCGAGGCGGGTGGGTCACCTGAGGTCAGGGGTTCAAGACCAGCCTGACCAACATGGCGAAACCCCGTTTCTACTAAAAATACAAAAATTAGCCGGGCGCGGTGGTGGGATCCTAAATTTGCAAACACCGATAATCAGTTCACCCCTTCCTCCCCCAGCTCAAGACGCTCCTTCTCTAATTCGACCTCTGTTAATTTGGAGGCTGTCTATTGATTTTGAGGGGTCTTCCCTAAAAAGGCCAATTCTCACATACAGTGCAAAGTCACACTTCCTCCCAGTTCTTCCCTTGCTTCCCCCATCCCTATCCTCCTGCCATCCAAAACCCTGCTTAGGCAGATGAAACCAAGAGATAGTAACAGTGTTGGTATGGAAAGAGGATTGGCACACACCCGCGACAGAGTTTGAAATAGACATCTGGAGGAACACACACAGAAAATAGAAATCTCAGCTATTTTAGGCGAGGTCCTGCCTAGAAGACGGTTGAACAGTATCTCCTTAGTTTCTTCCTACCTCTATCAACTTTGTTCTTGAAAAGTTTTTTTTTTTTTAAGAAGGAGTTGCACTCTTGTAGTGCATTGGCGTGATCTCGGCTCACTGCAACCTATGACTCCCGGGTTCAAGAGATTCTCCTGCCTCAGCCTCCCGAGTAGCTGGGATTACAGGCCTGTGCTACCCCGCACGGCTAAATTTCTTTTTCTTTTTTTCTTTTTTTTTTTGAGACGGAGTCTCACTTTGTTGCCAAGACTGGAGTGCAGTGACGCGATCTTAGCTCACTGCAACCTCTGCCTCCTGGATTCAAGCAATTCGCTTGCTTCAGCCCCCCATTAGCTGGGATTACAGGCACGCCCTACCACGCCCAGCTAATTTTTATGTTTTTAGTAGAGATGGGATTTCCCCAAATTGGCCAGGCTGGTCTCAAATTCCTGACTTCGTGATCCACCCGCCTCGGCCTCCCAAAGTGCTGGGATTACAGGTTTGAGCCACTGCGCCCGGCTCTTTAAAAGTTTTCTAATAAAATTAGCTGGGCACGGTGGTGCGTGCCTGTAATCCCAGCTACTCAGGAGGCTGAGGCAGGAGAATTGCCTGAACCCAGGAGGCAGAGGTTGTGGTGAGCCGAGATCACGCCATTGCACTCCAGCCTGGGTAACAAGAGTGAAACTCCGTCTCAAAAAAAAAAAAAAAAAAAAGTTTTCTAATAGGCCAGGCGCGGTGGTTTACGCCTGTAATCCTAGCCCTTTGGGAGGACGAAGTGGGTGGATCACCTGAGGTCAGGAGTTCAAGACCAGCCTGGCCATCATGGTGAAACCCCATCTTAAAAAAAAAAAAAAAGCCGGGCGTGGTGGCTCACACCTGTAATCCCAGCACTTTGGGAGGCCGAGGCGGGTGGATCACGAGGTCAAGAGATCGAGACCATCCTGGTCAACATGGTGAAACCCCGTCTCTACTAAAAATACAAAAAAGAATTAGCTGGACACGGTGGCGCGTGCCTGTAATCCCAGCTACTCAGGAGGCTGAGGCAGGAGAATTGCCTGAACCCAGGAGGCGGAGGTTGCGGTGAGCAGAGATCGCGCCATTGCACTCCAGCCTGGGTAACAAGAGCGAAACTCCGTCTCAAAAAAAAAAAAAAAAAAAAAAAAAAAAAAAAAAAAAAAGAAAAGAAAAGTTTTCTAGTAGGTAGATTAAAATTAGAATGTAAATCTGTGTTCTCTGAAAGATATTAATATCGCTAATTAAAAAAGTGGAAGAGGCCTGATGTGGTAGCTCACGCCTGTAATCCTAGCAGTTTGGGAGGCTAAGGCAGGCCTCCCAAAGGTCAGGAGTTCGAGATCACTCTGACCAATATGGAGAAACGCTTTCTCCACTAATAATACAAAATTAGCCGACGTGGTGGCACATGCCTATAATCTCAGCTATGGAGGAGGCTGAGGCAGGAGAATTGTTTGAACCTGGGAGGCAGAGGTTGCTGTGAGCTGAGATCTCACCATTGCACTCCAGCCTGGGCAACAAGAGTGAAACTCCGTCTCAAAAAAACAAAAAAAGGTGTAGGGGAGGGAAGCTGGGTATAAATCTTAGTTCACTGCCTTGCTAGATGTTTTTTAATTAATTGCCCAAGGAGAAAGTCTACATTTCTTACTGAATCTTTGAAAGTTTGCCCTGGATCTAGCCTCAACCTTCACCAGCCTATTCCCACACTCCACTTTAAAATATTTCTGAGCTATACATTCCTTGAGATCGCCAAGTTCCCTCCTCCTAGGGGTCCTGACCCATGCAGTTCCCTCTGCCTGGAATATGGCCACCCTCTTTCCTTGCTAATTCTTCAGGTCTCAGCAGAGATTTTTCACTTCCTAGTAGCACCTATAAGTCATATATGAAAACTTGTAATCACGATTTCTTTTTTTTTTTTAATCACGTCAAAGGAGATTTCAGTGCTATATAATCATGATTTCATATAAAAAGTGGACAACTGGAATGGTGATTATGTATGATTTGTTATGGAGGCCAGAACAAGGATGAGAGGCATGAAAGTTTTCTGAGGCTGGCCACAATGGCTCATGCCTGTGCTCCTAGCACTTGACAGGCTGGCCGAGGTGGAAAATTGCTTGAGCCCAGAAATTCAAGACCAACCTGGCCAACAGGGTGAAACCCCATCTCTACTAAAAGTACAAAAATTAGCCAGGCATGGTGGCTCGCGCCTGTAATCTCAGCTACTCAGGAGGCTGAGGCAGGAGAATTGCTTGAACCCAGGAGGCACAGGTTGCAGTGAGCCGAGATGGTGCCACTGCAGCCCAGCCTGGGCGACAGGGTGAGACACTGTCTAAAAAAAATAAAAAAAGTTATCTGAAAAAGCACAATATAAAGGAGTAGAATTTTTATTCCTATTACAATGATTGTACCAAGACCTCCAACACCAGGAAGTTTATGTTTCTTGGAGGGCAAGGAAATACTTTTGAACTTTGTTCAGGTTAAGCTGTGCCAAGACCGGCCCTTTGCCTCCCTCTGGACTAGAAAAAGGTCAACCTGTTTCTCATACAGGAAGCAAGGCTCCAAAATTTCTACAGTGAGAGGTGGGTGGGTTACCGATTACCTACAGCATTTGGTGGTAGCAGGGCTTAAAAATGCATCAGCATAGTCCTTTACATAGATTAAGAAAATGACTTTTTTTTTTTTTAAAGACGAGGTTTCACCAGGTTGGTCAGGCTGGTCTTGAACTCCCGACCTCAGGTGATCCGCCCGCCTTGGCCTCCAAAGTGCTTGGATTACAGGCGTGAGCCACCACGCCCGGCTGCAAATGACTGTTTTGTGTATCAGATGGACATTAAAGGGCAGGGGTGCAAAGCCCCTCCTCCAAGCCCCTTTTTGTCACTGTTCGCTGCTCCTCATTCCTGTCTTTTGCCTGGCTTTCTGGGGGAGAGGGCAAAAAGGGAGAAGGGGAAGTGTCTTGATTTCATAGAATGATGGATGATAAAGGGGGAACTACTATTTATTAAAGAGCTAGTATATGCCATGCACTTATACACGTTATCACATTTAAGCCTCCTAACTTTGAGGTAGGTATTATTATCCAATATAGTATAGCAGTAAATAGCACCGTCCTTGGAAATAGGCAGACTGTTTTTGTTAGTTGTGCAAGCGTGGACAAGTTTAGTCTAAAACTTAGTTTCTGTAAAAGGAGGACATTGATTCCTACCTCAAAGGGCTGTTACATAGATGCTCAAGAAGTGACAACATAAATGCCTATGAAGATACAGGATCAGGTAATTTGCTTGCTCAAGGTCGAGTAATTTAGTAAGCTGACATGAAATTCTGATTCCGGCTTATCTAACTCCACAGCCAATGTTCTTTCTACTATCACTCTGAAGTTATAATCATCTTTTTTTTTTTTTTGAGACGGAGACTCGCTCTGTTTCCCAGGCTGGAGTGGCAGAGGAACGATCTTGGCTCACTGCAACCTCCACCTCCCAGGTTCAAGCAATCCGCCTGCCTCAGCACCCCTCGTAGCTGGGATTACAGGCACGCGCCACCACGCCCAGCTAATTTTTGTATTTTTAGTAGAGACGGGGTTTTGTCATGTTGGCCAGGCTGGTCTCGAACTCCTGACCGCTCATGATCTACACCTCCCCTTGGCCTCCCAAAGTGCTGGGATTACAGGCGTGAGCCACCGCGCCCCGCCGTTATAATCATCTTGACCAAGTTTCATTAAGTCCTCTGAGGCTCTGATCCCTCATATGCAAAATGGGGATAATATATTTAATAAAATTCATTCATTAAACTCTTGTGTTCAAGGTGTGCATATAATGGAGACTGCAGCTCCTTCCTCTTTCCCCATTTCATTCCACGTAGGTCATTTATCCTTAACTTCTAAAATAGACTCTACAAGCACTTAACCGAGGGGACGCAGCTATACAAATATTATTTTGCAGATTTCCCTTTATTTCTTCTTCTTTCCTAGTCCACCTAGGCTCCCGCCCCACCCAGCACCAGGCCACGCCCCGGCGTGTTACGGAAGCACGCTCCGTGCGTCGCGTCGCGTCGCGTCGCGGCGCTCACTGGGGGCCCGGCTTTTGCCCGCTGCTGCCGCCGCCGCCGCCGGCCGCGGCTGCACTCCCAAGATGGCGGCTCCTCCGGGCGAGTACTTCAGCGTTGGGAGCCAGGTGTCGTGCCGGACGTGCCAGGAGCAGCGGCTGCAGGGCGAGGTGGTAGCCTTCGACTACCAGTCCAAAATGCTGGCTTTAAGTATCCTTCCCTGCGTGGAGCCCGAGGCCGGGCCGGCGTGTAGGTGCCGTGGTCGGGGGGTGGGGGACGACGGCGGCGGCCGGGGCTCTCTCCGGGCCTAGGGGCGACCGGCTATCGCGGCGCCCGGGGCGCATGCGCACGGCCTTGAGCTCCCCTCCCCCTCCCGCGGGCCCTTCGGTCAGCTTTGGGGACCCTGTCTCTCCCCCCTTGCGGGAGCTGGGGCCTGACCAAGGATCGGGGGTGGAGGAGAGCATGACACGGGGATGGCTTTTCGGGGGGAACGTTATTAGGGGGGACACGGTGATTAGGAGAGTGGGTTGTAGTGGGAGGGGGCTGGTGGATTGGAGCCCGGATGGAAAGGAGGGGCGGGTAAAATGTTATGAGGAGGGGTGTGTAGGGTAAGGAACTGCTGGTAGGGCAAAGGTATGGAATTTAGTAGGGCATGTCCACTGATGGGATTTTGTCCAAGAAAGGCAGTGGGATGGTGACCAAATGGTCCTTGCCTGTTTTGGGGGAGAGTAAGCGCAGGGCAGAGTTTGTATCTGAACTGGGGATCCTGGTTTGTTTCGCTGATGAGTGTGTATGTGTGGTAGGGGGCTGTGCTGATTTTTAGGCTTCTCGGTCATTTGGAAATTGCTGTTTAGGGGATGTTTGCATTGGAAACCTGGTCCAGAGAGGGCTTGCCACGTTTTTCAGGGGCTTATGTGGGTTGGGTATGTGTGAATTACAGGTGATAGAGTGAAGTTCTCATGCTCCCTTGCTCAGTCCAGCACATGGAGTCCTTACTTTTACGGAGTAGTAGCCTCCCTTTTGAAAGTAGCAATGTTAAACTGATTGGAAAAGGTAGCCTGCTTCTTTGGGGTGGAAATAACTTCTGAATTATTCCAGGAAACTCAGTCTTGGAAACGAAACACTTCCTAGTTGGAATAAGTGTGCCACAGCTTCCCCTTTTATGTGAGCTACAGGTGGGTATATTGCAATTTTTTTTTTGAGGAGTAATTCATTATGGCTTTTTTTTTTTTTTTTTTGAGACGTCTGTCGCCAGGTTGGAGTGCAGTGGCGCCATCGCGGCTCACTGCGACCTCCGACTCCCTGGTTCAAGCGATTCTCCTGCCTCAGCCTCCTGAGTAGCTGGGATTACTGGCACGAACCACCATGTCCAGCTAATTTTTGTATTTTTTTTTTTTTTCAGTAGAGACGGAGTTTCACCATGTTGGCCAGGATGGTCTCTGTCTCCTGACCTCGTGATCCGCCCTTGTGATCCACCTGCCTCCGTCTCCCAAAGTGCTGGGATTACAGGTGTGAGCCACCGCTCCCGGCTTTTTTGTGTGTGTGTGTGTGGCGGGGCTGGACAGAGTTTTGCTGTTGTTGCTCAGGCTGGAGTGCAATGGCGCCATCTTGGCCCACCGCAACCTCTGCCTCCCGGGTTCAAGCGATTCTCTTGCCTCAGCCTCCTGAGTAGCTGGGATGACAGCCGTGAGCCACTGCGCCCTGCCATTGCATCTTTCAAAATGGAGTTTTGTACTGAGTCTGCTGCCTTTGAGTGGCAAGTATTTTAATTCATTTAACCATTGCTTGTAGATTTCTAGCTTAGGAAGATGTCCTTTGAAACTAATTACAGCAAGAATAGTTGCTTTTTTAAAAAATAAGAGGTTACACTTGGAACAAATAAGACCTTTTACATTAGTAGTTTAGTTGGAAGGGTCTTGGAACTAGGAATTACTCAATTTTTAACTGACATACAGTGGGCACTTAAATGGTTGGGGAATGAGTGTGTGAATGAATGAATGGGATTAACTGGCTGGGTCACCTTAGGTGAATTTCGTTTCCAGTGCTGTAGATTTCTCCTCTGCAAAATGGGAAAGCTCACATCTGAAAAAGTAAAAACACCGTGCAGATATAGAGAGTATTATACGAAGAACAGAAATGTCTAGCTCTTTTGTCTGGTTCATAGGTTCAAGACAAACGCATTAAATCTGCGTTATGCCACTCCATAAAACCAGTAGACAGAAGGTGACAGAATTCCTTAGGAGGCTTCCAAGGGTTTGGGCAGGAGGAAGGTGACAGGCGGGGATTTCCTGAGGTGAGCTGTGATTCTTATAAGGCCCTCTTGCTCCTGGCATGCCTTTTAAAGCCTTGTGTGAATTGTGTTTTCTGTGTCCCTTTGGGGATGTGTCAGTGCCTCTGCTTGTCCTATTTTTCCTTAATTTTTTTTTCTTACCAGAATGTCCCTCTTCCAGTGGAAAGCCCAACCATGCAGATATCTTGCTTATAAACTTACAGTATGTTTCAGAAGTGGAAATAATTAATGACCGAACAGAAACCCCTCCTCCCCTAGCTTCACTCAATGTTAGTAAGGTAAGGACTCAAGGGCGAATCTGGCTCTCTAAAATCATGGGAAAGATGAGTCTCATTGACTCTTGGTGATACACTGTTGTCTATTTTTCATTTTTTTAATTGACTTAAAATTGCTTCTTCTGATATCTTTTTAGAAAATACATGTTTAGTTTTTCTCTTTATTCATGGTTGTTGTCAGTAGATCTTAAGAAATAAGCTTAACTCTCAAAGAAGTTGAGAACTTGTTTTTGCCTTTATGAAAGAGGACTTTTTTTTTTAACTTAAAGTTTTTTTTTTGTTCTTTTTTTTTTTGAGACGGAGTTTCGCTCTTGTTACCCAGGCTGGAGTGCAATGGCGCAATCTCGGCTCACTGCAACCTCCGCCTTCTGGTTTCAAGCAATTCTCCTGCCTCAGCCTCCCGAGTAACTGGGACTACAGGCGTGCGCCACCATGCCCAGCTAATTTTTGTATTTTTTAGTAGAGACGGGGTTTCACCTTGTTGACCAGGATGGTCTCGATCTCTTGACCTCGTGATCCACCCGTGTCGGCCTCCCAAAGTGCTGGGATTATAGGTGTGAGCCATTGCCCGGCTAACTTAATCGTGGAGTACATGATGAAATTCTGGTGATGGTGGGGTTTGGGTGGTGGCATTGCCTATGAATGTCCTCAAATTGTGTGTATGTGGATGTGTGCATACGTGAATATATGCGTTTTCTGCATGAAGATCCGAAATGTTTTTCAGATTCTCAGAGGGATTCATGACCTATAAAAGTTTGAAAGCCACTGTTTTAAAGGTTCTTTTTTCTCTTTATGTTTGAATTTTGAGTTCTAACAATTACACGCTTAGCATATTTTAATCTTGCACATACAAATTGATCTCTGGGAATCCCCAAGTCACTTTTGTGTATGTGTGAACAGGGCCTTGCTTTGTTGCCCAGGTTGAACTTAAACGCCTGGGTTCAAGTGATCCTCCTGCCTCAGCCCTCTGAGTAGCTGGGATTATAGGCGTGCGCCATCATGCCTGCCCAAGTTTTTTTTTTTTTTGAGACGGAGTTTTGCTCTTTTTACCCAGGCTGGAGTGCAATGGCGCGATCTCGGCTCACCATAACCTCCACCTCCTGGGTTCAGGCAATTCTCCTGCCTCAGCCTCCTGAGTAGCTGGGATTACAGGCATGAGCCACCACGCCTGGCTACTTTTGTATTTTTAGTAGAGATGAGGTTTCTCCATGTTGGTCAGACTGGTCTTGAACTCCCTATCTCAGGTGATCTGCCCACCTCAGCGTCCCAAAGTGCTGGGATTACAGGCATGAGCCACTGTGCCCAGCCTTTATTTATTTTTGAGACAGAGTCTGTCTCTGTTGCCCAGGCCAGAGTGCAGTGGTGGGATCTCAGCTCATTGCAGGCTCTGCCTCCCGGGTTCAGGTGATTCTCATGCCTCAGCCTCTGGAGTAGCTGGAGCTACAGGTGTGTGCCCCCACACCCGGCCAATTTTTTTTTGAGATGGAGTTTCGCTCTTATACAGGCTGGAGTGCAGTGGCACAGTCTTGGCTTACTACAATCTCCGCCTCCTGGGTTCAAGCAATTCTCCTGCCTCAGCCTCTGAAGTAGCTGGGACTACAGGCGTATGCAACCACACCTGGCTAATTTTTTGCATTTTAGTAGAGACCGGGTTTCACTTTGTTTCCCAGGCTGGTCTTGAACTCCCAAGCTCAGGCAGTCTGCCTGCCTTGGCCTCCCAAAGTGCTAGGATTATAGGTGTGAGCCACTGTGCCTGGCACAATTTTTGTATTATTGGTAGAGACCAGGTTTCAGCATGCTGACCAGGCTGGTCTCGAACTCCTGACCTCAAGTAATCTGTCTGCCTCGGCCTCTCAAAGTGCTGGTATTACAGGTGTGAAGTATTATGCCAGGCCTCAACTCATTTTTTTTGACAATTCAGTTTATTTGGTCAAAATTGATGTTGAACAGTAATAACGCCCAAGCCCTGTCATAGCCTGTGCTGTCCCTTGTACTTGGAACAATTTTCCTTCCAGAATGATTGGAAGGAAAAAGCCTTACCCATCAGGACTTTGTTAAATGGCACGTCTTCCAAGAAGTCTTCTCTGATCACCTAAAGTAATAAGGTTAAAGTAATTTGCCAGCATTATTCTCTCCCATAGTACCTTGTCCTTCACAGTTAAGGTGACCATTATTTGTAGTCCAACCTGGGACATTTTTCGGAGTAAAGGAGAATGCTTTTATTTTACACTGGGATGACCGGTATAGATTAATGTGTCCTGGGCAAATTGGGACCTAAGGTTACCCTATTCATCGCTTTTTTGTAATTATATATTTGTTTACTTGTCTAGTGTCTGTCTCACTAAACTTTATTCTGCAAGAATGGGAACCACTCCTGTTTTGTTTGCTATTGAATATACAGAGCTTGCACAGAGTTTTTAGTAAATATTTGTTGGATGAATAAGTTATGCCTCCGGTTTTAGTAGCAGGTGCCTTTCATGAAGTCTTTTGAATTAGTGTGGTGGAAGTTTTTCCCTCTAGAGGAGTCTTGTAATAATGTGTATTACTTTGCCTCTCTTGGGAATGTGGTGTATTCTCTACAGTTCAGCAAAGCAAGGAAACACTTAGGCAACTGAAATAATAGAGGGTAACTGAGGCTAGTGAATGTTGTTACCTCAGATCTGGAACTCCTATCTTGTCAGATTCCAGGGAAATGCCACATATTTTTTAGTGATGGCCAGGGACAGATTTGGAAGGCTATTGAGTTTCATATGGGTGTTGTCATATACGAGATGTCCCATTCTTTGAAGCCTATAGGGTTTTGAAACCCTGGCTTAGTAATACATCTCCTACTACAGTATAGGAGGAACTCTTTGGGTGGTCTTTGATTTGCTTATGAACATTTAAAAGACTTGTGAAATAATTTATTTCTAGTATATTAAAGAATATAAACTTGCAGTATGTTCTGTAGGCTCTAAGTTATTTTGGGGTGTTTATAGGGTATGAAAAGTCTGTCAATAGACCTTTAGTAGTAAAGATCTGAAAGATGATTTTCTGAAGTTAGAAAGTTGGCTCTTGTGACCAACAAGTACCACTATTTAGAGGGGCAGGGGTTGTGTGGGTGCGACTGTTAAGTGGGAGCTGTTAAGCAATTCTTGGCTGGGTGAGGTGGTTCATGCCTGTAATCTCAGCACTTTGGGAGGCCAAGGCAAGTGGATCGCCTGAGGTCAGGAGTTCGAGACTAGCCTGACTAACATAGTGAAACTCTGTCTCTAAAAAATAAATAAATAAATAAATAAAATATATATATACACACATAGAAAGAAGCAGTTCTTTTCCTATATTTGACCTCAAATAGAAATAGCTTTTGGTAGGCCAGGCATGGTGGCTCACATCTGTAATCCCAGCACTTTGGGAGGCCGAGGCAGGCTGATCACAAGGTCAGGAGTTTGAGACCAGCTTGGCTAACATAGTGAAAACCCTTCTCTACTAAAAATACAAAAATTAGCTGGGCGTGGTGGCACACGCCTATAATCCCAACTACTCAGGAGGCTGAGGCAGGAGAATCACTTGAACCTGGGAGGCAGAGGTTGTGCCATTTCACTCCAGCCTGGGAAGCAAGAGTGAAACTCTTGTCTCAGAAAAAAAAAGAAAAGAAAACATAAAGAAATAGCTTTTGGTTAGCTTGTGGATTATCTTTGCCTTTAGGATTTTGCTTTCTGCTGGTCAGTTTTCCTATTTTAATAGCATTGTTATAAACTAGCCGATTACCCACTCTTTGAGGAAAGCAGCAGGAAGTAATAGCTTGGGGAACACCAGAAATCTTTACTTTTCTTACTGTCTGGCCTGCTTGCCAAATCTTGAAAAAGGTTTGCTGGGAAGAGGAGTCAGAAACTAAAAACTAAAATTAGGTTGGAGGGTTATCTTTGGATTTCGTTTATCCCTTCGTTTGCAGAGATGTTTATGAGTAAGCTATATTGGCTTTCCCTTGAAACCAACCTTTTAGGATGCTTTGTGATTCTCTTTGGAGATCGACTTAGAATTAGAGAGAGCCTCTTGCTGAAAACAGCTGATTTGGGCAGCTATTATAAACATGTTGCATGAATGACATGAAAAGTTCATCTCATTTTTAAGAGCATGGACTCGAGATTTTCTTAAGATGGAGGATTGTTTAAGCATGTGGAAGGAAACTAACGTATCCTGGGATGTCTGGAAGAAAATGGTTGAAGTATGTAGTGCTTCAGATGCTTGCAGTCTGGAGAAGCACTACTTGTATACTCTTAACTTTATTTTTTATTTTTATTTTTTGAGACGGAGTTTCGCTGTTGTTACCCAGGCTGGAGTGCAATGGCGCAATCTCAGCTCACTGCAACCTCCGCCTCCTGGGTTCAGGCAATTCTCCTGCCTCAGCCTCCTTATACTCTTAACTTTAGTCGAAGGTACCATCACATGTTGTCTCATCTTGCTGACATAGTAAGTGCTCTGCTTAATTAAACCTGTTGATATAAACCAGACAATTGTTTACTCTGACTTAGCAGGACATGGAAGAGAAGGGCTTTTACAGGAAATACTTAATAATAGCTCAACTAGGGAAGGTATAAACTAGCAACTTCTTGGAAATTGGCCCGTTTTGCTTTCCAATGATAGTTCACTTCAGGCTAAGCAGTTTTATTTCTATCTCCAGCAATAGCATGTAAGAGGAAGCTTAGAAGAGGACAGTAGGGTTGCAGTGGGGGAATTATTATTATTTTTTTTTTGAGACAGGGTCTTACTCTGTTGCCCAGGCTTGAGTGAAGTGGTGCTATCTTGGCTCACTGCCACCTCTACCCTGCTGGGTTCAGGCGATTCTCCTGCCTCAGCCTCCCAAGTAGTTGTGATTACAGGCGCCTGCTACCATGCTCAGCTAATTTTTTTTTTTTTTTGAGACAGAGTCTTGTTCTTTCACCAGGCTGGAGTGCAGTGGCACGATCTCGGCGATCTCGGCTCAGTGCAAGCTCCATCTCCTGGATTCAAGCGATTCCTCTGCCTCAGCCTCCTGAGTAGCTGGGACTACAGGCGCACACCACCATGCCCAGCTATTTTTTTGTATTATAGTAGAGTAGGCCACGGTTTCACCATGGCCAGGATGGTCTCGATCTCCTGACCTCATGATCCGCCCACCTTGGCCTCCCAAAGTGCTGTGATTACAAGCGTGAGCCACCGTGCCCGGCCCCCCAATTTTTTTTTACCTCATCAATGTGGTAACAAAATGATGTTGAATGAAATGACATTGTTTGATGACCTAGAGTATTTTGTCAGTGCTCCCTAGCATTGCATCTGACATTCAGTCAGAGATTGGAACTTGCCACCCAAAGACTGGGGAAAATCAGAATTATACTGGCTACCATTAATATGTAATATCTTACTATTAAAAGATGTTTTTAAGAGACCTCTGGTGATCAGAATTAACATTAATTTCCAAGGGGGTGTTACCAAGTAACATAGTTAATTGAACACTTCTCTGAGTTTTGGAGGTTAGGATGAGCAGTCACAGAACTGAAATGGCTGTGCTTTCCACCTCTGAGTCACTTAGGAAGGGATTTGTTGACACAGCCAAGTCCGATGGAGGTAATCATTTGTTTAGATGAATACATGCAGCATATCAAAATGATATCTATGTCTTAACACTTTGATGAGTTGGAGAATACTTTTCTGGAGGAGATGTTAGGGGAAAGAGGTGGTCAGCAGGAAAAGAGACAAAGCATGGAATATAGAAATACACGGGTAATACAGAGTTTGGGCATTCACCTCCCTTACCAAACCACAGACTGAGTTACTAGCTTTTTTTCTCCATTTATTACCCATTTATTCATTATTAACAAGCAGAAAGTGATCAAATGGAACCAGGAAGAAGAGATTCAAAGGGCTTATCCTTGGCTCCCAGTAATAAGTGAGTTGGCTGCCATTGAATTAAAATGGTTATCTGAAGTTAGATCTGGGAGTAGAGGGGCCTGGTAAAGCTGAGAAGATGGAAAAGTCACAAGGTTCAGTTTGTTTTTGTTTTTGAGACAGGGTCTTGCTCTGTTGCTCAGGCTGGAGCGCAATAACATGATCATAGCTCACTGCATCCTCAACCTCCCAATCTCAAGCAATCCTTCTGCCTCATCCTTCTGAGTAACTGGGGCTACAGGTGTGTGCCACCACGTCCAGCTAATTAAAAAAAAAAACTTTTTTTTTGGCTTGAGACATGGTCTCACTATATTGCCCATGCTGGTCTCAACCTCCTGGCCTCAAGTGATCCTCAAACTTCAGCCTTCCAATGTGCTGGAATTATAGGAGTGAGCTACTGTGCCCAGCCAGTGTTCACTTTTTTTTTTTTTTTTTTTTGAGATGGAGTTTTGCTCTTGTTGCCCAGGCTGGAGTACAGTGACATGATCTCAGCTCACTGCAACCTCCACTTCACAGGTTCAAGTGATTCTCTTGCCTCAGCCTCCCGAGTAGCTGGGATTACAGGCATGTGCCACCATGCCCAGTTAATTTTTTTTTTGAGACAGAGTTTTGCTCTTGTTACCCAGGCTGGAGTGCAGTGGTGCGGGGTGGGCTCGCTGCAACCTCCGCCTCTCAGGTTCAAGTGATTCTCCTGCCTCAGCCTCTGGAGTAGCTGGGATTACAGGCATGTACCACCACGCCCAGCTAATTTTGTATTTTTAGTAGAGATAGGGTTTCTCCCGTGTTGGTCAGGCTGGTCTTGAACTCCTGACCTCAGGTGATCCACCTACCTTGGCCTCCCAAAGTGCAGGGATTATAGGAGTGAGCCACTGCGCCTGGCCTAGGGTTCACTTTTAAAAGAAACTAATAGTGTTTACCTTTAGGTATCATGTCACATTGAGGGAGGAATTCATTTTTATTTTGAATTCTACCAGTTTCACAGCTAAAATTCAGTATAATCCTGTGGCTTTCTGGTGATTTGAGGGTTAAACCCAAGTATCAGTAAATCCTGGGGTTGATAACGATAATTATTGCATTGTGGGCTATGTTTATGAACCTAGTCAAAGCAGGGCTCTTGGTTGTATCTTTTTATTTATTTATATGTATTTTTGAGACAGGATCTCACTCTGTCACCCATGCTAGAGTGCAGTGGTATGATCTCTGCTCACTGCAACATCTACCTCCTGTGCTAAAGCAATTCTTGTGCCTCAACCTCTCAAGTTGCTGGGACTACAGGCATGCACTAACACGCCGGGCTAATTTTTTTTTTGTATTTTTGTTAGAGACAGGACTTCACCATGTTGCCCAAGCTGATCTCAAACTCCTGAGCTTAGATGACCCACCCTCCATGGCCTCCCAAAGTGCTAGGATTACCAGCATGAGCCGCCGCACCTGGCCCTTGGTCATATCTTGACCCTAATGTGTTGAGGTTTGCTGTAGAGTCAGAGATGGCCTGGCCAGCCTATATTTAGCTGTGTATGTTTTAGTAGGAGGTAGAAGATATATGAAAGTGGGAAGGAAAAACCACTTGTCTAGGGCAAGCAAGAATTTTTTTTGCTAGAGATAGTTTTTCTGGCTTCTAAAGGATATAACCTGTTGATTAGCTTGTTTAGAAAATGTTGCTGGCCGGGTGTGGTGGCTCACACCTGTAATCCCAGCACTTTGAGGCCAGTGGATCACAAGGTCAGGAGTTTGAGACCAGCCAGGCCAATATGGTAAAACCCCGTCTCTACTAAAAATACAAAAATTAGCCTGGTGTGGTGGTGGGCCCCTGTAGTCTCAGATACTCAGGAAGCTGAGGCAGGAGAAGCGCTTGAACCTGGGAGATGGAGGTTGCAGTGAGCCGAGATAGTGCCACTGCACTCCAGTCTGGGGGCAGAGTGAGACTCCATCTCAAAAAAAATATTGCCAAGACCACAGTCCCTGGTGAGAGTCCACTGGTAAGACTTGCACCTGGCTTTAAGCAGACAGTTATTACATCATAGAAGTGTCATGAAGACACAAGTGGGAGATGGGGAGGAAGAGCCCATCATTGCTTAGTGCCAGGGGCATGATAAATAGTGATTGGTGTCAAATGGGTCAGAACGGTGGAATAATTTATTGCCATTTTAAAAATCACTGACTTGCTGGGTATGGTGGCTTACACCTGTAGTCCCAGCAGTTTGGCAGACTGAGGTGGGTAGATGGCTTGAAGCCAAAAGGTCAAGACCAGCCTGGGCAACATAGACCCTGTCTCTACAAAAAATACAAAATTAGTCAGGAGTGGTGCATGTGCCTGTGGTCCCAGCTACTCTGGAGACTGAGGTGGGAGGATCACCTGAAACTGGAGGGGAGATCAAGGCTGCAGTGAGCTGTGATCATGCCATTACACTCCAGGCTGGCCAGCAGAGTGAGACCCTTTCTAAAAACAAAAAACAAAAAAACCCCATTGGTGTTTTGAAGTCAGATTCAATGGCATTCAAACTTTGGGGTCAACCTGACAGAATCATGATGGGGGTGCAGTGCTACAGGCTAGAACTCATGACTCAGTTCAGGTTATAGTGTATGGCAGCATGCTGACACAGTGGGGCTTTTGTTAGGCCAAAAGTTTAGTTCCCAAGGGGACCTTCTTGGCCTCATAGGACATGGAAGGGGGAGGGGGAGAACTGTTATCCTCCTGAAAAGATAAATTGCTGAGCCCAAGTGAGTCTGGCAGAGTTGTGCCATTCGTGTGTTTTTGCAACCATCTCTGTATCCAACCCCTGACGTGGATAAGCACATTAGAGTGGGTCAGTGATGGTATTTCCTCCAGTATTAAGAGAATGGTATTCTTTTTTTTTTTTAATTGCATTTTAGGTTTTGGGGTACATGTGAAGAACATGCAAGATTGTTGAAGAGAAGGGTATTCTAAGTAAAACTTTTTCTGGCAGAGACCAGGCTTGGTGTAGGGTAAGGGAACCAAACAAGTGGTAGAGTCAAATTCTAGCAATGAAATTTTTAAGACTAGCTCAGGTAAATATCAGAAACTACCCAGAGATTGAAGCAAATTCTAGCTGAGCTGGAGAATTAAAGGGTCCACACATTATGCTAAAAGTAGTGTGGAGTAAGATATAGAGAATTTGAAGAGCAGCAGTTTTTTTTTTTTTTTTTTTAGTAGAGACGGGGTTTCACCATGTTGACCAGGATGGTCTCGATCTCTTGACCTCGTGATCCACCTGCCTCGGCCTCCCAAAGTGCTGGGATTACAAGCGTGAGCCACCGCGCCCGGCCCTCTAGTTTTGGTTTTTGTTATTTTTGTGTTTTAACAGAGTCTCACTGTCGCCCAGGCTGGAGTGCAGTGGTACAATCTTGGCTCACTGCAACCTCTGCCTCCTGGGTTCAAGAATTCTCTGCCTCAGCCTCCAAAGTAGCTGGGATTACTGGCGCCCACCACCATGCCCAGCTAATTTTTGTATTTTTAGTAGAGACAAGGTTTCACCATCTTGGCCAGGCTGGTCTTGAACTCCTGACCTCGTGATCCACCCATCTCAGCCTCCCAAAGTGCTGGGATTGCAGGTGTGAGCCACCGCCCTGGCCTTTTTTTTTTTTCCTTTTTTTTCTTTTTCTTTTTGAACTTTTTCTATAAAGGGCCAAATAGTAAATCTTTTACACTGTATTGGCCATATGGTCTTGGTCACAACTACTCAGCCTTGCCTTTGTAGCAAAGCAGCCATAGATAAAGTATAAACAAATGGGCATAGCTGTTCAATAAAACTTATCTAAGACAAGTGTTTAGCTGAATTTGGGCCACAGGATGTAGTTTGCCAACCCTTGGTATAGAGTGGCAAGCATTTTACGGAAGACACTTCAGATGTGACAATGGAGGAGGGGCTTGAAAAATAAATGACAATTATTCAGAGAAACGGAAGGAAGATAGACGGAATCAAGCTGATTTGGGAGTGCTCAGTTTTGCCCATCTCTGCAATTTAGAACTTGATGCTTTTCTGTTGAGCTGAACTGGAGGTTGTTAGTTCTCAAAAAGAGGGGAAGAGACTATTAAAGAACAGTATTTATTTTTAAGACAGTGTGTAGCACTTTAAAAAGTGAGCTAGACGTGGTGGCTCACGCCTGTAATCCCAGCACTTTGGGAGGGGAGACCAAGGCTGGGTGGATCACTTGAGATCAGGAGTTTGAGATCATCCTGACCAACATGGTAAAACCCCATCTTTACTAAAAAATACAAAAATTAGCCAGGCACGGGAGTGCATGCCTGTAATCCCAGCTACTCGGGAGGCTGAGGCAGGAGAATCACTTGAACCTGGGAGTTGGAGGTTGCAGTGAGCCGAGATGGTGCTATGGCATTCTAGCCTGGGTGACAGAGCAGGACTCCTTCTCAAAAATAGCCGGGCATGGTGGCGCACGCCTGTAATCCTAGCTACTCAGGAGGCTGAGGCAGGAGAATCACTTGAACCCAGGAGACGCAGGTTGCAGTGAGCTGAGATTGTGCCATTGCACCCCAGCCTGGGCAACAAAAGCAAAACTCTGTCCCAAAAAAATAAAATAAAAAGTGAAAAAATATGAGCTTATTGGCTAAAGGAAGGTTGGATTACTGTTTATGGATTTTTCTTAAATGACTGACAAACCACCACATCTGTGCTAATAATAATAATAAAATAATAATGACGGCTAACATTTGTACCGTGCTTTACAGCTCAGGGTACTTTTTTTGTTTTTCCTAATCCTCAGAGCCATGCTGTGAGATGGCTAATTTGAGACTAATTTGAGCGTGCAATCTTAGAGATAGGCTGTTATGGTCAAATTTCAGCTTACATCCCAGCTAGTTTTCTCTTTGGCAAAACCATGTGGTAGTTCTTACAACAGTACTTCGTTTCAGTCTCAGGACTAGAAAATTATTCTCTTGGTGTCCAGGAGATTAAGTTGTCTGTTGTAGCTATTTTTTTTTTTTTTTTGAGACGGAGTTTCGCTCTTGTTACCCAGGCTGGAGTGCAATGGCACGGTCTCAGCTCACCGCAACCTCCGCCTCCTGGGTTCAGGCAATTCTCCTGCCTCAGCCTCCTGAGTAGCTGGGATTACAGGCACGCGCCACCATACCCAGCTAATTTTTTTCTATTTTTAGTAGAGACAGAGTTTCACCATGTTGACCAGGATGGTCTCGATCTCTTGACCTCATGATCCACCCACCTCAGCCTCCCAAAGTGCTGGGATTGCAGGCGTGAGCCACCATGCCCAGCAGCTCTCAATGTTTTGTGACATTATTACAAATAACAAAAACTTGACATTGGTGACAGTTTTTGTTTTAAACTAGATTGAAAGTAAAGCTTCACTTATAGTGTGTATTGACAATGATTCTGTATTATATGGTAAGATTACGATGGTTTTTACAAGAGTCCTGTAGAAACCTGGAGACTCAGGCGATCATGTGGCCCCCTGAATTTGCAGGGTGTCCTTCATAACTAAGCACTTAGCATATCTTAAGTTTCAAGTGCAGACTTGCCTGATTTATTTTATCTAGTCTTGGAGCATCACAAAATGATGGATCCAGGTAATATATTTATCCTTATTGGTTGTGCTTTCTCACACATTATCTGTTCTCTTTGAAGCATCCCTGTTAATAACCTTTAACAAAAAAGCATGTTCTTGAGTCAGGGTGAGAATGGAGCCCTTGTTGGAGGAGAGGCCCTTCACAAAAGACAGTTGTGGCTGGGCACAGTGGCTCATGCCTAGAATCCCAGCACTTTGGGAGGCCTACAGGGGTGTATCACTTGAGGTCAGGAGTTCGAGACCAGCCTGGCTAACATGGTGAAACCCTGTCTCTACTAAAAATACAAAAAAAAATTAGCCCGGCATGGTGACATACACCGGTAATCCCAGCTACTCCGGAGGCTGAGGCAGAAAAATTGCTTGAACCTGGGAGGTGGAGGTTGCAGTGAGGGGAGATTGCGCCACTGCAAGGTTCCATCTAAAAAAAAAAAAAGTTGTGTTCTGTTCTGGGGGCATTGTTTGGTAGAAATGCCAAAATGTACTGGTTAAAAAGACAGCCAGGCAAGGTGGCTTATGCTTGTAATCCCAACACTTGGGGAGGCTGGGTTGGGAAAATTGCTTAAGCCCAGGAGGTCGAGGCTGCAGTGAGCTGTGTTTGCACCACTGCACTCCAGCTTGGGCAGCAGAGTGAGACCCTGTCTCAATAAACAAAAAACAAAAAAGTCAAGTTCTTCTGCTCTAAAAAAAAAAAAAAAAAGAATTTTAGTGTTTGATTCAGTGTTTCTGTTTGTTTTTTTAAAGACAAGGTTTCACGCTGTTGTCCAGGCTAGTGTGCAGTGGTTCAGACACAGCTTGCAGCAGCCTTGATGTACTGGGCTCAGGCAGTCCTCCCACTTCAGCCTTTCAAGTAGCTGAGACTACAGGTGTATGCTGCCACACCTGGCTGATTTTTTTTTGTCGTTTGTTTTTTTTTTTTTGAGATGGAGTCTTGCTCTGTCGCCAGGCTGGAGTGCAGTGGCATAATCTCGGCTCACCACAGCCTCCGCCTCCCCAGTTCAAACAGTTCTCCTGCCTTAGCCTCCCGAGTAGCTGGAATTAGAGGCACTGCCACCACACCCAGATGATTTTTGTATTTTTAGTAGAGATAGGGTTTCAGCATGTTGGCCAGGCTGGTCTTGAACTCCTGACCTCAAGTGATCCACCTGCCTCTCAAAGTGCTGGGATTATAAGCATGAGCCACTGTGCCTGGCAGTGTCATCCTGCCCCAGCTACATACTACAGTTACATACTTAATGGTGGGAAAATAACTAAAAAGAAGAAACTAAGATGGAGTCTGTCCTGCCCAAGAAGCTAACATGAAGCCTGAACAGCTCTCAGTCTGAGAAAGAGTGAGTCAGTTTTAGCTGACAAAAAACAGGTTATCACAGACTCAGGCCATCCTCCTGCCTTGTCCTCCTAAAGAGTTAGGATTACAGGTATGAGCCACCAATCCTGGCCTGATTCAATATTTTATTTTATTTATTTATTTATTTATTTATTTTTGAGACGGAGTCTCGCTCTTGTTACCCAGTCTCGTGCAATGGCGCGATCTCGGCTCACCACAACCTCCGCCTCCTGGGTTCAAGCAATTCTCCTGCCTCAGCCTCCTGAGTAGCTGGGATTACAGGCATGCGCCACCATGCCCAACTAATTTTTTGTATTTTTAGTAGAGACGGGGTTTCACCATGTTGACCAGGATAGTCTCGATCTCTTGACCTCGTGATCCACCCTCCTCGGCCTCCCAAAGTGCTGGGATTACAGGCGTGAGCCACCGCGCCCGGCCCATTTTATTTATTTATTTTTTGAGACAGAGAGTCTCTGTTGCCCAGGCTGGAGTGCAGTGGCGTGTTCTTGGCTGACTGCAACCTCTGCCGCCCAGGTTCAAGCAATTCTCCTGCCTCAGCCTTCCAAGCAGCTGGGATTACAGGCACCTGCCACCATGCCTGGCTAATTTTTGTAGTTTATTAGTAGAGACAGAGTTTCACCATCTTGGCCAGGCTGGTCTTGAACTCCTGACCTCGTGATCCACCTGCCTCAGCCTCCCAAAATGCTGGGATTACTGGTGTGAGCCACCGCCCCTGACCTGATTGAATATTTTGATCATTGTTATTTATTTACTGTTATTTATTCTAGGACACAACTTCAGGTAGGGTAACTGTACTTTTTTAGTTCTGACTGTTGATTTGTAGGGAACAGTGTTTTTTTTTTCTTTCCCCCAAGACAGGGTCTTGCTCTGTTACCCAGGTTGGAGTATGGTGGTACAATCTCACCTCACTGCCACCTTCTCCTCCCAGGCATAAACTACCCTCCCACCTCAGCCTCCCGAGTAGCTGGGACAGCAGGAGTGTGCTACCACATTCAGCTAATTTTTAAAAATTTTTTTGTAGAGACAGGGTTTCACCATGTAGCCCAGGCTGGTCTTGGACCCCTGAGCTCAAGGTATCCACCCGCCTCTGTCTCTCAAAATGCTGGGATTATAGGTGTGAGCCACTGCACCTGGCCAGGAACAGGCACGAGCCACCATGCCTAGTGTGCCTGAACATAGTGGGCATGTGGAAATAAGATGGCCCAGCTGGTGACTGCATAACAAATACACAGAGAAGACAAACTGAGAGTGACTGAACATTTATGTTCAGGCACACTAGGCATGGTAGCTCACGCCTGTAATCCCAGCACTTTGGGAGGCTGAGGCGGGTGGATCACTTGAGGTCAGGAGTTAAGAGACCAGCTTGGCCAACATGGTGAAACCCTGTCTCTACTCAGAATATAAAAACTAGCTGGGTGTGGTGGTGCGTGCCTGTGATCCCAGCTATTCCGAAGACTGAGGTCGAAGAATCACTTGAACCGAGGAGGTGGAGGTTACAGTGAACCAAGATCACACCACTGCACTCCAGCCTGGGCAACAGAGCGAGGCTCCATCTCAAAAAAAAAAAACAAAAAAAGGAAAAAAAAGAGTTTATTCACAGGCATTCAGCTAGGGAACAGTTGACCTGGGGATGCTGATACTCGGGAGATAGATTTTTGAGAGCCTGTTTGTTGCTAGCGAAGAATGAAGGCTTTCCAAGAGCCTACCCCAGATTTGAAACATATGAAACATGCAAAGGCCCTTACAGTGACAGTTGCTCTTAGCCACTCTGGTCTGCCAGAGTGACCCCCATCAGGCTTGCAGGCGTCATAAGCAGTTCTGGGCAGCAGCTGCAGTGTTTCCTAAGCCCTCTATGAGGGCAGCTGGTTGGAAGACCCAAATACACAGAGAAGACAAACTGAGAGTGGCTCATTGGAGTCAGTAGGTCACACCCAGCAGGTTCCTCTCTGGCTTCTCTGCTTCCCTTGTGTCAGCTGTCTCAGCCTGTTAAATACTTGTAGGAGGAATCCCTCTGGATTCCCCATGGCACCTGTGCCTTCCTTGTCTGGGCATGTGGAAATGATGGCCCAGCTGGTGACTGCAGAACAAGATGAAGTGCATATTGCTTAGATTTTGTTCTTCTGGCTCCTCCCTCTTCCTTCCATGTCACTGCGTGCAGAGGTGATGTGTGCCCTTGGTGTTCATAAAATCACTCACTTGCTGGACGCAGTGGCTTCTGCCTGTAATCCCAGCACTTTGGAAGGCTGAGGAGGGAGGATTGCTGGAGGCCAGGAGTTCAAGACCAGCCTGGGCAACATAGCAAGACCCTGTATCTACAGAAATTAAAAAAAATAAAAAGCTGGGTGTGGTGGCGCATGCCTGTAGTCTCAGCTACTCAGTAGACTGAGGTGAAAAGATGGCTTGAGCCCAGGAGTTTGAGGTTGCAGTGAGCTAGGATCATGCCACTGCACTCCAGCCTTGGCAAAAGAGTGTGGCCCTGTTTTGCAGTGTCACGAGCTGAACTCACTGCAGCCTCCGTCTCCCAGGTTCAAGCGATTTTCCTGCCTCAGCCTCCTGAGTAGCTGGGTGTGCACTACCATACCTGGCTAATTTTTGTATTTTTAGTAGAGATGGGGTTTCACAGTGTTGGCCAGGCTTTTCTGAACTGGCCTCAAGTGATCCTCCTGCCTTGGCCTCCCAAAGTGCTGGGGTTACAGGCATGAGCCACCGTGCCCAGCCTAGAAGCCTTTTAATATTGATGTATTTTGGTATCAAATGCATGTACTTTTCTCCTTTGCCCACATCAAGGTGCTACATATAAAATGGGCACAGGAGCCAGGCGCGGTGGCTCAAGCCTGTAATCCCAGCACTTTGGGAGGCCGAGGCGGGTGGATCACGAGGTCAAGAGATCGAGACCATCCTGGTCAACATGGTGAAACCCCATCTCTACTAATACAAAAAATTAGCTGGGCATGGTGGCGCGTGCCTGTAATCCCAGCTACCCAGGAGGCTGAGGCAGGAGAATTGCCTGAACCCAGGAGGCGGAGGTTGCGGTGAGCCGAGATCGCGCCATTGCACTCCAGCCTGGGTAACGAGAGCAAAACTCTGTCTCAAAAAAAAAAAAAAAAAAAAAAAATGGGCACAAGAGGAAACATTGGTTAGTACACAAGGACTGACTGTTTTCACTGGGAATCATGTGGAATGAAAGGAGAGCCAGGTAAGCACAGGTTGTTATGTGCTGTGATTTCAAGTAAGCCATATGCACGTTAGTAACAAATATTTATAAGTTTATGCCTCTTGGTTTCCCTGAACCCAGTGTATTCTTAAATGTGGTGCTTTTTATTCTTTGAGGTGATAACCAGTTAGTTCTTCTAACTGACTGGTACTGAGGCCAGCAGCTAGCATGTTTGCACTGAAAATGGGTGTAGTTTGAGAGATAGTCATTGAATTGTTATGGTTACTTTTTTTTTGAGATGGAGTCTCTCTCTCTCTCGCCCAGGTTAGAGTGCAGTGGCGCAAGCTCAGCTTACTGAAACCTCCGCCTCCCGGGTTCAAGCAGTTCTCCTGCCTTAGCCTCCAACGTAGTTGGGACTACAGGAGCATGTCACCATGCCCAGCTAGTTTTTGTAGAGATGGGGTTTCGCCGTGTTGCCTAGGCTGGTCTCAAACTCCTGGGCTCAAGTGATCTGCCTGCCTTGGCCTCCCAGAGTGCTGGAATTACAGGCATGAGCCACTGCACTTGGCTTGGAAAAATTTTGTTGTTTTGCTCCATAAAGAAAATGAAAAGACGAGCCATAGAATGGGAGAAATCATTTGCAAAACATATATGTTATAGAGCAGTTGTGTCCAGAATATATAAAGAACTTTTAAAATTTGTGTGTGTGTGTATACACACCAGATAAAAAATATCTGTATTTTTAAAATACAGATACCATCTCACTATATTGTCCACATTGGTTTCAAACCCCTGGCTCAACTGTTCTGCCTTCCTCAGCCTCCCAAGATGCTAGGATTACAGGTGTGAGTGACCACGCCCAGCCAAGAAGTCTTAAAACTCAATAAGGCAGGCCAGGCACTGTCGTTTACGCCTATAATTCCAGCACTTTGGGAGGCTGAGGTGGGAGGATCACTTGAAATCAGGAGTTTGAGACCAGCCTGGGCAACAGGGAGACTCCATTGCTAGATAAAATTAAAAAAAAAAAAAAAAAGGTTGGGCAAGGTGGCTCATACCTGTAATCCCAGCACTTTGGGAGGCCAAGGTGGGCAGATCACAAGATCAGAAGTTCGAGACAAACTTGGCCAATATAGTGAAACTATGTCTTTACTAAAAAAAATACAAAAATTAGCTGGCCATGGTGGCGCACGCCCATAATCCCAGGTATTCGGGAGGCAGAGGCAGGAGAATTGCTTGAACCCGGGAGGCCGAGCTTGCAGTGAGCTGGGCGACAGAGCGAGACTTCATCTCAAAAAAAAAAAAATGGCCACGCATAGTGGTGCGTGCTTGCCTGTGGTCTCAGCTACTCAGAAGGCTGAGGTGGGAGAATTGCTTTACTCGAGGAGGTCAAGACTGCAGTGAGCCATGATTGTGCCAGAATACTCCAGCCTGGGCAATAGAGCAAGACCTATCTCAAAAAAGAAAATGATGATAATAAGACAGTCCAGACCCCAGCACTTTGGGAAGCCAAGGCAGGTGAATCGCCTGAGGTCAGGAGATTGAGACCAGCCTGGCCATGCGGTGAAACCCCAACTCTACTAAAAATTAGCTGTGCATGGTGGTGGGGGGCCTGTAGTCCCAGCTACTTGGGAGGCCGAGATAGGAGAATTGCTTGAACCTGGGAGGCGGAGGTTGCAGTGAGCCGAGATTGCACCACTGCACTCCAGTCTGGGCGATAGAGCAAGACTGTCTCAAAAAAAAAAAAAAGACAGTCCAGTTAAAAAATGGACAGAAGCTTTGAATACTGTATCAGAGAAGACACAGTAATTATAATAAGCATATAAGATACTTGATACCATTAGACATAAAGGAAGTGCAAGTGAAAACCACAGTGTGAAACTACTACACTTCTGCTAAAATGGCTAAGATCAGAAAGGCTAACAGTACCCAGTGTTGGTGAGTATGTGACAGAATTACAACTATCAAACATTACTGGTGAGAATGTAAATTATTACAACCATTTTGGGAAACAATTTGACATTTCCTTTTTTTTTTTTTTTTTAAAGGAAACTTCCCTAGCAGGAAGACAGTTACTTTAAAAGTTAAACATACACTTACCATAAATAAGACCCAGAAATTCTGTTCTTAGGTATCTACCCAACAAAAGTAAAAGCATGTCCACACATAAAGATTTTTTACTTTTAAAAAGTAAAATGAGGCCGGGCATGGTGGCTCACACCTGTAATCCAAGCACTTTGGAGGCCAAGGCAGGCGGATCACCTGAGGTCGGGAGTTCATGACCAGCCTGACCAACATGGTGAAACCCCCTCTTTATAAAAAAAAAAATAAATAAACTTAAAAAAAAAAAAGTAAAATGTTTTTACTTTTATACACACAAAGACTTGCATGTGACTGCTGCCAAAAACTGGAAACAACCGGGTGCAGTGGATCACACCTGTAATGCCAGCGCTGTAGGAGACTGAAGTGGATAGATTGTTTGAGCTCAGGAGTTCAAGACCAGCTTGGGCAACATGGTGAAACCCCATCTCTACAAAAAATACAAAAACTTAGCTGGGCATGATGGTGGGCGTCTGTGGTCCCAGCTACTTGGGAAAACTGAGGTGGGAGAATCACTTGAGCCCAGGGGGTGGAGGTTGCAGTAAGCCGAGATTGTACCATTGTATTTTGGCCTGGGTGATAGAGTGACACTCCGTTTCCCAAAAAAACCCAAAAAAACAAAACTAGAAACAATTCAGATTTTGATCAACTGTCCATCAGCTGGTGAATGAGTATATAAAAGGTAGAACTATATCCATACAGTGGAATGCTACCTAGCAATTTAAAAAACTTGATACCTGTAATCCCAGCACTTTGGGAGGCCGAGGCGGGTGGATCACCTGAGGTCGGGAGTTTGAGACCAGCCTGGTCAACATGGAGAAACCCCGTCTAGTAAAAAATACAAAAATTAGCCAGGCGTGGTGGCAGATGCCTGTAATCCCAGCTACTCAGGAGACTGAGACAGGAGAATCACTTGAACCCAGGAGGCGAAGGTTGCAGTGAGCCGAGATCGCACCATTGCACTCTAGCCTGGGCAGCAAGAGTGAAACTCCATCTCAAAAAAAAAAAAAATCTATTGATACATGAAACAAAATGGATGAACCTAAAAAAATTATGCTAAGTGAAAGAAGTCAGAGACATAAATCAACATACTGTATTGTTCCATTTATATGAAATTTCTAGTAAAGGAAAAACTATAAAAATAAGATTTTAAAAAGTAATCTTGGTGATCGTCCCAAGCCTAAAAGGCACATTTTATACTTTTTCTACTGAGGGCAGCTTTTATGGGTTCTCTTCAGTGCTTTGACAAAAACCAGAAACTTACTAACTTGGAATAATTGGGCCACTTATAGGTATATAGTCATTTGCAAAAATATGTGGGAAAATTTAGATTTGTACAGCAGCTAAATTGAGGTTAGAATGACAATTGTTTGCTTTACACAAGAAGGCATATCCATGTTCTGCATGAGTTTTTATGACCAAAAAAAGAGCAAGGTAATCTCCCTCTCTCCCCATCCCCAATTTTGAGGAAAGGAAACACTTCTAGATTCTTTCATTGCAAGCAATCTCCCCCATTGATAGGGACCCCTAATTCATGGGGTCCTCTCTAGGAGATTTTTTCCCATTTGTACAGCTTCCTGGTAAAAGTAGATCCCTGTAGCTGAGTCTAGATCCCTAAAGCATTACTGTAGATTGAGGATATTGGGGGTGAACTGGAAATACATATTCAGCTTACAGTCATTTCTGCTGACTTTTCTAAGTGTCCCCTTACATCATTTAGCATTTGGGATCTGTTTGCCTTAGAATTGAAATGGAGAATTGTCCAATCTCCTTTGTTTTTGGAGCCTTTAGGAGCCTTTACAGAAGATTGCACTTGCATAACTGGTATTTTGGCCCGGGGTTGGAGGGGGGCTGGTATATTTTGAAATCATTGTTCTATAACCAGTGTGTCATTGTTACTCAGGCTGTCTAAATAATCACTTCTGGCTGAGATTTATATCCATTTTATTTTCTCTCTGGCAAAAATTCAAAAGTGGCTCTTCTCCCAGCTTTGTTTTTTCTCCCCTCCTCTAGCTTAATTTGTCAGTTCCATTCTTAAACATTCTGCATAGATGCCTGGTTTCCTGAGCCAACTCTTCTCTCTTACTAAGTGGGGTGATATTATGTTTTTAAGCTACTATGTAGGTGACAAAGACGTTTTACTCTTTGAGTGTTCAGACTATATAGTCAACACAAGCTTTATAGAAGCAGCTTTCTCTGACCCAGCATTTGGAGATGATTTTGATTTTCAGGAATAAAAATTTTTAAAAGGGATTGAGGTTTCAAAGTGAGATCCTCCAGCCTGCTTATAAGGTAAATGTATGCCTGACCACTAGATGCTTCCCAGGAGCTCTGCCACCCTCGTTTTTCCTTCTTACCTTGAAGACTTCAGATTTTTTTTTTTTTTTTTTAATAGAGACAGAGTCCCACTATGTTGCCCAGGCTGGTCTCTAACTCCTGGGCTCAAGTGATCCTCCCACTTCAGCCTCCCAAAATGCTGGGATTACAGACGTGAGCCACAGTGCTGGCCCACTTGAGATTTTCTTAAGGCATTGTTTGGAAAGCAAGATTCAAGGAAACTCCTCCTTAGGTTGCAGTGAGCCGAGATCTCACCACTGCACGGCAGCCTGGGCCTCAGAGTGAGACTCCATCTCAAAAAAAGGAAACTCTTCCTTGTTACCAGGGTTTTTTTGGTGCTTGAGTAAGTGTTGCTTGTTGCTGCTTAAAATACATCAGCAGCAGCTCTCTTTCCATAGAAACTACATAAAAGCTACAAGCCTTTCTTGCTACAGTTGGGATTGCCACTGCTTGGAATGCTGTCAGCCTGTGCGTTTATTTGTCTGTACAGTTATAGCCTGTTGGGGCCAGAATGGCAGCCAGGCCTGAAAGATTATTTATATATTGCTGCTGTATTTGTCTCTCTCCGTGTCCTAGAGATCCTGTGAAAAGGAGCTCTGGCTTAAGATCACTGCAGAGTTCTGCCATTCTTCCCTCTCTTACCCAGGGAGGCTCAAATGACAGCATGAGCTGGCCTTCTGTGCTCACACCCGCTCCTCCTTCCTGAGACAGTCTTTGAAACTCAGGCAAGGACAAGAATACCCAGTGCCACATGGCAATTGAAGGCCTCCTTTTCTTCATAGTCAAACCTAAGCCTTAACAAAGTGCTTACTTTTATCAACAAAGAATTAGTAGACACTTGGTTTACTTCTCCTGCTATAAAACTATGCTTGGTTTATTGTTTGATGGATCAGTGTAAAAGCAGAATATAAATGTTTGAAGATTCCAAGCATCAAAGTACTTTTGGAACATGCTGTAGGTATAGTCCCCTCCCTTTTTTTTTGAGATAGAGTCTCGCTAGTTGCCCTAGATGGAGTGCAATCTCAGTTACTGCGATCTCAGCTCACTGCAACCTCCGCCTTCTGGGTTCAAGCCATTCTTCTGTCTCAGCCTCCTGAGTAGCTGGGATTACAGGCGTGTGCCACCACATCCAGATAATTTTTGTATTTTTAGTAGAGACAGGGTTTCACCTTGTTGGCCAGGGTGGTGTTGAACTCCTGACCTCAAGTGATCTGTCCACCTCAGCTTCCCAAAGTGCTGGGGTTAAAGGTGTGAGCCACCGCGCCTGGCCAGTCCCTCCTTTTATTTAAGGAATTGATGTTTGGGGGACAAACTGTGTGTTCTCGTGTGTGTTGGCGTATGTGCTGCAGCTTTGTTATATTCAGCTGTTTATGTTCATGGGTCTGAAAAGTCTCTGGATTATTTGTTGGACTTTTTCAGATGCACTGTCTGCCTTTAATTTGTTTTAACAAACCTTGTCTAGCACATTTGTTTTGTCTTACACTCAAACAAATTTGTACCTCTGGAGTCTCTAGCAACCAGTAGTGTGGGACAGGGATCAGAAATGTGCTGGAGAGGTGATAGGGATTGACAGGGTAGAATTTACTACATTGTAGTAGACTACCAGATTTTACTAGATTTTCTTTTGATCAGTTTGTGAATTGTTCCACCAGAGGGCAGTGAAGGAACAGACATGACATAGAATTCAGACCCTTTCTTTTTCTCAAAAGCAGGACAGGGTTGCCTTTAGCTGAAGTAAAGATGGACAGTGTCTATGGTTAGATTTACTTGAGTCCTGCCTCCCCTTGTGAGCACAGATAATGGTGCTGGAAAGAGTCTTTCAAGCCTCAAATTGTGGTCTGTGAAGGTGTGGTATGTATTAATTTTTAAACTGGAGGCTCTATCTAGCACAGCAGCTGATAAAAATTCTTAATTTTCTCCTTGAAACAGAAACAGAGTGTGGGTGTGTTTTTTTTTTTCAAGACAGAGTTTGGCTTCTTTGCCCAGGCTAAAGTACAGTAGCATGATTTCGGCTCACTGCAGCGTCTGCCTGCCGGGTTCAAGTGATTCTGCTGCCTTAGCCTCCTGAGTAGCTGGGGTTAATGGCGCCCACCACCATGCCCAGCTAATTTTTTTTGTATTTATAATAGAGACAGGGTTTCATCATCTTGGCCAGAGTGGTCTTAAACTCCTGACCTCGTGATTCACCTGCCTTAGCCTCCCAAAGTGTTGGGATTACAGGCGTGAGCCACTGTGCCCAGCCGGAAATGTATGTATTTTTACATCTCTGACCATCATTTGCCATCACAGTCCCCCAGCCACACACTGTATGTTAAAGTGCTCTGTTTTCTTCCTAGTGCTTATCGCCGTCTGAAATTACCTTGTTTTCAGTGTTTATAGTCTGTCTCCCCCACCCACTCAGGCTGTATCTAGCCTAGCACAGTGAATGTCTGGCACATGGTAGGTATGCAGTATGTATTAGAAGGAAGGAAGGAATGTTTTCTTGGAATAGCAGTAACTGTTTAGGTATGTTGTGGATTTTAAAAATTTGTTTCACTTTTCATTTCTGAGAAAATAGAATCTGTCCAGATCAGTCTTTCCTGGCCTCCTTTCCTCAGCTTAGGTCCTGACTGTTGGGAAGAATGAAGATGAATCCCATTCTGAGTCTCTCCTCTCTTCCACCCTAGCTTGCCAGCAAAGCACGGACGGAGAAGGAGGAGAAGCTGAGCCAGGCCTATGCAATCAGTGCTGGTGTCTCTCTAGAGGGCCAGCAGCTCTTCCAGACCATTCACAAGACGTGAGTTGGGGGATTGGAGAGGTCCTTTGTCCTGGGGTAATGCTACCTGGTTGTGCTGTCTGTTGGCAGGCTTTTGGGTGGTTGTCTTCCTAAAAGTCTACTGGGGAAGCTGGGTAGGATATTGGCAATATACCGGCATCCAGAGATGAAGGTGCTGTTGCCCGCTTTCCACACAGAAGAATAGTGTAATCATGGACAAGTTGTCTTCTCTGGTCCTCAGTTTCTTGTCTGTAAAACTTAGTTTTGGATTAGATCATCCCTAAGAATCCCTTTTAGACAAGTAGTCCATAATTTAGAACTAGTGAATTTCTTTATCTTTGATTTTGTTATTTTGTGCCTTTCTCTAAAAGCTGATGCAGTTTTTATTAAGGATAAGTTATATCTGTATCACTTTTCCCAACGTAGATTGAGATGAACACAGGGAGTTAGAGTAGGCCACCTTCTTATCACCTCTTAAAAGACATTTTGTCACAGCAGAAGTCATTTGACTCTCCACTAGCTTCCCTAGCTGCTGAAAAACTGGAACATTTGACACCTCCCTCCATCCCCCCCACTGCCTTCTGTTACCCTATTTAACCACCCTGGGTCTGGTGCACAGATGACAGCTGGCATCAGAGCTGTTTGAGGCCATGGTGTGAGTATCTGAACATTTACAGGTATGTGAAGGAACTCTCAGTTGCATCAGCTGCCCTGGGGCTCCCCAAGCATGAACTGGAATGGGTTTTCCCAGTCTGGGAAGTGCCCAACTGTCTGATAATTGAGAGGAGCCAGTCTGAGAAGCCGCTCTCATTGTGGGAGATAAGGGTCAGAGAATACAGTAAGATGGGGAGTTTGTTTTCTTTTTTTTTTCTTTTTGAGATGGAGTCATGCTCTGTCGCCAGGCTGGAGTGCAGAGGTGCGATACCGGCTCACTGCAGCCTCTGCCTTCTGGGTTCAAGCGATTCTCCTGCCTCAGTAGCTAGGACTATAGGCATGCACCACCACACCCAGCTAATTTTTGTATTTTTAGTAGAGACAGGGTTTTACTATGTTGGCCAGGATGGTTGTCTTGATCTCTTGACTGTGTGATCCGCCCCCCGTTGGCCTCCCAGAGTGCTGGGATTACAGGCATGAACCACCACGCCTGGCGTCTCTATTTTTTTTTTTTTTTTTTTTGAGACAGGGTCTCATTTTAATATCGCCCCAGCGGGAGTGCAGTGGCACAATTTTAACTTAATGCAGCCTTGATCTCCCCAGGCTCCAGTGATTCTCCTACCTCAGCCTCTGGAGTAACTGGGAGTACAGGCACATGCCACTGCTACCAGCTAATTGTTTGTATGTATTTTTAGTAGAGATGGGTTTTTGCCATGTTGCCCAGACTGGTCTCGAACTCCTGGACTCAAGCAGTCTACCTGCCTTGGCCTCCCAAAGTGCTGGGATTTCAGGTGTGAGCCACCGCACCCAGCCTGTTCTCCTGTCTTTCTAAAGGTGGTATTTCTCCCTAGGCCAATTGTTAGCAAACTATACCAGCAGGCCAGATCTGCTCATCCGTTTACTTATTGTCCATGGCTACTTTTGGACAACTATGGCAGAGTTGAAGTTGAGTGCTAGTTGTAACAGAGATGATATGGCCGGCAAAGCCTAAAATATGTGCTAAGAGACCCTTGAGAGAAAAAGTTTGCCAGCCTCTGCCCTAGACTGCTATCTTAGTTTGGTTTCTTGAGGCTGCCATCACATTTTTATGACTTTTCAGGTCTCTGATGCTTCAGAGTGACAATTTCTGTGCTCTCCCAAGAATAAATGTGCATGAGTTTCATTGGTTTTCTAGCCAGTGGCACCCAAGGAATATTTCTTGGCTACTCTGTGGGCTGCTGGCGTCTAGTTGTTGGCTTAATGGTGAGCTGAGAACTTGGGATCATCCTTCTGGAGTTATTTATTCATCAGACAGGAGATGTGGGATGCCCCCAAGAGGAGGTTACATTTCGCCTGCTGTCTTCTCCTTCCAGCATTAAAGACTGTAAATGGCAAGAAAAAAACATCGTAGTCATGGAAGAAGTTGTTATTACACCCCCATATCAAGTGGAAAACTGTAAAGGCAAAGAGGGAAGTGCACTGAGCCATGTACGCAAAATAGTAAGTAAAGGAGCCTTGAAACTTTAGGGGAGAGAGGATGGTTCTTCGGGCCTTAAGTCTTTAGCACCAGAGCAGGACACTGTGCTAGTCTGTGCCTCCCCTTGCAGCCCTGTCTGGTCTCCCTGACTTTCCTGTACTGTGGGGCTATGCCGCTGTGGCTTGGACACTCCTGTGGGAAAGGAACCATGGGGTGGTGTGGAATGAAGTGAGTGGTTGACCCAATGTCCTTTGCTGGCTTTTTAGAATTAGCAAGGCCATTCCATGGTATTGGGCCTGAGCAGTTTCTCTCTTCCCATATTGGGTTTTTCTTTTTTAGAGACAGAATCGCTCTGTTACCCAGGCTGGAGTACAGTGGTGCAATCTCAGCTCACTGCAACCTCCACCTCCAGGGTTCAGGCAATTCTCCTGCCTCAGCCTTCCGAGTACCTGGGACTACAGGCGTGCACCACCACACCCAGCTAATTATTGTATTTTTAGTAGAGATGGGGTTTCACCATGTTGGCCAGGCTGGTCTCAAACTCCTGTCCTGAAATGATCCGCCCACCTTGGCCTCCCAAAGGGCTGGGATTGCAGGCGTGACCCACTGTGCCTGGCCCCATACTGAGTTTTTCTTAGCTGCAGGCATCCTTCTAGAAAGATCTGGTTGGTATAAATCAGTTGCCATTGGTGTCTCTGACCCTACATATATCACTGGACTTTAGATTGAGGTATACCATTTGTGAAAACAAACTTCCAAAACACTCCTGCTTTTTTTTTCTCTGAGGAACATTGAGAAACCAACATTGTAGATGTAGGAAGTGTGGTAAGACTGTAATTCCCCCACCAGCTTTTTTCATTCTGCACTTGTGTGTAGAAGAGAGGAGGAGTTTAGGTCATGATAATCTCCTCTCATTTTATCGTTTAGTTTGTGTATTCACCCCCTTCTAGCCAATCTTAGTGGAAACTGCAAAAAATGTGGCTGAAGCAGGAGACCCTGGCCTACCTTGTGGTTGGAAAGGCCAGTAGACAGCAAGGACAGAGGTGCCTGGCTAGTGCATAGGCAGGACAGCCAGGGCGGGGCTGTTGAAACCTCAGTTGGATTGTTTGAGACCTTTCCGTTTGGACCTTTCTTGCCCATCTCCTTTACTGACCTTGGTTGCTTGGTCTTTTTCAGGTTGAAAAACATTTTAGAGACGTGGAAAGCCAAAAGATACTGCAACGTTCACAAGCCCAGCAACCACAGAAGGAGGCTGCCCTGTCATCCTGAGTCCGTACACATGGAGGACTCTTCCAGCATCCAGCCAAGGAGGCGATGGTGGTGGCTTCAGCGGAGGCAGGCCGGGGGAGGGAAGGGATCCTATATGTCCTGTTGGCTCTTGTTAACAAAGGGTCAGCATTTCCAAATCTTAGACTTGAACAAACAAAACACCCAACAAAAAAGAACAAGAGAATAATTTAAAAGTTGAATCATTACTTGACTAACAGACTTCGGTCCACCATGTCCTTTTCACAGCCCCCTTCTGGAACAGTCACCTTGTTAATTTTATTTTTGAAAATTCCTTTCCCACTCTGCCCTTCTGACTTTCCTTTCCTAGTCTGTTCCTGCCATTCTGTTTTTATAAGTGGCTACTCTTGCCTTCTGAATGATTGAAAGAAACTTTTACATCTTCCAAAATAAAAATAACAAGCTGACTGTGATTCTTAAGTTGAGACCAGAGCAGCAAAGGTCTCACTTTAAATTTTTCTTTGTTTTCTTTTTCTTTTTTTTTTTTTTTTTTTTTGCACAGGGCATGGCTTGAATTAGTTTTATTTTTCTTAACTTTAAATATATATATGAAAATATATATTAAAATGTTCTCTAAATATTTTCTGCTTCTTGCAGGTCTCTTTTTACTAGATCATGGCTATTCTTCCCACCTCATCCCTCTGAAAATAAAAATGTATTGCCCTCCCCACCATCCATAGCCAGGCCACTAACTTGACTTGGTGCAAGAGATTCTTGCTGTGAACTTTGTAGAGCCAGTGTGTGCAGTAGAATTTGGCTTTGAGGGTTCCTGATGGCTTTTTAGTCTTTAACTGTGTGTGTACCAGTCTCACATTTGGCCCAAACCTCAGGATTCTCCCTCCGCCTGTCTTACTTCATGGTACTAGAACTTCCTCGTCACTCTCTCCACATGAGAGAGTCAGCTGCCCTTTCTCCTGTGCCTCTGCATGGCACATCTCAGCTCCTCTTATTTGAGGGATAGTTTTCTTTGATAAGAAACCTGGAGTCCATCTACTCTGACCTCTCTTTAAATCTGTATCCAGAGCCACTAGCCCAAGAAAAAGCTCGGGTGACCTGTAGTTTCTCTTCTCCTGCTGTCTTCTTGCTCTTATGCCCCACCCCAACTCCCCTTAAATTTTACAAGCTTATGATAGTTTGTATGTGCTCAGCCAATGAGCAGAAAACCTGGAAATAATTTCTGGACTTTAGCCCACCAGTTTGTCTGGTTGACTAACCTGCTGAGAGCTAAAATTGGCATCCATTGCCCCATGCCTTCAGGCAGTCTCATGGGGCAGAGTATGCCAACATCCGAATATCAGGCACTGAGTGGGATGTGGGTGATGCTCACATGACTGGCTAGAGCTTTGGGGGTGGGGTGGGGGTTAACTACTATTTTTTTGGCCATGATCTCTTTCCCCTTCCTTTTTTTTTTAATTAAATAAATGGATCAAAATTAAATAATTCAAGCCCTGCCTTCAAAATGAATTTTTTTTTTTTTTTTTTTTTTTTTAGTATTATTTAGCAAAAACAATAAAACCCAAATTTTTTTAACCATCACTTGTCTCAGGTTTGTGCGTCCTTTAGAGGCCCTGGGGAGAGGATCCAAGGTACCCAAAGAGGGTATGTCTGTCTAGTTTGACCTTTTCCTTTAGAGTTTCTTCCTACTATTTACCCTCTCTTTTCACCCTCCAAGGACTCATGCAGAAATACAATGTAGGGTGTAATTTAAGACGGGGGTCCAGAGTTTGGAGTGGTCTATAGGTGGAGTATGGGGAAAAGGCTTAGTCACATACATAGAACCATTTGTTATAGGACTGTTTGGAAGCACAGATAGAGAGCTGAGAAGTAAACATTCAGATCCACCTGCCATTGGTCAGAACTTGATTTAAAGAACTGAGTCTTTGATTTAGCCTGCATGGGAATGTAGACTTAGAGAAGATGTGAGAGGGAGAAGAGACGAGACCTTGCAATATCTAGAAAGCCTAAGAGGTACAATGAAAAGCTTGGAGGTGATTAATTAGTGGGGAACAGTAAACCTGGGAGGAAGCTCTTCATCATGTGTCCCACATCTTACTGTCCTTCCCCTTTAGTCTCAATTCTGTAAATGGGGGGAAGTGAGTACCAACTGCATTTGGCAGGAAGCACTTTTGACTCCTTAGTTGTAGTTGCTAAAATGATGTGGGGGAACTTCAAGCAGGTCAAGAGGTGGAATTAGTATGGTTGGAAAGGCAGGCAGTGAGGTATAGAAGAAATAACTAAAGGCTTTGATACCTTAATTCCTCATGTTGTTACTGGGTAAGTCACTTCACCTTTCTGAGCCTTAAATTTCCCAACTGTAAATGTGGAAGTAATATCCCTCTCCTAGGATTGATATGAAGGGTTAATAAGATATTTGGGTTAATAAGATATTTTAAAAGCCTAATACTATGCTGGGTGTGGTGGCTCATACCTGTAATCCGAGGACTTTGGGAGGCCAAGGCAAGTGGATCACAAGGTCAGGAGTTCAAGACCAACCTGGCCAAGATGGTGAAACCTTGTCTCCACTAGAAATAAAAAAAAATTAGCCGGGCATGGTGACAGGTGCCTGTAATCTCAGCTACTTGGGAGGCTGAGACAGAGAATTGCTTAAACCCAAGAGGTGGAGGTTGCAGTGAGCCAAGATTGTGCCACTGTACTCCAGCCTGAGTGACAGAGCAAGAATCTGTCTCAAAAAAAAAAAAAAAAGCCTAATACTTAGAAAGTGCTCTGTAAATGTTAGTATAAATGTTAGCTTGATCCTTGGATGGTTAAATCTGGAGGTGAGATTGGAGTAAATGATTTCCAGAAGATCCGTGTTTGTTTTAGAAGCCTTAATTTAGGCCAGGTGCAGTGACTCACGCCCATAGTCCCAGCACTTTGCAAGGCCAAGGCAGGAGTTCAAGACCATTCTGGGCAATAGTGAGGCCCCTGTCTCTACAAAAAACGAAAAATAAAAAAATTAGCCAGGTGCGATGGTACATGCCTGTAGTCCCAGTTACTTGGGATTCTGACGTGGGAGTATCACTTGAGCCAGGGAGGTTGAGGCTGCAGTGAGCTGTGATTGAACCACTGCACTCCAGCCTGGTGACAGCAAGATGCTGTCTCTTAAAAAAAAAAAAAAAGGCTTTGTTTAGATGGCATTTTAAGGGAGGTTAATATGTAAAATACCTGGGCAGATCTGGGGTAGGGGGTCTCAGAGCTCTGCCCTCTGTCTCATAAATCTTACCCCTTACCCTTCCTTGAAGTACCTGAGGAATGCTTTTGAAAACTAATCATTTTAGGCTGGGCGCCGTGGCTCACACCTGTAATCCTAGCACTTTTGGGAGGCCAAGGCAGTTGGATCATGAGGTCAGGAGTTCAAGATCAGCCTGGCCAATATGGTGAAACCCTGTCTCTACTAAAAAAATGGAAAAATTAGCTGGGCGTGGTGGCATGCACCTGTAGTCCCAGCTACTCGGGAGACTGAGGCAGGAGAATCGCTGGAACCCAGGAGAATCGCTGGAACCCAGGAAGCAGAGGTTGCAGTGAGCTGAGATCGTGCCACTGCACTCCAGGTTGGCAACAGAGCAAGATTCAAAGAAAGAAAAAGAAAACTACTTATTTTTCAGAAAGAGAATGAGTTCGTCTGAGGCCAAGTGACTTGTCTGGAGTGCCCCACCTGCCTGTGGTAGCAGAGCTGGAACAAAGCCCTAGGCTTTATCCACTCATGGGCTCCTAATGCAGTGGGACTTCCCAAACTGATGGCATGTGTACCGCTCACTTTCGTTTGCCAGAATCAGGCTGGCGCACAGGAGACTAGCGAAAATGGCAGAAATTGCCACTTAGATTGAAAGGACATTGAACTGTGGAGGAGCGTGGTGCAGAGAGCTTACATCTGTGATGCACCATGGACAGGTAGTTTTGCAGTGTCTCCTTGGCTTTATTTTGGGGTGTACTCCTCCCTCCCCAAATATACACACATACACCTCTACACCAGCACCTGATTATCTCACCACCACCATGCACACGCCTTTGGAGTTACTGCCTTTTTTTTTTTTTTTTTTTTTAAGAGGCAGGGTTTCACCATGTTGGCTGGCTAGGATGGTCTTGATCTCCTGACCTCGTGATCTGCCCACCTCGGCCTCCCAAAGTGTTGGGATTATAGGCGTGAGCCACTGCACCTGGCCTGGAGTTACTGCTGTTTAGACTATCCAATTATTGTGGTATAAACAGCCTTACCACAGTGAGTTGATATTGAATTGTGCCATTGAAGCCTGAGCAGCTCATTGCTGATTTCTGTTTGGTGTTTTGAAAATCTGAAAATTGCTCAAGCACTTTAATATGAGTGGCTCTGGCTAATGAGCCACTGATTGAGGAGGGTAAAGGCTCCTTGACATATTTGAAGCTAAGAATATGTGTCTTAAAATCTGTTCTCCTGTGAGACACTGGTAAAGGAAATAGAGGCATTTCGGTCATACACAGATCAAGTTTGCTGTCCTGCTTGGTATGGTGGCTACAACCTGGAGGGTACTGTGGTGAGAATGTATAGCGCTGGAAGCTGAAATGTACAGGGTGAGTGGTGAGGACAGTGGGAGTGTGGGAGGGAGGTGGTTGCCTGGTTGGAGGATGTTAGATTTACATGGTAGGTTTGCTTTCCTATCACTGCTGGAGGCCATCAGTGCCATAGAATTCCCCTTTAAGAAACTTGGAATCATCTGCATGTATTGCCTAAATTTTAGGAGTTTAACATTATCAGATAACAGTATGAAGTACCTGAAAAAGATGCATTTGGGCTGCCATCCACTGGTGATACACTGTGCTGCTGTAATAGTTTCAAAACGAATTTGTTCTTTTATGTTATCAAAACCTGACACAACCAAGCATGGTGTCTCACGCCTGTAATCCCAGCACTTTGGGAGGCCAAGGTGGGCAGATCATGAGGTCAGGAGTTTGAAACCAGCCTGGCCAACATGGTGAAACCCTATCTCTACTAAAAATACAAAAATCAGCTGGGCGTGGTGGCATGTGCCTGTAATCCCACCTACTCAGGAGTCTGAGGCAGGAGAATCACCTGAACCCGGGAGGTGGAGGTTGCAGTGGGTCCAGATAGGGCCATTGCACTCCAGCCTGGGGGATAGGACGACACTGTCTCAACAACAAAAAAAGAAAAGTGATCCAGGAGTAGGTTTTGAGGAAAACTTGGAGTTCAAGTTTGGAAAGAGGACAAAGGATCAGTAAAGGATACAGGGGTACAGGGGAAGAAAGAGGGATGTACCTGGTTCTAGACTGGGAAGCAGCAGGAATCTGCCTCGGGTTTCTCTAGAGCAGACTCTGGCAGCTGGGACTAAGTCTGGTCAGATTGCAGTCACCCTTCCTATCTGGCCTGTCTCCCATTTTCCTATAATTTCCAATTTTGTTGAAAAGTCTAAATTGGAACTAAGTTTCTTAATTGGCGGGGTAAGGTGAGGCTAAGGTATATTTTCAGTGACTTACCAACTCATCTCTCCTTTTTCTTTGGTCCTCTGGTGTGGACTCCTGCAGTGTTAGACAAGAAATTCTTACAGGTCCTTCATGAAGGGACCAGCAAGTGGTGGCTTCTTTTTGTAATGTGGCCCCTTTTATTCTGGTCTGTCTCCTAGCTTAAAGGTGTTGCTGCCCAGGCGCGGTGGCACATGCCTGTAATCCCGACACTTTGGGAGGTCAAGGCGGGTGGATCACCTGAGGTCTACCAGCCTGACCAACATGGAGAAACCCCTTCTCTACTAAAAATACAAAATTAGCTGGGTGTGATGGTGCATGCCTGTAATCCCAGCTACTCGGGTGGCTGAGGCAGGAGAATCGCTTGAACCCAGGAGGTGGAGGTTGCAGTGAGTTGAGATCGTGCCATTGCACTCCGGCCTGGGCAATAGGAGCGAAACAGTCTCAAAAAAAAAAGAAAAAGTTGTTGCTTATGCTTACTGGGGGGAAGGGGCATATATCTCTAGAGAGAATATTTATAGATAGCCACTGAGATGTGGTTTCAGCTGAAATCTGAAGAACAAGGTGCCAGCCAAGAATGTTCAGATGGAACAGCAAGTGTAAAGTCAGGTTGACAAGAGCTTGGGATGTTCAGGAACTGATAGAAGACAGGCGGCTGGAGCCTGCTGAGCAGGACTGTAGAGAAGTGGGTGGGGCCAGATAGTACAGGACCTTACAGTTATCCTAGAGACTGGGTTCTTTGGCACCATGGGCAGTCATGGGGCTTGGTTTGGTGTCAGACGGTGGCAGCAGAAGCAAGGAGGCTGCTGGGTTAGGGGTCGGTGCAGCAGTCTAGGCGGGAGACGGTGGTGGCAGAGAATTAAGTTTGAGAGCCGACAGGCCTTGATGCACCGAATGTGAGGGGAAGGATGTGAGGGGCGGAGAGGAACCAAGGATGCCTTCTAGGTAGATGGCAAACAGTAGGGGAGGAAGAAGTTTGTGGAAGAATCTGGAATTTTTGTATTGCCATTTTGTGTTGCCCAGGAAACACTGAAGAGCAGATGGCAAATGGGCAGCTGGATAACAAGCCTGGGCTTAGAGAAGCGTGGGATGGAGCTAGACATTCAGTGACTGTCATCTGTGAACTCTGAGAAGACAAGAGGTTGGGATCCCTGACCAAAGTGGATAGATTTGCTTCAGATAGGAGGGGCCCTTCTTCCCTGACACGGCAGTTGGAGGTGAATGTAGATTTGTCAGGGAGGTGAGGGAAGTGACTTCCTTTCTGGTGGCCCAGTTAACCTGAAAGGGGAATAGGGTTGGCCCAGTTAACCTGAAAGGGGAATAGGGTAAGACTGTTGAGTGCCCTTTAGAGATGCATGCTCATCAATTTTGGGGGTAACCAGGTACCCATTGTGTGCCTCTGCCAATCATGTCGAGTGACCTTAGTGCAGACACAGAGGAGGTGAATAGTGGGTACAGACAGAGTGAGAGATGTGTCAGGTCTGTACTGTGGAGGGAGAGGGGAGTTGAGCTGAGGATATTCATGAAAGAGAGTGAGTATAATAATGATTTGACTGGGCACAGTGACTCACGCCTGTAATCCCAGCACTTTGGGAGGCTGAGATGGGTGGATCCTGAGGTCAAGAGATCAAGACCATCCTGGCCAACGTGGTGAAATGCTGTCTCTACTAAAAATACGAAAATTAGGCCAGGCGCAGTGGCTCACACCTGTAATCCAAGCACTTTGGGAGGCCAAGGCGGGTAGATCACAAGATCAGGAGATCGAGACCATCCTGGCTAATATGGTGAAACCCTGTCTCTACTAAAAATACAAAAAGTTAGCCAGGTGTGGTGGTGTGTGCCTGTAGTCCCAGCTACTCTGGAAGCTGAGGCAAGAGAATTGCTTGAACCTGGAAAGCAGAGGCTGCAGTGAGCTGAGATCGTGCCACTGTACTCCAGCCTGGGTGACAGAGTGAGACTCTGTCTCAAAAAATATATATATATAAAAAACACAAAAATTAGCTGGGTGTGGTGGTGGGTGCCTGTAGTCCCAGCTACTCAGGAGGCTGAGGCAGGAGAATTGCTTGAATACGGGAGGCAGAGGTTGCAGTGAGCTGAGATCGCGCCACTGCACTCCAGCCTGGGTGACAGAGTGAGACCCTTCACTCCTGCAAATGTGTACTGTCATCACATACACTTCAGTTTTGTTCAAATGAGCCTTTTCTGAAAGTGTCCTGCTGTTGCCCTTATGTACTGGCTCCAGGCAGGACATGTAGCCATATAACTCAGCAGTCAGTGTGTCAACAGTGCAAACAGGATGCTTCCTGTGCTGAGGCTGGTATCAGAAGCTTAGAATAGATTTCCTAGCACTTGATAATGCCAGGGATCTTAGAGTTCATCCCGTATAGTCAAGCCTCCCACTTTACATATCCCCTCTAGAGCGTCCTCAGCAGATTGCCTCTATTTGAACTTTGATTGATGGGGCACTTGTTACTCAAGGAGGCAACATGTGGCAGCTGTCTGTGCCCTGCTTGTCCTCCAGTAGCGGCTCACCGTTAGAGCCAAGGCTAATAATGCTCAGGTGTCCTACACGGTAGTCCCTGCTCTTTCAGGCTTTGTTTGTTTGTTTTTGCTGGCAGCCCCTATATCGGCAGATGTGACTGAGAGCTATCTTCTCCATTCAGATGGCTTTTGAAGGATGCTTTCCTAGTTTTTTTTTTTTTTTTGAGACGGAGTTTCGCTCTTGTTACCCAGGCTGGAGTGCAATGGCGCGATCTCGGCTCACCGCAACCTCCGCCTCCTGGGTTCAGGCAATTCTCCTGCCTCAGCCTCCTGAGTAGCTGGGATTACAGGCACGCGCCACTATGCCCAGCTAATTTTTTGTATTTTTAGTAGAGACGGGGTTTCACCATGTTGACCAGGATGGTCTCGATCTCTTGACCTCGTGATCCGCCCGCCTCGGCCTCCCAAAGTGCTGGGATTACAGGCGTGAGCCACCACGCCTGGCCGCTTTCCTAGTTCTTAAGTGTGGCCTCAGCACTGGACATGGTTTGGTAGCACACTGGGACCTTCCATGCAGCCATTTAATTTACTGCGATGCCGGACACTACAGCGAGTTGCTTCTTCTGGCAGATACATAACACTGTTGACTCAGTTTGATGTGATCAGCAAAATCTGCCCAGACTTCTTCACAGAAGTAGCTATTATGCCAAGTCTTCTCCAGCTCATGTAAGTAGATTTTAAATTCCTAAATACGGAATTTGACATTTATTGTTATTAAATTTTTTTTTTTTTTGAGATGGAGTCTGTCACCCAGGCTGGAGCGCAGTGGTGCGATTTCTCAGCTCACTGCCACCTCCTGAGTTCAAGTGATTCTCCTGCCTCAGCCTCACAGGTAGCTGAGATTACAGGCATGCGCCACCATGCCTGGCTTATTTTTGTATTTTTTTAGTAGAGATGGGATTTTGCCATGTTTTCCAAGCTGGTCTTGAACCCCTGACTTCATGTGATCTGCCCTCCTTGGCCTCCCAAAGTGCTAGGATTACAGGTGTGAGCCACTGCACCTGGCCTGCTATTAACTATTTTTAGCCAACAATTTTAACCTATTAAGAGCTTTAAAAAATCTTGATTCCATAACCCAGTATACTAGTTGTCCATCCCAATGTTGTGTTACTTTTAATTTTGATAAACTGTCTTCTGTGTTTTCATCTTATCCAAAGAGATACCCTGAGAGATTTTAATAACATCTGATGTGTATGATCGACATCTGGTAGCCTTATCAAAAAGGGAAATAAAGTTGTCTGATTACCTGGGCATGGTGGTGCATACCTGTAACCCCAGCTACCTGGGAGGCTGAGGCAGGAGAATCACTTGAACCTGGGAAGCAGAGGCTGAAGCGAGCCAAGATCGCGTCATTGCACTCCAACCTAGGCAACAAGAGTGAAACTCCATCTCAAAAAACAAAAAGAAAATAAAGTTGTTTGAGTAAAACTTATTTTTAGTCAACTCATGTGGGCACCTAGTGGTCCCCATGTTTTAGGAAATTGCTCAGACATGACATGTTCAATAAGCCCATTTTGAGTTTTGTGAACTGTTGTACTTATTTATGTGACTTGAAAATTGGAAATTTTGCTGAGCTCGAGGCTCTAGCAACCTTCTGTTGGTAATGTTTTCTTAAAGATTATTGACAGTGATTTCTCAAGTTTTTTCCAGTATAATTTGCTTGAACCAGATCACTTGAAGTAATTCTGAGGGGCTTGAGATTAGCCAGAGGCTCAGACTCCCACCCTAGGTTGGTGATAGTTCTGCTACTCTTCTCCTTCTGGGGATAATCTATGTTATTCATCCCTTTGCTCTTGTCTAGTAGACCTTGACTTTTTTTTTTTTTAAGACAGGGTCTCCCTTTGTCACCCAGGCTGGAGTGCTGTGGTGTGATCACGGCTTACCACAGCCTCAACCTCCTGGGCTCAAGCAGTCCTTCCACCTCAGCTTCCCGAGTAGCTGGGACTACAGGGATGTGCCACCACGCCCAGATAATTTTTGGTATTTTTTTCTAGAGGGGGGGTTTCACCATGTTGCTCAGAAGTTCAAGACCAGCCTGGGCGACATAGTGAGACCTCGTTTCTACAAAAAATTTATTATTATCTGTTTTGAGACAGAGTCTTGCTCTGTCACCCAGGCTGGAGTGTAGTGACACAATCTCAGCTCACTGCAACCTCCACTTCCCGGGTTCAAACAATTCTCCTCAGCCTCCCAAGTAGCTGGGACTATAGGTAGGCATGCACCACAATGCCCAGCTATTTTTTTGTATTTTTAGAGACAGTGTTTCACCATGTTGCCCAGGCTGGTCTCGAACTCCTGACCTCAGGTGATCTGTCCACCTTGGCCTCCCAGAGTGCTGGGATTATAGGCGTGAGCCACCACAGTTGGCCAAGCATGACTGGATTCTGTCAGGCCTGAGTTCTGTCAGATTTTACCTCTGCCCCTAACTAGCAGTATGACTTGGAAACTTAACTAACTTTGTCAAGCATTGGTTTCCTCGTGTAAAATCACAGTCCCTGGCTGGGTGCAGTGGTTCATGCCTGTAAATCCCAGCACTTCGGGAGGCTGAGGCGGGAGGATCGCATGAGTCCAGGAGTTCGAGACCAGCCAGGGCAACACAGTGAAACCCTGTCTCTACAAAAAAACACAAAAACTAGCTGGGCTTGGTGGCACATACTTGTAGTCCCAGCTATTCAGGAGGCTCAGGTGGGAGGATCACCTGAGCCTGGGAAGTTGAGGCTGCGGTGGCCCGTGACCGCACCACTGCATTTCAGCATAGGCGACAGAGTGAGAGCCTATCTCAAAAAAAAGAATTCCTTTCCTCAGTTGAGGATTAAATGAAGCTTTTAATGAGACCTTCCGTGTGGCCGTTACTGTTCTCTTCAGCATTCACTGGGCAGGGCTAGTGAGCACACTGGGAATCCTGGACAGGAGGTTTTGGCTCCTAGGGCAAGGCAGAGGTACTAGGCACAAATACTGTGTTCGAGGAGAAGCTGAGCTTCCCTCAAATGCTAGCATGAAGTGTTTTGACCTTTGGCCTAGTGAGAAGAAAAAGCATTCCCTTCCTTTGTGCCCATACAACACCTGGGTGAATTACAGATGATGGCATATTTCTTAGGCAGGCAGTATAGAATGAAGGAGACACCTGACTCCTTCCCAAACTGAGGCAGGGCCCCAAGGGGCCTCAAGCTGCCATTCCGACAGTAGAGAGCAGGCTGTGGGTTTCCAGAAGGAAGTGAGGAAAGAGGTTGGGGGCAGGCCCTGCTCCCCTGGATGCAAGGCCATAAGGCTGAGGATTTCCTAAGCCTGTCCCACTTGCTCACCCTTGGGGCTGTGGCTTCCCTAAGAGCTAGACCTGCTGCTGCTCTTGAGGGTGGAACTCTGGCAGGAGGCCGGGCAGGCTGGAACTAGAGCCTGGATTCTTTCCACTGCCATTCCTGGGCTGGGACTGCACTCAGGTGCACTCAGGTGCACTCGGGTGCAGGTGTTGCCAGGAACACAGGTGAGTGCATTGGACTTCACGGCCTGAGGCCCTATCTTCAGTGGCCAGACTGGGCCAGGATCTAGTTGCTGCTCTGACCTCTGGCAGAATAGGAGCTCCACAAATGTTGGCTGCATGAAAGCAGGTGCGTGCATGTTTGGGGGCAGCAGAAGGCAGAGTTTCTCCTGGGACCCTCTAGAAAGTCAGTGAGAAGCCTGTACTCTCAGGGATCATTGCTGTAGTTACGAGATAAGCGTGCAGAGCACTGGTAACTATGAAGAGGCGAAGTCTCCTGAGCATGACTCTGGCTGTTGACGTTGCTTTGCTACAGCCGCAGTGTGCCATTGGTGATCTGCTCCTGTTGCTTTGGGAAAGTACGAGGGAGAGAACAGAGAGTGGGGGTGAAATCAGTGAGCTGCTGTGGGTGGGAGTAAGGAGGTGCAGAGGATTACAGGCCATCTTCCCTGATGGTTCTTCATCCCAGCAGGAAGAACAGAACGAGAGGTGGTTAGGGGACTGGGAAGCCGAATGCTGGGGTCTCAGGTTAAAGAGGGCTCTTGCCAGAAGCTTAGGTAACACTTAAAATCATGGGGGATGCAGGCAGGGTGTCTTTGAGACAATGTTTGGGCACCCAGCACATGGTGAGACCCCTGAATGGTGTCTACTTGTGTCTCTCCCCTAGCATCACCATGCTTGCCAGGGTCCCAGGTGGAGGAGTGAGGCCTGAAGGTCTCAGCAGCCATGAGTGCCTGATGCCATCCTCACTCCAGCCCTTCATGGAGCAAGGACAGGGTGGGTGTGGCCACTCCTCCCTCACAATGGCTATAGTCATAGTGGTGGCATCGGTCTTTCTCAGGAGTCTGGTGGCAGCGTGCCCAATACCATGCACCTGCCCGACCTCAGGCAGTGTGGTGGACTGTGGGGGCCTCCACCTGCTCTGTCTCCCTTCCAGGCTGCCTGATGGAATCTGGCTCCTGGAGCTGAGCCACAATAACCTCAGCCATCTGCCGGTTGGCGCCTTCCAGGGCCTCCGGGGACTGCGGGTGTTGCTGCTTTCTCACAATATCCTGCGGGATCTGTCTGGTGGGGCCTTAGGGGGCCTGAGGTTCCTGGAGCAGCTGGACCTCAGCCACAACCAGCTGGCCCATCTACCCCCAGACTTCTCAGCTACCCTGGGCTCTCTGCTCCGCCTGGACCTCTCTCACAACCTGCTCACTTCCCTGGACCCCAGCAGCCTGTGGCGCCTGGGGAGCCTGGAGCAGCTTGACCAGAGCCACAACCAGCTGGCTGAACTGGCCGCAGGGGTCTTTGGGGGCCTCTTCTGCCTATGCTGGCTCTCGCTGGCTGGGAACCAGCTGAAGCGGGTGGAGGGGGCTGCACTGGCCACTATGCCAGCCTTGGAAGTCCTCTCTCTGGCTGGGAATGACATCAGTGAGCTGGCGGCCAAGGCGTTTGCAACCTTAGGGGCGCTGGGCCTTCTCTCTCTTGTGGGCAACTGACTGCAGCACCTGGAGTTCAGGGCAGTGGCAGGTATCCGGACAGCAGGCATGTGGCTGCTGTTGGCCAGCAACCCCTGGACATGTGACTGTGACCTGCATCGAGCCTTCGGAAAGCTGGGTCACCTGCAGCACCTGCATGTGGCAGACCTGGGCAACCTGACTTGCGCTGGGCCCGAAAGGCTGTCTGGGGCGGCGCTGAGTGGTGTGGAGGCCCAGCTTTGCCTGGCGGAGACTGCCACTGTGTTGGGCATCACAGGCAGCGTGCTGCTCACCGTGGCTGTGGCTGTGCCAATGGCAGAGCGCAAGCGCAGGCAGGGCCCGGAAGAAGCTGGGGAGCTGGGGGGCTCTCTGGAGAGGTGAGGGGTGCCGCAGAGCAAGGTCAAGGCACCTAGAGGAGGGAGAGCAGAGGCAGGTGTGAGAGAGGAAAAGGGAAATTCCTCAGAAGTCTGTGGAGCTCAGGTGGAGCTCACAGGTATGGAGGAAAAATTAAATATGAAATTTGAACTCAATTGAACGTGGACACAAACAATGGTCACCAAGTCCCGGAACGGGCTGTGTGAGCTCCTTGAGGCGCTCATCAGCGCTGTTTCGGAGAAATCTCTATTTCAATCTATTCCTATACATTAGTTATTGAAAAACAATAGACAATCACAGAAACAAGTTGACCTTTTTGTGTTCCTTGAGCCCATTCACGAAGGGCCCTCGTGACTGGGCTTCATGCTAAACAACTCGTTACAAAAAGAGCCAGGGTCCCAGACTGCGTGGAGGCTTCATGAGCCCTCTCCTGCCTGTGCACGGACGAGTGGCCGACTCTGGAGCCCAGGCTGTTGCTTCCCAGTCTGGTGGTGAATCCTCCACAGTCTGGTGAATGCAAATATCTTTTTCCTTCTCCCGTTCCCATTGCAGTTTGTTTATTATATTAATTTGCTTATCATATCATTTGTTTATTATATCTGCATTGCTATTTATGTGGGATAAAGCTTATTTTCCCTTAAAAGTATTGTGTGTGTGTGCCTTTTCTTCTTCCCTCAAGCGTCTTCTGCACAGAACACCAGGCAGGGGTGGGAGGAACTGGGGGTGGTGGGGGGGGCCACAGAGACAAATGGCTGTGTTCATGTCTCAGGGTCCAGGCCACCCACCCATCTCCCTCTTCTGACCTGATAGGATGCCAGTATCTGTCCCAACCCTAGAAACGAGGATTTTGCCCCAAGTTTTTCCCTTCTCAGTATCCCTCTGGGAAAGAGGAAAGAGCAGGAAAAGATAGAGAGGGACTTCAGTCCAGAGAAATTGGGGCACAGTGGGTACCAAGGCAAGCTGCCGCAATCCTAATCTATCTTCTTCTCACACAAGTCCCTGGCCTCTGCTGCTGGAGACTGGTTGGAAATAATAGCTTGCTAAGGTTATGATGGGAGGGTGGGGTGTTGTGCCTGTAGGGGCAGCCCAGGCAGACTCCTAGGACTATTTTATGGACTATTGTACACAGTCCTGGTTCTGGTCTTCCTCAACACTTTAGGGCTGTACACCATGGCCATTTGAAACGGAGAGGTGAAGAGACTGGAAAAAGAAAATCAATTGGAAAGTTGATTCTGTACTATGTGCCTGTATCGTGGTAAAAGAAATTTGTTTTGTGTGGTTGTCACTGGTAGGCAGAGATAGACAAAATTACTTTTTTTTTTTTTTTTGAGATGGAGTCTCACTCTCTAGCCCAGGCTGGAATGCAGTGGCACAATCTCGGCTCACTACAACCTCCATCTCCCAGGTTAAAGTGATACTCCTGCCTCAGCCTCCTGAGTAGCTGGGATTACAGGAGCATCTGTAAACAGCAAGCAGAAACCCAGGCACCGTGTTTGTCCTTATGGAGCTCACAATCTAGTAGGGGGAGATTGTCAATACAATAATCACAGATACATTGGCTGGGTGTGGTGACTCATGCCTGTAATCCTGGCACTTTGGGAGGCTGAGGCGGGTGGATCAATTGAGGTCAGGAGTTCCAGACCAGCCTGGCCAACATGGTGAAACCCCATGTCCACTAAAAATAAAAATTGGCAGGGTGTGGTGGTGGGTGCCTGTAATCCCAGCTACTTGGGAGGCTGAGGCAGAAGAATTGCTTGAACCCGGGAGGTGGAGGCTGTAGTGAGCCAAGATTGCACCACTGTACTCCAGCCTGGGTGACAGAGTGAGACCCTGTCTTAAAAAAAAGTCACAAATACATAATTGCCACCATGCAAAGGAAGGCAGCTGATGTTATGAGAACATATAACTGGGTGGGGGTGGGAGAAGGGGCTGAGAACACATTGGAAGGGAATGTGGAGACCCCTTGGATGTCCACTGCAATTAAACTGACAAAAAATGACAATCTGGGCTACAGTGGGAACATGGCAGCTGGAGAAAATGGACTGACTTGAGATGTCCCAGATGTTCAGATCTCCCTTTTCTCTCAGGGACCAGGCAAAAGGCAAAGCCCAAAGAGGTGACTTTGAGCCAGGAGGCCCCTTACTTTGAACTTAAAAACGGGGATTTCCTCTGGTGCGTATGTGTACCATTTATTGAACCGCTACTATGTGCTAGGACCAACCTGTCACATTTAAAGTTCACAACTCTGAGGCAGGTGTCATTATCCTCATTTCATGATGAATCTCACCAAGTTTAGGTGATGTGCCCAAAATCACACAGGGTTGGAATTAGTATTAGGCCCCTGATCGGGCGGCATTCAAAGACCAGTTTGCACTACGGTCCAAGACTTCTGCTATCCTGAGCCCACGGTTCCTTCCTCTAGTCTAGTTTTCAGTTTTGCAGGGACAAAGATGGGCCCTGAAGCCTCCATGAGCAGACAAGAAGGCTGGACTTCGCAACTAGAACACCTTAGTTCCGGAACTAGAGAGCGACACCATTGTTTCTGGGAGGAAAAAGAAGAAAAAGCGCTTAACCCGGAAGTTGCGTGTCCCCCCCGCGCCGGTCTCCTTGACGGGTGAGGCCGCAGATGACTGCCCTTTCCCAAGATGGCGTCAAAGATAGGTTCGAGACGGTGGATGTTGCAGCTGATCATGCAGTTGGGTTCGGTGCTGCTCACACGCTGCCCCTTTTGGGGCTGCTTCAGCCAGCTCATGCTGTACGCTGAGAGGGCTGAGGCACGCCGGTGAGCAGGCCTACGCAGCCGCTAAACGCGGCGGGGGGCGGCGATGTGGGCAAGAAATTGGGGGCTAGAAGTCGGGACCCTTGGACTGGGAGGAATTGGGACCTCTTTGGGAGGGGTTCTGGTCCGTGTGTCGGGCCAAATCTGGTAGGGCGGTCCTGGCCATGAGAGGGGACTTCGGTTTGGGGGAGCAGTGGAGCCTGTGGGAACTCAGAGAGTGTCAAGGTTCTTCCCCCACCGCTTCATTCTGTCTTCGTTGCTTCCCTACTCCTGGCTCGCAGGAAGCCCGACATCCCAGTGCCTTACCTGTATTTCGACATGGGGGCGGCCGTGCTGTGCGCTAGTTTCATGTCCTTTGGCGTGAAGCGGCGCTGGTTCGCGCTGGGGGCCGCACTCCAATTGGCCATTAGCACCTACGCCGCCTACATCGGGGGCTACGTCCACTACGGGGACTGGCTGAAGGTGAGCTCCTCGGCTTCCCTCTGGGTGATGGGGAATCAGAGGCCGGTGCACAAGGCTTTTGGTTTGCGATAAATGGTGCTAGCCAGGTGCACAGTGTGACGCCTGGGAGGTTCGAAACTCTAGGCTTATGGAGATTACAGAGCGCAGAAATGGATCTTAGAGACCACACAGACTTCCCCTTCACAGTGTGGAAACTGAGGTCCAGAGATAGGAAACAGACTTTCCCAACCACAGTTAGGATACTGGTGGGACCAGAACCCCGGTCACCTGGTTCCCAGAAACTTTTAAACTGTTAGTTTAATAATTTCAGACTCAGGGGGTAAAAGGGACCCTGGAGAGAGTACCTAGTTTTCATAAAGTCATTTTATGACAATGTAATTAATCCTGGTGTAGCATTTAAGCCAGACCCTGTGCCAGGCACTGCAGGCTTGGAGATAAGGTTGGACAAAGGCACTGTCCTCGAGGAAGAGACTGTCAGACCCTTAGAAGAGGCAGATGTGTGAACAGCTACAGGACAACAAGATCAATGGTTTTGTTTTTGTGGGACAGATCCCATACTGTGTAGAATAAAGGACACCAATATTAGGGTCTACAGATCTGAGAGTGGGAAAGGGAGAAACACATTGCTTCTGGGTTCTGCCACTTACTTTCTGTAGGACCTGGCAGTTTTCTTTTGTTGTTTTGTTTTTTGAGACAGAGTCTCTCTCTGTCCCTCAGGCTGGAGTGCAATGGCATGATCTCGGCTCACTGCAACCTCCACCTCCTGGGTTCAACTGATTCTCCTGCCTCACTCTCCCCAGTAGCTGGGATTACAGGCATGCACCACCACACCTGGCTAATTTTTGTATTTTTAGTAGAGACAGGGTTTCCTCATGTTGGCCAGGCTGGTCTTGAACTCCTGACCTCAGGGTAATCTATCTACCTCAGCCTCCCAAAGTGTTGGGATTACAGGCATGAGCCACCATGCCCAGCCAGATGTGACAGTTTTCTTAACCCTCTGGGCCTCAGTTTCTACTTCTATAAAAAACGAAAAAGAATTATCTGTCTCTGTTGCACCTGCCCACCAAGCTCGGAAATGTAAGAAGATTCATCAGATGGAATGGGATGTGTAGGGATGGGCAGTTTTACACTCTGGGAAGCCAGGAGAGATGTGGCGGCTGCAGTGTTCTTGACTGGGGTCCCCTTGCCCTGGCCTAGGTCCGTATGTACTCGCGCACAGTTGCCATCATCGGCGGCTTTCTTGTGTTGGCCAGCGGCGCTGGGGAGCTATACCGCCGGAAACCTCGCAGCCGCTCCCTGCAGTCCACCGGCCAGGTGTTCCTGGGCATCTATCTCATCTGTGTGGTATGTTGGGGGACTGCTGGTTGGAGATACTGGCTGGGAGTGAAATGTGAGTCCAGGCCTGGCAGAACCCCAGGAAGGTAGACACAGAATGAGGCCTGTGTGCAGTTCCTGGTGGCCTGGCTCCCGGGAATTGCCCTGGCCAGCTTCTAGGCCTCAGGGGCCTCCAAGTGCCTGTTGAGAGGCCCTTCTTCCAACAGTGTTGCCATCAGGTAGATTGGTTATTAAATCCCAACCTTGAGAGCCAGGAGAACAAGATGGGGTGATTCTCTCATGGCTTCAGCCCCCAAAGGACTGGAAGGGAGGGGATAAAGGAGATTTGGTGGGGTCAGGCCCCAGCTGGGACTGGGTAGCTCTAGGTTAGTCACGTAATGGTTCTCCCTGATGGTAGCTCTAGGGTAGCCACTTATGGTTCTCCCTGGTGCTAGGGGAGGCCAGTGTGGATGGGGACATGGACAGGCCCCAGGCCACTTGGTCTCATCTTAGTTACCAGGTATATCTCAAGTATAGCTCTCTGTGTGGGCTCCCATTTTCAGAGGCAGGAGCTCCAGTCTGACTGTGGAAATATACTTCCTTCATAGCCCCTAGGGTGAGGGGAGACATAGGCCCTAGTCTCCTGGGGCTCCATGGTCTGAGGGGGAGACAAAGGCCCTACTTTCAGAGGGTCCTCAGTCTGAGAAGGGAGTCAGAAGCCCTTCTGCAGGGGCTTATATACAGGTGCCATCTCCAAGGTGGGTCTCCCCAGACAGGCTTCCAAGCCTGTTGGAGAGTCTCAGAGGATGGTATGTCTCCAGGCCTACTCACTGCAGCACAGCAAAGAGGACCGGCTGGCGTATCTGAACCATCTCCCAGGAGGGGAGCTCATGATCCAGCTGTTCTTCGTGCTGTATGGCGTCCTGGCCCTGGCCTTCCTGTCAGGCTACTACGTGACCCTCGCTGCCCAGATCCTGGCTGTACTGCTGCCCCCAGTCATGCTGCTCATTGATGGCAATGTTGCTTACTGGCACAACACGCGGCGAGTTGAGTTCTGGAACCAGATGAAGCTCCTTGGAGAGAGCGTGGGCATCTTCGGAACTGCTGTCATCCTGGCCACTGATGGCTGAGTTTTATGGCAAGAGGCTGAGATGGGCACAGGGAGCCACTGAGGTGACCCTGCCTTCTTCCTTGCTGGCCCAGTTGCTGTTTATTTATGCTTTTTGGTCTGTTTGATCTTTTGCCTTTTTAAAGTTGTTTTTTTCTTTTTTGCATTAAGAGGCAGCTGGTTTGTCCAAATTTCTGGGCTCAGCGCTTGGGAGGGTAGGAGCCCTGGCATCATTGCCTCACAGGTTTTTTTCCTGTTTGTTAGAGCTGAGGCCAGCTGCCCCCTGGATACCCTGTCCCTGAGAAGGGAGTATGGCAGGGCTGGGATGCGGGTCCTGAAAGTGGGAGACAGAAGGAAGATGGAGATCAGAAGTGAGCAAATGTGAAAAATTCCTCTTTGAACCTGGCAGATCCAGCTGGGCTCTGCAGTGCTGTTCAGAGACGTGAGTGTGTGCTGACACAGTGGTTCAGGCCCAGGAGGGGAAAGGGGCTGAGCACTACAGAAGTCACATGGGTTCTCAGGGTATGCCAGAGGCAGAAACAGTACCAGCTGTTGCTCACCTTGAGAGCAGAGCAGGCCCTGGTCTGCTCGGAGCTGTGCAGGGGTGGAGCAGGCAGCGCCAGCCTTGCCCCTCCTGTTGCCTCTGTTTCTAGCTCCATGGTTGGCCTGGTGGGGTTGGAGTTCCCTCCCAAACACCAGACCACACAGTCTTCCAAAAATAAACATTTTATATAGACATTTGGTTTTGCTTTGCTTTTCTGTTCTCCCCAACAGGGCACTTTGCCACTGGCTGGGACTGATCTTGGGTTTCTCAAAAGACCACATCTGGTTAAGCCTCACCTTGGTCCTCCCGTGATCTTTCCCCTATTCTAAGATTTCCCACAGTTCTTTGGCTCTTTTTTTTTTTTTTTTTTTTTAATTTTTTACTTCTTTGTTCTTTGTTTTTTAGAGACGAGGTCTCACTTTGTTGCCCAGGCTGGTTTCAGACTCCTTGGCTCAAGCGATTCTCCAGCCTCAGCCTCCCTAAGTGCTGGGACTACAGGCATGAGCCACCATTCCCAATGGCTCTCTTTTTCAAGAATCTCAAAATCCTCACTGTACTGTATGCTTTTGATCTCTCAACTCAATTCCTCTTGTAGCTTGTCTTTTTCTTCCCATTTGGACCTGGTTCTTGTGAAGACATCCTTGCTGAGAGCAGTTAGAGGGAGAACTGTTTTTTTTTGAGACGGAGTTTCGCTCTTGTCACCCAGGCTGGAGTGCAATGGTAGGATCTTGGCTCACTGCAACCTCTGCCTCCCAGGTTCAAGCATGTCTCCTGCCTCACCCTCCCAAGCAGCTGGGATTACAGGCATGTGTCACCACGCCTGGCTAATTTTGTATTTTTAGTAGAGATAGAGTTTCTTCATGTTGGTCAGGCTGGTCTCGAACTCCCGACCTCAGGTGATCTTTCTGCCTCGGCCTCCCAAAATGCTGGGATGACAGGCATGAGCCACCACACCCGGCTGAGGGAGAAAACTGTTAAGTGTCCACTGTGAATTGGAATATTTTACATTTTACACATGAAGGAAATGGAGGCTCAGAGAGGGTAAGCAGCTTGCCTCAAGCCACAGAGCAAATCCAGCCCACAGAGCTGGATTCCAGGTCAAGTCTGTCAAATGACCAAGCCCAGATATGTACTCAGTGTGACCCATCTCCTGAGGGGAGACAGAGGCTGCTCTATCCCAGCCCCTCCTGTGCCATGATGGTCTCTCTGTTGACCTCCTTTCTAGTCTATGTGCGTCTGCCAGAAAGTCACCCCAGCAGCAGCCAGTATGGCGCCTGGCACATCATGGAGCTTCAAAAAATGCCAACGAAACCCCTGGGTTTTTTATTTCTGTCCAGCTGGTCCTGTAGAGACTGGACACAACCTCTAGTAGGGCCTAAGGGAAAACGTCCAAGTTTGAGCTTTTAAGCAAAAGCCATCTTGTAGCGTCTCTGGGCTCTTGTAGGTAAAAGGTGTGCCACTAATGTCTGGGCCTGGCTCAGCCCAGCCTGGAAAGGGAGCTGTGGGTGGAGCACCCACAGGGAAGGGGAGCTGGGGCTGCTGTGGCCTGGTCTGTGGAAGGGAGGATGCTTCCTAACCTCTGGGCGGGGGATGGTGGCAGTGTTCATCCTAGGAGTCCTCTACTCCCTCCAGGAGTCCCCTGGTTGCCCAGCCCTCAAGATCTTCCTCCCAGCCTGTGATCCTAGTACTTTAGGAGGCCGAAGAGGGAGGACTGCTTGAGCCCAGGAGTTTGAGACCAGACTTGGTAACATAGTGAGACCTCATCTCTACCAAAAAAAAAAGCCAGGTGTGGTGGTGTGTGCCTGTGGTACCAGCTACTAAGGAGGCTGATGTGGGAGGTTTGCTTGAGCCTGAGGTTGAGGCTGCAGTGAGTTGTGATGGCACCACTACTCCAGCCTTGGTAACAGAGCAAGACCATGTCTTTAAAAAAAAAAAATCTTGCTCCCACGGGGTCACTTCTAATTTTCTTTCAAGTGTGAGCTGACTCTCAGACAAGTATTTAGATTTTAATGAAGGCCTCCTGAAAAACTGCAAAACCCAAAGGAATTTAAATGAATGGCAGAATATCAGGCAGATGGGGTAATATCTTGGGTAAGGGAGCCTCAAAACAGCACAGAGGCACAGAAACTAGCTCACCCTTAGGGTTAGTCCTGAGTAGATCCCTGGAAGGCACCCTCCCCTCCTCTAATCCCCAGGTTGAAAATCAAAGGCAAGTTGGTTGTGGCTTTGGAGTGAGTTGAGTTGGGGTCCTAGACTGGCCCCTCTCTTTCCTGTGCTTGTCCCACTTCAGTGCCTCCTCTGGGCAGAGCCGGGGCTACTTTCTCCTGTGCAGATCACTCAGCCAGCAAGCCCCATCCAGCCTGTGGCTGGCTTCCTGGGGTCACTCATCCCCAGCAGGCATGGCTTTTGGTCCACCCTGGCTGTTCCAGGGCCTGTAGGGTCCATGGTGAGGGTCAGCTCCCAGGGTCAGAAGCTGGCTTGCAAAAGGAGTCTGGCAGCCCCTTGGCGTGGTTGACCAACTCATAGGAGTCCCGGATATCAGCCAGGCCAAACCAGAAGAAGATCCACTGCTTGTTGGAGAAGCTGCCATCACTGTGTTTGAAGTACCTGGGTGGGGGGAGGTGATGCAGCAGTTTTTAGGGCAAGGCCAGTGCTCATTACTCACTGGTTCTGTATTCAAAGAACATTGAGGACCTACTGCATGCTGGGCACCCAGCTAGGTCCTGCTGTGTGTTATCTCATTTTCTTCTTGCAGCAGAGGCCTAAGCCTGGCATTGTGATGCTCAGCTCACAGAGAAGCAGCTAAGGCTGAGAGAAGTTAGGTACCTTGCCAGGTGCACAGTTAGGAAGGGAGCAGTGCCTTGCTCTCCACACTGCCTCAACTATGCAGCAAAGAGGAGGGTTCTTGCTCACTTCCTAGTGCCCACAGAGCAGTGTGCAGGGGTGAGGGGGCAGTTACTGAAGGAGAGAGAGAAGGGGTGTTCCACTGGAGGTGCCTCGGGCCTCCAATAGAGCCTGAGGGTTAGGATTCCTCAGGGCCCTGGGAGAGGTGGGCTCTGTGGGGGTCAGGAGGTGTCACTTGCTTCCAGGAAAGGAGTGTGACGTGTGCTCTAACTCTGGCTTTCTGTGTGGTCTGCCCCTAGGAGGTAGTGAAAGGGAGACCAGTGGAAGAAGAGGAAGCTCAGCCTCCTTGGCACGCTTGGCAAGGGCTGGAGAGGAGAGGGAAGTCGGAGCCCAGCCCGGAGCTGGGAGTGGTGGGACCTACCAGGGATTGATGGGGTTGGTGACCCGGGAGCGCCAGAAAAGCGTCTGCAGGTCCCGCTGCAGGCACTCCCACAACATCTGACCGGAGCCTTGGCCCTGGCGGCTGGAGCTCACCACAAATTTGTCCAGGTACGGGGTGCCCCCGAGGACGGGCTCCATGGTCAGAATGGCGGCGGCGTTGTACCTGACCCAGCGGGAGAGCGGCAGGCTGGGACCTCTCCCTGGTCCGAAGCTGGCCGACTGCCCCCCGAGACCCTGCCCTCTGGGGTCCGCAGGCTCACCCCTCGGAGACGTAGATGGAGTGCAGCCGCGGGCGCAGCGAGGCCAGGTAGTCGTCCCTGAGCTTCTTGCCGAAGCTGGCGTTGATCAGGTTCACTAGACGGCCCTGGTCCAGGTTGTCCAGGCTGCGCACCCGTAGTGTCCGCTCGGCGTTCTTGAACAAGGTCCCGGACCCTGGAGGAGGATGAGGAGGGGCTAGTCTGGCAGGAGAGCCGTCTGCGCAGCCTGGTGGGGGCTGCAGGTAGGGCAGGGGCTGGTGGAGCAATTTCCGTCTTTGGGAGACCTCCACAGTGAAATGTTATCAGTGGTCTGCATAGATTTATCTGTGATTTTATTTTTTCTCTTTTCTTTTCTTTTCTTCATGTGAGCTGTAGCTTTGTTGTATATCTGTGATTTTAATTCAAGGAGATGTATTTCCCAGGCAGAGATTGTGCCCCTAGGTCCTCCGGCCGCCTGGAGCCCCACCCACTTCCTTTAGTCCCGCCTCTCTCCTCGAAGTCGGTCTCCCGCCGCTTACCTCTCCCACCAACCTAAGCCCCACCCATCTCTCACGGTTGAGCCCCCTCGTGGCCCCGCCCCTCGTGGCCCCGCCCACTGGGCACCTCCCTCTTCCTCTCGTCCCGCCCATTCCTATAATAACTTCTGAGTTCGTCTGCTGGAGTCTCCTCTCTCACCTTTCCCGGGTTTCGGCCGCAGCTGGAGCCATTGCTGTGATCGCCCTCTACGGCTCCTGGACAGGAGGAGAAGCCGCTCCTCCTGCCCTCAGACACGCAGGCCAGGCCATTGCTCACTCCCGGGACCAGCCCCCCGCCCGCCCGCCGCCCTCACCCTTGTTGCTGAAGAGCTCGGTGAGCAGCGTGCTGGCGGCGGTGATGACGGCCGAGGAGTGGTGGGGCAGGCGGCTGAGCACGTCCACAATGAGCCGCATCTGCTGCCGTTCTTTTGTGCTCACCCACTCGGCGTTGCTCACCAGGTCCAGGTCAGCGGGCAGGTTCACGTTACTCAGGACCTGTGTCCGGAGCCAGCGGCTGAGCCCGCGGCCCACGGCCGGCACGGACTGCGCCCCTGCCCCACGGACCTCTCTTCTCTCTGACTCCTTTATCCTTTCTTCCGCCCGGAGTCCTTGGCCGGGGAGGGCGCAGATCTGGGCACCCGGGGCTGACCCCCTCCCCTATACTCCCTTAGGCTTTTCTACCCACCCGGCTTGCTAGTGAATCTGCGGCCTATCGGGGAGAGGTGCGAGGGGCGCAAGGGAAGGCCGGGATCGTCGGGGCGGGGTTGGGGGAAAGAAAGGGCCTCACCTTGTGACTGCTGTCGCGCAGGCCGCCTGTGTTATTGAGGAAGATGATCTTGGTGGGCCGCAGCGCCTTGGCCAGCGACGCGGTCACCTCCAGGGAGTCGAGAAGCACAGAGCGGCGCGCGGCCGTCTCCCCAATGGGGCACAGGATGGGGATGCTGCCCGACTCCAGGCACCACTGCAGCAAGTCTGTCTCCACCGAGACAATGCCGCCGTAGCTGTGGGCCAGACGTGGTGCTCGAGAGGGCCCCGTCCAGGCCTGCCGAGCGTGGCAGGGTGGGCGGAGTAGCGCGCTCTGAGGACGCCTGGGCGGGCGGGGTGGGGGTCACTAACCTGGCATGGGGAGCCGGCTCGGCAGCGCCTAGCACAGACCCGCCGCCAAAAAAAGGCACGGCAGTGGCTGCGTTGTGCCGAAGCGCGTCCACCAGCACCTTGCAGCTCTCGGCCAGCTGCGCCTTGGCCTCCCAGAAGGAAAGACAGCCCGAGGGCGCCGTGGGGGCGGGCAGCCCCAGGACCACCAGCGGCTTCATGTCCATGCGCTGCAAGAAGGCCAGGGCGAAGGCCAGATTGGATACGGCCCGCCGGCACTTGAGCACCTCCTCGTCCACCTGTGGAGGAGTGGGAGTTCAGGGAGCGTGACACAGCCCTGAGCCGCTGGCTCCGATGCAGGGCCGTCTCGGTGACCCTACCCTTTCAGGAGCTCTCAGGACCCACTGCTGGCCACCGGTGCCCACCTGCTTCGCCCTTTGTCCCATTGTGTCTTGCCACTCCCTTATCTCACTCTGGGGTACCTCCCGCCCTGCTCCCTGCGACCTTGGACTCTGGGACACCTTTGGGGGAGGGGCAAAGCAGGCGGCTCCTGTCCAGGCCCTTCTGAACCCCTAACGGCGCCGGTGTTGGGGGCCTTATTCAGGGCATCACACCTGGCAGGTGGGGGCCCCCAGGCTCCTCACTCGGTCTGGGCGCGAGGCTTCCGGAGGAGCTTACGGGCTCGCCCATTCCCGGCGGTGCTGGTCTGGGCTCTGCCGGGCTCCTTCCAGCTTCCGCTGCGCAGAGCCCGCAGCCTCTCCTGCCATGCCTGAGGACAGGTGGCCACACAGCCCCATCCCCTCGCTGTGTCACGGCCCACGCCGGGCTCCGCTCACCTCGATGACGGCGAAGGGCTTGTCCGCGGAGTGGTGGCAGGTCTGGAACTGCGTGAGCCAGTGGCGCGCTTCCCCCGGGCTGGCCCCGCACTGGTTCAGGAAGGCCTGGATGTCCCGCTGCACCAGCGAGCGGCCCCGAGGAGATTCAGGGGGCTCGTGGGGCACCGGGGCCGTGGGAGTCGGCACCCACGACGGCTTCTCAGCGGCAGGCGTCTGGGAGACGTCTTCCGTGCCCGCGGACTCCTCTGGCGGGGGCTGGGCCTGCGCCCAGGCGGTGCTGAGCCGGCGTTCAGGGCTGGTGCCCCTCGCTGCCCGCCGCCGCGCGCCGCAGCTCAGCCTCCGGGCGCCCCCAGTGCCTCCCGGGCTGCGCAGCCTCGGGGCCACAGCAGCTGCCCGCAGAACCGCGGTCGTCAGCGCCGTAGCCATGACGACAACCAACTCTTGCCCCCCAAGAGTGGCAGTCTGTCTGGAGCGTCTGGCACTGGGGGGCTCTTAACTTGCCATTGGGCGGGGCTGGACCCGGCCGGGGCGGGGTCCTGACAGGGGACCAGGAGTCGCCTCTGGCTGCGTTTGAGGAGGGTCAGGCCATGAGTCAGGGGGCGGGGCCACCAGGCTTCCCCGCCCCTGGAGGAACTGAACCCACTATCGAGGGTCAGGGGTCGATATTAAATGTGGCGGGTCGTCTTTGATCTCCTGCCAAGGTAGGTTCCAGGGGCAGCTTTGGGAGTCTGCAGGGCCTTGGGTGATTGGCATTCTGACGAGGGAAGAAGGGACCGCAGGTGGCTTTGAGCACAGGGCTGGGCAGGGGGTTGGATGGAGGGAGCTGGCAAGAGTAGAAGGGGAAGGGCGGTGTGCTGGCTTGCTGGAGGGCATGGATGCCTCTGCCCTGTTGCCTGAGCTCAAAGAGGATCCTAATGAATGACCATGAGGTTACCAGGGTTTGAAACTCCAGTCACTGGGTACCAGCTTGAGAAATTCTGTTATGTCCTCAAAACACCCCCCAAAACTTCTAATACTTTAGTGTTAAGGTTTTTCTTTATCAAATATCACCTCTGGTAAAAATAAAATAAGAGTTTTTCATTTTATTTTTTGAGATGGGGGTCACTCTGTTGCTCAGGCTGGAGTGCAGTGGCACAATCATAGATCACTGCAGCCTCCACCTCCCGGGTTCAAGTGATCCTCTGCCTCAGCCTCCTGAGTAGCTGGGACCACAAATGCACACCACTATCCCAGCTAATTAAAAAAAAATTTTTTTTTTTTGGTAGAAATGAGTTTTCACCATGTTGCTCAGGCTGTTCTCAAACTCCTGAGCTCAAGCAGTCTTCCCACTTCTGCCTCCCAAGGTGCTGGGATTACAGGTGTGAACTACCTCACTTGACTTCTTTAAACTTTTTAAACTTGAAATTTATCCATATTAGGTCTGTAACTAGGCCAGTTTCATTTGCCATAGCAGAAGGCCTTAAGAATCAAGTGAGGAGGAGGGTGGATCATTTGAGGTCAGAAGTTCATGACCAGCCTGGCTAACATGGTGAAACCTCGTCTCTACTAAAAATACAAAAATTAGCCAAGCAGTAGTGGCATGTGCTTGTAATCCCAGCTACTCAGGAGACTGAGGCCAGAGAATCACTTGAGCTTGGGAGGAGGAGGTTGCAGTGAACCAAGATTGAGCCACTGCACTCCAGTCTGGGTGACAGAGTGAGACCCTGTCTCAAAAAAAAAAAAAAAAAAAAAAAGGTGAAGAAAGAATCAAGTGAGAAGAAAACAATGTTATTACATTCCAGCTGCATAGCTTGCTTGCTTTCTTGGTAACACAGAAGGTTAGCAGGTGCCATGTGTTAAAGATACTCTAGCACCAAGCAAGGCCTTCTTTGTGGTAGAGAAATAGCTAACACATGTGGAATACTGGGCACTATGCAAGCACTTCACAAATAGTAACTCATTTAATCCAGTGACTCCAGGATAGAGTCAGGATAGATTATTATTATTCCCATTTTACAGATGAGAAAATGAAAGTAGAGAAATATGTGAGGGTCAAGGTCATTCAGCTCACAAGCCATGGAGCTGGTCTAGGAAGCATAGCAGTTCTACTCCAGCTCCACACTCTTAAGCAAGTTTTGGAAAGGACTTGAAAGGCTTGAAAACATTTACAGGATATGATTCAATGTTACTTCATACTGTGTCCATGTGCTGGGCACTGTCTGCTGCACGCATCCTGCCCTTGGGGACACTCTGATCCAGTTGGACCCTCTGTGGTTATAGAGGGGGAAAGAGGACCGACCCTCTGTTGTTGTAGAGGGGAAGTGACCTGGCCAAGGTCACACAGCTCGTCAGTGGCACAGCTAGACCCTAAGCACCCTGAGTTCCCATCCCCGTTCCTCCCTCCCTTGGCATGTGGTTTTGTGCTCCCCATGCTGGAGTCCTGACTCCTGGGGCTCTGCTTTATTGAGGAGCAGGGCTTGGGCTGCTTCCCTCCTGAGGATTCTCCATGGGAGGCCGAGTGAGAGCGCTCACCCATTTCTGGAATCTTCCCCGAAGTCCCCCACCCTTCCAATACACTGTCCCAGGTGGAAGACTCCCTAGTGAAAGGAGGGACTGACATATGACCTCCTAATTGACTTGTATCTTTTCCCACTTAGAAATCTTGGGTTCCAAGGCAAAGAATGAAGAAGGGAATGGAGGGGCTGCACCCCCTACCATGTGGGGCCAGCTCCAGGGCCTTCTTTCTCTTCCCTCTTTACTCTCAGGCCCCATCACACACACACTTCTCAGAATCCAGCAGAGGAGGAGGGCTTAGCCCCTGAGAGCATAATAGTTTTCCTTTCCAAACTCCCGCAACCCAGATGTGCTTCCCTTTCCTAGGCTGCAAGGCCACCCCCGCTGACCCCTTTCCACTCAGAATTCCTCCTTCTTGCCTCTGTCCTCTTTGACTCAGACTAGGGCTCCCTGAGGGCAAGGCTGGTATCTCCCTCTGACTGGGGGCTTCCTGGGGGCCCACCCACTTTGGTCCCTGTGGACTGAATCAGCTCCATTGCCCTGAGCCTGTGAGGCAGACATGGGCTGGGAAGCTGCTTCGGACTCCTTTGGGCTTCATCCCAGAGGGCCGTGTCCCCAGGCAGCCAATGGCGCCCAGGGATAGCAGAGTAGATGATTAACTCCAGGCCTATTGACCCTGGGGCCACTGTGTCCCCTCCACCTCCCCTCTGGTTGGGGAATTGGCCCTGCTTTCCGGGGGAGAAGTGTGGGTGTCTGGGGTCAGCACTCCTATGCAGCCCCTCCCCTCTGAGTTGAAGGCCTGCAGGATCATTGTTGCTGTGTGGGTTCTGCTCACATTTTTTCTTCCTCTAAAACTGACTGATAGATTGTTGGAGCAGATCCTGCCTGTCTCACCAGGCTTGGGTCTTGGAGATCCTGGGATCAGATACACAGCTTCCACTCAGAAGGGTCCTGGGAACTCAGCGAAGGAGCCAGGTTTAAGCCCAAGGCTTTCTTTCCTTCCCATACAGCCCTTCTTGGCTGCAACTCAGCCCAGCAAGGCACGAATGGTACCGGAATCGGCCAGATTGAGGGGCTGTGGTTGACATTGACAGTATCATGTCACAGCTCCTGAGAGGAGGCACACACATATATGCACAGTACACAAATATAGAGCCCCATAGCCTTGAAATGCAAACAGATGCACAGTGTGTAGACACACGGGTGTACAGAGAGACACAGACACAAACTTGGAGACCCACACTACCATAGTCACACAGACACATCTGCACATAGAGGGATGCCCGTGTGTATGCATACAGGTGTACAGTGGTACACAGATCCACTCAAACACGTTTGCCCATGGAATTGTGCATTCACATAGGCTGGGCGCTGTGGCTTATACCTGTAGTCCCAGAACTTTGGGAGGCCAAGGTGGGTGGATCACTTGAGGTCAGGAGTTTGAGACCAGCCTGGCCAACATAGCAAAACCCCATCTCTGCTAAAAAAAAAAAAAAATACAAAAATTAGCTGGGTGTGGTGGCTAGTGCCTCTCAGCTACTCGGGAGGCTGAACCTGGGAGGCGGAGGTTTTGGTGAGCCAAGATTGCGCCGCTGCACTCCAGCCCGGGTGACAGAGTGAGACTCCACCTCAAAAAAAAAAAAAAGTGCACACTTACAGAGGCATTCTCAGCGACTATGTCATACAGGAACACATGGACAGAGACGTGGAAAGACACCTGGAACACACAAAAACACACCCAGCTGTGGCCATTGACAGCTACAGGATACTTTGACACACCCAGAGTAGCACAGACCTCCTGACAGTGCCATCTGCACCTATCTACAAAAGCACACAGATACACCCAGGCCCAACCAAAGGTAGACGCGCGGCAGTCCTGCTCATGTGACAGAAACCCTGATCAAATCCACCTTCTGTCTATTCTATGCCTGCACCACACAGCTGAACATGTGTGATAGCTAGAGAAAGACATACAGCCAGGCGCGGTGGCTTATGCCTATAATCTCAGCACTTTGGGAGGCTGAGGCGGGCAGATCACCTGAGGTCAGGAGTTCGAGACCAGCCTGACCAATATGGTGAAACTCTGTCTTTAAAAAAAAAAAAATGAAAGAAAGACATACAACCTCGACACCTGGTCTCACTTTGCATTTACGACCACAAGCTGGTGTGTGCCTGTAGTCTCAGCTACTCAGGAGGTGAAGGTGGGAAGATCGCTTGAGCCTGGGAGGTTGAGACTGCAGTAAGCTATGACCACACCACTGCACTCTAGCCTGGGCAACAGAATGAGGCCCTGTCTCAAAAAAAAAAAGAAAAAAAAAGAAAAGGGAAGCTCTTGAAAACACAGGCACCCATGTCTCTACTCTCCACCTGTTAGTGTAGATGGACAGCCCAGGCGTCATCTAAAGCCAGTTCATGCCCTGGTGCAGAGACCCCATCCCCTCCTTCCTCCTGAGGATTGCTCCAGAAAGTCTCCCGTCTGCTGCTCCACCATCAACATTCCCACCAGTGCATAAACACAGTTATTCTCCATCCTAACAAAACTTCTGACTTCATCTCCCCCGAGCTCCCAACCCCACTCCGGGATCAAGTAACTGCTGCCCCAGTTCTTTGCTCCTACTTCAAAATTCCTGGAAAAAGTGAACAAAGTTGCCATCTCCAGATCTTCCCTCCCATTCTCCTTTAGGTGCAATCCACTCAGACCATTACCCCCACCCCTACCAGGGTCACTGTCAAGGTCACCAGTGACCACTGCATTGCTAAACCCAGGGTCAATTCTCAGCTCTTCTCCCCCTAGGCCTATTGGCCACCTTTGCCTCCCTCCTCCTCGATACCTGCTTCACCTGGCTTTGGGCTGCTCCCCCTCACACTCCCTTCCCGTTCCTCCTCTTTCTCCTGCTCTCTTCCTAATGGAGAGCCACAGGGCTTAGGCCTTGGTCCTTTTCTCTACTTTCTCTCTCTAGGGATCCTGTGTAGCTTTATGACTTAAATACCATCTCTAAGCTGATGACTCTCATGTTTTCAATTTCAGCCCATACCATTCTTCTGAACTCCAGATCTGTGTCTCTAATTACTGGACCCCTTGGACCTATTAATATAATAGGCATGTAGTAGGCACCTCACATTCCAGGCATCTAAATCAGAGCTCCATTCCCCCATGCTGCGGCCAAATCTACTTTACTCACATCTTCCCATCTCAGTTGATGGTAACTCAGTTTCCTGTTTTCTTAGAGCCAAAAATCTATAATCAGCTGGGCATAGTGACTCATGACTGTAATTTTGGCTACTCGGGAGGCTGAGGGAGGAGGATCTCTTGAGCCAGGGAGGTTGAGGCTGCAATGAGCTATGAATACACCACTGTACTCCAGCCTGGACAACACGGTGAAACCCTGTTTCCTAAAAAAAACAACCTGTGGGTCCAGGCACGGTGCCTCATGCCTGTAATCCCAGCACTTTGGGAGGCCGAGGTGGGCGGATCACCTGAGGTCGGGAGTTTGAGACCAGTCTGGCCAACATGGTGAAACCCCGTTTCCACTAAAAATACAAAAATCTGGATGTGGTGGTGGGTGCCTGTAATCCCAGCTACTTGGGAGGCTGAGGCAGGAGAATGACTTGAACCTGGGAGATGGAGGTTGCAGTAAGCCAAGATCTTGCCACTGCACTCCATCCTGTGTGACAGAGTAAAACTCCATCTCAAAAGAAAAAAACAAAAAAACCCAATCTATGGTCATTCTTGATTATTTTTTTCATACCCTATGTCCAATTAGTCAGTATATATTCTACTAATAAAATATATCCAGTATGCAATGTCTTGGATATATTGGATGCCACCCGGAGTTGAAGAAATAGCTTCCTAAATGGCCTTCTTGCTTCCATATCTGCCTCCTAGAGTCTATTCTCAACACAGCTGCCTCAATGATGTTTTGAAAGGTGAGTCCCATGGACCATTCCTCTGTTCTCATCTCTCATGGGTTCCATCTCATTGAGAGAAAAAGCCGAAGTCCTTGTGGTTGCCAAGTACTTGTCTGACCTTATCTCCTACTGCCCCTGCCCCACCAGCCAGCTCACTCCTCACCAGCCGTGAGGACCTCTTCACGTTCCTTAAGCGTGTCAGGTATAATTGCTTTTGCTGGCTGTGTCCTCTACTTGGGACATTTTCTGCAGGTGTCCCCATGTAACCTCCATCAGGATTTGCTCAAGTGTCATCACCCTGTTTAAAACTGGAGCACCCTCACCCCAGTGCTGTCCTTGTATCCCACCCCACTCTTTCCTTGTCTTTTCTACAGCATGATCGCCTTTTTTTTTTTTCTTTTTGAGATGGAGTTTTGCTCTTGTCACCCAGGCTGGAGTGCAATGGCATGATCTCAGCTCACTGCAACCTCTGCTTCTGGGGTTCAAGTGATTCTCCTGACTCAGCCTCCTGAGCAGCTGCGATTATAGTGCCTGCCACCATGCCTAGCTAATGTTTATACCTTTAGTAGAGATGGAGTTTCACCATGTTGGCCAGGCTGGTCTTAAAACTCCTAACCTCAGGGGATCCACCCACCTCCACCTCCCAAAGTGCTGGAATTACAGGCGTGAGCCACCACACCTGGCCACAATCACCTTTTAACACACACACACATACATGTGCATATTTATCATGCCTGTGGTTGTTCCAATTACTCTGCTGCATTAAAATTACCCCAAGGCCAGGCACAGTGACTCATGTCTGTAATCCCAGCACTTTGGGAGGTCAAGGCGGGCAGACCACCTGAGGTCGGAAGTTAAAGACAATCTCCATCTCAAAAAAATAAAAAATAAAAAATTAGCCCGGGTGCAGTGGCTCACACCTGTAATCTCGGCACTTTGGGAGGCTGAGGCAGGCACATTGCTTGAGCTCAGGAATTATTTGAGATCAGCCTGGGCAAAAATTAGCTGGGCATGTGGTGTGTGCCTGTAGTTCCAGCTACTGAGGTGGCTGAGATGGAAGGATGGCTTAAGCCCAGGAAGTGGAGGTTGCAGTGAACTGAGATTGAGCCACTGCACTCCAGTCTGCACAACAGAGCAAGACCCTGTCTCAAAAACAAGCAAAACAAAACAAAAACAAAACCAACAAAAACAAACAAAAAACCCAGCAAAAAGGAAGAAATAAAAATAAAAAATTAGGCTGGGCGTGGTGGCTCACGCCTGTAATCCAAGCACTTTGGAGGCCAAGGCGGGCAGATCACCTGAGGTTGGGAGTTCAAGACCAGCCTGACCAACATGGTGAAACCCCGTCTTTAAAAAAATAAAAAAAAATAGCCGGGCGCGGTGGCTCACGCCTGTAATCCCAGCACTTTGGGAGGCTGAGGCGGGTGGATCACGAGGTCAAGAGATTGAGACCATCCTGGTCAACATGGTGAAACCCCGTCTCTACTAAGAATACAAAAAATTAGCTGAGTATGGTGGCGCGTGCCTGTAATCCCAGCTACTCAGGAGGCTGAGGCAGGAGAATTGCCTGAACCCAGGAGGCGGAGGTTGCGGTGAGCTGAGATCGCGCCATTGCACTCCAGCCTGGGTAACAAGAGCGAAACTCTGTCTCAAAATAAATAAATAAATAAATAAAATTTAAAAAAAGAAAAAAAAAATAAATAAAAAATTAGCCAGGTATGGTGGTGCACACTTGTGGTCCCAGCTACTTGGGAGGCTGAGGTGGGAGGATCATCTGAACCTGGGAGGTGGAGGTTGCAGTGGGCTGAGATTGCACCATTGCACTCCAGCCTGCATGACAGAGTGAGACCCTATCCATCTCAAAAAAGAAAAAAAATTACCCCAAAACCCTCTGTCTTGAAAGAACCATTTTATTTGCTCATAGATGCTGTTCGTGGGGAATTCAGGAAGGGCTTGCCTGGTGATTCTAGATCAGAGTTTCTCATGTGGTTGCAGTCAGATGATGGCTGGAGCTGGGACAGCAAGGGCGGGGCCTGGGGCAGCTGGGGCTGGACAGGCCCCATCCTGTGGGTTATAAGTGTGTCACAAGCCCATCAGACTCAAAGGAAGGGGTCATGGACTGCATTTCTTTTTATACATATATATAAATTTTTTCTTTCTTTTTTTGTAGAGATGGGGTTTTGCTTTGTTGCCCAGGCTTGTCTTGAACTCCTGAGCTCAAGTGATCCACCTGCCTTGGCCTCCCAAATTGCTGGGATTACAGATGTGAGCCACTGTTGCAGTGTGCATTTCGTTTCTCTTTTCTTTTCTTGTCTTTTCATTAAGACAGAGTCTCACTCTGTCACCCAGGCTGGAGTGCAGTGGCTGCATCTCAGTTCACTGCAACCTCCGCCTCCTGGGTTCAAGGGATCCTCTTAACTCAGCCTCCCAGGTAGCTGTGACAACAGGCGCCTGCCACCATGCCTGGCTAATTTTCATATTTTTAGTAGAGACTGTGTTTCACAGTGTTGGCCAGGCTGGTCTTGAACTCCTGACCTCAAGTGATCCACCCACCCCAGCCTCCCAAAGCACTGGGATTACAGGCACGAGCCACTGCTCCCGGCCCCGCCTGCATTTCTTGATGGGAGGTGTCCGGGTCTCCTTGTGGAAAGGCATGTGGGATGGGAGGTATTGTTATAACCATCTGTGAAAAATACAATTTACCATGCTTGTTTTTTTGTTTTTAAACCATAATTGTTTATAGTATGTCTTCCTCACTCCTGGCCTCCAACTAGAATATGGCAGCACTCCACAAGGGTAGATATCATTGTTCTGCTCATTGATCTATCTCCTATCTCAAACTTCTAGAATAGTGACTGGCATACAAGTGCCGGGCTCCCTAGGGGTTGATTAAAAAAAAATTTATTGGGAGAGAGATCCAAGATGGCTGATGATTAGCAGCTCGGGCACGTACCTCCCAGTGAAAGCGCAAAGAACGAGAGGACGCCACACTTTCAGACGAATATTAGTTGCTCATGGACCAGGAGATTCCCAGTGGAGGAGCACCACGGGTCGCCAGGGCGACTCTTGTGGCCGGCGTGGCGGTTTTGCTGGTGCCTTAGCACGCCAGTTCTTGGTGCAGAGTCCGGAGATTCCCGGGCAGAAAAACACCATCAATCTTAACACCGCTGTTTTGGCCGGCTCAGTGGATTGCTCAGATTTCGGCACAGGGAATCAACAAGTTGGACGTCAGAGACCCAGTTAGAAAGTCGGTAATTATAAAGACGACAGACGGACAAATATATAATGAAGGGAAGAAACCAGCGTAAAAAGGTAGAGAATACTCAAAATCAGAATGCCTCTCCCTCTACAGGGGATTGCAATTCCTCATCAGTAACGGAACAAGGCTTAATAGATTACACGGGTGTTCCAATAACAGAAGCAGGTTTCCAAACGTGGGTGATAAGAAACTTCTGTGAATTAAAAGAACTTATTCTAACCCAATGCAAAGAAACTAAGAACCTTGAAAAAAGGTTTGACGAAATGTTAATGAGAATGGACAATTTAGAGAAGAATATAAGTGAATTGATGGAGCTGAAAAACACAACACGAGAACTTCGCGAAACATGCACAAGTTTAAACAGTCGAATTGATCAAGCAGAAGGAAGGATATCAGAAGTCGAGGACCAGCTCAGTGAAATGAAACGAGAAGACAAGAATGCAGAAAAAAGGATGAAAAGGAATGAGCAAAGTCTCCAGGAAATATGGGACTATGTGAAAAGACCTAATTTACGTTTGATAGGTGTACCTGAATGTGATGAAGAGAATGAATCCAAGTTGGAAAATACTCTTCAGGATATCATTCAGGAAAATTTTCCCAACCTGGCAAGGCAGGGTAATATTCAACTCCAGGTAATACAGAGAACACCACAAAGATATTCTTCAAGAAGACCAACCCCAAGGCACATAATCGCCAGATTTATTAGGGTTGAAATGAAGGAGAAAATACTAAGGGCAGCCAGAGAGAAAGGTCAGGTTACCCATAAAGGGAAACCTATCAGACTTACAGCAGATCTCTCAGCAGAAACCCTACAAGCCAGAAAAGAGTGGGGACCAATATTTAACATCCTTAAAGAAAAGAACTTTCAACCCAGAATTTCCTATCCAGCCAAACTAAGCTTTATGAGCGAAGGAAAAATTAAATCTTTTGCGAACAAACAAGTACTTAGAGAGTTCACCACCACCAGGCCTGCTTTACAAGAGCTTCTGAAAGAAGCACTATACATATAAAGGAACAACCAATATCAGCCTTTCCAAAAATATATCAAAAAGCAAAGAACTTTAACACAATAAAAAATTTACATCAACTAATGGGCAAAACAGTCAGCTAGCATCAAACACCGGTATTAAACTTATATATATTTTAATTGGATAAAAAGCCAAAACCCATCGGTATGCTGCATCCGGGCCCATCTTACATGCAACAATACACAAAGACTCAGAGAGAAGGAGGAAGATTTACCAATCAAACAGAGAGTAAAAATAAACTAATAAACAAAAAGCAGGAGATGCAATTCTCACCTCTGATAAAGTAGACTTTAAAGCAACAAAGATCAAAAGAGGTGAGGAATGACATTACATAATGGCAAAAGGATCAATGCAACAAGAAGAGCTAACGATTCTATAGATCAACGACATAGAAAATTCACAAGGATATTCAGAACTTGAACTCGGACCCGGAACAAGTAAACTTAATAAACATTTATAGAACTCTCCACTTCAAATACACAAAACATACATTACCACCTCACACCTATTCCAAAGGTGACTATATAATTGGAAGTAAATCACTCCTCAGTAATCGCATAGCATTTCATAGGTTTAAATTAAATATTGGTTGACTGTTTGTTTGTTATCTTCTTCCCTTATTCCTTCCTGACTACATCATTAAGTATAATTATCAGTATAAAAGAGGTTTTCAATACCCATTACTAAATTGCATTCTAGCCTGGGCAAGAAAGCAATACTTCCATTCTCTCTCCCTCTTTCTTTTCCTTCTCCCTCCTCCCCATTCTCTCTCTCTCTTTCTCTTCCTCTTTCCTCCTTCCTATTCTCTCTCTTTCTCTAAAAAAAAAAAGAAAAAAAAAAAAAATTTATTGATCGGGCGAGGTGGCTCACGTCTGTAATCTCAGCACATTGGGATGCCGAGGTGGGCAGATCATCTGAGGTCGGGAGTTCAAGACCAGCCTGACCAACATGGAGAAACCCCATCTCTATTAAAATACAAAATTAGCCAGGCGTGGTGGCGCACACATGTAATCCCAGCAACTCGGGAGGCTAAAGCAGGATAATTGCTTAAACCTGGGAGGTGGAGGTTGTGTTGAGCTGAGATCCCACCATTGCACTCCAGCCTGGGCAACAAGAGCGAAACTCCATCTCAAAAAAAAAAAAAATATATTGAATGAATAAAGAGAGAACAGAAGTCTGGGTGCAGTGGCTCATGCTTGTAATTCCAGCACTGGGAGGCTGAGGTGGTAGGACAGCTTGAGCCCAGAAGTTGGAGACCAGCCTGGTTAACAAAGGGAGACCCTATCTCTACCAAAAAAAGAAAAAAAAAAAAAGTGGGCATAGTGGTGTGCGCTCGTAGTCCCAGCTATGTGGGAGGCTGAGGTGAGAGAATTGCTTGAACCTGGGATGTGGAGGTTGCAGTAAGCTGAGATCGTGCCACTGCACTCCAGCCTGGGTGACAGAGTGAGACGCCATCTCAAACAAAACAAAGCAAAACAAAAAAAACAAAACAAAACAAAATAAATGAAACAATAAAACGGTTAACTAATGTAAATTTCATATGGTTCTACTTAATATTTGCATGTCCCAAGGTAAGGTTAACGTGTGGATAGGAGATTGTGGGGTGCAGTGAGCCATGATTGCACCACTCAACTCCAGCTTGAGGGACAGAGCAAGACCCTGTCTCAAAAAAAAAAAAAAGAAAAAAAGAAAAAAAAGAATTTCAGTTCCAAGTAGTCCATGAGCTTCTTGTCCAGCAGGGGGCTTTCTATTCTCTGCCACTTTCTCTCTGGGCTCCCTGGGGGTTGGTTAAAAGGAAGAGATTTTCAGCTGTTTAAGAGGGATGTTCTAGCCCGGCCAACACAGAGAAATCCTGTCACTACCAAAAATGCAAGAAAATTAGTCAGGCATGGTGATGCACACCTATGGTCCCAGCTACTTGGAAGGCTGAGGTGAGAAGATCGCTTGAGACTGGGAGGCAGAGATTGCAGTGGGCTGGAGATCACACCACTGTACTCCAGCAAGGGTGATAGGAGTGAGACCCTGTCTAAAAAAAAAAAAAAAAAAAAAGAGCTCAGAGAGGTAGGAGTAGGAGGTGGGAGTCCCACCAGGAGACACTCAGAATCCATGAGTGGAGGTGGTTCAAGAAGGGTGGGGCAGCCCCTATCCCCCACCCATGTAAATGCCTCAGAGACAGAGAAGGCCAATTGGGCTTGCTTCACTCATCAGTGACTTCTCCCTTTGGGTGGGGTGGTGGAGGTAGGGTGGCAGGGACCAGATGGCAGGGGCAGGGGAGGGGCCTGGGATGAGACCATGGCAGGGAACTCCTGGAGAAATTGTGGCTGGTGAAGAAGCAAAGTGTGGGCCATAGCATTATGCGGGAGCTGGTTAGAAATGCAGGATCTGGGGCCCAGGCTAAGCCTACTGAATCAGAATCCACATTTTAATGAGATCCCCAGGGTATATGCATTACAGTCTGAGAAGTAGTGGGACAGAGAGAGGTGCTGGTTTCTAGAGATGGGGAGAGGTGGGCTTTCCATATGGGGATGCTCACCTGATAAGCTGGAGGCAGAGGGAGCAGGGGAGAGGGACACTGGAGGTTCTGGGGCGGAGCTGTTAAATTGTGGAGTGTTGTGTGTGAATGCTTATGGCTGTTCGGGGCTGGGGTGTCATGTGCGTAGTGTAGTGGCAGGTGGTGTTTCCATGTCCTGTGGCTGACGTCTCCTGGAGGGCTTTCTGCCTGTGTGTTCCTTGCAGGAGAGAGGAGTGTGTAGAGGTATTGCGTGTCTGTGCATGTGTGAGTGAGTTGTGGGGTAGGGTTCATGTGTATCTTTGGTATTTTGTGTGTGTGTGTTAAAAATGGTCAACTTGGCTGGGTGTGTTGGCTTACACCTGTAATTCCAGCATTTGGGGAGGCAGAGGTGGGAGGATCGCTTGAGTCCAAGAGTTTGAGACCAGTCTGGGTAACATAGCGAAATCTCATCTCTACAAAAAATTTAAAAATTAGCTGGGCTTGGTGATGCTTGCCTGTAGCTTGAGCTTCTCAGAAGGCTGAGGCAGGAGGATGGCCTGAGCCCAGGAAATGGAGGCTGCAGTGAGCCGGGATGGGGCCACTGCACCCCAGGTCTGGGCTAGGAAGCGAGATCCTGTCCCAAAAAACAAAACAGTCCAGCCTCGGTGGCTCACGCCTGTAATCCCATTGCTTTGGGAGGCGGAGGTGGGCAGATCACTTGAGGTCAGGAGTTGGAGAGCAGCGCGGCCAACATGGCTCTACAAAATATACAAAAAATTACCTGGGTGCGCCTGTAGTCCCAGCTACTCAGGAGGCGGAGGCAGGAGGATCGCTTGAACCCGGGATGTGGAGCTTGCAGTGAGCCGAGATCGTGCCTCTGCACTCCAGCCTGGGTGACAGAGTGAGACGCCATTTCAAACAAAGCAAAACAAAAAACAAACGAAACAACAAAACTGTTAATGTAAATTTCATATGGTTCTACTTAATATTTGCATGTCCCAAGGCAAGGTTAACGTGTGGGTAGGAGATTGTGGGGTATCGAGGTTCAGGAAAATGTCCTAAGGATGAATATTAAGCCTCTTGGACTCAGAACTTACGGCGCGCAGGTCCAGCCGCCAAAATACCCGCGGGCTCCTTCAGTGCATGGAGGACACGGATTCCACTTTGCGCCTCAGGTTGTAATGACAAACAGTTGCCACCAAGGGGCGATGCCGGCCCGGTCACGCGATGCGAAGTCCCGGGTAGTCCCAGACCGGCCGCGTGGGGTCCGCCTGCCGTGCGGGGACCCGCGGAGTGAAGCGATCCTCCCGCGGGGCTAGAGGGAACCAGCCAGGGTGGCGGGGCTGGGGCGACTCCTGGACCCATGGTGCTCAGGCTTAGCCTTTCTCCCGCGGCCCTGGCCACCCCTGGCCCCAGACAGCGCCCTCCAGTTCGCCAGCCCCAGACAGGGCGCTGTCTCGCATCCCGAGACCCCAGCTCTCTTCCGGGAGAACAGAACGGAGCTCGTGGGTTGGGGAGTGAGGATGCGGCCTAACGGGGCAGTCAGGGGCAAAGGCGTTGAGAGGAGTTTTTTTTTGTTTTTTTTTTTTTAAGATGGGGTTTCACCATGTTGGCCAGACTGGTCTTGAACTCCTTACCTCAGGTGATCCACCCACCTCAGCCTCCCAAAGTGCTAGGATTACAGGCGTGAGCCACCGCGCCCGGCTTTAAATTTTTTATTTTTTATTTTTATTTTTTTTAGAGATGGGGTTTCACCATGTTGGCCAGGCTGGTCTTGAACTCCTGACCTCATGATCTACCCATCTCGGCCTCCCAAAGTGCTGGGATTACAGGTGTGAGTCACCGCTCCCGGAGAGGAGGTATTTTTAATAGAGACAGGGCTTCACCGTGTTGGCCAGGCTGGTCTCGAACTCCTGACCTCTGGTGATCCGCCCACTTTGGCCTCCAGAAATGCTGGGATTACAGGAGTGAGCTACCATGCCTGGTCGAGAGGTTGCTTTTTTGTTTTGTTTTGTTTGAGGTGGCGTCCCATTCTGTCACCCAGGCTGGAGTGCAGAGGCTTGATCTCGGCTCACTGCAAGCTCCACATCCCAGGTTCAAGCGATCCTCCTGCCTCAGCCTCGAGCTTTTCAAAGGGTTGGACCAGTGTACACTCTCACCAGCCACGAGCCAGCCAGTGTGCCTATTTTCCTGGACTCTTGCCAGCTGTGAGCTTGATGTATTTATTTTGGAAATCTTACCAGGTAAAACATGGCATCCTGTTTTGCCTTTTTTGGTTGCCAGTGATGCTATGGTTCCTTACTACTGGACCTATCTGTTCATGTCCATTTATCTTTGGGGTGGGGGGGATCCTAATGTCTTACTGATAGATTTGTATATTCATTTTTTTTTTAAAGAGAAAGCCTCTTGGTCTGTCTCCCAGATTGGAGTGCAGTGGTGCGATCATAGCTCATTGCAGCCTCAAACTCCTGAGCTCAAAGGATCCTCTCACCTTAGCCTCCCAAAGTTCTGGGATTATAGGTCTGGAGCTACTGTGCTGGCCCTGTATTAACCCTTTGTCACATCTGCCATCTGAATTTTTCTTAGTCTATTGACTCCTTTATTTAAAAAAACCAGTTATTGAGAAATGCCTCACACCCATCAGGATGGCTAATAACCAGTGTTGGCGAGGATGTGGAGAAACTGGAATCCTAGTGCACTGTGGGTGGGAATGTGACATGGCATAGCTACTATGGAAGCAGTATGGCAGTTCCTCCAAAAATTAAGATGGCAAATTTTACGTTATGTGTTTTTTACAATTAAAAAAAATACTAGGGCTGGGCGCAGTGGCTCACACTTGTAATCCCAGCACTTTAGGAGGCCGAGGCAGGCAGAACACTTGAGGTCAGAAGTTCAAGACCAGCCTGGCCGACATGGCGAAACCCCATCTCTACTAAAAATACAAATGTTAGCCTGGTGTGGTGGTGTGTGCCTGTAGTCCCAGCTACTCAGGAGACTGAGGTGGGAGAATTGCTTGAACCCAGGAGGTGGAGGTTGTGATGAGCTGAGATTGTGCCTTTGCACTCCAGCCTGGGTGACAGAGTGCTCTGAGATTCTGTCTTAAAAAAAAAAAAAGAGATAGAAAACCAGAAAGTAGGCCGGGCGCGGTGGCTCAAGCCTGTAATCCCAGCACTTTGGGAGGCCGAGGCGGGTGGATCACGAGGTCAAGAGATCGAGACCATCCTGGTCAACATTGTGAAACCCCGTCTCTACTAATACAAAAAAATTAGCTGGGCATGGTGGCGCGTGCCTGTAATCCCAGCTACTCAGGAAGCTGAGGCAGGAGAATTGCCTGAACCCAGGAGGCGGAGGTTGCGGTGAGCCGAGATCGCGCCATTGCACTCCAGCCTGGGTAACAAGAGCGAAACTCCGTCTCAAAAAAAAAAAAAAAAAAAAAAAAAAGAAAACCAGAAAGTATAACATCCACTAAAAGAAAAAAAAATGTTATTGAGTTCTACTTTGTGTTAAATATCTCTTGCTGGCCATGGAGATGATCAAAACAATAAAACGTCAAGGCGCCCATGGTCCATGGGGATGGAAATATAAAGAAATCCTCACAACACGGTTTCAACTCTGCTCTGAGAGAGGAAGAGAGGATTGAGTGTCCTGGAGTACTCAGGGGTGACAGTCAACCCAGGGCAGGTGAAGTGGTCAGGGATGCTTCCCCGGGGAGCTGAATTGAGGATAAATTAAAGTTAGCCTGGCAAAGTGAGGTGGTCCGATCTGTGATTTTAGTTACGCTTTTATGACGTGCACACCCATTTAACGCTTGTATAGGCAAAAGGCTGTTGACCTTTCTCTTTATGATTTCTTCCAGAGCTTTTGCGCTCGTAAAGCTCCCTTTCCGCAAGAGGTCTGATGATTCCTTTTCTTCCTGTTTTTCCACAGTTTGATTTATTTTTACATTTAACTCTTTAATCTACCTGGAAGTTATTTTGATGATTGGCAGTGGGATGAGCCCATAGTGGAAGGATGAAGAGGTGGAAACGGGAGGAAATGTCTTCATTCTGCTGCCCTTCTTCCTGACTTGGTGACTCTAGGACTCCCACCAGTCACCTTCTCCCCTCCCTGCGGATCAGTGATGGGTGAGTGGGAGGGTGTGTGGCTGCAGCCCTGGGTGACTGGAGGGGATGGTCCGGTAGACCACGTTGGTCTGAAGTAGGAGGGATCAGAGAAGACTGCTGTGAGGACTCCTGGCACAGAGACTGGACAGGACGGATGGAGGCATATGTCCCACCTCGCCTGTCCATCCCTGCTACCCACGTGCTCCCTCTCCATCCTTGCCCTCTTCCTTCCTCTGTATTGATAATTTTAGTTCTCTTTTTTTTTTTAGATGGAGTTTTGCTCTTGTTGCCTAGGCTGGAGTGCAATGGTACAATCTTGACTCACTGCAACCTCCGCCTCCCAGGTTCAAGCAATTCTCCTGCCTCAGCCTCCCGACTAGCTGGGATTACAGGCATGCGCCACCATGCCTGGCTAATTTTGTATTTTTAGTAGAGACAGAGTTTCTCCATGTTGTTCAGGCTGGTCTCAAACTCCCAACCTCAGGTGATCTGGCCGCCTTGGCCTCCCAAAGTGCTGGGATTACAGGCGTGAGCCGCTGCGCCTGGCCATCTGTTTGTTTTGGGAGGTGTTCCCTGCTGGACCTTAAGCTCTTGGAGGGCACATGGCATGTCTGTTTTGCTCAGAGCAATGGGCACTGGCCTCCTCTCAGTGTCTGGAGCAAGGACTGGCACAGAGGAGGGGCCCAGTGAATGAAAAAAGGGAAGAAATGGCCTCTTCGTACCAGCCCCAGAGAGGTGTGGCATGTGGGAAGCTGGGAAGAGTGGTCATTCTGAGCTGCCTGCTCCAAGGCCTGCAGATGGATTGCTGGATGGGGGACTGAGGATCCAGAACCCTCAGCTTGGGTCAACCTCTCAAGGTCTGGTCTTTGGCCTGAATTCCATCAGTGGCAGGGAGGCTGAGAGGCTGGGAGTCTCCCTCGCCCAGATGCCTTTTGTAGCTGAAGTCCCGGGGCAGAGGCTATGGGCTGGGCCCAGAGGAAATAGAGCTGCAGAGACAGGGCTGGAGTCCTGGAGGTGGCTGCTCCTGATGAAGCTCAGTCTCAGGGGCTCAGAGACATTCATTACAGGAGGAGAAGTAATTAAGTCAGATAGCAGCAGCAGGGAGGGAGGAAGGGAGGGAGGCCTCATTTTCTCAGGAGGCTCCAGGTGCAATTAATAAGGGCAAGGGAGGGGAGATCTCTGCCCAGTCTGGGAATATTGGTATAGAGACATGGCTTCAGGGCCACGGTCACCACATCTGTGCTGACCACTAGAGGAGGGGTGGACACAGGGGCCCGAGGAATGTGTTAGCACCTGGCTTCATGAGGCCAGGGCCAGACCGGCCTGAGCTGAGCCCTGGTGTTGCCATTGACTTGCTGGAGGAACTTGGGCAGGTCAAATAACATCTCTGAGCCTCAGTTTCCCCATGAGTAACATGGGGCTAAAAACATGGACCTCATAGGATTGCTGTGGGATTAAATGTAAGATGCTTAGCCGTGTGTTTGTCATGCAACAAACCTGGGATGATAGAGCTGGGATCCCAAAAACAGTTTGTGACAGCTGGGCCTGAGAATCCACGTGTCAGCAGGTGTGTGGGCAGAGGGCAGGAACACGCAGCTGCCCTGAGAGTGGGCCCTGGTTTCTGAGTCCTGAGGCAGACAGCAGCCCTACGAAGGGTATAATGAACACTATTCTGTGTTTTTCCTCCAATATCTGGTCCTTACACGACCTTGCAAGGCTATTATTGTTCCTTCCATTTACAGATGAGGAAACCAGGGCTCGGGGAGGCAAAGTGGCTTGCTGAAAATCAGTGGGCTGTAGAGCTGGAGTCTCAGTTCAGGCCTGTCTAGTGCCACAATACCCAAAGTATCCTTTCGTTTAAGCTGCAAGGCTACAGAAGCTTGGGGTACACAGGAAGCCACATGACCCAGTCTTGGGGTGAACCATGGAGAGGAACAAGCACTGACCTCTCAGGCACACCCCATGCCACCTGTCTTGGACATGCATATGGGCACATATCTTCAGAAAAGAAAGACCTAGATGTTCACACTCTTTTTTTTTTTTTTTAGACAGTTTTACTCTGTCACCCAGGCTGGAGTGCAGTGGTGTGATCTTGGCTCACTGCAACCTCCGCCTCCCAGATTTAAGTAATTCTCCTGCCTTGGTCCCTCGAGTAGCTGGGATTACAGGCAGGCACCACTATGCCTGGCTAAATTTGTAATTTTAGTAGAGATGGGGTTTCACTATGTTGGTCAGGCTAGTCTTGAACTCCTGACCTCAGGTGATCCGCCCACCTCAGCCTCTCAAAATGCTGGGATTACAGGCATGAGCCACCATGCCTGGCCAACTTTTTCTTGTGTAGAATACTCCTACAGGACTTTTCTTCCTGTATGTAGATATATTTTTTATAAAATTGGAGTTATTATATACAGGTATTTTTTGTATTCTGCTTTCTCCCATAAAACCATGTCATAAATATTTCCATGTCATCTAACATTTTTCTAAAACATGGTTTTGAATGATTCCATTGGAATATTACACCTCATTTATACTATAAGTTTTTGATGGACATTTGGAAATTTGTTCTGTTTCCTATTTTGTGTGTGTGCTACTGCTAACCACATTGATGAATATCCTTGTGCTATCTCTGGATATATTCACTGGTTACATTCACAAACATGGAGGCCCTGGATAGAAGGATAGGTACATTTACCCTAACGGGTAGATAACCTGTTACGCAGAGGTTGCAGTGAGCCAAGATTGCCCCACTGCAGTTCAGCCTGGGCATTGTCATTTAAAAACATCTTTGTGGCTGTAATCCTAGCACTTTGGGAGGCTGAGGCAGAGGATCTCTTGAGGACAGGAGCTCTAGACCAGCCTGGTCTATGAGTATAGTGAGACCTCATATCTGCAAAAATTAAAAAATAGCTGGGTGTGGTGGTACGCACCTGTAGTCCCAGCTACTTGGGAGGCTGAGGTGGGAGGATCACTTTAGCTTAGCAAATTGAGGTTGCAATAAGCTGTGATCATGCCACTGCACTTCAGCTTGGTGACAGAGCAAGACCTTGTTTCACTTATTTAAAAATAATAAAAGAAAAATGAAAGTAAATGGGGGTCTCTGTCATTTTCTTATTATTTGTAGGTACTCTTCATATATTCCAGATCTTAGTGCTTCTTTGGTTTTATATGTTGTGAATGTTTTCTTAATTTCGAGAGTTGCCTTTTAATTTAGTTTTTTTTTTTTTTTTTTTTTTCAGTTACGGCAGCACTTTTATTTTTCCTTACACAATGACGTGTTGCTGGGGCCTAATGTTCTCACATACAGTAGAAAGCCAAAATTTGTCATCTCTTTAAAGAATCGAGAGTTGCGTACAAAAAAAAACCTTACATAAATTAAAAGGATGAATACATTTACAGGTGTAAATGCAAACTGCTTCTGACTCAAGGCAAGTAACAGCCCATGGTGCTCTGGCAGGAAAACATCAGCTAAGAAAGAAAACCGGGTCCTATGGCTTGGACTTTCCAACCCTAACAGGCTGGCATTCCTTGCCAGCCTCTAGAGCAATCCCAGAACACTCAGCCCTGACACATGAATACCCTGCACAGATAGGAGACTGCTGGCCACGCAGACTCACCAAGCCAGACTTGTCTGCCCACAAGCACATTTTAACCTCAGCCACGAAGTGACCAAGCCACATATGTACTAAAGATTGAAATCAAAGATATGTACAGGGTACCAAACAAATAACAAGGGGAACAGTTAACTTGAATACAAGGTCAAAATCAGCAACAAGTTCTACAATCCAGTGCTGATATCAGATACAAGCTTCAAGGACAATTTCTTTTCGAAGGCTTATTCCAGTTTCATGAGGCTAGCATGAGGTGTATGCATCTGCCAGGGGCAAATTTATACTTCCGAATTAACCCATGCAGCAAATGCTTCGCATCTGCTCGCAGTCCGTTTAGAAGCATTTGCAGTGGACGATGGAGGGGCCCGACTCATCATACTCCTGCTTGCTGATCCACATCTGCTGGAAGGTGGACAGCGAGGCCAGGATGGAGCCGCCGATCCACACGGAGTACTTACGCTCTGGGGGTGCGATGATCTTGATCTTCATGGTGCTGGGTGCCAGGGCAGTGATCTGCTTCTGCATCCTGTCGGCGATGCCTGGGTACATGGTGGTGCCGCCAGACAGCACGGTGTTGGCGTACAGGTCTTTACGGATGTCCACGTCACACTTCATGATGGAGTTGAAGGTGGTCTCGTGGATGCCACAAGATTCCACGCCGAGAAAGGAAGGCTGGAACAGCGCCTCCGGACACCGGAACCGCTCGTTACCAATGGTGATGACCTGGCCGTCGGGCAGCTCATAGCTCTTCTCCACAGAAGAGGAGGATGCGGCAGTGGCCATCTCCTGCTCGAAGTCCAGGGCGACATAGCACAGCTTCTCCTTGATGTCGCGCACGATCTCCCGCCCAGCCGTGGTGGTGAAGCTGTAGCCGCGCTCGGTGAGGATCTTCATGAGGTAGTCGGTCAGGTCCCGGCCAGCCAGGTCCAGACGCAGGATAGCGTGGGGAAGGGCATAGCCCTCGTAAATGGGAACCATGTGGGTGACCCCCGTCTCCAGAGTCCATGACAATACCAGTGGTGTGCCCAGAGGCGTAGAGGGACAGCACGGCCTGGATAGCCACGTACATGGCCGGGGTGTTGAAGGTCTCAAACATGATCTGAGTCATCTTCTCTCTGTTGGCCTTGGGGTTCAGGGGGGCCTCGGTCAGCAGCACGGGGTGCTCCTCCGGGGCCACACGCAGCTCGTTGTAGAAAGTGTGGTGCCAGATTTTCTCCATGTCATCCCAATTGGAGACGATGCCGTGCTCGATGGGGTACTTCAGGGTCAGGATGCCGCGCTTGCTCTGGGCCTCGTCGCCCACGTAGGAGTCCTTCTGGCCCATGCCGACCATCACGCCCTGGTGCTGAGGGCGCCCGACAATGGAGGGAAACACGGCTCGAGGGGCGTCGTCCCCAGCAAAGCCAGCTTTGCACATGCCGGAACCATTGTCGATTACGAGCGCAGCAATTTCTTCTTCCATTGCGACCGGCGGAGCAGTAGGACAGTGAAGCGGCGAAAGAACGCTGTACGCGAGCTGGCAGCGGCGACTGAGACCCAATTTAGTTTTTTATTATACAGAGAAGCATTACATTTTAATGTGGTCAAATTTATAAACCTTTCCTTTATATTTCCTTCATTTGTATATTTAGAAGAGCCTTTCCTTTTTTATTATAAGTCATATAGCAACTTTTCTACAACTTCAGAAGAGAAACAAACAAAATCATGCCCAGTTCCATCATCTCCTGCAGCCAGCCAGGATTTAATTAAGAGCAAAATCGAGATTTAATCAGCCGGTCAAGGCCTGGTGTAGATTTAGATGATCAATTTCAATAACCTCAGAGCTGACTGGTGCCCGACACCCAGATGCAGTGGGCAGGGCGTGGTTGTGGCAGTGCAGAGGACTGCCTGGTATGGGCCTTCCAGACTGTGCCCCTTTCTTCACCTGTAAAGGAGGAGGTGGGACTAACGTGCTGGTGTCTTAGGAGGCAGGTGCAGACTCTGGTTCAAATCCCTGCTGGGCCGGTGGCCAGCTGCAAGCCCTAAGGTTTCCAGCCTCTCTAAGCAAGCGGTTTCCACCTCTGCAAAATGGGGGAAACAGTGCCTCCCTCACTGAATAGTTGGAAAAATGAAATCAGTTGGCAGTCATGCTTCTCAGGCAGGCCCGTGCCCCAGTTCAGTTAGATATTATTATAGTTATTGCTTATTATCGGTGCTGTTAATGGTAGCTGTGTTTAGGAATTCCCAACGAGCCTCCTGCTCCTACCTGCTGTGAATCCAGATCAAGAGGTGGGGCTCTGGCTGTGTAGACCAGGCACCGGGGTCGGCCAGGCTGAGGCCACATCCCGGCCGCGCGGAGGGGAAGGGAGCAGGGCTGATCCGGAGGCTGCGAAGGCTCCCGGCAGCCCCGGAGCTGGCGCCCCCCGCAACACCGACCCCATCGCTTTTCGGATCCGAGGGGAGGGGCTGCCCCGCCGCACCCTCGGGTCCTTATCAGCGATGGCCGGATAAGCGCGGGCGATAAGGGCCTCCGGTGGCCGGGGCGCGCAAATGGGGCGGCGCGGCGGCGGTTCCGGCGGATCCGGGCGCGGTGTTTGCGGGAGATAAGCGCGCGGCCGCTGCGTCCCGCTGGGTACACAGTCACCACTTAGCTGCGCAAACAGCAGCCGCTCGCCTTGGGACATCAGCCGCGCCGGCACCGGACACGCGGCCTCTGCGCGCGCCGGGGGAGGACCCCAGGAGGCCGGTGGGGTGTGACAGCGGCGTCACCCGCCAGACCCGCGCGGGATCGGCGTGTGGGCCTGGGGCTGTGACAGCCCCGGGCACGAGCCTGCGGGAGAGTGGACGTGCACTGGCTAGCCGATGTGCGCCTAAGGCCCGACGGCGGGGAGTGTTGGTGCCTGAGCTTGTGGAATGAGGGGCTGTTCCCATGATGTGTGTGCCTGGAGGGCCTTGAGAGAGCCCCTAGGGGTGGTCCTCATCCCTGCAGTGTCCCCTGTAGCCGGGCTGCTCCCCATCAGTCCTCATTCTCCTCCCCTTGGGGGCAGGCACCCAGATCCCTGAGTTCTCAGAAAAGGCTCAAGCTTCCTTCCGGTTCTCAGCAGGACTGGGTCTGTGGGACACTGAGCAGGCCGCGGAGCTGGGGCTCCGTCAGGCAGGGGCTGGGGTTGGAGAGCCACTGGAGGGCCACCCAGCACCTCTTTACTGCCTCCCTTATCTCGGGGCATCAACCCCAAAACCCTCCTTGGCCCCTGTCTCCTACTCCAGCTGCGTTTTTTTTTTTTTTTAGACAGAATCTCCCTCTGTCACCCAGGCTGGAGTGCAATGGGGTGATCTCTGCTCACTGCAACCTCTGCCTCCTGGGTTCAAGGGATTGTCTTGCCTCAGCCTTCTGAGTAGCTGGGATTACAGGCATGCACCATGACACCCGGCTAATTTTTGTATTTTTAGTAGAGACAGGGTTTCACTACATTGGCCAGGCAGGTCTTGAACTCCCAACCTCAGATGATCCTCCTGCCTTAGCCTCCCGAAGTGTTGGGATTACAGGTGTGTGAGCCACTGCACCCAGCCTCCAGCTGCCTCTAGCACCCCAACTGGCTGCTGAAGGCTACAGATTTGGGGCCACCACTCTCCTCCTTCTCCTTAGAACACCCCTTACCAAAGTTCATCTGAAGAAGAAACCCTCTTATCCAGGACAAAATGAGCAGCTGCCTCCAGCCAAGAGTAGCTTGTTGAACACGGACTGACCCCAGGCATCAGGCTCAGGCACCCAACTGAGCCCAGAGTCCGGCCTGGCCCATCTTCAGGCACAAGCCTTGATGACATTTCATGAGCTTGAAAGACTTTTTCCAGTCCTGTTGGGTCCTGTCCAGTCATGCCTGTTCCTGCCACGTGGCCCTAGTCTCCCTGCTGCTACCACAGCCTTGGCTAAACTCTTTCTCTGGCTTTTGCCTGACTCTGCCTGAAAGCAAGCCTGCCATGTACAAGCATTCAGTTTGTGCACTGCACGAGAACATCACACCTCGGGGCATGGTTCACACTGTAGATAAGTGATGTACATGAGTGTGCACTGTCCTTCCTGAGTCAGTAGGGGAGACTCCTCTTGCAAAAATGCACGCAGGCATTCAGGGCCATGCATGAGGAAGCATACTCACTGACTCACGTGTGTACATGTGGTCTTGCCCTAGCCTAGCCTCACTCCAGACTTCTGAGGTGGCCTCTCCTGCTGGCCTGACACTCTCAGAGATGGGATTCCCAACCCATCCACTCTGAAGTGGGGGTGCTTACTAGTTGGCACTGACCTGTCATTCAGAGTTGGCAGGGCTCTGGGGAGCTCCCCTGGACAGAGCTGGGCAGAGCTAAGAAGTGGTCTATGAAGAGGCAATTTGATCTAATTGCTAGGAGGATGCAGATGTTCTGGCTGCTGATAGAAAATGTTTGTGGAAAGTGATACATTGGACTATATTGATCATACCATTAAGAGAATGGAAAGGCAAGACACAGAGTGGGAGAAGATACTTGTGAGGGACTCATTTCCAAAAAATATATAGAACATTCAAGAATCAATAAGAAAAGGTGGACAATTCAAAAGAAAAATGGGCAAAAGTCTTGATCAGGCAACTCACAACAGAGGATAACCAAATGGTTAATAAACATATGAAAAGGGCCAGGTGCGGTGGCTCCCACCTGTAATCCCAGAACTTTGGGAGGCTGAGGTGGATGGATCATGAGGTCAGGAGTTCAAGACCAGCCTGGCCAACATGGTGAAACTCTGTCTCTACTAAAAATGCAAAAATTAGCTGGGTGTGGTGGCTCACGCCTGTAATCCCAGCTACTCAGGAGGCTGAGGCAGGAGAATTGCTTGAATCCAGGATGCAAAGATTCCAGTGAGCTCAGATTGTGCCATTACACCCCAGCCTGGGTGACAAAGCAAGACTCTGTCTAAAAAAAAAGAAAGAAAAAAAAAAAAGAAAGAAAAGATGCTCTTTTAAGCAATCATCAGGAAAATGCAAATTAAAGCCACAGTGAGCTACCACTACCCAGCCACCAGAATGACTAAAACGAAAAGACAGGCCAGGCATGGGGGCTCACGCCTGTAATCCCAGCACTTTGGGAAGCCAAGGTGGGCTGATCACAAGGTCAAGAGATGGAGACCATCCTGGCCAACATGGTGAAACCCCGTCTCTACTAAAAATACAAAAAAATTAGCCGGGCATGGTGGTTCTTGCCTGTAGTCCCAGCTACTCAGGAGGCTGAGGCAGGAGAATTGCTTGAAACCAGAAAACGCCAAGTTGCAGTGAGCTGGGATCCCGCCACTGCACTGCAGCCTGGCAATAGAGTGAGACTCTGTCTCAAAAAAAGAAAAATGAAAAGTCAAACAGATGATGCCAAGTATTGGTGAGGATGTGGTGCAACCAGAACTCTCATACTGTGCCAATGGGAGTGTACATTGGTACAACCACTTCAGGAAACTGGCCATATCTGCTAAAATGCAGCACATCCCCCCACCCTGTAACCCAGCAATTCAACACCTAGGTGTATATACCCAACAGAAGTGTGTAGACCTGTTTACCAAAGATGCTTCCAAGAAGTTCTGTTTGGCCAGGTTCGGTGGCTCATGCTTATAATCCCAGCACTTTTGGAGGCCGAGGCAGGAGGATTGCTTGAGGCCAGGAGTTTGAGACCAGCCTGGGCAACATAGCAATAGCAAGACTTTACCTCTACTAAAAAAAAAAAAAAAAGTTCTGCTTAGATGGGCATGCTTGTAAAGAAATGTTCATAGCCACAGTAATCATAAGATTTCCAAACCTGAAACTTTCCAAATGCCTGTAAATAGTACAACAAATAAATAGTGTTATGTTCACCCAACAGAATATTATATAGAGATAAGAATGAACAAACTGGGCTGGGCGCGGTGGCTCACGCCTGTAATCCCAGCACTTTGGGAGGCCGAGGCGGGTGGATCATGAGGTCAAGAGATCGAGACCATCCTGGTCAACATGGTGAAACCCCGTCTCTACTAAAAATACAGAAAATTACCTGGGCATGGTGGCACGTGCCTGTAATCCCAGCTACTCAGGAGGCTGAGGCAGGAGAATTGCCTGAACCCAGGAGGCGGAGGTTGCGGTGAGCCGAGATCGCGCCATTGCACTCCAGCCTGGGTAACAAGAGCGAAACTCCGTCTCAAAAAAAAAAAAAAAGAATGAACAAACTGTACACAAAACAACATGGATGAATTTACTTCACAAACATAATATTTTTTTCACATCTCCTTGAATTATGACAAACATAATATTGAGCAGAAGAAACTGAACCTAAAAGAATATTATGTGGCCAGATGTGGAGGCTCACATCTGTAATTCCAGCACTTTGGGAGGCTAAGGTGGGCAGATCACGAGGTCAGGAGTTCAAGACCAGTCTGGCCAACATGGTGAAACCCCATCTCTACTAAAAATACAAAAAATTAAGTCAGATGCGGTGGCTCACACCTATAATCCTAGCACTTTGGGAGGCCGAGGTGGGCGAATCACCTGAGGTCAGGAGTTTAACAACCTGGCCAACATGGTGAAACTCTGTCTCTACTGAAAATACAAAAATTAGTGGTGCATGGTGGTGGGTGCCTATAATCCCAGCTACTCGGGAGGCTGAGGCAGAAAATTGCTTGAACCCAGGAGAAGCAGGCTGCAGTGAGCTGAGATCGTGCCACTGCACTCCAGCCCGGGCAACAGAGTGAGACTCTGTCTCAAAAAAAAGAATACTATGTGATTCCACTTATATGTTAGAAATCAGGAAAAATGGTTCTCCTCAGCAGAGAAGGGATGGGAAGGGCGGGGACACTGGGAGGACTTCCTGGGGGTTTGTAATGTTCTGTTTGTTAGGCTGGGTGCTGGTTGTGCTGATGCATTTCATTTGTGAAAACCCATTGAACTGAGCATTTACAATCTGTGCACTTTACTGTAGGTGTGCTGGTCTTCCATAAAAAGTTGAAACTGTGTTTTGACATTTATGGAGCTACCGTTTGGGTAAATTGAAGCCATGTGTCACTGATTAAACTCTCTTGGCCCTGATGTTCCCTCCCCTATGCCTCCCCCTCTTCTATTTCTGGCCTCATCTAGCTCCCCACACACCCCGCTGGTCTGCTTCTGATTGCACAGGATATGCAATTTTATATATATATTTTAGACAGAGCGTCGCCATCACCCAAGCTGGAGTGCAGCAGGGCCGTCATAGCTCACCATAGCCTTCATCTCCCGGCATCAGGTGATCCTCCTGTCTGAGTCTCCTGAGTAGCTGGGACTACAGCATTTTTTTTTCATCTTTATTAGAGAAGAGGTCTCACTATGTCATCCATAAACATGTATTTTTGTTAGAGAAAGAAGTCCTTTAAATTTTTTCCCCACAAACTGCTGTATAGGCGGGTGTAGCCGTCATCTGGAATCCCTGCCTTCCCTGATGTTTTATCAGTTTGAGATTAGGTTCAGCTGTGAGTGAAGAGAAATTGCAAAGTACCAGTGCCTGAAATTAGGGATTCTCAAATTTAAGTGTGCATCAGAATCACTTGGAGGGCTTGGTAAGACTCAGACTGCCGGGCCCTCCCTCCCTCCCTCCTTCCTTCCTCTCTCCCTCTCTCTCTCCTTTTTTTCTTTCTTACAGGGTCTTGCCCTGTCACCCTTATGTATGGTGGCACAATCATGGCTCACTGCAGTCTTGACCTCCTGGGCTCAAGCGATCCTCCCACCTCAGCCTCCCAAGTAGTGTGGATTACAGGTGTGTGCCATCATGCGTGGCTAATTTATTTTTTGGCAGAGATGGGGTCTCCCCCTGTTGTCCAGGCTGGTCTTGAACTCCAGGGCTCAAGCAGTCCACCCACCTTGGCCTCCCAGAATGCTGGGATTACAGGTGTGAGCTGCTGTGCCTGACCAACATTCACTTTGGTTCACGTTTTACTATGCAACCTCAAGAGGTTCACAGACCCCTGAGATTCACTGAGGAACCCCATTTAAAAATCCTTGTTGTAGGGCCGGGCACGGTGGCTCAAGCATGTAATCCCAGCACTTTGGGAGGCCGAGGTGGGTGGATCACGAGGTCAAGAGATCAAGACCATCCTGGTCAACATGGTGAAACCCCGTCTCTACTAAAAATACAAAAAATTAGCTGGGCATAGTGGCGCTTGCCTGTAATCCCAGCTACTCTGGAGGCTGAGGCAGGAGAATTGCCTGAACCCAGGAGGCGGAGGTTGCGGTGAGCCGACATCGCGCCACTGCACTCCAGCCTGGGTAACAAGAGCGAAACTCCGTCTCAAAAAAAAAAAAAAAAAAAAAAAAAAAAAAAAAAAAAAAATTAAAAAAAAAAATCCTCTTTGTAGAGGAAATCTCCATTTCAGCAGTGGTTTTAGGAGCCCCAGGCCCTGGGACAGCAGTTTCAGGAGGTTTTCCTGAATAGCACCAACTCTGAAGTGAGGGTTCTAAGTGGGAAGACCCCTATGGCAGTGGCATAGGTGGCTGAGATGGCGCTGCAGTTTCAAGGGACCCCAGAGCTGGGCTGAAGACACAGAATAGGGTGAGGGTAAGGAGGAGAAAGTGGACAGAGGGACAAAGGGGCACGGAGCAGGAGGGGTCAGGAATGCACATGCCAAGGAACTGCATGTCAGTAGCGCCCATGTCAGGCAGGCAGGCACCGGGACACCTGCGATGTGTTTCCAGCTGGGGCTGCATCCTTGCATGAGGTCCTGTTCGAGGGGCTTCTAGGAGAGGGCCCTGGAACGCTAGTCTCCAGGTTACGGGCTTGGGCCTCATTCTCCCTGGGAGGCGGCAGAAAGGTGGGAGTGGTTGTTTTCTTGTTTTCTTCTCTCTCTGCTGTCACTTTCCACCCCCCTCTCTGATGGATGGCACAGACTGAGTTGCAGCTAATGGCTTTTCACGGAGCCTGGAACTAATGAAGCTGCTAACAAGTGCCTGGGTGAATGAATCGCTGTCTCTGCCTCCCCCTCCCTCCCTCTCCCCCGCTGAAGGCCATGGAGGAGGCCACCGGCAGCACAGCAGCTCCTGGACACTAGAGACACGGAATGGGGATTGAAAGATGGGGCCCGCCACCTTAGGCCAGGAAGGCAGTGTGGGGGGACACGAGAGGGCGGAGGTAAGCACTGGTGAGAAGTCTATGTGGAGAGGGAGTTGGCGAGAATTGTGGAGAAATGTGGGAGAGGCTGGTGGCAGAGACGTGAGCAAGAATAAGGGATACGTATCGGGCAGGGTGCGGTGGGGTGGAGTGGTGGTCCCCTTCTGTGCCAGGCACTGGGGCACGCCATGCCTTGTCCTTGAGGAAACCACAGTTTGGAAGGGGAGAGAGAAGCATGCAGATATAGTCACTGGTTGGTTTGAGATGGAGTCTTGCTCTGTTATCCAGAATGGAGTGTAGTGGCGCCATCTTGGCTCACTGCAACCGCCGCCTTCTGGGTTCAAGCAATTCTCCTGCCTCAGCCTCCTGAGTAGCTGGGACTACAGGTGTGCGCCACCACGCCTGCCTAATTTTGATATTTTTAGTGGAGATGGACTTCCACCATGTTGACCAGGCTGGTCTTGAACTCCTGACCTCAGGTGATTCATCTGCCTCAGCCTCCCAAAGTGCTAGGATTACAGGTTGAGCCACTGTGCCCAGCCTACCCATTGTTTACATTGTCAGAAGAAGCCTGTGACACCAGCTTTACTATTCTCTTTTTACAGTGAGGCTCAGAGAGGCCACGTAACTCTCCCAAAGTCACACGGCTGAGAAATGTGAGTTGGATTCAAACCCGGAAACTCCGACCCTAGAATCCATACCCTTTCCACCACCCCGAGGTTTGTAAGTACGTGGAAAGGAAAGACATGATCAGAAACAACTGAGAACAGATCGTTCTGGGTTGATCTGATTTTCCCCGTTGATGGAATTATTTGGTCAGGGATGGGGTGTCGAAAGCTCCTCGTGTCTGGACTTCAGCAAGGCTCACAGCAAAATCTCTCCTGACGTCCTGCGGACATGCGGTGATGTGTGGGCGAAATGGCTCAACGGCTGGAAGAATTTCTAATTAGATGAGAGGCTGCTTGTAAAGGCAGTCCATGGCTGAAAGCGGGAGGTGGCGGCTTTGCGCCATGGGGCTCTGTCCTTGGTCATGCTCTGTTGAACTTTTTTTCCCTTATCCTTTCCCCCATATTTATTTCTAATTATCGAAGTAATGCATGTCTGCTGTAGGAGGAAAAAAAAAAAAAAGATAACTAAGCCAAAAGAAGGAAAAAGCATCCTAATTCTCACCAACGTCACTTGCCTAACTGCGTTTTTCAATTTGCTGTAACTTTGAACATTTTTGGAATACAATGTTGGGACCCGAAATTCCACAACAAAAGAGAACCCACTGTTCACACTGAGGGCGCAGCCCGCCAGTCTCTTTATTGCAAACAATAGCAAGCAAAGGTAGCGTGTTATGGGGTGCTTACAATGAGCTGGCAGCAGTCCTGAGCTTCTGATGGGCATTATTAGTTCATTCAATTCTCCTAATCCTTTACGGGCACTTTTATGACTTGTTTTTCATGGATGACAAAACCAAAGCTCAGAGATGAAATGATTTGTTCAGGCCACAGAGACTGGGTGAACAATTGAGGCAGAGTTTGAAGCAGGTTTTTTCTGATTCTGGAGTGGGGCTTTGGGCGACTATGGGACCCCTCCCTCCAAAGGTGCCTGCACGTTCACCTGGACCCATCCCCCACTGTCTGCCCTTCCACCCCGCCCTCTATGAGTAAAGGGGCCTGTTGATGCCCTGTTGCACAGTAGCATCTGGTGACACGACTGTTCTGTGCGGGAAACGTGTGAGGGGAGAAGAAAAGACACACACACAATACCTTTAAGGGTAAACAACCTTTATCCCATGTAAATGGCAATGCAGATATAATAAGCAAATGATATGATAAGCAGATTGATATAATAAGCACATTGCAATGGGAACGGGAGAAGGAAAAAGATATTTGCATTCACCAGACTGTGGAGGATTCACCACCAGACCGGGAAGCAACAGCCTGGGCTCCAGAGTCGGCCACTCGTCCGTGCACAGGCAGGAGAGGGCTCATGAAGCCTCCACGCAGTCTGGGACCCTGGCTCTTTTTGTAACGAGTTGTTTAGCATGAAGCCCAGTCACGAGGGCCCTTCGTGAATGGGCTCAAGGAACACAAAAAGGTCAACTTGTTTCTGTGATTGTCTATTGTTTTTCAATAACTAATGTATAGGAATAGATTGAAATAGAGATTTCTCCGAAACAGCGCTGGATGAGCGCCTCAAGGAGCTCACACAGCCCGTTCCGGGACTTGGTGACCATTGTTTGTGTCCACGTTCAATTGAGTTCAAATTTCATATTTCACTTTTCCCACAATGACCTAGGATGTGATCCCACACCAGGCACAAACCCCAGAGACCCTCCTGATCTGTCAGCAGCCACCCATGGGTGCTTATTTCACTGAAGGAGGGTGGCTTGCCTAGGAAGCCAGGAATTTGTCTTTAAGTAACACTTTTTGAAAACTTACTATTTTTCAGGTTCTGTTCTAAGCACTTTAGAAATAACTTCTTTTTAAAATGACTCTTTTGGCAGAGTGCTGTGGCCCATGCCTGTAATCCCAGCACTTTGGGAGGCTGAAGCAGGAGGATCACTTGAGGTCAGGAGTTTGAGACCAGCTTGGGCAACAGAGTGAGATCCTGTCTCAACAAAAATAAATGCTAATAAAAATTAGCCAGGTATAGTGGTGCATGCCTGTTTTCCTAGCAACTAGGAAGGCTGCAGTGGAATGATTGTTTGAGCTCAGGAGTTCCAGGTAACAGTGAGCTATGACTGTGCCACTGCATTCCAGCCTGGGTGATTGAGATTCCATCTCAAAAAAAAAAAAATGTTTTTTAAAGTAACATAAAGTTGGCAGAGTGCGGTGACTCACGCCTGTAATCCCAGTGCTTTGGGAACCTGAGGCAGGCAGATCATCTGAGGTCAGGAGTTTGAGACCAGCCTGGCCCAACATGGTGAAATCCCATCTCTACCAAAAAAAAAAAAAAAAAAAAATTAGCTGGATGTGGTGTCGCACACCTGTAGTCCCAGCTACTCAGGAGGCTAAGGAAGGAGAATCGCTCGAACCCAGGAGGCGAAGGTTGCAGTGAGCTGAGATCGCGCCATTGCGCTCCAGCCTGGGCAACAAGAGTAAAACTCTGTCTCAGAAAAACAAAATAAAACAAAACGCAACAACAAAACACGAACAGACACTGTACCAAGGAGGACATAAAGATGGCAAATAAGCATATGAATAGATGTTCAATATCATTAGACAATAGAAAATGCCTTTTTTTTTTCCCGACCTTGGCTCACTGCAACCTCCACCTCCGAGGTTCAAGTGATTCTCTTGCCTCAGCCTCCTGAGTAGCTGGGATTACAGGCGTGCACCACCACGCCTGGCTAATTTTTGTATTTTTAGTAGAGACGGGGTTTTACCATGTTGGCCAGGCTGGTCTTGAACTCCTGATCTCAGGTGATCACCTGCCTTGGCCTCCCGAAGTGCTGGGATTACAGGCGTGAGCCACCTCTCCCAGCTGGAAAATGCAAATTAAAACTGTGATGAGGTGCCACTAACCACACGTTAGAATGAGTAATAAAAAAATATTGACAATCTGAAGTGCTGAGAAGGTGCAGAGCAGTTAGAACTCTTGTCCACAGATGGTGGGAATGCAAAATGGTACAGCCGTCTTGGAAAACACCTTGGTACTTTTTTCTAAAGTTAAACACATAATTGCATATGACCCAGAAAACTCTCTCCAGGGTGTCTATCCTAGAGAGATGAATATGCCCACATGAATGTTTATAGCAGCTTTATTCATAGTTGATTCAAACTGGAAACAGCTCTAATGTCTTTCAATGGGTAACTGAATAAACAAACTACATTAATATATTGGGATATTTACTACTCAGCAATAGAAAGGAATGGACTATTGATAAACAGAACAAATTAGAGTAATCTCCAAGGCATAAGCGGTGGACAAAAAGCCTGTCTCAAAAAGTTACATACTGTATTATTCCAGGTGTATAACATTCCCTAAAAGATAGAACTATAGTGATGGTAGTGGGTGCAAACTCCGCCTCAAAAAAAAAACACACCAATTTGCCATATTTGCATGGGTCTATTTCCATACTTTCTGTTCTGTTCCATTGACCTCCTAGCTGTCTGTCACTTCCACTGTACCTCGCTCACTGTCTTTTTTTTTTTTTTTTTTTGAGAGAGGGTCTCCCTCTGTCACCCAGGCTGGAGTGCAGTGATGCCATCTCAGCTCACTGCAACCTCTGCCTCCAGGGTTCAAGCAATTCTCATGCCTCAGCCTCTTGAGTAGCTGGGATTACAGGCATCTGCCACCATGCCCAGCTAATTTTTGTATTTTTAGTAGAGACAGGGTTTTGCCATGTTGTTAAGGCTGATCTTGAACTCCTGGCCTCAAATGATCCTCCAGCTTTGGCCTCCCAAAGTGTTGGTATTACAGGCATGAGCCACCTTGCCTGGTTTTTTTTTTTTTTGAGTCGGGCTCGCTTTGTCATCCAAGCAGAGTACAGTGGTGTGATCAAGGCTTACAGTAGCCTCACACTACTGGGCTTAAGCAATTTCCCCACCTCAGCCTCCCAAGTAGCAGAGACTACAGGCACCACCATGCCCAATTAATTAAATTTTTTTTTTTTTTTGTAGAGACAGGGTCTTACTGTGTTGCCCAGGCTGGTCTTGAACTCCTGGCTTCAAGCAATACCTCTTGCCTTAGCCTCCCAAAGTGCTGGAATTATGGGTGTGAGCCACTCAGCCTGGCCTGAGTGTTGTTTTTTTAATTGTGAGTGGACGTTGAATTTTTGTCAAATGATTTTTCTTTATCAAATCAATATTATCTTTTTTTTTTTTTTGAGACAGAGTCTCACTCTATCACCCAGGCTGGAGTGTAGTGGTGAGATCTTGGCTCACTGAAATCTCTGCCTCCTGGGTTCAAGCGATTCTCCTGCCTCAGCCTCCCGAGTAGCTGGGATTATAGGTGCGTGGTTCCATGCTGGCTAATTTTTGTATTTTTAGTAGAGACAGGGTTTCACTATGTTGGCCAGAGTAGTCTAGAACTTCTGACCTCAAGTGATCCACCTGCCTCAGCCTCCCAAAGTGCTTGGATTACAGGCACAAGCCTGTATTTTTCTAATAATAGTCTGTATTGGATTTTATCTTAGTACTTTTCCATTGCTAATTTTTATGTGAAACTAATTTTCCTGAATTTTCAGAAGGAGGCTTCACCAGTTTTTCTTTTTTTTTTTCTGAGATGGAGTCTCGCACTGTTGCCCAGGCTGGAGTGCAGTGGCGCCATGATCTCCACTCACTACAACCTCCGCCTCCCAGGTTCAAGCCATTCTCCTGCCTCAGCCTCCTGGGTAGCTGGGATTACAGGCACCTGCCACCACGCCTGGCTAATTTTGTTTTGTATTTTTAGATGGAGTTTCACTATGTTGGCCAGGCTGGTCTTGAACTCCTGACCTCATGATCTACCTGTATTGGCCTCCCATAGTGCTGGGATTACAGGCGTGAGCCACCACGCCCAGCCAGAATTTTTCTGACTCCACAGATCTCTTCCTTTTATTGTTTTCATGCAATGTGAAAACGACAGTGGCTTTGGTCTGAGCTTTTTCTGGCTGTGTTCCTCTCTCCCCTTTTTTATCTGGATCTCTCTCTCTCCCCCTTTTCTTGTCCCCGTTGCTTAATTTTGATCCTGCTCTTGGTGGCTTATCCCCACTGTGGGTTCAGTACCGTAAGGGAGCCCTGGCAGTTCAGTGCTGAGAGCTCAGGGGACAAGAACTTCTCCAGACCCTTTAGACTTGAACAAGGGCATTGGTGCCATTGCCCTCACCTGCTATTGCAACCGCTGTTTCAGCAACTGTGTGCCGCCACCCCAAAAAATGCCCATAGCACTTTCCAGGGAACATTTGTTGGCTGCATCTCAAGTCATACAAATCAGAGGCAAACTGAAGTGTTTATACCCCTGCAGTCATCAGTCATCATTCCCCTCTGGGGAATGGGGAAGTCCCAGTCATCTCCAACGTGACGCAGACAAATTGGTCCTGCCAGTCTGAGGGTGCTCCTGTGACTAAAAGATTTCTTCATTCACATGGTCAAGAATGGCTCATTTTTTGTACAGCATGGTGATTATAGTTAATAGTTAATAAAACTGTATTGTATACTTGAAATATGCTTGGAGTGTTGCTCTTAAACATTTTCACATAAGAAAAAGTAAGGAATGAGGTGATGGATGTGTTAGTTTGATTACAGTAATCATTTGACAATGTATACATATATCAAATCATCACATTGTACACTTTAAGTATATACAATTTTATGGGTTAATGATACCTCACTAAAGCTGAAAAATGGCTCATTTTTACATTTCCGTTTGGCATTGCATTGAGGGTCTTGGAAGGGGGAAAACAGAGGAGTGAGAGGATAGCCGCATTCTTTCTAATGCACATTTTGGGAGTGGCGCACATCGCTATTGCTCACATCCGTTGGCCAGAACTTAGTCGCGAGAAGCCACTTGGCTGCAAGGGAGACTGGGAAATGTAGTTTTTAGCTGGGAAGCCACATGCTCAGCTAAACTCTATTATAAGGGAAGAAGGGGAAAATAGATACTGGGGAACAACTCAGTCTCTTTCACTAAGAGCGATGGGAAAGAGTGAAAGGAAAAGACGTGTGAGGTAGGGTGAAAGGCTCCCACTTCCAGGCAGGGCGATGAGGGAGAAGGATGCTGTGTGCTGAGGTGAAAGCCACTTTCATTGTGGTAAGAGACAGGTGAGTTTGGAGGCAGAGAAGACAGAAAGTGGGCTGACATGAGGGTCGGGGAAAATGGAGCAAAACAGGCTGGTGAGGTGGCTCACGCCTATAATCCCAGCACTTTGAGAGGCTGAGGTGGGCGGATCACCTGAGGTTAGGAGTTCAAGACCAGCCCGGCCAACATGGAGAAACCCCGTCTCTACTAAAAATACAAAACTTAGACGTGGTGGCGGGAGCCTGTAATCCCGGCTACTTGGAAGGCTGAGGCACAAGAATCACTTGAACCCGAAAGGCAGAGGTTGCAGTGAGCTGAGATTGCGGCACTGAACTCCAGCCTGGGCAACAGAGTGAGATTCTTCTAAAAGAAAAAAAAAAAGGGAAATTCGAGCCCACCCAGGGACGCCAATTAAAAAAAAAAAAAGGAAAAACGGAGCAAAAGCCTGGTTAGGCATGGCCACGTGACTAAGTTCTGGCCAATGGGATAGGAGCACAAGCAGCAATGCCGCTTCCTCCTCATACTCTTTTCTTTCTTTCCAACTTTGAAGTTCAGGGGTACGTGTACTGGATGTGCAGGTTTGTTACATAGGTAAATATGAGCCATGGTGGTTTGCAGAACAAATCATCCAGCACCTAGGTATTAAGCCCAGCATCCATTAGCTGTTCTTCCTGATACTCTCCTTCCTCCCCCACTTCTTCTTCTTCTTCTTTTTTTTTTTTTTTTTTTTTTGGTTTGTTTGTTTTTTGAGAAGGGATTTCGCTCTGTCGTCCAGGCTGTGGAACAATCGCAACTCCCTGCAGCCCTGACTTCCCAGGCTCAAGCAATCCTCTCACCTCAGCCTCCCAAGTAGCTGTGACTACAGGCACTTACCACCGTACCAGGCTATTTTATTATTCATTGTTTTGGTTGAGACAGGATTCTGCTGTGTTGCCCAGGCTGGTCTCAAATTCCTGGGCTCAAGTGGTCCTCCTGCCTCAGCCTCCCAAAGTGCTGGGATTACAGGTGTGAGTCAGAGCCAGATTTCTACTGCACCACACTCTTAAAGGGCAAAATGCTTGCCCTCTACTTGCTTGTTTCTCATCCCTGTGGCTTGGAGTGTGAATGTGGGGTAATGAACACTATTTTTTTTTTTTTTGAGACAGAATCTTGCTCTGTTGCACAGACTGGAGTGCAGTGGCGTGATCTCAGCTCACTGCAACTTCCACCTCCCAGGTTCAAGCAATTCTCCTGCCTCAGGCTTCTGAGTAGCTGGGATTACAGGCACCTGCCATTATGCCTGGATAATTTTCTTTTTTGTATTTTTAGTAGAAACGGGGTTTCACCATGTTGGCCAGGCTGGTCTCCAACTCCTGACCTCAGGTGATCCACCCGCCTTGGCCTCCCAAAGTGCTGGGATTACAGGAATGAGCCACTGCGCCCAGCCTAATAAACATTCTTAAACCATGTGGATGGGTGCACATTCTTGGAGTAAGAAGATAGATGGTGCTGGGGCTCCTTGTAGATCAGAGGCACCCTATCCGCTGGCTGCCAGCTTGGACCCTTACATGAGAGAGAAATAAACATCTATGGTATGTAAGCTACTGTTATTTGGTCTCTATGAAGGCAGGTGAACCAATATCTTAGCTAACATGTTCTCTTGTTGATGATTGATTCAATAACCTAGGAGCCCACCACGTGCCAGCACTGCATCAGATACCAGGAGCCAGAAAGATACAAGTCCACAAGGGCCTGGTGAATCAGGGAGCTGACTGTGTCCAAACTAGGTCAGAACTGTTTCTCCCTGACTCCATACCTCTTTCAGGACTTGAGGTTCTGCATCAGTAGCCTTTTGAGACTGTTGGACTCTTGAAAAAGTTTTGGATTCAAACAGGAGCTCATCCTGAGAACAGGAGCACTCATGTGGAGGGGATATGCATAGAGCTTCCAGGGGCTGGAGCCCAGGGACCCTCACACTAGCTAATTTCAGGCTTCACAACACACACTAGCATTTTATTTTTATTTATTTATTTATTTTTTGAGATGGAGTCGCCCTCTGTCACCCAGACTGGAGTGCAGTGGTGTGATCTTGGCTCACTTCAACCTCCGCTTCCCTGATTCAAGTGATTCTCCTGCCTCAGACTCCCAAGTAGCTGGGATTACAGGCATGCACCACCACACCCAACTAATTTTTCTATTTTTAGCAGAGACAGGGTTTCAACGTGTTGGCCAGGCTGGTATCGAACTCCTGGCCTCAGGTGATCTGTCCACCTTGGTGTCCCAAAGTGCGGGGATAAGAGGCATCAGCCACTGTGCCCAGCCTATTTTTATTGGTTTTTAAAGATTTTTTGTTTGTTATTTAAGCCATTAAATAGAAATATCCTGTAAAACATTCAAACTATATTGGAAATATATAAAGTACTGGAGAAGCCCTAAGCAGCTCTGAGTTATTGACCAGTCTTGAAAAAGTCAGTCTAAGTGGGCAGTCATAAAAGCAGACACATGAGGCCGGGCGCGGTGGCTCACGCCTGTAATCCCAGCACTTTGGGAGGCCGAGGCGGGTGGATCACTAGGTCAAGAGATCGAGACCATCCTGGTCAACATGGTGAAACCCCGTCTCTACTAACACAAAAAATTAGCTGGGCATGGTGGCGCGTGCCTGTAATCCCAGCTACTCAGGAGGCTGAGGCAGGAGAATTGCCTGAACCCAGGAGGCGGAAGTTGCGGTGAGCCGAGATCGCGCCATTGCACTCCAGCCTGGGTAACGAGCGAAACTCCGTCTCAAAAAAAAAAAAAAAAAAAGCAGACACATACAGGTCTTAGTCACTTTGCTTCGACTTCAAACATAAAGATTCACATTCAGGCACTAATTTTTCTTTGAGGATCTTGACTCAAATCCCCCTTTGACTTTCTTGCATAAATCACACCCACAAACCTATAATTCATCACCTATTATTTCCAATTTCTTTAAACTTGAAGACCCCTGTGAAGCGATGTGATGTAGCACACTTCTAGGTTTTTAGGGTTTTCCCTGAATAGTTTCTCTTTCACATTTAATTCAACATGTCAGCAAATCTCTTTGTGTATTGCTTTCAAAGGATTTAACGTAGTTTGCAAGGAAACAATTCTTTATGCACTCATGTTTCATCAATTTAATAATATTTAATTCAATTATAGGATTACAATGACAAATACACCTGGCATAAACAAACTAGGGACACATCCAACAGACTCTTGGTAAACAGACAACCCAGAAGTAGCTGAGTTCTTGCTTTTCTAGACCAGAGGTCAGCAAACTCTGGCCCTGTGGGCCTGCTTTTGTACATTCTGTGGGTTAAAATGCCTTTTAGGGATTGGATGTGGCAGCTCACACTCATAATCCCAGCATTTTGGGAGGCCAAGGCAGGTGGATCACTTGAGGTCCAGAGTTTGAGACCAGCCTGGCTAACATGGTGAAACCCTGTCTCTACTAAAAATTCAAAAATTAGCTGAGTGTGGTGGCGCATGCCTGTAACCCCAGCTACTCAAGAGGTTGAGGCAGGAGAATCTTTTGAACCCAGGAGGCAGAGGTTGTAATGAGCTGAGATCATGCTGCTGCACTCCAGCCTGGGTGACATAGCAAGACTCTGTCTCAAAAAAAAAAAAAAAAAAAATGCCTTTTAGGCCAGGCACAGTGGCTTATGCCTATAACCTCAGCATTTTGGGTGACTGAGACCAGAGGATCCCTTGAGCTCAATAATAATAAAAATAATTTTAAAGTGGTTGAATCTGTAAGCAGTTGAAATAAACCCCCAAAAATGTTATGACATGAAAATTATATGAAATTCAAACTAACATCTGTAAAGATGTTAAAGATTTACTGAAGCACCACCATGCCCATTCTTTTTTTGATATATTCAGTGGCTGCTTTCAAGCTGCACTGGCTGAGCCTAACAGTGTCAACAGAGATTGTACGGACCACAAGCCTAAAATATCTACTCTCGGGTCCTATACAGAAAGAGTTTACCTACCTCTGTTCTGGAGTGAAGCCTGAGCCTTGGCATGTGCACCAGGCCACAGGCATCTGTTACTGTGTCTTGCAGAAGCTTCAGGTAAGAGGGAGGGCTCCTAGGAGAACTCCTATCACAAAACGTGAAAATCACTTCCTTCTTGGCATTGCTGTTTCATACACCCGCCCGTCACCCTTCCCAATGTAGCTTCATGGTTTGCTTCCTCACTTCCTTCCTGGGCTCAAGTGATCCTTCTACCTTGGTCTCCCAGTGCACTGGGATTACAGAGGTGAGCCACTACACCCGGATCTGATTTTTTTTCTATAGTGCTTATCAGACATATCCCATGCTCATTCATTCATTCATTCATTCAAGACAGAGTCTCATTCTGTCACCCAGGCTGGAGTGCAGTGGCACCATTCTACTGCCTCAGTTTCCCGAGTAGCTGGATTACAGGCGTGTGCCACTGTGCCCGGCTAGTTTTTGTATTTTTAGTAGAGAGGGGGTTTCACCATGTTGACCAGGCTGGTCTTGAACTCCTGACCTCAGATGATCTACCTGCCTCTGCCTCCCAAAGTACTGGGAGCCACTGCACCTGGCCTCCATATTTATTTATTTATTTTCTATTTCCTGTCACTACAATGTGAGATCGATGTGGGCAAGGATTTTGCCCGTTTGTCTGTTGTTCTATCCCAATGTCTAGATCAGTGCCTGGCCCATAGCAGAGACTTAATAAGTGCTTATTGAATGAGGATTGAATTACTCTTGGTGTATAACAACCTGCTGTCTACAGGAAACTTGGTGTGAGAAAATGCCTGAGGGTGGAAGGCAGTGGACCAGTGGTGCACAGTGCATGGTAATCAAAGAGAAGTCTTTTTCGTGGGGAGTGGGTACAGCTGGGTGGGTGATGGGGTGATGTGGCAGAGGCCACAGCATCTTGATGAGTGGTCCTTGAGCCCACTGGACAAGGGGAATGGTTGGCGCCTGGGGTCCAGGTCCATGGTCTCCCTGCCTTGGGGTGGCCTTGAAAGGTGCTCTGAGAATGGGGACCAAGGGAGCCCTTTGATTCTGTCCCCTACCCTCCAAGGACAAATTGGAGGCAGGTCCTGGTCTCACATCTACAAAAACAATTTTTTCTGAAGTTTCCCCCCCTCCCCCACACCCCAGACAAATCTCACGGCCCTGAGTCATGCATCAATGATGGGTGTAGGTGTATGGATGAGTGGGGTGGCTGAGCCCACTGATCGAAGGCTGAGGCATCCTTCTCGCTAATCAACAAGTTAATAAGCTCTTCGATGAGGAGGCGGTGATTAATGAAACAATCAGCTTGCCCTGTAATTGGGGACTGAGATTAGAGGATGGGAGTATGATGGATAGAGACGGTTTGCAGGGATGTGTGAGGCTGGCTCCTGGTCCACACTGAGACCACCTAGGGGCCCATTTACTTTGGCTATAAATGAGGAAGTGACTTTTTCAGAGGTTGTAGCCCAAATTCAGGCCACTCCATGCCCTCTAGCTTCTACAATGTCTCTCCTCTCTTCCCATCTGTCCTTGGACCCCACATACCCCAAGACATGATGGGGTTCCAGGACATGACAGGTTCCAGATGTCAGATTCCCTGGACATCTCACAGTCTCCATCTCTCTGGCCCAAATCAGCGCTCTAGAAACCCATCACCTCCATGGTTAGTGCCGCAGGGTCAGAAGAGCAAACAGCCCTCTACTCTCTGGTATCCTTGCCCCTGTTAGCCTTCAGGGTCCTTCTCTGGGCCCTGACCCCTGAGATCACAGATGTCCTAACCAACCCCCGCTGCCCCTCCATCCTAGGGTGAGCACCTGTCTCTTGTCTTCCCACAGGAGTGAAATTCTTTGATTTCTGCTGTCTCCCCTCCCAACATGACAAAGGCTATCTCTGTCTCTCTGTATCTATGTTCTGGGAACCCCTCAGACTGGGGCTCCCTTATGACATGGCCATGTCTCTCCTTTGAGACTGGGGTTCTTGAAGGACAGGGCTGTGCCTTGCCCCTTGGATGAGGGCTCCCTAAGAAGAATGATTTTTCTCGTCCCTCCAAGGGCAGGATCTATGTCCCCTTGTCCTGGTGTCCTCTTCCACCTCCATGCTCAGCAGGGCACCCTGGTGCTTCCTGGGATGTACAGTTCCATGGGGCCTCACTGGCTGATAAGGAGCCATTTCCGGAGAATGCAGGTGATTGAACTCATAAAAGGTGACTGCGGGAGCCCTGAACTCCCCGTCTCAGGAGAGCTCTAAAAATAGCACCCACAGCCATCTGTCCTGGGGTTGGAGGAGCTGGCTCAGAACCAAGGGGATGCTGATGGGACATCTAGAAGTACTGGAGGTCTGGCCAGGCCAGGGAGAGGAAGCTGGAAGGGCTTTCTGGGGAGACCTTCCCACAGCCTTCTCTCCTCCTGGGCAGGTGGGTTTGAGGGGGTTTGAAGGGCACTCTGGAGGCCCTTCCCCTGCCCCGGCCTCTCAGAGTGGGTGGTGGGCCCCAGACTCAGCCTTTGGGTCCCTGCTCCCAGGCCTGCCTCTGGCGCCCATGGGTACTCCAGGTGCTGAGTCTTTCTGCCCTCATGATTGAGAGGTCCTTTCCTGGGATCTGCCTCACCCTCCTTTTCCTGTTTGAATCGTGGGTGAGCTTGGCTGCTCTATCACCTCTCAAAGCTTCAGTTTGCTCATCTGGAAAATGGAGATAAACTCACCTCACCGTCTTGTGATGCCTGAAATTGTGCACCACCCGGTGCAGATACGTGCTTAATAAACACGAGTCCTTTCCTTCAAAGGATCTGGGCTTCAGAGCCCAGTGGAGACTGGCATGGGCTGGGGACAGTGGCATGTGCCTGGGAAGCCTTGGCATCACTCAGGCCCAGAAGACACCTGTGCCCTGAATGACACCTGCATAGGGGTGAAGAGACTCTGCCTTGGGAGGGGGCTGTATGCCACACATGGCTGGACCGGGGTCTGTGTGTGCCAGGCTGGATACGCAGGTGGCCGACTCAGCTGCCTCTGGTGGGGGGGACTTACTGGCTTCTGTTCTGCCTCCTCCTGCCTCTTTTCCAACTCTTTAGTAGAGAGAGGACATAATGGAGTGTTCAGAAGGGCCACTCCCTCAGGACACATAAACTGCATGTCAGGAGCCAAGGTCATGCGCTCCCACCCCTGCCTCCAGGAGAAAGACTTTCCCCCAGACGTCCTGTCAGTCCTCAGCCCTTCTTCAAGGTATTACTGAGCAGAGGCTGAAAAGGGTTGTCTTTTGGAAAGAGAGGACATAGGTCTCACAGGCTGGAGGAAATGTGTCCACGCTCCCACTCCCTTCTCCCACTCACCGACAGGCTAGGGAAGACAGAATCTCAATCCTGGTCCTAGGGCCTGCCCAGGAGTCTAGCTCCAACCGCTTCACTTCCTCGGGAGGCCAGACCTGCCACTGGGGGGCTGTGGGATGAACATGGGGTTCAGGCTGGGTAACCCATCCAATGGGACACCGAATCTGAGCATGGTAGCTGCCCCCTGAGCTCTTGCGGGGTGCTGGCTGGGTATAAGCTCACGTACTGGCTGGGTATAAGCTCAGTGATCTGGCGGGGGTGGAAGGAGGGAGGAAGAAGGGCCCACGCCCTGCTGGCTCCCCCTCCTCCTGGTACTCCCCCTCCCTTTCCAGGCGGGGATATAAGCCCCGCAAGGAAAGCGCTGAGCAGAGAAGACCTCGGCTTGACCTGCAGGAGTGCAGCCCTTGGGACTTCCCTCGACTTCCATCTCTTGCTGATCTGCTTCACGAGCTATCGCTGTAAGTGGCTGGGGGCTCAAGCATGGTCTGGTACCGGGAAACCCAGGCTGTTTTGTGGGGAAACTGAGGCTGGGATGGTGGCAGCCAGGGGTGACTGGTGGGAAACTGGATTGGAGGGGCCCATCGGAAACGGGAAGGAGGCCCAGGAGTCCCATTGCCAGCACAGCCCTCTTCTTCCATCTACCTCTTTGGGCAGCAGCGGGGGTGGGGTGGCGAGGCAGGCAGAGCTTAACGCCCCTTTGACAGATGAGGAAACTGAGTCAGGAGACGGTGCAGTGCCTGAGAACACACAGCAAGCCGGTGGCTGAGCCTTGGTCAGGCACCAGTCACAGGGAGAGCGCTGGAGCGCTGCCCAGACGGCAGCCGCAGCCTCCTGCTGTGGAGCGTCGAGGCTCGGAATGACCCACGCCCCAGTGTCGCCTCCCAGATGGTGTTGGTGCGCAGGCCGTGGCCCGCCTTGGTCACAGTGCTTCTCGCCCTGCTCGTCTGCCTGGGGGCGCTGGTCGATGCCTACCCCATCAAACCGGAGGCTCCCGGCGAAGACGCCTCCCCGGAGGAGCTGAGTCGCTACTACGCCTCCCTGCGCCACTACCTCAACCTGGTCACCCGGCAGCGGTGAGCGCAGGCGCGGAGCGGGCGCAGCGGGACCCCTGGGACTCTCACCCTGCGGCCCCGCACCACCTGGGGGCGTGGCCAGGTCTGACCACGCCCTTCCCGCCCCCGTCCCCAGGTATGGGAAAAGAGACAGCACGGAAGCGCTCCTCGCCAAAACGTTCTTCCCCGACGGCGAGGATCGCCACGTCAGGTCGCGGTAAAAGCGCCCCCTTCACCACACATCCTGCTTCCGAGAGCGCGGCCCGGCCCCACCCTGGCAACTTCGTTTAAGAAGTCTCCCAGGCTCGCATCCCCAGATCCAATTCCTTTCCCTTTGCTCCCTCAGGTCAGAGGGCGCAGACCAGTGGTGAGGACCCCCGAGGCATCCTGGGAGTTCTGCCAACCACGCCCACCTCATTTGCATACGCACTCCGGACCCCAGAAACCCGGATTCCGCCTCCCGACAGCGGCGTCTGGACAGGGTTCGGGTGCGGCCCTTCGCCTGCGTCTCGTTGCCCCCGCACCCTGGGCTGGAGGGCTGTATGTGGTCCTTCCCTGGTCCCAAAATAAAGAGCAAACTCCACAGAAACGGAATGTGTGCCTTTTTATTTCTTCTCCTTTCTCCTTAGTGGAGGTGGCGTCCGGTGGAAGTGGAGGGTGGAGGCGTGGGGGTCAGGGAAGAGAAAACCCACTCGGACAGAGGCGCTTCAGGACAAGGCTGGGGCGGGCGGCGGGGTTCCCTCTGCTCGGAGCCCAGGGAAGACTCGATCACCCAGCCTGGAGCCGGACAGCGCCCAGACCAGGGACTGCTGTGGAAGGAATTCTGGTCGAGTTGGGGCAGGGGTGGATGAAGCTCGGGAAGAAGTGGTGGGGAGAGTGGATAGGAGCCTGCTGGCAGCCTAGGAGAGTAGATGGGGACAGGGCTGTCCCTCTCCCACCCCGTGAAGCCAAAGACGGCTGGGGGGGCGGTCGGGCACCAACACACCCGGGCGCTTCCCTAGGAGCTGCATTACTAGCGCCCAGGGCTGGAGTGGCTGGCGGTGAAGTGTGTTCTGAAATGGGGTCGTGGAGGAAGAGCCGTGTGGGAGTGAGATGGCCGTGTGTGTGCTGGCCGAGAGGCAGGTCATTTCTGCCGTCCCCCTTTTCGGGAGCAGAGGAGCAATGGGAGGGGAGCGTGGAGGCTGCCCTATCCCTAAGAAACCACCCTCCCCATCTTGCTGAATTCACACTCAGTGGATAAATCACTAACAGTCCCTTCTCAGTGACAAGGCCATAGGGACACCCTCCCATGTACCTTCCTCCCTTGGACTAGCTACTGAAGCCTGAAGGCGCTGTGAATGTTTAAACTGGAGTCCAGCTCGAATCCCTCACCACTCTGCACCTATTCCAGAGCCCACCTGCAGGCTGATCTCCCCTGACATCCATCCTTCCCTACCCCTTTCTTCCAAGAGGCTTGCCTTGATTGCCCAGTTGCACTTTTCCTGCCCTCTCTGGCTGCCCATCTCTCAGGGTCTCTGCTCTGTTCACTGAGAGTTCTGTCTATGCCTCTGTCCTGTCTCCCTCCCTGGGCCTCAGAAAGGAAGGGTCTATGTCTCCTTCCTCTGACACAGCCTCCTGTGTCTGTGGGCTCTCTCCTGGGCCTCTAGTTCAGCAAGACCTGCCCGAATCTGAAGCAGGGAGCTAGGAGATGAGGGGGAAAATCAGATTGAGGTCAAAGCCCCTGACCCAGAGAGGGTAAAAAGGACAGGAAGGCTGAGGGCATCCCTGCATCAGATCAGGATTTTTAAGTACTATTTGCAGTTCAATGGTTCTGGAAGGAGAGAATACTCTAAAGCTGACTCTGCCATAGCTGCAGAGGAGGCCCCTGCTTGGACACAGGTCCCTTGGGGGCCACAGGGCTCTGACACCCACCCTCCCCTGTGCTGCCCTTCAGGCTCTCTGAGGTAGAGCTGAAAGGGTGAGGCAGAGAAGGCAGGGGTAGGTCACCGGCTATGTGGATTCTGATGCTCTGTGCCTTTGTCCAGGCCACTCGCCCTGCTTGCAGAGCCCTTTCCCTCTCTTCAGCCTGGCAGATACTCTCAGGATAGTGGTCACCTCCTCCTGGAAGCCTTGCCCGATTTCTTGGGAGTGGAGTTAGTTTCTTTGGCTCCCTTTCCACATTCATTATCTCTAACCCACTTTCCATCCGTTTTGCCTCCTGTCTTCTCTCCTGCAACAGGACAGGTGGGATGGGAGCAAGCAGTGGCTGCTGGGAGCTTTGGTTCATTGTGTGGGTGGGGAGTGGGAGGATGTGTCTGTGTGTTGGTGTCCAGGATCCCCTGTCTATTGGTCTGCCTGGGAGAACTGTAGTCAGTTTAAGGCAGATGGAAGAGAGACCTGGTGTGAATTAGGCATGACCACAGACAATTTCTGCCCAGCTTGACGTGTCTCATTGACCATCAGTGACATGGGTCCACCTCATGTTCATTTTGAGGTGTGTCGAGCAGTGTAGGGTAATAATATTATTAATAATTATTATCAGTATCATAATAATGACAATAGCAATAATTACCTTTTCCAAAAAGCATTTATTTGTGTGCTAGACACTGAGCTGTTTGTTTTGTGTATATCATATTACTAGGATACTGATTTGGCTTAAAAAAAAACAGATGGAATTAACAGTGGCTTAAACAAGATGGAAATTTATTTCTCTTGCATGAAATGTGAGTGGCATCTGGGGAGTTGGCAGCTCTGCTCCATAAGGGCATCCAAGAGCCCAGGCTCCTCAGTTGTGGCTTCCCCATGCCCTCATCTATGTCATTTACAGGACTGAAGACAGCCCACCATGACCTCATCTGTGTCCCGGCCAGTGGCGAAAGAGGGAAGGGAAAGGTAGGCACTCTGGTTACTATGTTTATGATAAGTTATCCTAAAACTTGGCAGCTTCAAACAACCATTGTATATCACTCAGGTTTTATGGGTTAGAGTCTCAGGTGCGGATACAGTCAGAGGTTGGCAGGGTTGCAGTTATCTAGAGGATCCGCTGGGCTGATGCCTGAGAAGGCTCGTTCCCATGCTGGTGCCGGCTGTTGAGTTCAGCCGGGGCTGTTGACCTTCGTACCTACATGTGGCCTCTCCAGCCTGATATTCTTGGGGTAGTTGGACTTATGTGGTAACTTGTCTCCCGCCTAGAGTGTTTCAAGACAATCAGCTGAAGGTGACATTGCTGTTTAATTTGCTAGGGCTGCCATAACAAAGAATCACAGACTGAGTGAATGAAGGTGTTGTTGGCAAGTTGATTCCTTCTGATCTGTTCTAGACTTCTCTCTTTACCTTGAAGGTGGGTGTCTGAGCTGTGTCTCCTCACATCATCTTCCCTCTGTGCATGTCTGTTTCTGTGTCCAAATTTCCCCTTTTCAAAGGAGACCAGTCCTATGGGATTAGGGGCTCACACACTGTCATATGACCTCATCTTAACTAATCATATCTGCGATGATCCCATTTCTTTTTTTTTTTTTTTTTTTTTGAGACAGAGTTTCGCTCCTGTTACCCAGGCTGGAGTGCAATGGCGCGATCTCAGCTCACCGCAACCTCCGCCTCCTGGTTTCAGGCAATTCTCCTGCCTCAGCCTCATGAGTAGCTGGGATTACAGACACGCGCCACCATGCCCAGCTAATTTTTTGTATTTTTAGTAGAGACAGGGTTTCACCATGTTGACCAGGATTGTCTCAATCTCTTGACCTCGTGATCCACCCACCTCGGCCTCCCAAAGTGCTGGGATTACAGGTGTGAGCCACCGTGCCCAGCCCCCATTTCTTTTTCTTTTCTTTTTTTTTTTTGAGACAGAGTCTTGCTCTGTCGCCAGGCACCAGGCTGGAGTGCAGTGGCGTGATCTCGGCTCACTGCAACTTCTGCCTCCTGGGTTCAAGCAATTCTCCTGTCTCAGCATCTGGAGTAGCTGGGACTACAGGTGTGTGTCCCAGCTAATTTTTTTTTTTTTTTAGTAGAGACTGGGTTTCACCGTGTTGGCCAGGATGGTCTCAATCTCTTGACCTCGTGATCTGCCCATCTCGGCCTCCCAAAGTGCTGGGATTACAGGCTTGAGCCACTGTGCCTGGCCAATCCCATTTCTAAAGGAGGTCACATTCTGAAGTACTGGGAATTAGGACCTCAATGTATGAATTTCAGGGGGGACTCCATTTAACTCATGACAATCACTTTTGTGACCCAGCTTCCAAAGTCACATGGCATCTTACCCCATACTCTGTTGGTCACAGTAGTCACAAGTGTCCTCACATTTAGGAAGAGGGGACATAGACCCCACTATAGAATCACACGTGAGGTAGGAGATATTTTTGTGGTCACCTTTGAAAAATATAATCTCCCATCCATTCCTAAAAACAGAATGGCAAAAATCACTTTAGCTCTCAGCCCATTGGTTAAAGCCTAGTCTCATGGCCCCATCAGTCTCAAAGACAACCTAGGAGATATCTTCAGCTGAGTGGCTGTGTGCCTATTGCAAGCTCTTCATTTTTAAACTTTTTAAAAATTTATAAATGGATTATCTTTTTTTTTTTTTTTTTTTTGAGATGGAGTTTTGCTCTTATTGCCCAGGCTGGAGTGTAATGGTGCAATCTTGGCTCACTGCAACCTCCTCCTCCCAGGTTCAAGTGATTCTCCTGCCTTAGCCTCCCAAGGAGCTGGGATTACAGGTGCACGCCACCATGGCCTGGCTAATTTTGTATTTTTAGTAAAGACAGGGTTTCACCATATTGAGCAGGCTGGTCTTGAACTCCTAGCCTCAAGTAATTCACCCACTTTGGTCTCCCAAAGTGTTGGGATTACAGGTGTGAGCCATCACACCCAGCCAGATTATCTTTTTGTTATGTAACAAACCTACATATCAACCATCTCAAGCTCTCTGATGATGAAGGGAGAATGTGGATATTTGGGTACCTCGCATTATGTGCTAGAAACATGATGTCTTTTGAATGTATCAAGAAATCATTTGGTCCTATCTCTTCATTGAACCAATGGGAATCCCAAGGCAGAGAGGGAGAGAGGCCATAGAGTGAGGGACAGAGGTAAGAGATCTCATCCCGAAGCAGTTCTGATTCTACTAAACATGAAATCTAAAATCTTTGCCAGAAACTCAAGGCTTTTCATCACACCCCTTCCTCCCCTGGTGGCATCTCCTGCAGTTGTTCTGTGTGCACCCCTAACGTGCTCAGCCCCATGTCGCAGGCCTGCTTCTGTGAAAGCATTTCCCCTGCCCCAGCCTTCAAGGTCACTTCCAGCCTCATTTCCTCCAGGAAACTTCCTGCCCTGCCCTCCCTGTTTACCTCCCCAACACTGTCTTTTTTTTTTTTTTGATATGGAGTCTTGGTCTTGTCGCCTAGGCTGGAGTGCAATGGTGTGATCTCGGCTCACTGCAACGTCTGCCTCCCAGGAGTTCTCCTGCTTCAGCCTCCGGAGTAGCTGGGATTACAGGTGCCCACCACCATACCCCACTAATTTTTTGTATTTTTAGTATAGAAAAATTTCACCATGTTGACCAGTCTGTTCTTGAACTGTATTATGTAGCTTGGTGTAGTTTCTATTTCAGCCATAGAGATGACTTCCTCTTTGAGAACAGTTTGGAGTGGCAATGATAGGATTTGCTGTTGCAGATGCTGGAGACAGGAAGGGAGAACAGTGAACTCTCCCTGTGTGTCTTTGGGAGGACTTGGAGGCAGATGGAGTTCCCAGGGCAGAGAGAAGTGGAGGCAGGGCCCAGTCTCCAAATTAGTGGAGTGAGCCCCCACTGGGCCCTGAGTTGGTTCAGAGTGGGTGAGACAAGGGGCAGAAGGTATGTGTGTGTGTGTCACAGCTATCCCTAGCTCAAGAGTTTCTCCAGGGCATAGGTCCTGGCATCTGGGAGCAGCTACCCCTCCCCCAATGTACCCCCTACCTCTGCTGCTGCCACTCAATTTTGGAATAAGACATTGGCCTAAGAGCTGGGCCAGGCTCTGGCCAGTGGTGGGTGGGGGTCAGGGGATCTGCAAACAGGAATAAAGCCAGGCTGGAACCATGTGGCCCTGGTTTAGTCTTGACCCTTTCTGACTCCCACGTGACCTTAGACAGCCTCAGCTACCTCGCTGGATCTGGGTTTTCTCATCTGATAAGAGTGAAGAGTAATTCCTGCCTCCCTCACAAGGCAGCAAAGAGGTGCTTGTAAGATGCCCTGAGAGGAAGGTTCTGAAGTGCAGGGCCAGGTAAGGGACAGCTGCCAGCTTGCTGGAGGGCCACAGCCAGCTTCTTCCCTTTTCTGAACTTCCATGTCCTGACTTTCAAAAAAGCCATTCTGGCCAGGTGCAATGGCTCGTGGCTGTAATCCCAGCACTTTGGGAGGCTGAGGTGGGCAGATAACCTGAGGTCAGGAGTTTGAGACCAGCCTGGCCAACATAGCAAAACTCCATCTCTACTAAAAATACAAAAATTAGCTGGGAGGGGTAGTGTGTGCCTATAACCCCAGCTACTTAGGAGGCTGAGGCAGGAGAATCACTGGAACTCAAGAGGTGGAGGCTGCAATGAGCTGAGGGATGCCACTGCACTCCAGCCTGGGCAACAGAGCAAGACTTCATCACACACACACACAAAAGCAAAAACAAAAACAAAAAAAAACACAAAAAACTGCATCTTGGGCAGGTGCAGTGGTTCACTCTTGTAATCCCAGCACTTTGGGAGGCTGAGTGAAGTGGGTAGATCACTTGAGCCCATCTCTACAAAATATTTTAAAAAATAAATAAATTAGGCCTGGCTCAGTGGCTCACGCCTGTAATCCCAGCATTTTGGGAGGCAGAGGTGGGTGAATCATCTGAGGTCAGGAGTTTGAGACCAACCTGGCCAATGTGGTGAAACGCTATCTCTATTAAAAATACAAAAATTAGCCGGGTGTGGTGGTGGGCATCTGTAATCCCAGCTACTCAGGAGGCTGAGACAGGAGAATCGCTTGGACCTGGGAGGGAGAGGTTGCAGTGAGCTAAGATCGTGCCACTGCACTCCAGCCTGGGAAACAAAGAGTGAAACTCCATCTCCAAAAAAAAAAAAAAAAAAGTTAGCTGGCCATGGTGGCATGCACTTGTGGTCCCAGCTAGTTGGGAAGCTGAGATGGGAGGATCCCTTGAGCCCAGGAGACAGAGGCTGTAGTGAGTCATGATCATACCACTTCACTCCAGCCTGTGTGACAGAGTGAGAGCTTGTCTCAAAAACAAATAAACAAAAAAAAAAAACCCCAAAAAACTGCAAGCCGTCCCCTGGCTCCTCATGCAGCTTTGACCTCCTTGCAGAACCCCTGCTTCTTCATCTCCTCCCGCTGCCCCCATGAGGCCCAGAACTTATGAGCTTCTGAGGGCGGGGAGGGGAGGCAGGGTGCGATGGAGGACACAGTGCGGGGCAAACTGCTGCCCTGGGGTCACGTATGTGAGGGCCCCCATTCCCTTTGCTCCTTTAGCTGCCTTCACTCACTCTGTGACCTCAGGTGTTTCTGGGGTGTTCCTCTCCTAGTCTCAGAGCGCTTGTTCCATCCCATCACTGCCAGTGGCCATCCGCCATGTGCCAGAGGGCATGGTGTTGGGTAGGGTAAGAGGCCCCACTATCATCTTTTAGTGCAGCTGCAGGCCGGGAATTGGTGCTTTCTTTAAGCAGGGCTCTGTGGCAAGCACTACGGGAATGTTACTGAAAAAGTTTCTGAACCAGACCCCCAAAAAGAGTTATTGGAGCTCAGGCAAGAAAGAATTCAGAATGAGTCCACAGAGTAGAGTGAAAGTAAGTTTATTAGAGACGTAAGGAAACAAGGGCCAGGTGCGATGGCTCACGCCTGTAATCCCAGCACTTTGGGATGCTGAGGCAGGAGGGTCATTTGAGCCTGGGCAAAAAAGTGAGCCCCCATCTCTATAAAATAAATAAATAAAAGAGAAGTAAAGAAACAAAGGAACAGCTACTCCACAGGCAGAGCAGCCCCCAGGGCTGCTGTTGGGCTATTGTCATGGTTATGTCTTGATCATATACTAATAAACAAGGGGTGGATTATTCATGAGTTTTCCAGGAAAGGGGTGAGGATTTCCCAGAAGTGAGGGTTCTGCTTCATTTTAGACCACGGAGGGTAACTTCCAGATGTTGCCATGGCATTTGTAAACTGGCACTGGTGCAGGCATCTCTTAGCATGCTAATGCATTATAATTAGTGTGTAACAATCAGTAAGGCCAGGCACGGTGGCTCACGCCTGTAATCCCAGCACTTTGGGAGGCTGAGGTGGCAGATAACTTGAGATTAGGAGTTCGAGACCAACATGGCCAACATGGTGAAACCCCGTTTCTGCTGAAAAAGGAAAAAAAAGAAAAGATCAGTGAGGATGATCAGCGGTCACTTTCATCGCCCTCTTGGTTTTCCCATGTTCTTATCGGCTTCTTTACCTTATTCTGTTTTATCAGCACGGTCTTGTGACCTGTATCTTGCGTCGGCCTCCTATCTCATCCTGTGACTAAAAATGCCTGACCTCCTGGGAATGCAGCCCAGCAGGTCACAGCCTCATTTTATCCAGCTCCTGTTCAAGATGGAGTCACTCTGGTTCAAACGCCTCTGACGGGGACACATGAAGATGAGTGAGAATCATCGCTGTGTTCTAGACATGGGGACATGGTTAGGCTTTTGTCCCAACCCAAATCTCATCTTAAATTATGATCCCCATAGTCCCTGTGTGTCAAGGGAGAGACCAGGTGGAGGTCATTGAATCATGCGGGCCGTTTTCTGCACGCTGTTCTCGTGATAGTGAGTGAGTTCTCACGAGAGCTGATGATTTTATAAGTTGCTCTTCTCCCCTTTGGTCTGCACTTCTCCTTCCTGCCGCCTTGTGAGAAAGGTGCCTGCTTCCCCTATGCCTTCTGCCATGATTGTAAGTTTCCTGAGGCCTCCACAGCCATGCTGAACTGTGAGTCAATTAAACCTTTTTCCTTTATAAATTACCCAATCTCGGGGAGTTCTTTTTGTTTTTTTTGTGTTTTTTTTGAGATGGAGTCTCACTGTATTGCCCAGGCTGGAGTGTAGTGGTGTGATCTTGGTTCACTGCAAACTCCGCCTCCCGAGTTCTGCCTCAGCCTCCCAAGTAGCTGGGACGCCTGGTTAATTTTTGTATTTTTAGTAGAGATGGGGTTTCACCATGTTGGCCAGGCTGGTCTTGAACTCCTGACCTTAGGTGATCCACCCGCCTCAGCCTCCCAAAGTGCTGGGATTACAGGTGTGAGCCAGCATGCCCGGCCTTGGGCAGTTATTTTCATAGCAGTATGAAAATGAGCTAATACACGTGGTCATGCCGCGTGGAAAGCACATCTACTACCACTTCCTCCTGGATTGTCACCACATCCCTGAAAGGACACAGAAGACGAATCTGTTGTTTGCAAAGGAGAAAAATGAAAGCTACAGTTTGGTTGACATTTGCAGAGTACCTATTTCTTAGGCACTTAGATTTACCTCTGCAACAGGATAGAACTGTAAGTGGTCCTGGCATCTGAATCAATCCTTAGATCCACTCTCTGTCGGGTAGGGCTGGGTCCTTAAACGAGCAGCAGCCAGAACAGGTCCCTCCAGGCCATGGTCCTGTGGGAGCGCAGGACCTTTTAACTAGGGCTGGAGCCTGGCGCTCCCTGGTGGCGAGCTGCAACCTCTACCTACCAACCCCAAGGCCAGCCTGAGACCAGCCACCAGTTCACACCCTTGTTTTGCAAGTGGAAAACTTCAGTCCAGAGAAAGGCCCGGGCTTGCTGAGACAGAATGACTTTCATCTCTACCTTGTGGAATGTAAGCTGTCTGGTGAAGCATTATTGCTGTTCTTATTACTAGAAATCAAAATTGAGAGGATCAAGGCAGAACACTGCTGTTTGCTGAGACTTCCTTTATTCTATCTTGAGACGGGTGTGATGAGCCAATTTTACAGAGATGAAAAGTGAAGCTCAGAGAGGCTAAAGAAATTACTTTCCCAGGCTCACACAGCCAGCCAATGGCAGAGCCAAAATTTGGACCCAGGTCTGTCTGACTCTAATCCCACCCTGCCAGATCCTGGAGTTTCACCTCTGGCCTCCTCTTCCCCAGCAGCATCCCCACCTCCCAACTTCTTGGTGTGCTGATCTGGGACAGCAGAACGTCAGCAGTGATAAGTCCTTAGCTCCCTACTTGGTGTCACCGTGTCATTCAGACACAGCCAGTTACTACTCCTTGGCCTAAGCTGGGGAGGGAGACTGGGGGTTGAGAAGAGATGCTGGACAGGGAGACTCAGGGGCTTCTGGTGGGGATGGATTAGTGAGGTTGAGGATCTAAGCCAGAATTCAAGACCTAGGTAGCGATGAGATCTTGAGCAAGCATCTTTCTCTCTCCGAGCCTCAGCTTTCTCAGCCAAAAAGTGGGAAATTACACCAATACTTTGACAGCCCCACTTAGGGAAAAACAGTACGGGTTTGGAGTTAGAACTTCGGAGTTAGATTTTGTTTGAAACCTTGGATCTCCCACTGACTAGCTATGTGGTCTGGGCCAGTTATTTGACATCTCTGAGCAGATTTCAGATCCTGAATCGTAAAGTGGGTTGTGGTGGGGATTTAGTGCGGTGACTGAGCTGGGAGCACTTTGGCAAATGTGTGGCTTTACAAATGATGCTGGTTTTTTTTAGCACTCCCTTGGGGTTGGGGCTCTGGGATGGGAGGAGAAATGGCGACCGGAAACTGGCACCCCCTCAACCTTTCCCCTGAACCCAGGCACGTTCATTCTCATTCTGCATCCTATGCACCCACCAAATGGGTTTCTCCAAGCCTGGTACCCTGCTCCTTTATACCTTACCTGAGGACCTGAGGCCCCTTCCCTGTTCCCACCTTGTTCAGTTGCAAACTGCAGAGGATGGCCTGAGTTTCCATTCTTCATTTTGGAGGCTCCAGCTGCAGCCTCAATCTTCTGCCCCGAGGGAATCCGTTGGATGATTTGGGTTGATCCTTAGGAGGTGGGAGGGCCAGCTCCAAGGCCTGTGACCAAAACATTTCAGTCACCCTCAAGTCCCAGAACCCTATCTTTCTTGAACCAAGCCTGCTCTGGTGCTCAAAGGGAAGGGGTGTCAGCAATGGGGGCCTGCAGGAGACTTCTCCTGTGGTCTAGTTTTATCTCTGACGCTGCTGGTCTGGCACCCACAGCACTGCCCGGTCCCCCTCCTATCTCTGGCCTCAGTACCGGCATTGCCAGTACTGAGAGAGCGGGAGGAGGGGGTGAGGGCTGCGGAGCGAGGGAGGCTGACAGGAGGCGGGGACTCTGGGGGGCTGAGGACTATAAAGAGGCCAGCCAAGGGCAGGGGCCCATCCCACCTGAGGCAGGTACCCACTTGGTCCAGTGCCCATCTACTCCGGACTCCGGGTAAGTGGGCTCAGCCTGCTGGGGCTCTGGGGGCCTCCCCCAGGCTGGGGCCTGGGATGGAGAGAAGAAGCTGGTGCTTTGCAGGGCCAGGGGCCTCGGGAAGCCTAAGGTCCTGCTTGGGTCTTGCACTGCATCTGGACAGACCTGTCACGCTAGAAGAGCCGTCTGCTGACTGCAAGTGTGTGTGCACACTCATGTGCGTGGCTGTGAACTGGAATGTGTGACTGTGACCTTGTGAGTGATTGGGGTCCCTGTGTGAGTGCCTGCGCCAGTCTGTGTCTTCTCCAGGACCCATATCTGTTCCTTGACCTCAGGGAGGAGGGCCAGACCCACAAGGCCATGGATTTCTGTCCTTTGCTTCCTGGGTTCATTCTGTGTCCTTGAGGGCCAGACCCACAAGGCCACGGATTTCTGTCCTTTGCTTCCCGGGTTCATTCTGTGTCCCCTACCCTGTGGGGGACCTGGCATGCCCTTATTTCCCACTAGCTGCTGCCGCCTCGGAGCCATGAGGTCCTGGATGTCATGAGTCCTGTCTCTCCAGGACTCACGTCCCTATTTTCTCTGCTACACTTTTCTAACTTGCGAGGTCCCAGCTGCTGGGCTCTCACAGGACAGGCTGTCCATGCCTCTAGGGCAGTGTCTGGGAGGTGGAGTAGTCAGCTCAGAGTGGCCCTTTGCTCTGCCCCCTTGTCCCCGGGCTTAGAGAAATGGATGATGGGCCAAGGGGCTGGATAGATGGGCCCTGCTTCCTGGGCACAGGAAAATCTGCAGCCCCGGTGCTCTTCCGCCTCCACCTCCTCTCTCCTTGCTCCTCAGATGGCTGCTGCACGCCGCTGCCTCTCCCTGCTGCTCCTGTCCACCTGTGTGGCTCTGTTACTGGAGCCACTGCTGGGTGCCCAGGGAGCTCCGCTGGAGCCAGTGTACCCAGGGGACAATGCCACGCCAGAGCAGATGGCCCAGTATGCAGCTGATCTCCGTAGATACATCAACATGCTGACCAGGCCTAGGTGTGTGCTGTGGTCAGGGAGAGAGATCCCAGCCCCTGGGACCCTGGGCCCACCCAACATTCCTGGCCATGCCCTATCCCCAGTCCCAGTCCCTTCCAGGCCTGCTCTTGGGAAAACAGGGCATTGTGCTGAACAGACCTGGGCCCGTGTGCCCTGGGCAAGATGGTGCCTACAGGCAGTTATGAAATGAGGGGCTGGCACCTGGGCACAGCGCTTGCTGCAGCTGCCTCTTCCCTCCCAGGTATGGGAAAAGACAGAAAGAGGACACGCTGGCCTTCTCAGAGTGGGGCTCCCCCCATGCTGCTGGCCCCTGGTGAGTTTGACTCCCTGTCCTGTCTGTCCAGCTCCCTGGGGCTGAAGTAGGGGTGGTGGGACTGAATCAGGGCTTGAAAAGGTGTGGTGGGGGGTGGAAGAGGGCGAACAGGAGCCCAGGGCCAGTCTGAGGCTTCCTGAGGGCAGGAGGCCTGCCCCCTACAGTGCTGTCTTCTGCCCTGTCCTCCCAGGGAGCTCAGCCCGATGGACTTGTAATGCCACCTCCTGCCTCTGATGACTCCATGGGCAGTGCCAGCCCAGCTCTCCCCTCCGCACCCTTGGCTCTGGCCAAAGCTTGCTCCCTGCTCCCACACAGGCTCAATAAAGCAAGTCAAAGCCACAGCCTGTCCTGTGTCTCTGTGGACTCCTGGTGGGGGGCAGCAGGAAATACCAAATGCAAGGAAGAGAAAGGGGAGGGCAGGGTGGAGGCAAAGGGGATCATCCAGAAGGTTGGTGGGGTCATCAGAGTCACTCAGTTCATTCTCTCCACTTCACACAGGGACAAGTTGTGGCCAGAGGAAGGCAGGGAATCCTCCATGGTTTTTCAGCAAGTCTGTGAAGCGGCAGTCTTGAGTTTGAATCTTCCCAGTTCAGCAGCTGTAGCCCCCGACATGGCCCGATGACAACCCTGCCCCAAGTGCACCCCTCACCAGTGCATTCCTGCAGCCTAGGCAGCAGAAGCACCCAAATTTATACTAATGCATTCTTGGCATGGAGGGGGAATGATTCTGGTGCTACGGCAGTCATGGCTGCCTCCAGGGGCCTGAGCTGCCGTCCAGAAATTTGGAGAGAATGGGCTGCCTGGAGAGGTAGTGAAGTCCTGGGCACAGGAGGTATTCAAGCTCCTGTGGAAGGGGAGGAGGCTAGATTAGCTGAGTTCCAGCCACCACCATGAGTTGAATTTGTGGATTCCACACTCCAGCTCTGGGAGGGCGAGGACCTGGATCCTGTCCCAGGGAGGACTGCCCAGAGTCCCAGAGCACCTGTCTCTTGTTGGCTCTTCTCAGGCACCCTGAATAGGTGGGGACAGTGCACGTGCGTGTGTGTGCACGCGGTTGTGTAATGGGGAGAAGTGAGGGAACTAGAATGTTTCCGGGTCCTAGAATGGCTTCTCCTGCCTCCCCCACATGCTTGGCCTGAAGGGATGGGGTTATGGGTTTGGAGGATGAGGGATCCACTTTCCTGGGATCTGTACCTTGCACAGAATGAAAATGACACCACAATTGTGTTTCCCCTCAAGTCCTGACTCCATCTGGTGTGTGCAAATGACCAGGTCCTAAAAGGCAAAGAACTTCTAGAGGATGCAGCTGCTTGGCTCAGGTTGATTTTTTGTTTGTTTTTGGAGACAGGGGGTCTTGCTCCGACATCCAGGCTGGAGTACAGTGGCATGATCACAGCTCACCGTAGCCTTGACCTCCTGGGCTCAAGTAATCCTCCTGCCTCAGCCTCCCAAGTAGCTGGAACTACTGGCACATGCCACCATACCCAGCTATTTTTTTTTTTTTTTAATTTTGTAGAGACAGGGTCTTGCTATGTTGCCCAGCGTGGTCTCAAACTCCTGGGCTCAAGCGATCTGCTCACCTCGGCCTCCCAAAGTTCTGGGAGTACAGGTGTGAGCCACCGGGTCTGACCTCAGGTTGATTCCTAAATCCAAGGGGTGTGTGGAAGGAGGGATGGTTTTGCAAAAGAACGGTTTGAGTCTGGGTGAAGGAGCCTGAAGTTCCAGCATTTTCTCTGGCAGTTTAAGGGGATGGGCTATGAATGGGGAGGAGAGGATACTTCCTACCCCCAGGAGTTGGCACCCTGGAGACACAGATGAACCTGGATGTGACAGTAGGATCAGGGCAGGGCTCTGCCCCCACCAGGTCTCTCTCATGGCCATGGGAGCCCCCAGAAGAGAGAGCCACCCTCACACCCAGCTTCTCAGGTACACACCCTGGCCAGGCTCCACCCCTTCCCCTGCTCTGCTCACCCCAGAAGGGCTTAGAAGTCCAGGAGGCAAAGGCAGCCCCCTAGGCTCTGCACGCTGAGGGGCAAAGGCACCTCTTCTTGTTCCTGTGCCAGTTCTGATAACCCAGGCTGGGCTGTTGGGTAGAAACTTGAGCCAGGTGGGAGTGGGAGTGTGTCTAGCTGAATGAAGCCCCTCCTTTGAGGTTCCTGCTACTCTCACCTCTTCTCTACCTCTGGGTTAAAACCCCCCATGTTGGTGGTGGTGTGTGGGATGAGGTGGGGGAAGGTAGATGGGTTGCTGGGGGCGGCAGGGTTGCTGGGGGACCCTCCCAGTCCCCCACAGGTGAGGTCTTTTTCTCTCACAGCAGGAACTCCTGGGTCTCCCCCCTAGATGGACAGGTCACTCCCTGCCCCCAGGCCCACAGAAGTCACTGAAGCAACAGAAATTTGTCTTTATTGTTTTCACTGAGAAGATGGGGAGGGGTTGATGCCCTTCTGAATAGAAAGGGGTTGGTGGGCGGAGAGGCGTCTGGAGGCCAAGGCCCAGCCTAGAGAAGCGCCCCCAGGCGCTGGTATCTCCCTGTACGCCTGCCCCCGGGAGCTTCCTCTCGCTACCACCCAAGCTGCCCCGAGACCCGGGCTCGGTGCCAAGCGTCCAGGCTGTCCTACCTGGGGCCCCGGGAGGAGGTCGGTGGTCGGGGTTCCGAGGTGTTCAGCCACTGGGGGTTCGTGGTGATCCATGGAGGGGGTTTAGTGGCTTTCGGTAGGGAGGTGCTCGTGGCGTTCGCAGTTTTCTTGTGGTTTTTAGATTTCTTCGGGCTGGGTACACGTCTTTGCAGCGGTCATGAGGCCGCTCCCCGAGCCCAGCTCGGGCCGCGATACGCGTGAGGGCGGCGAGTGGGATCAGTGTTCCCCCTGCAGCCCCCGCTTTCCTTCCTCCCTCCCTCGCGCCCTCCGCCGGCCCACCTGTTGCTAAAGAGCTTCCCCACGTACTTCTTGATGGAGTCTAAGTTCAGCCAACTGGCGGCCCTGGCTGCGGCCTTGGCAGCTCCTCGCCTAGGACGCCCTCCAGCGGCAGGAGCAGCGACAAGAGGCCCGCTATGGCCAAAGCGCATGCGCAGCGCAGAGACGTCGTCTGGAGGGGGCGGGGCAGACAGAGCCGCGGGCGGTCACGTGACGCCGGAGCTGGGGTCAGCGCGGCCCCGGGACCGGAGCTTGCAGGTGTTCCGCGCGGTGGGTGCAGGGGCGCCCAGACCGAGGGACGCGTTTGTTTCTGAGACACACACCAGTGCACGGACGCCGTAAGGGACATCCTGGTGCCCGGGGGAATGGTGCACACCTGGACGTGCCCAGTGATGCAAGCGAGCATCCAGGTAAAAATGAACGTGGAGGCCGGGCGCGGTGACTCACGCCTGTAATCCCTGCACTTTGAGAGACCGAGGTGGGAGGATCACCTGAGGTCAGGAGTTCAAGACCAGCTGGACCAACATGGCGAAACCCCCGTCTCTACTGAAAATACAAACGTTAGCTGGGCGTGGTGGTGGGCGCCTGTAATCCTAGCTACTCGGGAGGCTGAGGCAGGAGAATTGCTGGAACCCGGGAGGTGGAGGTTGCAGTGAGCCGAGATAGCGCCACTATACTCCAGACTGCTCGACACAGCCAGATTCCGTCTCAAAAAAAAAAAAAGAGGAAAATAAAGAAAAAAAAATGAACGGGGAGACACACCCTAAGGTGGTCGCACGAGGATGGCATAAAGCCATTGGTCAGCTCCCTAACCTCACCAACCTCTCTCCCACAAACTCCTTGCGTATCCCCCTCCTTTCTCCCTGCTGTTCCCGCTTTCTTTGCTTGGAAGACTCTTCCTTCAGCATACTCATGGCCAGCTCCATCGCCCCCTGTAAGCATTAGCTCAAAACCCACCTTTGAAATGGGTCCTACCGTGACACTCCTATTTAAAATTGCAACCTGGCAGGGCATGATGGATCACACCTGTAATCCCAGCGCTTTGGGAGGCTGAGGTGGGAGGACTGCTTGAGCCCATGAGTTGACACTAGCCTGGGCAAAAGACAGAGAGAGCCCCGTCTCTACAATTTAAAAAATAAATAAATAAAATAATATTGCAACCAACCCCTCATCTTGCTCTTTTTCTTGCTCTATTTTTGTACTTCTTTTTCTTTCTTTCTTTCTTTCTTTTAAAGACAGTTCTTGTTTTACCTCCCAGGCTGTAGTGTAGTGTTGGGATCGTAGCTCACCACAGCCTCAAACTCATGGGCTCAGGCCCTCCTCTTGCTTCAGCCTCCCAAGTAGCTAGGTCTACAGGTGCATACAACCATGCCCAACTAAATTTTAATTTTTTGTAGAGATGGAGTCTTGCTATGTGACCCAGGCTAGTCTCAAACTTCTGGCCTCAAGTGATCCTCCCTCCTCGCCTCCCAAAGTGCTGGGATTACAGGTATGAGCCACCACACCCAGCCTGCACTTTCTAACTTACTATATTCTAGATTTATCATATTTGTTGTCTGAGTCCCTTCCCAGCAGCATCTCCTCCCTCAGTGTATCATTAGTTACAACTGGGCTCTTCGCCTATTTTGTCTATTGATGTATCACAAGCACCTAGAACAGGTCCTGACACTTAGTAGATATTCAATAATACATATTAAATGAATGACTAACAGTCACACACAGGAAAGCCAGCCTGAGGATTCACACACCCAATGCACAGAGAACTTTTTGTGCCTGCAACATACAATGATTCACAGACTATGATGCTTGTAAGCATCACACACACCCCCAGAGCTCCTAAGCCCCTCAACCCTCTTTTAACCAGGAACTCCCCTCATCTCTGCCAGCCCACACAGGGATAAGAAGCCCTAGTAGCTGTCCTGGCCATCAGAGTGGCAGACGAGGCTGCCCTGGCCTAACTCCTTCATGCCCTTAGTGGGCCTGAGGAGGGGCCCTTGGTGCCAGTCCCCATCCCCAAGCGCCTAGAGAATACAGCTGATGGGGGCCCAGACTTGGCCACCAGACATTACCATGGTGCTGGGCAGATGCAGAGGAGCACAGCAAATCGTCTCTGGCCAGGGCTTCTGAGGCCTTTTATATTCCTAAGGATCCATGCTCCCTTTCTCGCTAAGGCTCCACTCCCACCACAACCTTCTTTTCCTCCCCGTGTGTCATGACCTGAAAGTCCAGAACAGAGAGAAGGTGGGGGTGGAAGCACATGGGCTACCAGCTGTTCTGACCAGGGCACAGTCCCTGCCGGGGGCCCAGAAGTGTGGGTGGCAGAGGCAGGGAGGCCTGGGGTGTAGGGTAACTTTCTGCTCCAAGTACACATATCCTAGGAAGAAACTGTCTCTGGGGTTGAGAGGGGCCTGTGCTTTTCCCAGGGGCTACTGTCAGGGTTTGGAAGGGGATTATGCTGAGACCAGATGCCCCTCCCCATCTGGCTGGATCCAAGGTGCCTCCTTTCCCTGCAGGGCTAATGTGGGATCCCAGCACCCCTATTCCCCTCCCCTAGGCCCACTGCCATGGGGAGGGGGTGGAGTTGCAGTTTCTGGTTTCGGGATAGCAGGCCCCACTGCACAGCCTGGAGATTTTCTCAGCCTGCTGGCCATTTTGGAGCCCCTGAGGCATGACCTGCTGAGCCTTCTGGAGGGTGGTGGGTCTTGGCTGCTTGGATGATGAACTTAGGCCTTGGCTGCCTCAGGCAACAGAGCCTCAGCTGTGTGGCCTGTCAGGTTCCCTCTACCTGCTCAATATTGGTGCTTTTCTGGGGCAAGGTTGTGAAATGTGTGGCAATTCTTTGTGCCCAGCCAACCCCAGAAGGGGCACAGTGGGAAGAGCAGGGGCTTCTGGGTAGGAATCCTGACTTCACTACCTCCTGGCTATGTGACCTTGATTAAGGGACATTATCTCCCCTGAGCCTCCACATCCTCATCTGTGAAATGGAGCTGGTTATACCCTGGCATAGGACTGTTGTGAAGATGGAATTGGGTGATGTAGCTCAGCCTCTGGCAGCTCCTGGCACATGCTAGGTGATTAAGAGGTGTGAGCCCCTCCACTCATGAAAGAACCCCCCTTCTTTTTTTTTTTTGAGACAGAGTCTTACTCTATCACTGAGGCTGGAGTGCAGTGGCGTAATCTCAGCTCACTGCAACCTCTGCTGCCTGGGTTCAAGTGATTCTCCTGCCTCGGCCTCCTGAGTAGCTGGGATTACAGGTGCCCGCCACTGCGCCCAGCTAATTTTTGTGTTTTTAGTAGAGACGGAGTTTCACCATCTTGGCCAAGCTGGTCTTGAACTCCTGACCTCATGATCCACCTGCCTCAGCCTCTCAAAGTCCTGGGGATTACAGGCATGAGCCACCATGCCTGGCCCTAAAAAAACCCCTTTCTCCCATCTCCACTTCTCCTGAAGTGTCTCATCTTCTGGCCTCTTCTCCTTATTAAAACCTGCTCTTGGCCAGACATGGTGGCTCATGCCTGTAATCCCAGCACTTTGGGAGGCTGAGGTGGGAGGATCACTTGAACCCAGGAGTTTGAGACCAGCCTGGGCATAATATTGAGACCTTATCTCTCCCAAAATTTTTTTAAAAGCCAGGTGTGGTGGCACGTGCCTGTGGTCCCACGTACTGGGGAGGCTGAGGTGGGAGGATTACTTGAGCCTGGGAAATCAAGGCTGGAATGAGCCAGGATCGCCCACTGCACTCCAGCCTGGGTGACAGAGCAAGACCCTGTCTCAAAACAACAAACAAACAAACAAACCCTGCTCTCAGTGGGGGTGAGAAGTTCAATGTCAATGCCACTGAAGTTTATGGGATGGCTCAGTAGCCAAGCGAGACCAGGACAGCATTTCTGTGGAGCCAGGAATCTCTAGAAAAAGAAATGAGATTCCATGATAAATTTCCATAGTACAGGTGGGAGGAGCTATCTGGGGATTGGTGTACCCTAAATACCAGCAAACAGGCTATTCCTTATCCTCATTAGTCACAGTCCAGCGCTGAACATACCCCCAACGCCCCCCCCCCACACACAAGAGCTCAAACCATGTGTCCCTTTGCAGCCCTGGAGGCCCTTACAAACCCAGGTTCTTCTGCAGGCACTGAGGGCTCTCAGCCCCTCACTCTTCTGGACTCCCTTACTCATTCCAGGAACTGTGGAGGAGTGTGGGGAGGGAAGAAAGAGGGAAGAGAGGAGAGGAAGAAGCTCAGAGGCTGCCTGCCGCCCTCTGAGGGGAGGAGTTGATGGTGGCAGCCCTGTGATGGGCAGGATGAGGGAACGTGGCTTGAGGACATAGCTCTGGGTGGGTCTCCCTGTCAACTGCCCCTTAAACTCTGACTGCAAATTGCCACTTAAATGGAACTTCCAGATTCACTCTGGAACACGTGCCCAGGTTCCCAGAGGGCAGCAGGCCACGGTCTACTGCCCCCGCCTCTCAGAGAAGACACTGAGATGCAAAGAGAAGCTACTCAGACACCTGGTGCAGGCACAGCTGGGGCTAAACCTGCTATTTTGACTCCATGTCAGTGTGTGACCATTTGGACCAGCCCATTTCTGAGGCCCCCGAGATAAGCCCCGTGGGCTTCTCATGACACATGATGGTTCTCAGATGTCATTTTCTGCCACCCACTGTGAAATAGACCCAATGATAGAGTGACCTTGAGTCTCCTGGCTGGCTTGCCCCAGACTGACCATCCCACCCACTCCAGGACCGCTACTCCTCTCTGCTGGGTGTGGCCCAACCTGGCCTCCCTCGGGCTCACTACTTCCTACCTGCCCTCCAGTGCATCTGGGGTGCTGGTGACGTCCCGAGAGAGACACAGAGTGAGGCCATTAGCTTGGCAGCAGACTGCGGAGAGCAGCTGGCCTAGGAGGGGCCTGGATGCTCTGTATAGCATCACTGCTTTTTTTTTTTTTAATGTCCCATCAAAGCCCTTTCCCCCTGGCGAGGGAGTCACATGGTGACTTGTGTTCTCCCTTCTAGACTGCATGCTTCCCTAGGGCAGCTGGGGTCTTGTTCAGCTCTGACCCTTTAGCATCTAGCACAGTGCCTGGCTCACTGTGGGCCTCCATGGATGCTTAGGGGGCTGGTGGAGGCGGGAGGGAGGCAGGAAGATGGGAGGGAGGTAGAATGGGAGTGGAAGGGAGGGAGGGACTCGTGGATCGATGGATGTGACAAACAAAGGGACAGATGAAGGAGTGAACAAATGCATGGCCTGGCTCATGTCATCGGGCCTGGAACCAGCTGCCGCCCATCCTCATGTCTTCATGCCCTTGTTTCGTGTGTGTGAAGAGGCAGAGGGAGGTAACTGGGGGACCCCATCTCATCTGTGGGCTCCTCCAGGAACAGGCTTGTGTCTCCTCCTCTCTCGGATCTTCCTTGCTCCTCTGCTCCCCCAAACCTGAGGCTGGGCCACACCTGGCCTTCAATTGCCTTCATTAACTCCTGGGACTCTTCACATTTGGGACTGTGCTAGCAGGAAGGGCAGTGTGGCCTGGGCACTGGGGCCAGGGGAGAGGAAAGGGCAGCCTCTGCCAGCCTCCTCCTGCCCGAGGCCTTCTTCCCCATTCCCAGCCCTCCTCCTCCCCTGGCCTCCTCCCCACTGAGGTGCGCAGCATCCCGCAGGGTCTCAGCCAGGCCGGGCTCCCTCCAGCACAGCTGCTTCTGCCACCGGGACAGCTTCAGCAGGTCGCACTGCTTCAGGTGGGCCTCATCCTGCGCTGGCACCGCCGCAGCGCCCAGTCCTGGGAAGGGCGTCAGGACCTCCCACCCAGTCAGGCTGGAGAGGACGAGAGGAGGGAGACAGGTGAGGTGGGGATGGGGGTGAGGGGCAGGTGAAGGGAAGGGGCCCCCTTGGGGGCTTCATTACCCTTCTGGGTGTCAGGCTGACCCCCTGGAGGTCCCATCCCCATTTTACAGGTTAGAAAATCAAGGCTCACATAACCAGGGTTGCTGCGGGACCTTAAACCCATTTTCCAGATTCTGGTCTCTGCTATTCTTATCCACCTATTTCCCAAACTTGCTCAGTTAGAAAAATCATCTGGGGTGCTTATTAAAAATACGCTTTCCCAGGATTCATGCTGGGCAATTCTGAGTCTATTGGTTTGGAATCGGGCCTGGGAATCTGTATATTTACCACATTCCCTGGGCAGCTTTTGTGATCTGGGAATTCAGGGAAGTAACACACAGAGTATTGGTGGCTGCCTGGCCAGGAGAGCCGCATTCCTAAGAGGGGGCAGCGAGGGGATGTGGACATTGAGCGAACACCCAGCCAAGGTCCCCTGACATCCCTCTCTCCCTTACACTATGCTGCTGCCCAAGTAATCCCGTTCCGATCTAACATGTTTCCATAATCCCCAGATAGATCTTCAACCATCTGACCACTTGGTACCTGGTACAGATAGATGCCTGGGGAGGGGAGGGGATGGAAGGAAAGAGAAGGAAAGGAAGGAAGGACTTAGATGGTTAGATGCAGGTGAAGGAGCTGAATTCCCATCAGGCCATCAATCCCAGACTTCTTGTTCTCCTAGATCCAAAGGTCATTGATTCTGGAGCCAAGCTGCCAAATTCTAAGGCTGACTTTCTAGCTGTGCAACCTTGACACCTCGGTTATTCCCTTCTGGAAACTGGGGAGAGTGATCTTCTCTACCTCCTAGGGGCACTGGGAGGATTATGTGAAATGGACTAACCACAGTGCCTGGGACATGCAGGCCTACCTTCCTGCTGGCTGGGGCTTCCTAAACTTCTCTCATTTTGCAAGATGCTTTACTCTCCAACTAAGCAGGGTCTTCCCTTTGTCCATAGGAGGAAATGAAGGATTGATGATGAGCCAGTGACTGGCCCAGCCATACAGCAGATCAGCAGCAGGGTGGGAACTGGAGTGAGAGTTCGCCTTCCCTCCCTCTTCCCAGAAGCTCTCTGTGAGATGGCTCTGCCGCTTCAAAATGTTTGCTGTCCTGTACCCTGGTGCCCCCAGCGTGGGTGGAACATACACCATTCCGGGACCCAGCCCAAAAGAAGTAACCTCAACCTGGGACATTCTGGCCTCATAGCTAGGGTAAAAGAGCAAAGGTGGACTGGGTGCGGTGGCTCACACCTGTAATCCCAGCACTTTGGGAGGCCAAGGCAGGTGGATCACTTTAGTCCTGGAGTTTGAGACTAGCCTGGGTAACACAGCAAAACCCTGTCTCTATTAAAAATAGAAAAATTAGCTGGGTGTGGTGGCACAAGCCTGTAGTCCCAGCTACTTGGGAGGCTGAGGTGGGAGGATAAATTGAGCCCAGGAGGCGGAGGCTGCAGTGAGCTGAGATTGCATCACTGCACTATAGCTTGGACAACAGAGCAAGACCCGGTCTTAAAAAAAAAAAAAAAAAAGCAAAGGAGGAAGCAGGCAATGGCTCTTAGAGCTCCTGCTTGGATGTGGCACTTGCCGTGTTGCCCATGTGCCACTGGCCACGGCAGGGCCTGTGGTCAAGCCAGGAGTGGTCAGAGAGGCCCATGTCCCTCTGAGCCAAGGACACAGCTCTCCTGTTTGGAGCCACCTGCCTTAGCCAGGATGTCTGGCTGGATGCTATGCCCTCTCTCTGTGCCCAGAAGTCAGATGCCTCACTGGAGGGTATGTGGCCTGGCCAGGCCCTCAGAAATCACCCAGGTGCCCTCAGAAATCACCCTCGGATTCCACACCCATCAGGTGCAGTCAACCCATCATGGAGCATATCTCCGAAACCTCCAAGCAGAGACAGATGCTATCGGGCTTCCCCTGGCCCAGCCTGGCCCTGGGCTCCTCTCCCAGACAGGGTGAGGGCAGGGACCCGTTAATCATTAATCTGGGGGCAAATGGGTAATTTTCCAGTCTGCCAGGTCTACACCCAACCCCCTCCCTGCAGCCTAGCAGGAAACCCTCAGAGCTTGACCCCTAGCAGGTCCAGAGCAGGACTGGATGTCAGCTCTAGCTGAGGAGGCCATGCCTTGACTGACTTCCAGTGTGGAGGGCGGCTTAGGGGCTGCAGCTACCTTGCCCTCAAATGTCCTCCTCCTCACCCTGGGGGCTTACAATTCCTGTGTTTTAGAAACTGGACCTCCCTGGTAGCAGCTGATTGATTGACAGAGGGAACAAGCAGGGAGTGATGGCAATTTTGGCCAATGGGGCTGCATATCTTTCAAGACCTGCCTCAAATGCCATTTTAAGAATAATAGCCGTTATTATTATATCATTATATGTCATATGATGTGATATGTAACACATTATTACTACTATTTTTTTTTTGAGACAGAGTCTCACTGTGTGGTCCAGGCTGGAATGCAGTGGCACGATCTCTGCTCACTGTAAACTCCGCCTCCCAGGTTCAAGCAGTTCTCCTGCCTCAGCCTTCTGAGTAGCTGGGACTGCAGGCACGTGCCACCACATCCAGCTAATTTTTGTATTTTTAGTAGAGAAGGGGTTTCACCATGTTGGCCAGGCTGGTCTTGAACTCCTGACCTCAGGTGTTCTGCCTACCTCAGCCTCCCAGATTGATGGGATTACAGGTGTGAGCCACTGTGCCCAGCCCAAGCTGTGTTCTTGTCTGGGACTCCCCTATAGTGTGGAGTGGAGTCTCAAAGTTGGTTTATCTAACTAAAGGGGTCATCCTTGATTATCACCTCTGACATCTGGAGAGTGCCAGAATTCCCTAGGCTGCATTTGGGGGCCTAGGGAACCTTGCCTCTATGAAAAAATATAAAAATTAGCTGGGCGTGGTGGTGTGCACCTGTGATCTTCTTCCTTTGTGGTGCAAACTCTTATCTCTGCCTACCAGCCAATTGGTCAGGAATGTGCACCCTGGTGTTTCAATCTCCAAACATTGACATTTTGCTTAACAAGCAAACATTCAGGATCAGGTTCCTTTAGGAATCCCTATTTCTTCCTCCCCACCACACACCAAGCAGGCCGTATACTTCATTCTCCTGTTAGCAGGACTAAACATCTCTGCTACACTTGGCACCAGGATAGCCGGTTGGCCCTTTCTTAGGACACCTAATTTTCTACCTCCTGTAAAAAGTAAAAAGTTCCTCTTCAAAGTTTCCCTTTTTGTTAAAGAATAAACAATAAGTGTTAGAAATAATGTAGCAGGATCGGCCGCGGGAAACGGATCTCTTGGACACTGAATACAGGAGGAAGGAGGGTTTATTTCGCCGGGAGCAAGGTGGCATAGTTGCCTGACAGCCAAGCTCCCCTAACAAAGGAAGGGTCCGTCTTTATATAGGCTTATACTTTAGATGTTACATGTGGAAGAATCTTAGGTGTATAGCTTAACATATGAGGAGGGTTTCAGTTTACAGTCTCAGGAATTACATATGAAAAGGCTTTCGGTTTACAGTCTTAGGAATTACATATGAAAAGGGTCTCGGTTTACAGTCTTAGGAATTACATATGGAAAGGGTTTCAGTTTACAGTCTTAGGAATTACATATGAAAAGGGTCTTGGTGTACAGTCTTAGAAATTACATATGAAAAGGGTTTTGGTTTACAGTCTCAGGAATTACATATGAAAAGGTTCCAGTTTACAGTCTTAGGAATGAAAAGGGGAAGTTGATCTGAGATGCCTGGGTCTCCCTCTTCAGTAATAATCCCTTTTAAAAACTAACTTCCTTCAAGCTTCCTTGCTTTTTGCTAATAACTCTTTGTTATGCCCTATGTAGCTGCTAAATATAGTAAGGGAATAAATACATTCTATGTCCTTGTACTTTAACCAAGTTATTTGTTTTGGCCTATAGCTTCTCAGACAGGTCCGAACATGCCCAGGCATCTCCTGGCTTACAGCTACGCCTCTTCCTTATTCAGAAATGTTATTGTTCTCCTAGTTTCCCATAAATAACCCCCTTCCTTTCTTTGTTCTCCATCGTGCATTTACCTCTTTAGGAAAGTTTTAAGTTTTTAGCCAGTTGAGATCAGTCTAGATGGTACAGTCCAGCTCCAGCCAATGGAGACAGGACACAGCAGTAAGGACCCAGTACATCAGGGACAAAAACTTCTGCTTTTATTTGTTCAATGTGTTCTCATGACAATCATACTTCCAAGAAGCACCCTTTCTGCAGAAAGTAAAATTGCCTTGCTGAGAAAATTCATAGTCAAGTGCTATTTCCTTTGTGGCACTGAAAATTTTACTTCTAACAGTAACATGTGTTACAGGTTTGTAGCCTAGGAGCCATAGGCCATACCGTATAGCCTAGGTGTGCTGTTGGCTATATCACCTAGGTTTGTGGAAGTACACACTATGATATTAGCATAATGGTGAAATCACCTAATGACACATTTCTCAAGCTCCTCCTCACATGGCAAGCAACACATGAATGTACGTGAAAGCTGTTAAGTAGGGATTAAGTTTCTAAATTAATCTCTAAAATACTCATTATTTACTATATATGGAATTTTTTAAAGGAGCAAAAGTCTCATTTCAGTGGGAACTTAATTTGGGGCTAGAGTGTTTTATTTAGCTTTCACCCCAAAGTTGTAAAGTGTTTTGTTTTGAAGTTTTTCCCTGTAAAATAAATACTTTAATTCAATTTAAATAAAACCCACCAAAGAAATCTCAAGCTTAAGAAGTCTAGCTTCCTATGAAATCTGAGAGGAAGTTATCACTGATTTCAGAAATCTGATTATAACAATAGGTCCATCCTTAAATGAGGTGAATCCTGTAATCCCTTCCACTTTAAAACCATCACTATGCACCATATGCCTATGCTAGGCACTGAAATAAGTGTGTAAACTTGGAGTTTACACACTGGTAATTTTGCCAGTCAGTCAGTAATAAGATAGGTAAGAATGGCTGTTGGGGAAGTCAGCTGGGTTCTAGTTTATAGTTGAATTTCAGGAACTTATTTAGCATGCTGACTTAACAACCTAAGCCACTTCTCCATGTGTGCACACAGGGTAGACCTCTGAAGGGTGGCACTGTAACTTCTAGGGTAATGTGGTAAGTCAAGGCAGGATGACATTCAGCCTCTTCCCAGGCTAGTGCAAAGGGCTCTTCACTCAGATTGAAGCCTTCTCTCCCAGACTGAATTCCCCACCCCCAACATCCCTCCTACAGAAAATCTGGAGTCCTCACTTATTCCCTGGTGGCCCCTACCTGATACGGTGGTGAATCAATTATCAAACATGCAACAAAAGATATAGAAAGTTTAGCGAAAATGGCAACATTTTGGAATAAATGACTGTAATGTGAGTTCTGCCTGCCACCCTAACTGGCACACATTTTGCAGGTCAGTTTGCTCTCCCTGGAAGGAAGAGTATTCTCAGATTTCACCTTAGAGGAGGAAGAGTTCGGGCTGCTAGAACTGGGCTAGCGCTTCTGAATATCCTGAGGCAAGGTCCCGTGACTTCCTTGGGAAGCTCTGCCACGCCCCCACCCCACTTCACCCCACCTCACCCTACCCCACCAGGCTGCTGGAGTCCTGGGACCACCCGGGTCTGTGGCCCAAATCCTTCCTAGCTAAGAGGAGTGGAGCGGGGCTTGGGCAGGATTGTGACATAAGGTCACCATGGTGACATGGAGCAGATCTAGATCTGAGCCTAATAAAGGTAGCGTAAATAAAGGTGTCATAAAGGGGCGGTGCCAGAGCTTGTCGTGTCCTGGCTGTGTCTCTGGGCCCCATGGCCCCTACTCACGTGGCAACTATTGTGGCTACTAGTCCAGGAGGCTCAGCCTCTGGAGTGGGTCAAGGACCTGCTCCAGCTGACCTCTAAACCCCTGGGGCCGACTGAGACCTGGTCTTGGAGCAGGCTCCAATCTCCCATGGGAATCTCCCCATGTGCTTCCTTCCCCGGCAGGCCCCAGGGGCTTTGATTACCTAGGGTCCTCTGCTTCCTCCCAGAGGTCAGCCCTGCCCCAGGAATCGACTGAGAATTTGGTTCCATTCCTGGACACGGATTCAGCTGGAGAGCTGTCCCCAGGGCCAGAGCCCTTTTCATCTGCACAGCCAGATCTGAATGACAAGCTGACTTGGCAAGAAAGGCTCCCAGAGGTGGGTCCAATGCTGGACTGGGATCAGAACTAGACCCTAGTTCAGCCTCCTCGCCTCAAAAGTAAGATTCAGACTACAGATCTAGATCAGGCTGCAGATCATCAGGCAGATGAAAGGATTCCACTTCTAGACAGTAAGGATTCAAAAGCAACCAACTTTATAGTTTCTCCCAAGAGCCTGAAGAAAGATCCAGCTCAGCATTGGAGGCTTGCTAAGGTTGTGGGAATTCCATGTCGATTCCACTTTCTGAATTCCATCTAGAGACTAAAACTCAAAATCCAGAGACACTTGAAGAGATCTAGTCCTCTTCCCTACAGCAAGAAGCCCCAGCGCGGCTTCCACAACTCCCTGAGGAGGTAGAACCTTCTTCAACCCAGCAGAAGGCTCCAGCTCTGCCTTCACAGTCCCTTGAGGGGGTCCACTCTTCTTCAACAGAGCAGGAGGCCCCTGTGCAGCAGTTACCTGCCTCGGAAGAGATTGTAGCTAACCCATCGATACAGCACGAGGTAGATGTTCCTTTAAAAGTTGGAGTGAAGCTCAGCACTCACACTTGCCCAGTGTCACAGTTAAGCCTGTGGATGTGGAGCTTACAGGAACTCCAGAGCCAGGTAAGGAACGTACATCAAGCTAGGAACAGGCCACAGCTCAGCCTCCAGAGCACCCTGAGAAGGTGAACTCTTCCTCAACCCAATTAGAGGCCCCAGCTCAGACACCAGAGTGCCCTGAGGAGAGGAAACCTTCTGTATCCCAGCAAGAGACCCCAGCTGAGCCTCTGGGTCCTCCCATGGAGGCTGAACGTTCCCCCAGTGAGTAGGAGCAGCCAGCTCAGCCTTTTGAGTCTTCTGGGAAGCTTGAACGTTCTCAGACCCAGGAGAAGATGCCAGCTCAGCCTCCCAAAGAGATGGAACATTCTGCAATCCAAGAGGAGACCCCAAATGAGCCTCCAGGTCCTCCTATGGAGCCTGAACCTTCCCCCAGTGAGCAGGAGCAGCCAGCTCAGCCTTCTCCATTTCCTGTGGGGGCTGAACCTTCTCTGACCCAGCAGAAGGCCCAGCTCAGCCTCCAGAGTCATCTTTGGAAAGTCTAGCTCAAGCTCCACCAAATCATGAGCTGACAGTTCAACCTCCAGATGAGGATCAAGCTCATTATAACTTGCCCAGCATTACAATTAAACCTACAGATATGGAGATTACCATAACTTCAGAGCCTACCAAGGAGACAGAATCTTCCCAAGCTTAGCAGGAGGCCGCGACTCAGCATATAGAGGAGGTGGAACCTTCTGCAACCAAACAGGAGGCCCCAACTCAACCTCCAGGTCCTCCTATGGAGCCTGAACTTTCCCCCAGTGAGCAGGAGCAGCCAGCTCAGTCTTCTGAATCTTCTGGGGAGATTGAACCTTCTCAGACCCAGGAGGAGACCTCAGCTCAGCCTCCCAAAGAGATGGAACCTTCTGCAATCCAAGAGGAGACCCCAATGGAGCCTCCAGGTCCTCCTATGGAGCCTGAACCTTCCCCCAGTGAGCAGGAGCAGCCAGCTCAGCCTTTTGATTCTTCTGCGAAGCTTGAACCTTCTCAGACCCAGGAGGAGACCCCAGCTCGGCCTCTCAAAGAGATGGAATGTTCTGCAATCCAAGAGCAGACCACAACTGAGCCTCCAGGTCCTCCAGTGGAGGCTGAACGTTCCCCTAGTGAGCAGGAGCAGCCAGCTCAGCCTTCTGAGTTTCCTGCAGGGCCTGAACCTTCTCTGACCCAGCAGAAGGCCCCAGCTCAGCCTCCAGAGTCCTCTATGGAAGGTCTTGCTCAAGCTCCACTGAATCATGAGCTGACAGTTCAACCTCCAGATGAGGATCAAGCTCATTATAACTTGCCCAGCATTACAATTAAACCTACAGATGTGGAGATTACCATAACTTCAGAGCCTACCAAGGAGACAGAATCTTCCCAAGCCCAGCAGGAGGCCCTGACTCAGCATCTAGAGGAGGTGGAACCTTCTGCAACCAAACAGGAGGCCCCAACTCAACCTCCAGGTCCTCCTATGGAGCCTGAACTTTCCCGCAGTGAGCAGGAGCAGCCAGCTCAGCCTTCTGAGTCTTCTGGGGAGCTTGAACCCCAGCTCAGCCTCCCAAAGAGATGGAACCTTCTGCAATCCAAGAGGAGACCCCAACGGAGCCTCCAGGTCCTCCTATGGAGTCTGAACTTTCCCCCAGTGAGCAGGAGCATCCAGCTCAGCCTTCTGAATCTCCAGCCAAACAGGAGACCCAGCCCAGCCTCCAGAACATCGTGAAGTAATAGTTTTACCTGCAGGTCACCATCAAGCTCATCATTCTGATTTGCCCAGTATCACTGTTATGCCTCTAGAGGTGCAGCTCACCATGGCAACAGAGCCTACTGCAGAGATGGGAACTTCTGCAATCCACCAGGAGGCTATAGCTCAGCTCTCAGGACCAGTTAAGGATGTAGAACCTTCCACCACCCAGCACGGGGGCCCACCTCTGCCTCCAGAGTCATTGGAAGAGGTTGGACCTTTACCAATTCAACAGGAGACTTCAGTTCAGTCTCCAGAACCTACTAAGGATGAGAACCCCTCTCCAACCCAGCAGGAGGCTGCAGCTGAGCATCCACAGACCCCTGAGGAGGTTGAGTCTCCTCTAATCCAGGCCCCAGCTCAGACTCCACAGCTCCCTAATGAAATTGTAGCTCAACCTCCAGAGTATCAAGAGGTATCAGTTTCTCCTCTAAGTCATGACCAAGTTCAGCCTCCAACATTGCACAATGTCACTGTTAAACCTGTGGATCACATCGTTACCATGACTCCAGATTTCACTCATCAGGTTGAAATTTTAACCCAACAGGGGGCCCCAGCTCGGTTCTTAATGTCCCCTGAGCAGTTTCAACATTTGCAAGAGATTATAATTCAGCAGCTAAATACCCCTGAAAATGATGAACTTCCTCCAGTCCATCAAGAGCCCAGAATTCAGTCTCCAACTCAGCTCTCCTCTGACTTTGAAAGTCCATTGAGTGATGAGGTGGTATTTTCACCTCTAGATCTGTCTCCAGTATTCAAAAGTAATTCACCTTTGCCTAATACCACAGTTAAAAATGTGGATCTGGAGCTTACCATACCTACAGCAGTCACTATGGAGGTTGAACCTTCACCAGTCCAGCAGGACAACCCTCCTATTCCCACTGAGCAGGCAGACTTTTCTCTAGTCCAGCCTGATCTCTGTTCCCTTCCTCTGCATTCTCCTGAAAAGATTGAATCTCCAGTCCAGCAAGAGGCCACAGTTCAGACTCCAGATTCTCCTAAGGAGGTAGACCCTTCTCCAGTCTGGCAAGAGTTCCCAGCTGAGCCACCATTGCCCCTTAAGGAGGTTGAACCATCTGTAACCCAGCAGGAAGCCTCAGGTCATCCTCTGAAGTTCACGGAAGAGATCAGCCCTCCACCACAGCAGGAGATACCAGCTCAGCCATCAGAGCCACCTGGGAAGGTCGAACCATCTCCTGTCCTACAGCAGGCCCCAACTCAGCTTTTAGAGCCACCTAAAGAGGTAGGATCCTCTCCAGTCCAGCAAGCAGTCCCTGCTCAGTCTTCAGAGCCCCCTATGCTGATAGAACCTTCTCTGACCCAGCAGATGGCCCCATCTTTGCCTCGAGAGTTCCCTGAAGAGGTGGAACCATCTCTAACTCAGCAGGATGTTCCAGCTCAGATTCCAGAGCCCCCTATGGAGGCAGAACCTTCTCCACCCCAGCAGGAGGCCATAGTTCAGGCTCCAGAGCCACCTAAGGAGGTTGCAGCTCAACCTCCAGCTCATTATGAGGTGACATTTCCAACACCAGTTCAGGATCAAGGTCAGCATTCAACATCGCCTAGTGTCACAGTTCAGCCTTTGGACCTGGGGCTTACCATCACTCCAGAATCCATGACAGAGGTTGAACTTTCTCCAACCATGTAGGAGACCCCAACTCAGCCTCCTAAGAAAGTTGTACCCCAACTTCCAGTATATCAAGAAGTAACAGTTCCAACACTAGGTCAGGATCAAGCTCAGCACCTAGTGTCACCCAGCGTTGCAGTTCTATCTTTGGACCTGGGACTTACCATACCTCCAGAACCCACTACGGAGGCTGAACATTCTACAGCCCTGAAGAAGACTGTAGTGACTCCAAAGCACCCTAAGGTGACACTTCCACATCCAGACAAGATTCAGACTCAGCATTCAAACCTGACTCAAGTCACAGTTCATCCACTGGACCTGGAGGTTACCATAACTACAGAACCTACTATAGAGGTTAAACTGTCTCCAGCCACAGAGGAGACCTCAACTCAGCCTCCAGATCTGGGGCTTGCCATAACTCCAGAACCCACTACAGAGACTGGACATTCTGCAGCCCTGGAGAAGACTACAGCTACTCATCCAGACCAGGTTCAGACTCAGCATCAAAACCTGACTGAAGTCACAGGTCCACCTACTGAACTAGAACCAACTCAGGATTCATTGGTGCAGCCTGAAACTTACGCCCAAAATAAGGCTTTAACTGCACCAGAGGAACAGGCCTCCGCAAGCACCAACATATGTGAGCTCTGTACCTGCAGAGATGAGACGCTGTCGTGTATTGATCTCAGCCCAAAGCAGAGGCTCTGCCACGTGCCTGTGCCAGAGCCGAACACCTACAATGGCACCTTCACCATCTTGTAAGAATCACCTTTCCTCCATTGTCCTCTGTGTCCTGCCTGACATGGCAGGCTTTTCCTGGAGGCCTTTCTGGGCCTTCTTTATCTCCCCAAGCCATACTGACAGCTGACTTTCTGCTTTCACCTTTGCTTGTCCACTCTTCCTTCTCCTCATTCTCCTTTACTGTTAGGCCCCTTCTCCAGTCTTTTGCTTGTGATTGCTCAGCAACATACATATTAAATGTACAGACAAATTATTGAGTAAGAGAAGTGATACAGAAAATAATATGTGTAACATGATTTCATTTACATAGTGTTATATAATGCTCAAGAAGGCAAAACTAAACTATGTTGTTTATGAATGACCTATAATAGTTAAAACTACATTTTATTTTATTCATTTATTTATTTTGAGACGGAGTCTCGCTCTGTCTCCAGGCTGTGATCTTGGCTCACTGCAAACTCTGCCTCCTGGGTTCAAGCAAGTCTCTGCTTCAGCCTCCCAAGTAGCTGGGATTACAGGCACCCACAACAATGCCCAGCTAATTTTTGTATTTTTTTTTTTTTTGAGACAGAGTCTTCCTCTGTCACCCAGGTTAGAGTGTCGTGGTGCGATCTCAGCTCACTGCAACCTCTGCCTCCTGGGTTCAAGCAATTCTCCTGCCTCAGCCTCCTGAGTAGCTGGGATTACAGGTATGTACCACCATGCTGGGCTAACTTTTGTATTTTTAGTAGAGACAGGATTTCACTATGTTAGCTAGGCTAGTCTTGACTCCTGACCTCGTGATCCACCTGCCTCAGCCTCCCAAAGTGTTGTGATAACAGGCCACTGTGCCCAGCCTATTTTATTTATTTTTGAGGAAGGGTCTGTGGTGTGCAAACATAGCTCAGTGCAGCCTAGACCTCCCATACTCAAGTGATCCTCCCATCCTCAAGTGATCCTCCCATCCTCAAGTGATCCTCCCATCTCAGCCTCTCCAGTAGCTGGGACTACAGGTGCAGGCCAACATGCCTAGCTAATTTTTAAAATTTTCTAGAGACAAGGTCCTGCTGTATTGCTCAGACTGGTCTTGAACTCCTGGGCTCAATCAGTCCTCCTGCCTTGGCCTCCCAGAGTGCTGGGATTACAGGTGTGAGCCACGGCGCCCAGCCAGAACTATTTATTTTATTTTACATTATTTTTTATTTTATCATTTGAATTAATTTTTTTTTTTTTTTTTTTTTTTTGAGACGAAGTCTCACTCTGTCAGCCAGGCTGGAGTGCAGTGGTGCTATCTTGGCTTACTGCAATCTCTGCCTCCCAGGTTCAAGCGATTCTCCTGCCTTGGCCTCTCGAGTGTCTGGGATTACAGGCATACACCACTACCACCTGGCTAATTTTCGTATTTTTAGTAGAGACAGGATTTCACCATGTTGGCCAGGCTAGTCTTGAACTCCTGACCTCAGGTGATCCACCTGCCTCAGCCTCCCAAAGTGCTGGGATTACAGGCATGAGCCACGGCACCAGGTCAGAACTACATTTTAAAAGCAAGAAAATTATTACAAGAGACAGGATAGTGGTTACCTGTAAGGGTTAGAGAGAGGTTTATGATTGGAAAGGGCACACTGGGGGCTTCTGGGAACACTAATTTGTTTCCTTGTTGCTGAAATGATGAGAGACATATAATGTCCACCCTCACGGAGATGGAGGGGAAGGACAAGGCAAAAGAGAGAAGTCTCGTCTTTAGACTTACTAGACTCACATAGCGTCTTTCTTCTCCAGCGTGTAAGGCATTGTCTAAATAGGTCCAGTTAAAGTACTACAGGGTAGCCATCTTTTTAAAAAATTGTTGGCCACATTTTAAAGTTCACAGGGGAGGAGGAATGTCTCATACTCCAGCCCTCCAGAGCCTAGGCCCTCTGTGAGATGTGTCACGGTTTCTTGGACACCAAATTGAAACAGGAAAAGTTCCCTTGTCCCCCTTGCAGGGCGTGGGACGGTGGCGGGGGGGGGTGTGACTCACTTCTTCAGTGCCCTGCTGCTCAAACCTCAAGGGGAGCAGACAGGCAGGCAGGTTGTGGGGCTCTGACCGCACGGCAGTGTCTAGGGGTGAATGCTTGCAGCTCCTGAAGCCCCAGTGGGTGTGTGCTACCGTGTGCACTTTTAGTTTTGCCTTTTTAGGCAGCTTGTGTTAACCAACTCAGTTAGACCCTCTACCTTGTTGCAAGGCTGGAGGGCTTTCTGTATCCCAGGTTCTTGCCTTGGTGTGCTGGAAGAATCAGATCACACCTGGGCTTGGAGAATGGGTGTAAGGTTTTATTGAGTGAAAGTCGCTCTCAGCAGATGGGGAAAGCCAGATGGGATGGAGTGGGAAGATGTTCCCCTGGAGTCGCCCGGGCTGTCCTCCCACTGCCCCAACCAAACTCTGCCTCAGCCCACCGGTTGGTGACCTGCCTGGGGTGCTCCCCTCAAAGTCCTCTTGATGTCCAGCATGAACACAAAGAAGGGAACAACAGACACTGGGGCCTACCTGAGGCTGGAGGGTGGGAGGAGGGAGAGGAGCAGGAAAAACTACTGGGTACTAGGCTTAGTACCTGGATGATGAAATAATCTGTACAACAAACCCCTGTGATACAAGTTTACCTATATAACAAATGTGCACATGTATCCCCTAACCTAAATAAACTTTTTTTTTAAAAAAGGAAAAAAACACCTGGAAGAAAAGAAAAATGTTAAATTAAAAAAAAAGAAGAAGACAATGCTCCTAGTGCCCCCATCATTCAGGAATCTCCAAGGGTTTTAGGAGCTCTGTGTTAGGAACTGGGGGCAGAGACCAAATATCTATTTCTTCTTACATTGCATACACCAGATAGGAAAACAGAAATTACTCTAGATATTTCACAAAAAGGGGTTTCATACAGGCAATTAGTGCTTATCATTGGAGTGACTAGAGGTGGCGAAGGTTGGGGAGGAGGGGGTCACACCACTGGCTTTCAGGCTAATTTACCACAGCTGATTTCCAGAGGATGGAAGAAGTCAGGAAACGTGGGGAACTGCTGCTGAGGTCCTTGCAGCCCCTTGGTCCCCAGGCTGGTGACTGGCGGGGGATATGGAGTCCAGCTGTTCACCTGAGCCTGCACACCTGCTGCTACGGGGGGAGGAAAGGATGACTCTACCTCCTTTCCACATTCCACATTTCACATGACTGCATTTGATTGGCAGCACCCTGCTGGCAAGGAAGCCTTGATGTGTGGTTCCTCAGCTTCCGGCTCCTGCACAGAAAGGGGTGAAATGAGTGTCACGAGCAGCCAGCACCCTGCAGCACAGCTTCATATCCAGGTGTGGGGGGCAGTCCCACTTATACTTGGAGGTGTCCTGGCACCCTAGGGTGTTTGGGGGTCTGAGGCTTTGCAAAAGAAGAAAGGTGGGGAGTTTACGGTGGAGTCATATGGTAGAGACAGAGGCCTGCAGAGGTGTCATTCTAGAGGGCAGCAGGTGACACAGTCATCTTCCTTCTTTGACTGGAACAAACACCTGGGATTGACCCAGAATTTGTTCTGGAATGTTCTCACTGGAATGAAAGCTGAGCAGTTTGCAGGCCATACGGTATAGGAGAAAACATAGCCCTCATTGAAAAAGACTGCCAGAAAGAAAAAGTGTCCACAGGGAAATTCTGGGACACTTTTGTTTTGTTTTTTGGACAGTTTCACTCTGTCACCCAGGCTGGAGTGCAGTGGCATGATCTCAGCTCACTGCAGCCTCTACCTTCTGGATTCAAGTGATTCTCCTGCCTCAGCCTCTTAAGTAGCTGGGATTACAGGCACCCACCACCACGCCCAGCTAATCATTATATATGTATTTTTTTTGGTAGAAACAGGTTTCTGGGAGATTGATGTAGGGGAGCGGGCGTGTGAGTTGGAAGCGAGACATTGGGGATCACTATTTTCTCATCTTACTGGTTTTTGGGCCCCCATTCTATTCCTTCTATACAGACCTCACAGAATTTTAACTAGGAAGGCCAGGAGGGGTGGCTCATGCCTGTAATCCTAGAACTTTGGGAGGCCGAGGTGGGTGGATCACTTGAGGTTGGGAGTTTGAGAGCAGCCTGACAAACATGGTGAAACCCCATCTCTATTAGATGGGTGTGGTGGCGTACACCTGTAATCCCAGCTACTTGGGAGGCTGAGGCAGGAGAATTGCTTGAACCCAGTAGGCAGGTTGTAGTGAGCTAAGATCACACCATTGCCCTCCAGCCTGGGCAACAAGAGTGAAACTCTGTCTAAAAACAAACAAACAAACAAAGCAAAACAAGAATTTTAACTAGGAGAGAACTTAGTCAGTAGTTTGTCCTTTATGATAGGAAACACGAGAAAGAGAAAGGGGGAGTGTCTTGCCCCATGGCCGCACAATGCACTCTGGCTTTCTATTTTATTCACATTCAAAAGAATATGTTGTCCTTTAAGCTTATTTCACAGCTCACTCACTCACCAGTGACAGCCTGCTGTATGAAGATCTGTGAGATGGATAACTTGGCTAGTTGCACTCAGGCATTTGCTTGAGGTGATTCAACTTACAGAATAAAGCATCTAGAAAAAAGAAGAACCACTTCATCCCCCGACCCCCATCAAATGATGCCTATGAGACTAAGTCTGAAGGGGACTGATGTAAAATGTTCTACCTGGCATGGTTGTGCGGTTTGTTCGCTGCACGAGGGCGCTTGGCCAAGGGGGTGAGTGGGACCGAACATCCTGCCCGTGCTCCATGCTGAACCACATACAAAGTCCCCCCCAGCTATATTGTGGGGCCCTTCTGGACAGACATGGAGAGCTTCTGAAAGTCCCACCTGCATGGAATTATTTTCAAGACCCCAGATATTGGAGACAATTACCAACGTGTACGTCACAAGGGCGCAGCTGATGATCTGCCACGTCAGCGTGGGCACGCCGCACAACATCCGGCTACAGCGCCGCTTGGCTTCCTTCTCTGAGCCGAACACGCGGGCCAACGGCTGTGGCACCAGCAACGGCTGTGGCACCAGCAACGGCTGTGGCACCAGCAACGGCTCTTCTCCCAACGATTTCCGCCGGAAGTCCCGGGACAGCGCATGCTGCACGCCTCCAGAGATCCTGGAGCTGCTGGCCGGGTGTGGTCAGGGGCCAGTTATCTATGTCCTTAGTATCAAACAGAAGCCCCTTTTGCAGGGTGGACCCTGGGAAGCCCTGTTGGGGCCATCCCTTGTCGGCGGCCTCTTCGCTTCCTCTTCCTCTTCTCCTCTGGGTTTTCTCAGCTCTTTCAAGAGCAGGCTTTGCCACTCTGAGTGTTCTCCACGACCACAGCTACCTTCTGAGGAAGAGGCCTCAGGGGTCCTCTCTCTGCATGTAGTTGCCTGGCAGGCCTGGCCTGGCTGTACACGGGAATCGCCTGGGGAACGTTACAAACCACTGTTGCGTCGCCCTGCCCCCCAGAGATGCTGCACCTTGTATTAACTGAGCACCTACAGGCAGGTGCGGTGACGCATACCTGTAGTCCCAGCTGCTCAGGAAGCTGAGGTGGCGGGATCACTTGAGCCCAAGAGTTCGAGATTAGCCTAGGGAACCTATTGAGACCCCATCTCAAAATAAATTAATTAAAAAATACCGAGCACCTACTTGATGGCCAGCACTGAACTCGGTGCTGGAGTTATACAGTGGTCAAGTGTGTAAGATATAATCTTTGTCTTCAAAGAACTTCAGTCAGGTAGGAATAGGTATTTATTGAACGGAATAATATTTAAAGAAATGTCTACCGAGAGGCCAATTCTTGGAAATCCCTGTTGGAGAGAAGATTTTTATTTCCTTTATGAGCAGAGTGGGAAGTTGTCTCTTTAGATTGATGGATTTGGAAGGGAATTTAGTAATCTAACCCCAACCTCCCATTTTACAGGTGTGAAAACCAAGGCCAAACAGCTGAGTGTTCTGCCCTGGAGGAGGAAAGTGGTCTCTGAAAGCCAGAAGACTCTCACATTGTGGCATTCCTGCCAGCCGCTGTCAAGAGCTGCTCAGCTGTCCTTAAATCCTGTGTCTGATGTCAAGGTAATAAAAGATTCAGGGTACCTTAGTAAAGGTATCTTAATCAAGTCTAGTTGCCTTTGAGATTAGATTCAGCCATGATGAACAATCCTTAGCTAAGGATTGGCAAGAAAGATTACAAATTGTTTCCAGGAATTTATTTCTTCAAACACTGATGATTATATGTATAGTCTTAAGTCAAAATGTTGTTTATGTTCAGCTGTTTTTGTAAGTTATCACAGTTTTGCAAATTGAAAAATAATTGATGGAAAACTAAGTCGATCACTTTACTAAGCTTACCCGCTAAGCGTGGCCCCACCACCCGCTTGCTGTGTGGTCCTGGGCAAGTCATTTAACTCTTCTGAGATTCAGCTCCTTCATCTATAAAATGAAGTTAATGATAGTACCTGCAAAGCAAGGTGCAGCATCTGTAACGGAGTCTGAGGCCAACCGCCTGGGGTCAAGCCCCAGCTCTACACTGACCAGTGTGATGGCTTTGGACAAATTACTGGACGTCTCTGCTTGTTTCTTTATCTGAGATCTGCTGCCAAGAACGTGCTGATTCCCAGTCTGTCTTGGGTGATGGTGGGTGAGAGTGGCGACAGCCCCCCGCCAATGGCCCTGGCCTGGAAAAAGGCAATTTTCGGGGAGGGGTGGATGGCGACTTTTCCCCTTCCCAGGGTTCCACATCTCCCCACACCCATACCTCAGGGCAGGGAGCTGGAAGTGGAGGTGCCTGTGGAATGGCAGGGAATGGGCAGGAGGTCCCCAGCTCTGTCCCCAGGCACTTCAGAGAGGAGAGGTGCACAGAGTGGGCCCAGGGTGGCTGAACCCCAGTGAGGAGAGCAACAAGAAGATCCCTGTGAGGAATGGGGAGGCTGGACCTGGGCAGTTGGTGCCAAGCAGGGCTGGGGGCAGAGTTGCTGGGTGGTCAAAGCAGGGGAGGAGCAGAGAGTAGCTCTGGGACTGGGGCTGTCCTGCATTCCCAAGAAGGGGTATGGCCAGGGCATGGTCTGGGTGCCCAGGGCTCCCCCATTATGGCTCACAAGGCATTTCTATCAGGCCATGCAGTCGTCACAGAGCCTGTGAGCTGGATATGATCCTGCCCATTTGACAGCAGGGAAAGCTCAGGACAAGTGGCTTGCCTGAGGCCACCCAGTGTTCTCCACAGCCCCGGCTCCCTCTCTCTTCTGTCTTGGCCTCAGTCTACTCTGTAAGCACTGCCTTGGCCCAGGACAAGCAGGGAGGGGAGCAGCACAGGATGTGTGTGTGCAAGTGTGTATGTGTGTCTGTGAGTGTGTCTATGAGTGTGTGTTGTATACATGAGTATGGTATGTGTATGAGTGTGTATGCAAGTGTGCGTGTGTGTATTTGAGTGTGTGTCTGTGTATGTGTGTGTCCAAGAGTGTCTGTCAGTGTATGTGTGTATATGTGTATGTGTGAGTATGTGAGTGTATGCATGTATGTATACACTCTGCCCTGTCCAGGGACTATAGGGACACTTCATATTACGGTTGGCTTGTGGGGCAATAGACATTGGGTTATTGGGGTGGGTAGCAGCACTCCCCCTACTCCCAGGCTCTGCACTGACTTTTAAAAATTATTATTGTTGGCCGGGTGCAGTGGCTCACGCCTGTAATCCCAACACTGGGAGGCTGAGGCGGGTGTATCACCTGAGGACAGGAGTTCCAGACCAGCCTGACCAACATGGAGAAACCCTGTCTCCACTAAAAATACAAAATTAGCCAGGCATAGTGGCATGTGCCTGTAATCCCAGCTACTCAGGAGGCTGAGGCAGGAGAATTGCTTGAAACTAGGAGGTGGAGGTTGCAGTGAGCCGAGATCACGCCATTGCACTCCAGCCTAGGCAACAAGAGCAAAACTCTGTCTTAAAAAAAAATTATTATTATTACTATTATGAGAGATTGGGGTATCACTATGTTGCCCAGGCTGGTCTTGAATTCCTGGGCTTAAGGGATCCTCCTGCCTCAGCCTCCTGAGTAGCTGGGACTACAGGCACACACCGCACAGCCCCATGCACCGACTTTTGCAAGCTCTTCCCCACTTTGGCGATGGGCCACCTGTTCCTGGCCCCTTACATGGTGCCCATATCAAAGCCCTTGGCACTTCAGTGGAGGCAGTGGAGGGAGAGGAGGATAAGTGGGTGGCACAGATGGATATGGGCAAGGTGCCAGTAAAGAGTGTGTGGGCAGCGAGAAGAGGACATGCTATCTGTAACAGATATCTGTGGCTCCAGAAGCCCTGGGGTGGACCCTGTCTTCCCCAGGAGAACCTGAGGTCAGCCAGGACACATCAGACAGCCAGAGATAAGGACTTACCACCCACAGCCGCTGGCACCTAGCTAGAGCCTACCTAGACCTACTCCCAGAAGGGAACTGTGTTTATGGAACACCTTCTATGTGCCTGGCAAGTGGCAGTCACTCTACCTCCATCCTCTCCCAAAGTTGTTATCCCCGTTGTACAGATAAGGCAATTGGGGCTTGGCAAGGTTATTTAACTGGCCTAAGACATATACATGAAGTGGCTGAGCCAGGATTTCAACACAAAATCGTATGGTTCTCAGAATTTCCCACCCCAATGGGGAAGTGGGCAGAGTAAAATCAGGAGGCAAGGCAAAGTGCAATTGTTGGGCCAGGCGGTAGAATAGATGGTGCTCCCAAGAGAGGTTTTGGGTCTCTGCCTTCCAGAAAGGCAATCTGACATGAGTGCAGGCCATGCTGGTGTGTGGCTGGCTGGTGGTAGTGGGAGTGGTGGAGGGGGCTTCAATCTCTGTCTTGAGGTTGTGTGGCAAGCAAGAGGCACAGAGGCCTTGGTTTAGTCCTGGTGGGAAGGCAAAGCTATCTGGATCCATCCCTATCTGGATGCCCTCTTAAGGTGCAGACTAGGGAGGCGGCACAGCTTTTCCATTAGAACAGTGGTTTCCAAAGTGGGAGTGCACCTAGGGGTGTGCAAGATGGTTCTTTTGAGTATGGGAAGACAAAATTGGAATTTCTATTTATAGTTTAAAAATTATCTTGTATGTAAGTGCTGAGAAAAAAAAAATTAATCCTGGGCCGGGCACAGTGGCTCACACCTGTAATCCCAGCACTTTGGGAGGCTGAGGCGGGTGGATCATGAAGTCAGGAGATCAAGACCTGGCTAACATGGTGAAACCCCATCTCTACTAAAAATGCAAAAAAATTAGTCGGGCATGGTAGCATGCACCTGTAGTTCCAGCTCCTCGGTAGACTGAGGAAGGAGAATCACCTGAACTGGGGAGGCGGAGGTTGCAGTGAGCCGAGATCGTACCACTGCACTCCAGCCTGGTGACAGAGTTAGACTCCATCTTAAAAAAAAAAAAAAAAAAATCAATCCTGGCCTGGTGCAGTGGCTCACACCTGTAATCTCAGCACTTTGGGAGGCCGAGGCAAGCGGATCACTTGAGCCCAAGAGTTCAAGACCAGCTTGGGCAACATGGCAAGACCCTATCTCTACTAAAAAATTTGTAAAAATTAGCCAGGTGTGGTGGCATGCACCTATGGTCCCAGCTACTCTGGAGGCTGAGGCAGGAGGATCATTTAAGCCTGGGAGGTCCAGGCTGCAGTGAGCCATGATTGCGCTACTGCACTCCAGCCTGGGCAACAGAGTAAGACCCTGTCTCAAAATATATTTATTTATAAATAAATAAATTAATTAATCCCTATGTGTGTATGATTTCTAATATGCATACTAATAAATTGAATAACACAAATGCAGTTTATAGGCAAATGTTTATATAATTTTATATAGTCCATTGAGGGCTCTACATTTTTTTTTTTTTTGAGATAGAGTCTCACTCTGTTGCCCAGGTTAGAGTGCAGTGGCCCAATCTCAGCTTACTGCAACCTCTGACTCACGGGTTCAAGTGATTCTCCTGCCTCAGCCTCCTGAGTAGCTGTGATTACAGACACGTGCCACCACACCCTGCTAATTTTTGTATTTTTAGTAGAGACGGGGTTTCATCATGTTGGCCAAGCTGGTCTCGAACTCCTGACCTCAAGTGATCTGCCCGCCTCAGCCTCCCAAAGTGTTGGGATTACAGGTGTGAGCCATGGCTTTTTTTTTTTTTTTTTTTTTAAACTGAGTATTCCCTAGAAAAGGTTTCCAGTACTAGGCTCTGGCAAGTTGGAGGTGTGGAGGGGAAGCACCCCAGAGGGTGGGTGTAGATGGACTGAGATTGGCTGTTGGTGGCCCCTGCTGGTCATTATAGGAAGTGCAACATCACTCAGTGCAAAGCAGTTTCTGCTGGGCATTTACAACACTCTTGAGTTTTATTTCTCTCTGCGCCTTGACTCCCAAAGCTCTGGGCTGAACACTACCACAGGAAAACCTTGATTTAGGGGGAAGGAGAGATACCACCTGCACCCTTATGACCTCTGAGGCTGAGGCAGGAGGGAAGGCAGAGCTAACTACAGACCCCAGAGGAGAACTTATTCCCCTCTTGGGGCAGGAGGGCAGCCCTTAACTGCTAAGAGATGCATTGTGGACCCTCAAACCTGCTTTCCTTCCCAGCTACTCCATTCCCAACCATTAGCACCCCCATTCTTTTGGGGAAACAGCTTAGGACACACTGCATCTTTATTGTGGCATTCAACTGTGCTACCAGGAAGCGCTGTTTGTATCTATGTAACACACCCCTTCCTGACTTCAGCCCCAGACTGTGAACTCTAGGAAGTCAGGGCCCTTATCTATCTCAGTATCACAGAAAGTGGTACCTTGCCTGGCACGGAACAGGAGCATCCTATTCTACATCAAGAAATGTTTCTTCTCATTGTGTAACTGCACAAGGCTGTTGTGAGAATGAAACAATTTGTCAATTGTAAGGTTCTGAACAGATGTGAGAGGCTGGCATTCTGCAAGGCCCTTATCAGAGAGATACTTGTTGACTGACTAATGCAGTGGGGCAGCGGCTAAGAATGAATTGGACTCCACCTCCCCAGGTGGGCTAGAATCTGAGATCCCAGCCTGTCCTGAGGATCCTAAATGGAATGGAAGGTTGCTGTGGGTTGCTATAGAGCTAATAATTGCCTGATTGAGAAGTAATTAATATTTTGTAGAGATTCAAGAGCCCTTCTCTTCCCAAATACAAATAGCTAAGTGATTCCCAGCCCAGAGGTAGACAGGTGAGAGTGGAGGGTAGGCTTTATAATGGAAAGGGGAACTCTTTTCCTGAATTCAATTAGAAGGATTTTCTAGCTTGCAGGCAGAGAAGAGAGCTGCAGGAACCCTCTTTGGTTGGAGACCAAAGCTTGCAATTCCTGTCAAAGCTATCTGGGGTTGCTGACTTTCTCCTCTCAGTAGAAGCCTGCGGCACCTAAACAACGTGGTTTTCAGCAGTTTGGCTGCCTCTGTGGCTTTTCCCTATATCCAAACTTACACCTTTGGAGCTCAGGGGAGAGCTGAGTCTTGGAACCAGGGACCAGTCCCCTGCTTCCGGGATAGATTCCCATTTCTGAGATATCCAGGCAAGTTTCCAGGATGTAATTCATTTCTTCTCTTTTTGTTTCTTTTGAGACAGGGTCTCACTCTCTTGCCCAGGATGGAGTGCAGTGTTGCAATCTTGGCTCACTGCAGCCTCGACCTCCTGGGTTTAAGGGATCCTTCTACCTCAGCTTCCCAAGTAGCTGGGACTACAGGCGCGCTACCACGCCCAGCTAATTTTATTTTATTTTATTTTTTGTTGCTCACACTAGTCTCGAACTCCTAGGCTCAATCGATGCTCCCGCCTCGGATTCCCCAAGTGTTGGGATTATAGAAGTGAGCCACCGCGCTGGGCGAAAGATGCAGTTCATTTATGATCTTAGGAATCCAATTAGCAAGGAAGGGGGTGATCTCCGCAATTTGTTGGGGGCAACTGGACGGAGTGGCGGAACGCCAAGAGCCTCCGGTATTTGGAGGCTCAGTATCTTTTACTAGCAAGCCTTGGGTGGAGCCGGAGGCTGGGCGAAGGCGGGCCAGTGGGTTTAACCCTTTATTTACTTCTTGGGATGAGACTGAGGAAGGCTAGCCAGTTACTTCTTTATTCCTTAGACAGGGAAATGGACCAGGCCTCCCTCACCCAGGCCTAAAATAGGGTCCGAATCCTTTCACAAAGACATTTCCTCTTTTTTGCAAATTTTTTAGAAAGTCTGGAATCCAGATATCCACCCTCTGAGTCCTTAAAAGCCGCCCCTGACTCCGAGGCCTTCTGGGGCTGGTATCTTGCTTTCTGGGAGTCTCTCTAAAGTCCTCCTGTTCCTTTTCTCAATATGGAAGCAGGCTAACGAGGAAAGGTGAGGCACGCCTGGAAACAGAACGCGGGTCTAAGCCAAGAGGGGTGGGCGGAGTAATCAAGCCGGTCTCCTTCGGCACTTTCACCATCGCCCTTTTAAGGGATCCTTGGGAGCCGAGGGACACCAGCAGGTACCAATACCAGCCCTGCCTCCCCGAGTGGGAAGCCAGCAGGGGGTCGTGGTCTGTGCAGTGTCTCCCAAACCAGTACCTGACTGCCCCCCTACCAGCTGCTGGGAAAAACTACTAACTCCGAGTTGTGCCAGCCTCCGCGTCCTCCTCCCCTCCCCTCTCGTCTGGGCCTCCGCCCCCTCGCGGAGAGGCCTCGCCGCTTTAAGAGCCCGGCTAGCGATTGACAAGCAATAAACGCTGAGCGCCCGGCTGCGCTGAAGCCGCCCGGAGCTAGGGGCTCCCCGGGGTGCAGGTAGGCGTCCCGCGGCCCCCGGGCCAGCACCCACCCCAAGACCTCCACCTCCTTTTCGTCCTGGCGGGGCACTTAGGACCCTATTCTCTGGGTCTAAACTCCATAGGCCCCTTTCACCCAGCCCCTCCCTTCCCTCTCCACCCGCCCCCGCCCCCGGGCCCTCTTTCTGGGGTGCCGGTTGGGAGAACCAAGCCCCTCTGCCCATTGACGCTGGCCCCCGCCCCTGCGGTAGGGGTGCCAAAGTGGCTTCGGGCACCGAGGTGGTGAGCTGTGCGGGGCCCGGGTATCCGTGCGGCCTCCCCGGGGGCTGTGCGGGTTGGGGGGACTTGGAAGCCCAGCATTACGTAAGAACCGTGCTGTTAGCGCTTCCGGGGGTTGGGGAGCGAGACAGAGGTTGCGCTGGGTTCCGGTGGCCCCCTGGTCCCCCTAGGCGGCCAGCACCACAGTCTTCCCTGGGAGGGGTCCGCAGAAGGGGGTGCACTGCTTCTCCCGCTTCCCAGGCTGTAGTGGGGCGGGTCGGAAGCCAGGGTTAGGATCTGGAGACTTGGGAGGGGACCGGTGCCAGGGTTAGAAAGTTAGGTCAATTAAGAAGGGGGATGAGGACGGGGTGGGGGTTGGTGGGGGGGCAGTAATTTAGTGACCTCATCCCTGGTCTCTGGCGGGCGCGCGGGCGGACAGCTTTCTTTGATAGCTCACAACACGCCCCCCTCCCCCAGGTCCTAGCGCCCAGAGTGTTAGGGCTGGGACCGTTGGGGCAGGGGTGATCTGATTGTCCGAGCGAGCACGTCTGCCCGGCCTTTTGACCCCATCTTCTGGCTCTCAGTTCTGTCCAGCCCTCCCCGCGACCTCTCGCTCTCCAAAGCGCCTTTGTCAGACCTTTCTCTTCCACACCTCTTTGTATGTGTGTGGATGGAGGGATAGGTGGGAGGTTGGAGGAAACCTCTCCCTTTTACTGCTGGCCCGCACTGCCCATGGACACTTTGGGCGATGTGGGTATCTCGGAGGCAGAGCTGAGCGGGCATCTGGGCCCAGGCTGTTGGAAACCGAGGTGCAGGTTCCCAGATGCCTGCCTGGGTGCAGGACCTTGGCACGGAGCCAAGCTAGCTTGCCTGGCACTGCCGTTCTCCTGTGGGCACAGCCAGGCCCCGCCCTCTCAGAGGCTTGGGCTGACGTGGGGGAGCAGAGCTAGCCGATGCCGTGGAAACCAACTCCCCAGGGAGAAAACCCAGGCAGGCTGGGCAAGACTTCTGAGCGCAGGGATTTCATACAGGATTCTTCCTGCCTCTTCCCGCCCTCCACACTCTAGGGAAGAAGGACTTCTGGAGTCTATTTTCTGACCCTATGAGGGAGCGCTGCGCCAGCCAGGAGAAGGCTCCAGGTCTTCGAGGCCTGGGAGGTGGAAGCCTGCTCTCTAGGAACAGGGACAGTCGGATTGGCACCAGGGCCATGGACCAGTACAGTGGATCTGGGCATTTCTTCCAGGCTGGGTGTAGCTTGAATAGGGGTGCCCTTCCTCTCCCTAAGAACCTTTCTTCCATGTCCTCAGGGGCAGAGCCGGGAGGAAGGGGAGCCATCCCCTTCACTTCTGTAATTTCTGTCACCTGAGCTCAGATGACCAGCTCAGGCCTGAGAGGGGAATGGGAGCAAGGGAGTGTTTTAGTGAAATCAGGTACTAGTCCTCTGGGAAGAATCTTTTTTGAGGGGAGGTGGAGTTGCTGTGGTTCCCCCACCCCCAGAACTCAGCAGGCATTCAGTCCTAAAGTGGGCACTGCCAGATGCTTCCCCCAACTCCCCACCCCTGCTGTGAGCCACTGCCTCCTGTTGTCATGGCAACTGGGAATTAGGGTTTTATCCAGCAGCACATGCCCAGGAAAGCAAAGGGAAGAAGGGTGGGGGGTTAACCCCCTGCCTTTTCCTGGGAAAACAAGGGAGCCACTCCTAGCCTGGGGAGGCCCTGGAGTGGAAACTAGGGCCGTAGACACCATTCCTGGCTCTGCCCAGAGCATTTGCTCTCCTTGTGCCAGCTCTGAGCTGAGAAGGGGAGAGGGAAGAGAGAGCAAGCCAGAGGGGCCATGGAGAGGTACATATCACTTCTGTCAGCCCCCAGATAAATGTCTGTGGAACATCTATGCTTTGGTAGGCTCGGGTTCCAGAAGCAAATAAAATCAATGTGGTTCTGGCTGTCATGAAACCTACAGCCTGGGAGTACTCATCTTTTCTACTTTGGCTCAAATTCTGAACTCTTTTATTTTTTTAATGACTTTTTTTTTTTTTTTGAGACAGGTTCTGGCTTTATTGCCCAGGCTGGAGTGCAGTGGTGCAATCATTGCTCACCACAGCCTCGACCTCCTGGGTTCAAGAGATTCCCTGCCTCAGCCTCCCAAGTAGCTGGGATCATAGGTGCGCACCACCACACCTGGATAATTTTTAACTTTTTTGTAGAGATGGGAGTCTTGCCTTGTTGCCCAGGTGGGTCTCAAACTCCTGGGCTCAAGTGATTCTTCTGCCTCAGCCTCCTAAAGTACTGGGATTATAGGTGTGAGCCACCTTGCTCGGCCAAATTCTGTTCTTACCCTCTAAAAATTCTCATTCCCTCTTAAAAAAAGACAGCAGCCAGAAACACTTTATTTATATACTTATTTTTGAGTCATAAAACCTGGATTTTCATTTTAGCTCTCCTTATTAGCTTCATGACCTTGGGCAAATCAGTTAACCTCTCTGATCCTCCCTGGCCTCCTCCTCCTCAGGGAAATAGGCATGTAATACCTGCTCTTCCTGCTTCCCAGGACTATTGGAATCATTGTTGTTCTCCAATCCCCACCTTCTGGGCAGCACCCTCTCCCCTACCTTGCTGACTGGTTCTGAAGGGGAGGCCCTTCATATTCCCTTCCCCATTGCTTTGCCCTTGTACCCACTCATCCTCCTCTCTCCCCTCTCCAGGAGAGACGTTTCAGAGCCCTCACCTCCTTCACCATGCCGGTCGCCGCCACCAACTCTGAGTCTGGTAAGAAGCGGGTGAGGATGTTAGCTTATTTCGGAGCTTCGGAGGATGCAAGGTGAGGACTTAGGGGATGGGGAGCAGCAGCCAGGCACTTGCACAGCTCCAGGTAAGAACCAGCCGGCTCCACTGCTGTTCTACCCTACCACTCAGCCATTCCTTCTGGCAGCTGCTGTGGCCATCTCCTCTGTGTGGGTTCTTGTGCTGGACCGGAGAAGAGGAAGAATAAGACCCATACCTGCTCCAGTGTCGGGCTGGAGATGCAGCACAACCCACCTCCCTGGAGGGCAGGGGATGAATGCTCCAGAGATGACCTGCACTTTTGCTGGAGGGCAGTGGCATGGGACCAGGCCTTTAGGAGGTGGCCTGGGAGCTGGGCCTTGGTGAATGGCTTGGGGGTGGAGGGATTACAGCAGCACAGCCTGGGGCTGAGAAATTCATAGTCGCTGCCCGCTAGACCAGCATGTGCCAGAGGTGGACAGGGGATGCTGGGGCTCAGGAAGCTGTCTGTGAGTGAAGGAATGCAAATACCAGGTCGGGATACCTGGGCATGGCTCTGTAGGAGGTATTAGGACAAGGGAGTGGGCCACCCAGACAAACTAGCGAGGCCTCAGGAGCAAACTGCTTAACCTGTTGGTGAGACACAAAGGCTATAACAGGGGAGAGCATGTTACTTTTAAGAATAGTCATAATTATTATGCTGCCATTGCTGCCACTGACACTGAGTTATTGGCTCTTTAGCCCAGGATGGAGTGCAGTGGCACAAGCTTGGCTCACTGCAACCTCTGCCTACTGGCCTCAAGTCATTCTCTCATTTCAGCCTCCCAAGTAGCTGGGACTGCAGGTGTGTACCACCATACCCAGCTAATTTTTGTACTTTTTGTAAAGACAAAAATGTTGTCCAGGCTGGTGTCAAACTCCTGAGCTCAAGCCGTCCACCTGCCTTGACCTCCCAAAGTACTGGGATTACAGGTGTGAGCCACTGTACCTGGCCTGGGTTATTTCGGCATTAACCCTGTGTCAACTCCCTTTGAGGACCTGAGATTTCCCTAAGATGAGATGATGGAACAAAATCAGTGTTCTGAATTTTTTTCGTTTTTGAGATGAAGTCTTACTCTTGTCACCCAGGCTGGAGTGCAGTGGTGCAATCTCCGCTCACTGCAACCTCCGCCTCCTAGGTTCAAGCAATTCTCCTGCCTCAGCCTCCTGAGTAGTTGGGATTACAGATACCTGCCATCATGCCTGGATAATTTTTGTATTTTTGTAGAGACGGGTTTTGCCACGTTGGCCAGGCTGTCATGAACTCCTGACCTCAGGTGATCCACCTGCCTTGGCCTCCCAAAGTGCTGGGATTACAGGTGTCAGCCACCATGCCCGGCGTTTTCTTAACTTTTACTGGTCCTGAGCCACTGAGAATCTGTTGACAGCAGTGAGCCCTCATCATAGACATATGCGTCCATGCACAAAAGCTGCATTCCACTCCAGGGGCTCATGGACTCCGGTAGTGCACACAGGACCCCACAGGGTTAAGTTCTCTGTGCTGGAGGCCCTGAGGCCTGGGCAGCTGGGAATTGCTCTGGTTCTTCTCAGAGTTGTCTGAACTTCCCCCTGCCTGGATGCCCCCCTCCCACGCAGCTCCTTCCCTTGCTCTAGGCCCTGCTAATGCCTCTGCAAGAGGTTCCAGGGCTGCCACTTTGGTTAGAATGATTCCCCTGTCCCTCTACTCTGAGACAGTGAAGTGAGTGAGCCAGAGCCTAAACTGTGATGCACTTGTCCAGGAAAGGCCTCTTCTCCTTGCAGCAGAGGGATGGCACCAATGTCCCCAGCTTCTGCAGCGTTGGAGGGCTCAGTCCCCCATCTCCTGTCCAGCTTGCTGGGCCCCCTGGGATCTCCCCACCTCTTTCAGCCTGCCTCAGTCCCACTGTAAGCTGCTTAGGGGTTAATTAAACCCACCCCGAGCCTGTACTTAATGGCCTCTCCATCCAGGGCTGCCCAGTAAACCCATTAATAGTGCCTGGCTGGGTTGTAGAGGGAGGAGCAGGCCCAGCAATTTGGCTTCCTTGTTGCAGGCCACTCGATGGGGGTATGGGGCTTGGCGGGGAGGATCGGGGACAGGGAGTGGAGCCTTGGGGTGTGGCGATGGGGTCTGTTTCCTCACAGGACTCCTGGAGCTCCTGCTCCCCTTCATGTTGTTCTGCTTCTGGCTTCTCATAATCAAAGGAAGAAGTACAACATGTTTCTCTTCCTTTGGGCAGCCTATGTCCTATCCTGAGCTACATTAGCTCCCAGCCTCAAAAATCTAATGGTGGGTTCTGCCCCTTATTATCTGGTAGTCATTATACTTCTCACAGAACAGAAAGACAGCTGTGTCCTTGTCTCTGAGTTCAGTCTTCCCTTCCCTCCTCCTTCCCTGGGAGGGCCCTGCCTTGGACTCTGCAAAGGGCAAGGTCCTTTTTCTGCCCTTCCCCATGGGTCAGTATGGCTGTTTGAAGGGCGGGAAAGGGTATGGGTGTATTCCTCTTGCAGGGAGACCCCATATCTACTTTGGGTAAAGTCAGGGGCCCTTTTCCTGAGGGTTGGGAGATGAATGGGCAATGGCACTGGGCTGAGAGCTTAGAGATCCTGTCCCAGGCATCTCCTGACCTGCAGCCTTGCTCCCTCTTCCCCTGTCATCAGACTCCCTCCCTTCTTTGGATCAAGGTTGGGATATGGGGCTGCTTTCAGATGGAGCTGTCCCTTTAAATCTCTCCTCCATCCCTAGGTTACTGTCCTGGTGTATAATCCTGCTGCCATGGCAACCAGGGGTGCAATGCAACCTGGTGCCACTCCTCAGGGAATGGCTGAGTGGAGGCTGCAGTACCCTGGTGGTGGCCTCATGGGCACAAGATCTCAGAGGAATGGGGGCACCTGGCTGGAGCTGAGTGCCTCCCTTCTGCCCACACACTTTCCTGTGTGCAAATGTGCCCTCACATTTCCTTTCTGAGGAACTGAGTTCCAAGATGCCTGACTTGCTTCCTGGGCATCACCCCCTTTGTTAAGGGGAAGAGCTCATGGGAGATGGGGGAGAGGGAAAAGCTGCTGTGAGGCGAGGGGTCAGCAGGGTTGGGGCACCGCCCCTACCCACAGCGATGCCACTTCCCCCACGTATCCTGCCTCCCAGTGGCTGACCTTGGGCGGGTGCGGGGAGGCATTTGGGGCTTAAGGTATTTGCCCGGCACACCAGTGAGGCTGCCTCCCCGTGGAAGGCTGAGTCTTTCTTGGGGACTTCTTTGACTGAGCAATCACTGTAAATGAAACAGGGCCTGGAGAGGGGACAGAGCAGAGGTCAGAGGGCATGGGGAGGAGGTGGCATGTCCTCTGATACTCCAGGGTGTATTAGAGAAGGGACTTCCAGAAAAGAGGGGGCAGGAACAAGATAGGTCAAGACTTTTCTCCCTCGGGTTTCTGAAGCTGGCTGTGAGGGGAGGGTCTCGGGATGCCGCGCCAGTCTTGAAGGGGCAGCATGCCATGCCTACCCCCTCCCCAAAACCTCCTGTTAGCCGCCTCCTCCCCATCGTCACCGACACTGACACGCTGGGGATCGGGCCATCTGTGGGACTAGGGGCTCCATCCCACCACCCTTCTCCCACCCGGGTTACCGCCTGCTCTGCACCCTGCTGCGCCAGTCGGGGCTTCAGCCAATCAGCAAGGTGGTCACGGCTGCTGAGCCTTGCCATAGGCTGGTTCCTCAGAGGGCTCTCCCCCGAGTCCCGCCTTCTCCAGCGCGGGCAGCCTCTGGCTGGGGAGGCAGCAGAAGGCGGCGTGGAGGCCACTCCGGGAGTCCCCGGGGCTGGGGGCCGCCATGGCAGGCAGCCCAGGCAGCGGGGCCTCCTTGGAGGGCATATCCCTGGGCTCTTCTGAGGAAGCGGAGCTCCAGAGGGAAGGTAGGGAAGGTAGTGCCGGATGGGGGCGGGGCAGCTGGCCCCTTAGCCTACCCTCCTCCAGCAGAGTCGGGGCATCTGGGGAGGGTGGCCTGGGAGCGGTCATCTGAGGGCACCTTCTGGAGAGCTGTCCTGGGCAGAGGGCACCGACTTCCTTGGCTTAGTCCTCCCCTGGATGATTGACGGAGGGAATCCGGCATACACTGGCAGGGAGGGAAGGGTCCCTACCCTGGCCTCATTCAGAGCCCACTGAGGGCCTCGCAGGCCTCTAACCCATGCCAAGCCCTGGCCTGGGCAAGAGGGGTGGGTCTGGAGGGCAAGCTTGGACTTTTTTTTCTGGAGAAGGCAGGAAACAGTAAGAAGAAGGAGATGGGAGTCCAGGAGTCCCTGAACCATCTCTGCCGCCTCCAGCTCCAGTGCCCCCTCCTCCCCACTCCTGTTTTTCCTGGAGGAGGGGAACACTGACAAGAGCGTTGAGAGGTGGCAGGGGGTGCGTCTTCCCCCATCCTCCATGGCTTGGGTGCTGTTATGCAGATGTAGGCATGGGCGGCAGGGTGGCAGAGTAATGATACCCCTTGCCCATCTCTGCCCCCAGCTGGGCACATTCTGCTTCTCGCTTCCTTTCCCTGGAACTTGCCACAGCCTGGAACTCCTACCTCTGCCAGTGAGTGAAGACAGCCCCCACCTCAGATCTCGGGGGCCGTTGTTGTGGCCCAGCTACAGGTGTTACCATGTCCTTGGTTCTGTCCCATTCTGGGCTGAGAGTTTGCTTATCCCAGTGACGGCTTGGTGTGACCTCGGCCTTTGGGTGCCCACAGCCATCCATCCTAGGCCCCCAGTGCCTGTTTCCCTAGCTCCTGCCAGTGTTCCAGGCCTCAGCTTTGGCTTCCTATCATCATGTTAATTTCTCAGTGATTATAGATCATTGTCACTCAGAGCTGAAGGGCCTGTAGGCATCATCTAGCCCAACCCATCCATTTTACAGGCGGGAAAGACTGAGGCCAGTGAGGGACAGGGACTTGGGCAATGTCACAGGGAATTGGTGGTGCTTACACTGGATGCTGTGCAGGCCCGGCCTCCTGTGAGGCTGCCTGCTCGACTCTGAGCCTGTACTCAGGGACTTGCTCCAAGTACTGTCTGTCTAATCCTTGAGCCTGCCAGATGCAGGTGGCTGAGTCCTGGGCTTCAGCCCATCTAGAGGTTGGATAAGGAGCTTGTGGTTTTCTTTCTTTTACCTTTTTTTTTTTTTTGAGGCAGTCTTGCTCTGTGCCCCAGGCTGGAGTGCAGTAGCATGATCTCAGCTCACTGCAATCTCTACCTCACAGGTTCAAGCAATTCTCCTGCCTCAGCCTCCTGAGAAGCTAGGATTACAGACCTACAGCATCATACTTAGCTAATTTTTGTACTTTTAGTAGAGACAGGGTTTTGCCATGTTGCCCAGGCTGGTCTTGAACTCCTGGCTGTGAGAGGAGGGTCTTGATCCGCCCAGCAGCTTGTTGTTTTCTGGAGCAGGGCAGGACCTAGAACCTGACACCACTTCCCTTTCTCCCCTCCCTCCACCTCAGAGTTCCTTCCAGCTGCCTGCAGCCTCCCACCTGTCCAGACTGGCATTACCTAGGGTAGAGAGAACAGGCCAAGGAAACTGTCCCCTTCCCCCAGGACCCCTGTCCCAGGCATTCAAGGCCCTGGGGTGCCTGTGCTGGGAAGGGAGGGAAGTGTTGCTGGGAAGGGAGGGAAGTGTTGCTGGGGAGGGGCTGTCTTCTGTGGGACATAGGGGTGGGGGAGTGGCAGGTATTGTGGTGTGTTTTGGTCTTCTCTGCCCAGCTGGTACCTGTGTATCTCACTGCCCATACCTTCCCCCAGCCATGCAGCAAGTCCTGGACAACTTGGGATCCCTCCCCAATGCCACGGGGGCTGCAGAGCTGGACCTGATCTTCCTTCGAGGCATTATGGAAAGTCCCATAGTAAGATCCCTGGCCAAGGTACAGTGATCCAGGGAGATGGGCACAAGGGCACTGTGCCTGGGGAGGCACAGTAGGGGATGGGGTGTTAGCTACAGAGGGCCCTGGGAATGGGGCATGTGGCAAAGAGGCCCCCCTGAAGGGGGTTGTGGGAGAAAATCATGCCCAGGTGAGGACCTGAGTGGCTGCAGTAGAGGGGCTGCCCCCCGCACCTGTCTGGGGAGTGCATGAGCAGATGTTTGGGGACTGCCAGCTTGCAGAGTGTGTGATTGGTGGGGGCCAGCATGCACATGTTGAGGACTCTCTAGAATTCATCTTGCTTGCCCTGCCTTTGAGCATTTTGTGTAGATGTCTTTCTAAGGTCACTTGCCAGTGACCAGTTTTGTGGAAGACCATTTTTCCACGGATCAGGGTGAGGGGGAGTGGTTTTGGGATTCAGCTGTTCCACTCAGATCATCAGGCATTCGTTAGACTCTCATAAGGAGCACCCCGCCTAGATTCCCCAGCATGTTTGGTTCTCAGTAGAGTTCATACTCCTGTGAGAATCTAATGCTGCTGCTGATCTGACAGGAGGTGGAGCTTAGGCAGTAATGCTCGCTCACCTCCTGCTGTTCGCCTGGTTCCTGACAGGCCAGGGACCAGTACTGGTTCATGGCCTGGGGGTTGAGAACCCCTGTTCTAATATATGAATAGAGCTGTTTGTTTGTTGGTTCCTCTCCTGAGAGATGTGTGTGTTACTGCTGCTTTTGCTCTCTTAAAAACAGTGCTGCAGTGAATATCCTCATATCCATCTGCTCCTGCACGCGTGTGAGGGTTTCTTTGGAATGGACACTTGGTAATGAAATTGATGAATATGTGCAGTCTTGAACCTCAACATCTGTAACTTTCCAAAGTTGATTTTAGAGTTGGGTTTAGGAGACCATATCACCTCTGGGTATGTTAGCTGTCGTGTCCACAATGAGACAGTGAGACTCTGCTTTGGGATGGCAGAGTCTCAGAGTGAGACGGCCCTCTCACCAATGCCCTTCAAAGCAGAATCCCCCTTGATAGCATTCCTCTCTGGTCCAGTCCACCTGACAGTCTGCTCGACAGCTCTCTAATGATGGGTCTGCTGGCTGGCTCTGTCATTCACTCATTCATTCATCCATCTATCCATCCATCCATCTATTCAACAAATACCTATTTCATACTCACCACGTGCCAGGCACAGTGCTGGGATTATGGCAGTGGACTGCCAGATAGTTTGTTTTCCTGATGAAGCCCAAGTCTGTCTTCCTTTCACTGGGCCCCACCATGTCCCAGTCCTGGGACCTCAGAGTAAAGCCTAATTGATAATGAATCAATGTGCTGTGTCACATTGTAAGTAAACTCCCTTCTCTAGAAACGTTTTTGGTGAGAAGCTGGTCAGGATTTTCCCAAGAAATTCCTGGTACGGTTCTAGATTCATAGAGCACAGTGGGAGACAGTATGGACATTTCTTCCCCTCTGAGACCCCCAATATGAGGCTAATGGGCTCAGGCAATCCAATGACTTCTCTCTCCCTCTGGTTGTGAAACAAACAGGAAGTGAATCTCCTCGAAGGAGCCTACCTGAGCTCATTGAAACAAACAAGCAAAAAAAGCCCATACATTTCTTCCTTGTCTCTGTATGGGTGATTCTTTGCAATGTAAATTTGCCACTCACCAAAGATAGCATCCCAGAGCTTCCTGCATTGGACAATGGGACCTGCTTCCTCCTTCTCACCGATTTTAATGATTGTTTGTACGCAGACAAATTTCTAACCTAATAGACCAAGCACTTTAATCAAATCCAGCTGCAAAGACTTGGCAAAGTGGCCCCCAAACCCACAGGAATGGAATCAGATTGAAGCCGCATGTAGTAGCTGTTGGCCTCCCTCCCTTACCCTTTGGAACTGGGCTTGACTCTCTCTGGGGATGTGGCAGACAGTGTGGGAGGGGCCAGGCTGGGTAGACCTGGGACCTGGAAGGGGCAGGGCCTAAAGGGACAAAACCAGAGGGTTAAAGGCCCTAAGGAAATTCAAGTCTAGCAGAGAGATCATAAATCCAGGCGGTTGGCTGCGGACAGCAGGTGGCGGCCCTGGCAGGTGGCTGGCATCTGGGAGGGGTGACATGGGTCCAGCAGCAGGTGTTCCAGCCACAGGCAAGGCCAAGGTGAGGACTCCAAGTCAGGGGACATTCAGAAATTCAGAAAAATTGTTTCTAATGGGACATCTGCCAGCTGAGAGGCATACGAAGGCAGTGTGTGAACTAATTCACATGAAACGAAGAAGAAAGAACACAGGGTTTGGAATCAGAAGGTTCCACTGACTGGCTTTGTGAGTTTTATATATCTGTCAACCTCTCTGAGCTTCACTTACTTCTTTTTTTTTTAATTTAAAAAATTTTCTTGCCAGGCGCAGTGACTCACGCCTGTAATCCCAGCACTTTAGGAGGCCGAGGCGGGTGGATCACGAGGTCGAGAGATCGAGACCATCCTGGTCAACATGGTGAAACCCCGTCTCTACTAAAAATACAAAAAATTAGCTGGGCATGGTGGTGCATGCCTGTAATCCCAGCTACTCAGGAGGCTGAGGCAGGAAAATTGCCCGAACCCAGGAGGCGGAGGTTGTGGTGAGCCGAGATCGCGCTATTGCACTCCAGCCTGGGTAACAAGAGCAAAACTCCGTCTCAAAAAAAAAAAAAATTTCTTTATATGGTACACTATGGAGGATTTTTAAAAAAATTAATATTTATGTATTTTAAAAGAAAGACGAGGTCTCACTATGTTGTCCAGGCTAGTCTTGAACTCCTGAGCTCAAGTAATCTTCCTACCTTGGCTTCCCAAAGTGCTAGGATTACAGGCATGAGCCACCATCCCCAGCCCAGTTGTTTCTTTTGAGAATTGGGGAGAATGATACCTATCCTTCAGAGTCGTGGTGGGGCTAGGTGGAGGTTATGGAAATGGAAGTGCTTTTTGACTCAGAAAGAGTTGTTATAATTTTAGCTTTAGACTGGAGTTCACAGGGAGGACTCTTGTTCTCTGGGGAGGCTGGGGTGGAAGAGCTGGGAAAGTAAGAGAGTGCCCTAGAAGAATAAAGGTCTAGGGAGGTAACTAAGATAGGGGCTCTGACAAGGGGACATGACAAGCAGAGGGTGTAGTGGTGAGGAGGTCAGTGCATCAGTTAGCTTTTGCTGTGTAACAAACCATCCTGCCGTGTAGTGGCTTAAAACAACTGTGATTTAATGTCCCTGATTTTATGGGTTGGTTGGGTGGTTCTTCTGGCCTGGGCTTGCTTAGCTGGGGCTGGGTGGTCCAGGATGGCCTCACTCACATACCTGGTGTCTTAGCTGGGAAAACTGCAATGTCTGGGATGACTAGGCCCCTTTCTATGTGGTCTCTCCTCCTCAGCCGCCTTCACATGGTGGTGTCACCAGCAAGGAAGGTCAAGACCCCAGTCACAAGCACTCTCTACGTCTCTGCTCACATTTGCTAATGGTGCATTGTCTAATGCAAGTCACATCTGTCAAACTCGGATGAAAGAGTTCCTTTACTTTCTGGCACACTACTCTCTGGGACATCTTTCAGCTTTTAATTTTACTATTTAATTATGAACCAGGGCTTCAGATGGGAATTCCCTGTCTTTTGTGATGATAAGAAGGGTTGAAGTGGAGTTGGAGGGAAAACTTTTCAGTGCAATGACTATGTGGTGTTTGTATTTGCAGCCTGCTATGGCTGTGGATTGGGAGCAAACAGCAGGGTGCAGGCTGGCTCCACCACGAGCCGAGCTGTGTCTCCCACCCAAGCTTCTGGTCTACTGTGAGCTTTAGCCCTGCTTTGCTGAGGATGATTTTCAGAGCAGAATGAAATGAATGGCTACCACAGAAATTAAAATCCCTCTTCAAATTCTGGGCTATGTGTCACTTAACATGAAAAAGGATAAGTCTTAGCAAGATAGTGAATTAAAAAAATTAAGTGAAATAATTGTTCACTTAATATTAAGTGAAAAAAATCAGGCCCCAGGGAGGGATAAAATCGTGATTCCCTTTTTTTAATGTCATAGAAAATGCATTTGGACAGACACGATTCCCTTTTTATAAAGGGAAAAATAACTATTCATTTCAGAAGTATGTGGAATATATACAGACAATTAAAGTTCTTTAACAGGCAATGACAAGCACCCTAAATCAAGATGGTGCTTTCTGCAGGCAGGAGGGTAAGTGGGGCACGTGCTTAGATGTTGGATATTGTCAAGAGCTTTGTTTTTTAGTTTGGGTGCTGGGTTCTCTTAGATCCTCGTTATATAATTTAAAAAAATCTAATTTAGGCTGGGTGTGGTGGCTCATGTCTGTAATCCCAGCACTTTGGGAGGCCAAGGCAGGTGGATCGCCTGAGCTCAGGAGTTTGGGACCATCCTGGGCAACATGGTGAAACCCTGTCTCTACTAAAATAAAAAAATTGGTTGGGTGTGATGGCGCGTGCCTGTAGTCCCAGCTACTTGCGAGGCTGAGACATGAAAATTGCCTGAGCCTGGGAGGCAGAGGTTTCAGTGAGCCGAGATTGTGCCACTGCACTCCAACTTGGGCTACAGAGTGAGACTCCATTTCAAAAAAAAAATATATATATATATATTTTAATACTAACTAACACAAGCCATGCACAAACCAATGTTGAGAACATATTATGAACCAAGGACTGTGATTTATCCAATTCTGAAAGTCTGAAAAACTATGTGGCAAATTGTGCTACATGCTGAGTGTTCTTGGTGCTGGTCAATCAACTGTTTAGTTCAGCCCACTGAGGTGTTGGTTTTGTATTTGAATGATTAAATATTTCAAGTTTTCTCTGGGCTATGAGGTTGAGCTTGGAGAACTGTGTTTTCATATCTGTGGGTATAAAACGTCCAGGGTGGCCACAGGAGGAGGAATGGATTAGCCCCTAGTGGGAATGTCACTGAGTCAAAGATGGGAGTTAAGCAGCTTAGGAGGCACCCTGGCTTCCCCTTGATCAAACACGTCTCCTCAGAAAACTTGTCTTCCATCCGTGGAGCAGATGGTGCTAAAGTCAAAATGAGCGACCTCTCTAATGCTCACATCAGGACACCTGGGCCAGAGCTGGTTCCTGTTAACCCAAAAGAGCCATGCAAGGGTTGCCATGGTGAGATTGTTGCTGCCTGAGTGCCTTTGTTTATTCTTGAAACTCAGTTGTTGGGGCTTTGATTCCCAGCATTGTCTGGCACAGGGGTAATAGAGCCAGGACGCCTCCCTCACTCTGGGACTCCGTGGGCTGGGTCAAGCTAAATGACTGAACATCACACAGGGCTCTGTGGAAGACCAACCCTCTGGGGCTTGTTCCTGTCCCCAGTACTATTCCTTTGCCCATTAGTTGTCTGTTTTCCCAGTAGGCTGTGGGTGTCAGTCTAAAATGCTGCCCACCTGGCAGAGGATGCTTTAGGAGGCGGTGGGACCATGTGGGGTGCTGTTCCCTGGCCTGTTTGGGAAAAGAGAAGGCAGAAAGGATCTAACCTTGATTGAGTACCTGCTGCGTGCCAGGCACTGTGTCCATCTCACCAACTCCTCACAGCAGTCCTATGAGGTGTTATTCAAATCTCACTATCTCATGGCTAAACAAGCTTTCTATTATGAAAAAATTTAAAAATATATTCCGAACCTCCATCATCCAGCACCCCACTTCAGCATTTAACAAGTCTTGTTATCTTGTTTCCTCCATACCTTCACCCCCTTCCCTCTCTCCTCCATTGTTTGGAATAGATCTCAGCCATAATAGATTGTATCTGTGTATGATTATGTCTATCAACCGAAAAGGATTCTTTAAAAAAAGTTACACTACTATTCTCACACCTCCTAAAAAGAATCAAACAATAGTTTTCTTGTGAATTTTTTTAATTAAAAAATTTTTTTAAAATGGAGATGGGGTGCTGTTAAAAGAAAGTCAGAGGGAAAAAAAAAAAGAAAAAAGGGAAGAAAAAATAAAAATAAAAATGGAGATGGGGTTTTGCTGTTTCGAACTCCTGGGCTCGAGTGATCTTCCTGCCTTGGCCTCCCAAAGTGCTGGGATTACAGATGTGAGCCATTGTGCCCAGTTGTGAATTTTTAATAAATGGTATTGGGATGTCTGGATAGTCATATTGAAAGATATCAAAGTGGATCCAGACCTCACATTATGTATCAGAATAAACTCCAAGTGGATCAGAGATCTCTTTGTGGAAATATAAATCATACATGTCCTAGAGGAAAACAAGGCTCTGTATATGAGAAAAGCCCTCCCTTTAAAAAAAAAAACAACCTAGCCTTCAAAATTCAGATGCATGAAAGATTAATAAATTTACTCACATTAATTTTTTTTTTTTTGAGCCAGGGTCTTGCTCTGTCACTCAGGCTGGAGTGCAATGGTGCAACAGTGCTCACTGCGGTCTCAACCTCCTGGGTTCAAGTGATCCTTCCACCTCAGCGCCCCCAAGTAAGAGTAGCAGGGATCTCAAGTGCATGCCACCATGCTCTGGTAATTTAAAAAATATTTTTTAGCAACAGTGGCTTGCCGTGTTGCCCAGGCTAGTCTTAAATTCCTGGGCTCAAGTAGTCTTCCCTCCTTGACCTCCTAAAGTGCTGGGATTACAGGTGTGAGCCACTGCACCTGACCTAAATTTTTTTTGCATGCAAAAACACCAGAAGCAGAGTGAAAAGACAAGTGGCAAACTGGGGGAGATGATTTGCAAGAGATATCACAAAGGGCTAATTTTCCCAATAGAAAACATTTTTAAAAATGGGGAAAAGAATAAAAACCAAGACCTGAAAGAAAAACTGGGAAAGACATGAGTAGAGAGTTCACAGAAAAAGATATGCACATGGCCCTTAGACATGTGAAGAGATGCTTGACTTCAGTCATAGTAAGCAAAATGCAAAGCAAGCCCCACTGAGAGATCATTTCTCCTCCATGTGATCAGCAGACATGCAAATACTTGATCAACACTCTGGTGGTGAGCTTCAAGAAAATCCCTCATACAGTGCTAGCAGGATGGCAAACTGGCCCCAGTCCCAGAGAGGGTAATTTGTCAATATCTAAGAAAATTACATATGTATTTACTGCTTGACCCAGAAAGACTTCTAGGAATTTATGTGGAAGATCTCCACAGATATAGAATACTATGCCAGAGTCGTTTACTGCAACATTATTTGCAATAGCAAAGTATCAGGAACAACCTAAATACCCATGGAGACTGGTTGAATAAATGACAGGAATCCAGTCATGCAGTGGAGTCAAATGCAGTATTTAAGATGATAGGACGGGTGCAGTGGCTCATGCCTGTAATCCCAACCCGGGAGGCAGAGGTTGCAGTGAGCGGAGATTGTGCCACTGCACTCCATCCTTGGTGACAGAGCAAGACTCTGTCTCAAACTAACAAACAACAATAATAATAATAATAGAGGAAGATCTCCATGCAGTTTCATAGGCTGATTTCCATGGCATATTTTTCAGTAAAAAGCCAGAAAACAAACCAGTTGAACAAAAGCCCCAGGGTATCAAAGAATGTGTACAATTTTATGTAAGAAAGAAAGGGCAATTTATTTTATTTTGTTTTTTTGAGACAGAGTCTTGGTCTGTTGACCAGGCTGGAGTGGAGTGGTACGATCTCAGTTCCCTGCAAACTCTGCCTCCTGGGTCAAAGCAATTCTCATGCCTCAGCCTCCCGAGTAGCTGGGATTACAGGCGTGCACCACCACGCCTGGCTAATTTTGTATTTTTAATAGAGATGGAGTTTCACCATGTTGGTCAGGCTGGTCTCGAACTCCTGACCTCAGGTGATCCACCCAAAGTGTTGGGATTACAGGTGTGAGCCACCGCGCCTGAACTTTAGCAGCGGTTTCTGAGATTTTGATGCACCCATCACCCGAGCAGTGTACACTATAGCCACTGTGTAGTCTTTCATCTCTTACACCCCTACAACCCTTCCCTCCTGATTTTTACTTAATAGATTTGTGATAGGTAGTAGCAGTTGTACAGCAGTTCTGAAACTGCTTTGAATATTGAAGGACAGAACAAGTAAGTAAATATATTGATGTTATTGGGAACTAAGTTCACACTGAAGGAGAAGGGAGACACAAATATGGAATGGGGGAAGATAAGAAAAATCCTGTAGAGTTTGATTTTATGTGGAGCCATCCAAATAAAACATTAGTGTTCTTTGGTAACACTAATGTTACCAAAGAAATGATGCCCCAGAAACAATGGGTACTGAGTGCCCACATCTTGGTTTCTAAATACTGTTCCCTGCCGAAAGGAGTCAGGGTTCCTTTGAGAAATTGCTGATTCCAGACCTGGGGTAGGGAAAGTATCGGATGAGCTTGTGTGGGAAGGGAAGAAGATGGGAACATGTGAACAGGACAGAGGTGTGAAAGGGGCCCCCAGTGGACACATTTGGGATAAACGGGGTCAATGAAGATAGTGATCGTAATGGATTCAAACACACGGAATAAAAGTTCATAGTGATATGAGAGAAGAGAAAGAGGAGTGGGGTGGGAGGGAGAAAAGAAAAGCTCATTCTTTTTTTCTTTACGACAGAGTTTCGCTCTTGTTGCCCAAGCTGGAGTGCAATGGCACGATCTCTGCTCAGTGCAACCTCCGCCTCCCAGGTTCAAGCGATTCTTCTGCCTCAGCCTCGGGAGTAGCTGGGATTATAGGCACTCACCACCACACCCAGCTAATTTTTTGTATTTTTAGTAGAGATGGGGTTTCGCCATGTTATCCAGGCTGTTTCTTAAACTCCTGACCTCAGGTGATCCACCCGTCTTGGCCTCCCTAAGTGCAGGGATTATGGGCATGAGCTTCCATGCCTGGCTGAAAAGCTCATTCTTATAGTAGAATGCCAATAAATGTAGAGGGAATGATAGGAATTATGTAGTCACTATTTTGCAACCTCCAGTACAATAATTCATTTAGGCAAGGGTCATAAATTGATGCTAAATCCACTGGTGAAGGATTTTGGGGGAACAGAATGGTCACATAGTCTCAAAATATGGGAAAGACAAAGACACAAGATCACCTACGTAGAACTCTTGTCAAGAGGACTCACTCAAGTCTAATAATGAGGAAACAATCACATAAATCTAGTGGTAGAGCATCCTAAAAACTACTGGCCTGGAGTCTAAAAATGTCTAGGTCGGGTGCAGTGGCTCACGCCTGTAATCCCAGGCTTTGGGAGCCTGAGGCGAGAGGATCGCTTGAAGCCAAGAGTTTGAGACCAGCCTAGGCCATGTAGTGAGACCCTGTCTCTGTAAAATAAAACAGAAACAAAAAACAACAAATGTCCTGAAAGTCTAAAAGTTATTGGGATCTGTGCTAGATTAGAGGAGAATAAAGAGATGTGCCAAACAAATACAACATATGGTCAATTAGATCCTGAAAAAACAGAACAATAAAGGATACTTTTGGGACAAGAGTGAACATTTGAATATGGACTGTCTTACATAATATATTAACGTATCAATGTTAAATTTCTTGCAGGTGATAATGGTATTGTGGTTTATACAGCAGAATGGCTTTGTTCCTATGAAATACATGCTGAAATACTTTGGGATAAAATGGCTTGTGTTGTCTGCAGTGATCTTTCAAAGATTCAGAGGGGAAAAAAGGTCTTCATCTATATTCTTGAAATGGAATTCCTGGAGGGCTGGGTGCAGTGGCTCACTCCTGTAATCCCAGCACTTTGGGAGGCCATGGCGGGTGGATCACCCGAGGTTGGGAGTTTAAGACCACCCTGACCAACATGGAGAAACCTTGTCTCTACTAAAAATACAAAATTAGCCTGGCATGGTGGCACATGCCTGTAATCCCAGCTACTCGGGAGGCTGAGGCAGGAGAATCGCTTGAACCCAGGAAGCGGAGGTTGCGGTGAGCTGAGATCATGTCATTGCACTCCAGCCTGGGCAAGAGTGAAAAGCCATCTCAAAAAAAAAAAAAAAAAGAAATGCAATTCCTTTCTTCCTGACCCACTTAACCTAATACTCCCCACTGGGCTGGAACCTGGAGCCAGCAGAGTGACAGATAGGTACAGGGCCTGCTCCTGGTACCATGTGCTGATTTCTTGTCCCCTCGTTCACTGGGATCACTGAGTTGAGGGCCTGGAGATGCAAGTTCAAGTCCCAGTGACCCTGGGAATGTTATTCCACCTCCCTAACTTCCTCATCCTGGGCTTCAGGGTCTTCAAGTCCCCACCCAATCATGATGTCCGGTGGAAGAAGCTGCCCTTGAACTCCAATGCATATAGGGTCCTGGGAGCTGGGGACAATTTGGTAACTTTTAATGACCCTTTGTGGCAAGGGGATGGAAAGGAAGGTTTGTCCTTTGGTTTCTTCCTTCCCTAAACTAGGTCCTAGTCATTTTGGGGAAGAAAGGAGACAGCGAGGAATGCATACACACGTGTGGGTATGATTGTGCATGTACACACGTGTGGGTATGATTGTGCGTGTACACACGTGTGGGTATGATTGTGCGTAAGTGAGTGAGGAGCTGAGGCTGGAGGCTGGGAGTTGGGTGAGGAAAATGCCTGGGGCTGAGGGAGGACCCTGTTTGGTGTCCCAGGGCTCCTGGGGAAGCTCCTAGCCCCACCTGTTCTGCTTCCACCCCCAGGCCCACGAGAGACTGGAGGAGACGAAGCTGGAGGCCGTGAGAGACAACAACCTGGAGCTGGTGCAGGAGATCCTGCGAGACCTGGCACAGCTGGCCGAGCAGAGCAGCACGGCCGCAGAACTGGCCCGCATCCTCCAGGAGCCCCATTTCCAGGTTCCTGGCTGCTGGGGCTGGGGTGAGGGAGCAGGAGGCAGGTGGACTGGGGTGTGCTGCTGTTGGAGGGGCTGGCAGGAAGTTGGAGCTGGGATGGGAAGGGACCTCCGGGCAATGCCCCATTGGCCCTTCTCTTCCCACCACCCCCCAGTCCCTCCTGGAGACGCATGACTCTGTGGCCTCAAAGACCTATGAGACACCACCCCCCAGCCCTGGCCTGGACCCGACATTCAGCAACCAGCCCGTACCTCCTGACGCCGTGCGCATGGTGGGCATCCGCAAGACAGCCGGAGAACATCTGGTGAGGATGCTGGGCAGGGCCAGAGATGGGGCTGGTGAGGGTCAAAATTGAGAATAACCAATGGGGGGCCAAGAAAGGTCAAGCGAGGGCTGAAAATAAAGTTGAGGCCAGCTTTGTGTAGGAAAGGGCCCATGCAGATCCGGGAGACCATAGACACTGCATACGTACGTGTCCACGCCTCTCCAGTCTGCCCACTTCCCCCTGTTAGTGCCTGATATAAGTGAAGAATTTAGGCAGAAGGACGGAAGAGGACTTTGTGAGGGCGAAGGTGAGTGGATAGGGACAGGAATGGAGGAGTTATTAGGAGACTATTTGAAGATTCTGACTTGGAACAATTGGAGCCTCATCTTACACTCCCCCAACCTGCAGGGTGTAACGTTCCGAGTGGAGGGCGGCGAGCTGGTGATTGCTCGCATTCTGCACGGGGGCATGGTGGCTCAGCAAGGCCTGCTGCACGTGGGTGACATCATCAAGGAGGTGAACGGGCAGCTGGTGGGCAGTGACCCCCGAGCGCTGCAGGAGCTCCTGCGCAATGCCAGTGGCAGTGTCATCCTCAAGATCCTGCCCAGCTACCAGGAGCCCCATCTGCCCCGCCAGGTGGGCCCCTCCACCAGCCCTCCACTCAACACAAGGCCCAAGGGATGGCTGAGCCTCCTGCCTGTCAGGGTTGCAGGTCTCACTGAGGACCTCCTCTCCTACTGGTTTCCTCCAGGGGAGATGGGGGCGGGACCTGCAGCCAGGGGGCAGCTGACTGCAGCCATGGACAGGCCTCTGCCTCTGCTGCACCTGCACGTGCTTCCACATTGGTTTGCATTATGCACACAGCCACAGCCTGGGGTACCAGAGTGTGTGAGAGAGCACCTGCATCATGGTCAGCGTTCTTCACATGTTTGTGCACACGTGCAGGGTGGGGTTGTCATATGTCCTGGACATCTATCTCCTGGTTGGTGGATTCTGGGGGTCTGGCTGCTTTGTCCACCTCTACTATTGGCTTTCTCACCCTCCCCCAGAACCCTTCTCCAAGGGGAGAGGGTGAGTGGAGGGAGGGATCCAGGATTAGGTGCCAGAGTCCTGTTCCCTACTTGCTGTTCCCACATCCTTGGTCCTGAGATCTGAATCCTGTAGTACTAGATGCAAAGGGAGGCTGGCACCAGGGAGGCATGTGGGGCAGGCCTGGAGGCATCACTCCTGCAGGGGTGGCTCCATTGCCCCTTGCATCTTTGTGAAGGGAGGGAACATGGGGTAGACCTCCACCTGCAGCCTTCCACTGACCCTTCCCCTGACTTTTTGCTGATTCCCGGGCCCAGGTATTTGTGAAATGCCACTTTGACTATGACCCGGCCCGAGACAGCCTCATCCCCTGCAAGGAAGCAGGCCTGCGTTTCAGTGCTGGGGACTTGCTCCAGATCGTAAACCAGGACGATGCCAACTGGTGGCAGGTGAGCCGCGGACACCCCTGCATCTCTCCAGGTGTGGTGCATGGGAGGGCAAGGCGCAGGGAGGGGTCCTCTTGCTCAGGCCAATCTTGGTCTCATGTCCGTTTCAGGCGTGTCATGTGGAAGGGGGTAGTGCCGGCCTCATCCCCAGCCAGCTGCTGGAGGAGAAGCGGAAAGCATTTGTCAAGAGGGACCTGGAGCTGACACCAAACTCAGGTAGGAGGGCCCCCCCACCCCACATCCCCAATCTGGGATCCGACAGGGCCCTGCCTGCCTCACTCACCCATCTCCCTATGGCCAGGGACCCTATGCGGCAGCCTTTCAGGAAAGAAAAAGAAGCGAATGATGTATTTGACCACCAAGAATGCAGGTGGGTATCAGAGCATCCCCTCCCTTGTCTTTCTCTAACATGGCATGGCCCTCCCTGTCCCCACCCTTCACCTGTGATGGTGCTCACCCTTCACCTGGCTCAGATGCTGCCAGCCATGTCCCTAGGCCCTGCCCGTCTCCTCCCTGCTTCCCTGTTCCAAGCCTTCTTGCCCTCAGCCTCCCTGAGAACTCCGCCCCTCCCTCACCATGCAGCCTGGTGAGCAGTGCCATCTCCCTGTGTCCAGAGTTTGACCGCCATGAGCTGCTCATTTATGAGGAGGTGGCCCGCATGCCCCCGTTCCGCCGGAAAACCCTGGTGCTGATTGGGGCTCAGGGTGTGGGAAGGCGCAGCCTGAAGAACAAGCTCATCATGTGGGATCCAGATCGCTATGGCACCACGGTGCCCTGTGAGTGGGGGCTGGGCCCTGCTGAGTGGGGTACAGGGAGCAGGGACTCCCCTGGGGGCCAGGCCTGGGTCCACCGAATGGGCATCTTCATGGGCGCCAGGCCAGGTGGTACCTTTGGGTGCACAGGTTGGGGTGCACGACCTCTGTGGGCAGGGAGAGGAACTGCAGGCTCAGGAAAGGTGAGGGAGGTGTCCTGCCAACATGTGGCCTAGTGGGCTGGGCTGGTGTCCCCTTTCCTTCTCTGTTTCACTTGCTGAAAGCCATGAAGAAAATGAGTGCCCAGCTGTGCACCCGGGTGAAACAGGGCTATGAGCTGCACATGTGTAGCCTTGTGGAAGACAGGGCTTCTTGGTGGCAGAGCCAGCGTGGGTGGTGGAAGCTCTTGGCTACCAGAGGCAGGACTGAGAGCGCTGCCTTGGTCTGCTTGGCTCTTGCTGTGTGGCTTTGGGCTATAGATTGCCCTTTCTAGACCTCAGCCTCTCACCTGTGGGCTCTGGGTTGGACCATGGATACCACCTCATGTCTCTGTGAGTGCCAGTGGGGAGGGTGGGGGCAGGAGTGTGCGAAGGCAACAGTGCTGGCAAGATGGGGAGTGGACTGCACCCCCAAGGCTGGGAACCGGGAGCCCGGGTAAGGGTGTGTGTATGTGTCTGAGGTGCTGTGACCTGCCTGTGCCCATTCAGCCCCACCTACCTCCATCCCCCTAGACACCTCCCGGCGGCCCAAAGACTCAGAGCGGGAAGGTCAGGGTTACAGCTTTGTGTCCCGTGGGGAGATGGAGGCTGACATCCGTGCTGGGCGCTACCTGGAACATGGCGAATACGAAGGCAACCTGTATGGTACACGTATTGACTCCATCCGGGGCGTGGTTGCTGCCGGGAAAGTGTGTGTGCTGGATGTCAACCCCCAGGTACGGCCACTCTGCTCCTTCCCAGCCTGCCCAATGTCCTCTCTGCTGCCTCAGTGCTCCCCCATATAGTTCCAGGCATCTGTCACCTGAGCACACCCATGCACCCCCACTGCCCTCAACCACTGCTAGGAACCCAGCCCACCTGGAACCTTCCTCAGCCTCCCAGACCCCCCACTCCTTCTCTAGTCTCCTCCAGTCACCCCAGCCACCTGCCAGCTGTCTGTCATTCATCCCAGTACTCATGTCCCAGACTCCCAGGCACCCCTTTCTCATCCACTCCTAGGTGCCCACCCAACCTCGGTCACCCTCACAGCCTTCCTCTGATTCCTAGGACAGACATGGGGATATGCTCCCTAACTTGCCTTCTCCTTCTGCAGGCGGTGAAGGTGCTACGAACAGCCGAGTTTGTCCCTTATGTGGTGTTCATCGAGGCCCCAGACTTTGAGACCCTGCGGGCCATGAACAGGGCTGCACTGGAGAGTGGGGTGTCCACCAAGCAACTCACGGTGAGGGCTCTGAGGTGCGGGGGAGGGGTCCGATGGCTGCCTAGGGTGGTTGGGGACAGGCCTGAGCTGACGGAGAGAAGGAGGTGGTGTTGGGGAGGGACAGGGGCCTGCTCCAGTTATCAGTGAGGCAGGACGTGGTCCCCCTTGCATAGATGTGGAAGGGGAGGTCTAAGAGAGGATGTCCAAAGTCTCAGAGTGAACCAGGGACAGAGCTAGCCTGGGACACATGTGCTTCTGCCTCCAGCCCACTGCTCTGCCCACTCTGCAGGGACAGAGTGCTGGCCAGAGGGCGTTCAGAGGGCCAGTGGGCGGGAGGTGGGCCAGGGGAGCTTGGGTTGCTTACAGCTGGGAGAAAGTGGAAGGGTAGGAGAAAGCCAGAGGCGGGAAGTCTGGCTGGAGGGGTGAGTCAGCATCAGGGAGCAGGCAGCACCTGGAGGAGAGGCCTCAAACTCTCATTACAGGACTCCAGCCTCCTTCCTCCCTAGGTCTTGCTGTGCCTCCCCAGGAGGTGGACGGTTTGCAGAGCTCTGAGCTCAGGGGTCCCTCTGCTGGCCATGCCTGGTGCTGCAGCACTCAGGCCCCAGGTCAGAGTGTGGCTGGGGCCCAGGAGAGGCTGTCTAGGCTGGCACCCGTCTGCCAATGGACCCTTGTTTGATCCCTACTCTGGGCACCTCCTCCTTGGCAACAGGTGTGGCCAACTGGAGCTGCTGGGATGCGGCTCCAGTCAGTTGTCAAGTACCCTTCCCCACCCCTGCCCGGCCAGCTTCCACAGGGTCGAGGGTAGGGGTTGCCCTGGGCACTTGTGGATTGCCCTGGTACCAGCCTGTCATGCTGCATAGGTGAGGCAGCCTGGTCAGGAGGGAGCACTGGCTTGGGAGTCAGGCAGACCCTGTTCAGCCACTGACTGGCTGTATGACCTTTTTGTATCTTACTTTTCTGCTATAAATGGGGAAGAATTAATCCTACTTTGCAGAGCTGCAGTGAAGATTATGTGGGTTGCAAAGCATTTAGGGGTGTGATAGGCACTTACTAAAGCTTATCCTTTCACCCACCATCTGTTTGTGGTTGATGGTGAGCCACTTTGAGGCACGCAGAGAGGGGCCCCTGCCTCCCTAGCCAGGGAGTCCACTCCAGGGTTGAGCTTTGGGGAGGGGGAGCGGGGGCAGCTGTAGCTCCTTCTGACAGTGGGGGTGAGTTGTGGGCACTGACTGTAGGGAGGTCCCCTTGTGCCCGGGCAGGAGGCGGACCTGAGGCGGACAGTGGAGGAGAGCAGCCGCATCCAGAGGGGCTACGGGCACTACTTTGACCTCTGCCTGGTCAATAGCAACCTGGAGAGGACCTTCCGTGAGCTCCAGGCGGCCATGGAGAAGCTACGGACAGAGCCCCAGTGGGTGCCTGTCAGCTGGGTGTACTGAGCCTGTTCACCTGGTCCTCTGCCTGCTCTGGGTTGAGACCCAGAACCTGAATCCATCCCCTTCCTGACCTGTGAGCCCTACCACAATCCTTAACCCCCATATCTGATTCTCCTTGGGTAACAGCTCCCAGCAGGCCCTAAGTGTGGCTTCAGCACAGAGGTGTGCACTGCCAGGGAGGTGGGCATTCATGGGGTATCCTGTGCCCAGGTGCTGCCCACTCCCAACGCTCATTAGCCACCAGATAGCTCTCTCTGAGGGCCAAGCCATTCGCAGGAATGTGTCAGAGTCATCTCCATAATGGTTAGTCCAGAGGAGATAAAAGCTGCTTTGGGACCACACGGTTAGTAGGTACACTGCCCCCGCCACCTCTCCACAGTCACCAGTTCTTCTGTGGACTGGCCACACCCACCCTATTCCTGGACTCCTCCCACCTCTCACCCCCGTGTCGCAGGAGCAGGCCTTGGGCTGTTTCCATGTGGCCAGGGGAATGTGTGGTCCACTGGCAGCCAGGCAGGCCGAGGTGGTGGTGCTAGCCTGGTGCCATCTTGGAGGCTGGAGGAGTCAGAGTGAGAGCCAGTGGCCGCAGCTGCAGAGCAGTGCAGCTCCCAGCTCCCCCGGAAAGGGCAGGGTGGTGGGGCGGACACTGCTCGGTCCCTCCCTCATCCACAGCTTCTCACTGCCGAAATTTCTCCAGACTTCTCAGATGTGTCCCGACAGATCAGCCCTGCTCCCCACAGGGCCAGGCTGGCAGGGGCCAGTGGGCTTAGCCCAGGTAGGGGTGGGATGGAGGGCTGAGCCCTGTGACAAGGAACCTGCTGCTACTGACCGAACAGCCCCAAGCTCTCCATGGCCCACAGCAGGCACTGGTCTGGGCTCTGTGTCCTTGACCTTGGTCCATTTTGGTTTTCTCTCTAGCCAGGTCCAGGTAGCCCACTTGCGTCAGGGCTGCGGGGTTGGAGGGGCTGAGGAATGCAGAGGGGACCTTGGGAGCCTGGGCTTTTGAAGGACAGTTGCCCTCCAGCAGGTTCCTCATACACGACTCCAGGGGGCGCCATTCACACTGTAGTCTGCACAACCTGTGGCTCTGCATGTGTGCTCGGCGCCTGTCTGTGCCTCTGGCACTGGTGTGTCTGTGTCTGTGTCTCTGTCTGTGTCTGTGTCTGTGTCTGTCTGTGTCTGTCTGTCTGTCTGTCAGGTTTAGTTTGGGGAGGAAGCAAAGGGTTGTTTTGTTTTGGAGGTCACTCTTTGGGGCCCCTTTCTTTGGGGGGGATTCCCCATCAGCCCTCATTTTTTATAAGACCCTGATCCCAGACTCTGAAGCCCTGGCCCTCTCCTGATGTCTCCTCCACTGTCTATTGTCCCCCTGCCCTAAATGCCTCCCTGCTGTCCTTGTGGAAGGCAGTTTTGTAAAATAGGAGACTCCCTTTTAAGGAAGAATGCTGTCCTAGACATACCTGAACATCTCATCCTTCATTGTTCTCTGCAGTCCTTCCCAGGGTGAGCCTGTCCTCAGAGGGGACAACCTGGGACACCCCGAGTCCAAACCCCTGTGCCTCCCAGTTCCTTTGAGTGTCTAATTAGTCTTCGCTGCAGCGTCAGCCAAAGCTGGCCCCTGAACCACTGTGTGCCCATTTCCTAGGGAAGGGGAGGGAGAATAAACAGAATATTTATTACAAATGTTAGAATATATTTCTTATATTAGGAATCTCATTTGCATTTGCATAGGGTATACACATGGGTGGAAAGACCAGGTGTGCCCCCATCTCGCTGGTGTGGCTCCGCGAGCACTATGCACTCATCCTCCTGCTCCTCTTCTCCCTTAATGTCCTTTCATCCTGATTCAGCTCTCCCTGGCATCACCCTCAGCCTAAGGGAGTGGGAAGGAAATGGGGTGTTTTCCTGCTGACCTGAGGCCATAGGGTCACTTGACACTTCCTACCTTCCTTGGGGGACTTGAGGATAAGGGCAGGGGAGGGTCTGCTGTTGCAGCTGCCTCTGCCCCCTTGGCCCAAATGACCATCATCTCTGAGGGGGATGGGGTGGGTACCTTGCCCTCATGGCACCTTCACTGCTAGTGATGCCCAAGGGACAGGCCTGGGCCCCATCCCTCCTGTTTCTTCTCAGTCCTTCTCTGAACAGCCTCCTACCTCCCCTGCCTGAGCTCCACTCCATACCCCTCCCAGGCACCTATCCGGTGGGAGCAGAGGCTGTCAGTCCTTGGCTCACCTGGGCCAGGGCCAGAGCTGGGTTGGAACAAGTGTGTGTGTGCACCACATCAGCTCTGTGACTGTTCTCCCTTGCCCCTCATTGTGGACTCCTGTATTTGAGGGATGTCAGGAGAGTGAGGACCCTACCACCCATTGTCCACATTCAGTCCCAGCCCCAATGCCCTTCCTCTGTCCCCTCCCTCAGCCATCCAATTCTGGAGTTTTCTTACTGACTGGTTTTCTTTCTTTTCCTTGGATTAAATGTGATAGCAAAGGCTTCTGGCTCTGCTTGTCTTTGGTTGGGGTTGGGTGGATGGCTTTGGGAGAGGGTGAGAGCCGGGGAGCAAAGCACAGATGACTCTAGGATGGAAGTCAGAGCAACACGTCTTGTTTTCTGTGATGTCTTCCTTTTCTCTGTCTTGCCCCTCCACACTCCCCCATCCCCAGAAGATGCTCCTTCTAAGTGCTTGGACCCAAGGACGTGAACAGACACTTCTCAAAAGACATACAAGTGGACAATGTATGAAAACATGCTCAACATCATTAATCATCAGAGAAATGCAAATAAAAACCACCATGAGTTACCATCTCACACCAGTCAGAATGGCTGTTCCTAAAAAGTCAAAAAATAACAGATGCTGGTGAAGTTGCAGGTGAGAGGGAGTGCTTATGCACTATTGGTGGGAATGAAAATTAGTTCGACCCCTGTGGAAAGCAGTTTGGAGATTTCTCATATAACTACCATTCATTCCAGCAATCCCATCGCTGGGCATCTACCTAAAGGAGAAGGGATCATTCCACCAAAAAGATACCTGCACTTGTATGCTTACTGCAGCACCATTCACCATAGCAAAGACATGGAATCAACCTAGGTGCCCATCAGTGTGGATTGGATAAAGAAAATGTGGTGCATATACACCATGGGATACTATGCAGCCATGAAAATAATGAAATCGGCTGGCCATGGTGGCTCGCTCCTGTAATCCCAGCATTTTGTGAGGCCAGGGAGGGCGGATAACCTGAGGTCAGGAGTTCAAGACCAGCCTGGCCAACATAGTGAAACCCTGTCTCTACCAAAAATACAAAAATTAGCTGGCGTGATGGTGCATGACTGTAGTCCCAGCTACTCAGGAGGTTGAGGCAGGAGAATTGCTTGAATAGCAACCTGGGAGGTGGAGGTTGCAGTGAGCCAAGATCATGCCACTACACTCCAGTCTGGGCGACAGAGTGATACTAAAAAAAAAAAGTGTTCTTTGCAGTAACATGAATACAGCTGGAGGCCATTATCCTAAGCAAATTAACATAGAAATGGAAAATCAAACACCATATGTTCTCATAAGTGGGAGCTAAACATTGGGTACACATGGGCATAAAGATGGCAACAATAGACGCTGGGGACAGCGAGAGGAAGGAGGGGGACAAAGGTTGAAGAATGACATTGGTTGGACGCGCTGGCTCACGCCTGTAATCCCAGCACTTTGGGAGGCCAAGGCAGGCAGATCACCTGAGGTTGGAAGTTTGAGACCAGCCTGGCCACCATGGTGAAACCCCGCCTCTACGAAAAATACAAAATTAGCTGGGTGTGGTGGCTAATTTTTTTTATTTTTATTTTTTGTAGAGATGGGGTCTCATGTTGCTTTCCAGGCTGGTTTTGAACTCCTGAGCTCAAACAGTTCTGTCTCAAAGCACTGGGATTACAGGCGTCAGCCATCACACCTGGCCCATGGTTTCTTTTAATTTGGTGTTGAGGTCACTCTTGACAGTGGCTATAAGCTGAGAGAGCAATTTTCTTTCTTTTTTTTGAGACGGAGTCTCACTCTGTCACCCACCCAGTCTAGAGTGCAGTGGCATGATCTCGGCTCACTGCAGCCTCCACCTCCTGGATTCAAGTGATTCTCTGGCCTCAGCCTCCCGAGTAGCTGGGATTACAGTCACGCACCACCATGTCCGGCTAATTTTGTATTTTTGATACAGACAGGGTTTCACCAGATTAGCCAGGCTAGTCTTGAACTCCTGGCCTCAAGTGATCCACCAGACTTAGCCTCCCAAAGTGCTGGAATTACAGATGTGAGCCACCACGCCCAGCCTGAGATAGCAATTTTCTAAGAGAGCCCTAGTCAGGGGAGTTAAGGAACAGTATGTCAGTCAGGTGAGCTACAATGAGAAGGTGAAACCCAAATGCATGAAACAGAAGAAATTTGTTACTTACAGGTTCCAGAGACATTAGGGGCATCTACTGGTTGCCCATGAAAAGTCTGGAGGTGGCAAGGAGCTCAACCACTGAGTAGAAGCAGGAGAGAGAGGGTGATGGGCCTTGGGCCAAAGCCTTTATTGGAGGCCAGGGGTTTACCCAAGCAAGTTTGCCATAGGCGGTTCTAATTGATGGGTTTAGAGCAAGCAGGCACAAGTTCCGTGGAGTCATGCTGTGACTGAGAGGTAGTCACTGTGGCATATTGGCACAGTCCCTGTGGGGTGTGGGGGTCAGTATGGCAAGTTAGGAAGGTCATATCTAGCTGTCTCATAGAGAGATGGTCACTAGGAAGCAGCTGTATGGCACAGGAACTGGAATCGACCACATTAAGGAACTACAAGAGGGCAGAGAACTGGAAACGGTGTCAAGGGTGACCAAGCCCTGCTTCTGGTATGAGAAAGTCCAGCTTATATGTAAAATGGATGCCAAGGCAACATAAAAATATAAGAATTCACTACACCAAAAGAGGGCGTTCACCAAAACCTGATCATGCTGGCACCCGGAACTTGGACTTCCAGCCTACAGAACTGTGAGAAATAGATTTCTGTTGTTGAGAAGCCACCAAGACTATGACACTTTGTTACAGCAGCCCAAACTAAGATAAAGACCTAAATCAACAGAGTTATACTGTATTTATGGGCTGGAATCAATGCTGTTCGGATGTCAGTTCTCCCCAAACTCATCTATGTAATCAATGTAATCCCAGTGAAAATTCTAGCAAGCTTTTTTTTTGGTATAAATTGATAAGCTGATGCTAAAATCCACGTGGAAATACTAGAAATCTAAAAGAGCAAAAACAACTTTGATAAAGAACAAAGTTGGAGGATTTATACCACTTGAATTTGAGACATAAAGCTACAGTAATTAAGACAGTGTGGTATTGGCATAAAGATAGATAAATAGGTCAATAGAACAGAAAAGGCCAGAAATAGACCCACACAAATATGTTCAACTGATTTCAAAGTAGTGCAATGTCAGTTCAGAAGAGGAAGCACAAAACAGCCTTTTCAACAAATGGTGCTGGAATAGTTGGATATCCATACATAAAAGGAAGAAGAGGAAGGAAGAAAGGTGGAGGAGAGGGAGGAGGAGAAGAGAAGAAGAAGAAAAAAGAGGAAGGAGAAGGAGAAGGAAGAGGAGAGGAAGAAGAAGGGAAGAAGAAGTTGTTGTTCAACTCATACTCACACATATATGAAAAGTAACTCAAGTTCAGCCATAAGTCTAAATGTAAAGCCTACAAGTGTAACACTTCTAGAAGAGAACAGGAGAAAACCTTTGTGACCCTGTGTTAAGCAAAGATTTTTAAGATACAACACCAAAAAGCATGATCCATAAAAGAAAAAATTGACACACTGAACTTCATCAGAATATCAAACTTCTGGGCCGGGCGTGGTGGCTCACACCTGTAATACAAGCACTTTGGAGGCCAAGGCGGGCAGATCACCTGAGGTCGGGAGTTCAAGACCAGCCTGACCAACATGGTGAAACCCCGTCTTTGAAAAAAAAAAAAGAATATCAAACTTCTGCTCAGTGAAAGACATTTTTTTTTTTCTTTTTTCAGTGCAGCAAGCTAAGAAGACCTTTTTAAGAGAATGAAAAGACAGGCCACACACTGGGAGACGATATCTGTAAATCACATATTTGATAAAGGAGTTATCTCTAGAATATATGAAGAGCTCTCAAAACTCAATAAAAATAGACAAAATATTTGAAAAAATATTTCACCAAAGAAGATAAGTGGATGGCAAATTAGCACATAAAAAGATGCTCAAAGTCATTAGTTATCAGGGAGATGCAAAGTAAAGCTACAATTTTGGTACAGTTTATACAATTATTAGAATGGTTAAAATGAAAAGGGCTGACAGTAGGGAGTGTCAATGAGGAGGTGGAGGAACTGGAATTCTCATACATGGCTGTTGGGAATGCAAAATATTATGACCACCTTGGAAAACATGAGCATATATCTACCATATGGCCCAGATGTTCCACTCCGAGATATTTACCCAAGAGAAGTGATAGCATGCAGAGACTGGTACATGAATATTCACAGAAGCTCAATTTGTAATAGCCCCAGACTGGAAAGAACCCAAATACCCATCGATTGGTGAATGGGGGTGGGGTGGGGGTGGGGCAGGATTATGAAGAGGCAGAAGAAAACTTTTGGGGATGATATGTTCATTTTCTTTTTCTTTCTTTTTTTTTTTTTGAAAGAAAGAAAGAGAAAGGGGGAGAGAGAACAGGATTCTTGCTCTATTGCCCGGGCTGAAATGCAATCTAAAAATAGGTACTAAAAACCTTTTTTATGCCAATAATTGTGCTTAACAACGGAGACAGGAAGGAATAAGGGAAGAAAATAATAAACAGCCAACCAATATTTCATTTAAGTCTATGAAACGCTATGCAAATGCTGAAGAATAATGATTTACTTCCAATTTTCCAATTATGTGGTCACTTTCAAAATAGGTGTAATGTGATACTGAGAAAAATGTATGTTCTGTGGACCTGGGGTGGCGAATTCTATAAATATTCACTAAGTTTACTTATTCCAGGTCTAAGTTCAAATCATAGATGTCCCTATTAATTTTCTATGTCGTTGATCTGTCGAATATTAACAATGTAGTGTCAAAATCTCCCTCTATTATTGTGCGGGAGTCCAGGTCTCTTTATAAGTCATTAAGAACTTGTCTTATGTATCTGGGTGCTCCTGTATTGGGTTCATATATATTTATAATCATTAACTCCTGTTGTTGCATTGATCCTTTTACCATTATGTAATGTCCTTCTTTGTTTCTTTTAGACTTTGTTCCTATTAAAGTCTATTTTGTGAGAGATGAAAGTTACAACTCCTGTTTTTTTTTTTTTTTTTTTTTGACCCTCCATTTAATTGGTGAATCTTCCTCCATCCCTTTGTTTTGAGTCTTTGTATGTCGTTGCTTGTGAAATAGATCTGGATACAGCGTTCCAATGGGTTTTGACTTTTTATTCAATTTACCTGTCTGTGTCTTTGATTGGGGCATTTAATCCATTTAAATTTAGAATTAATATTAATATTTGTGAGTTCAATATTGTCATTTAATGCTAGCTGGCTATTTTGCCCATTAGTTGATGTAGATTCTTCATTATAAAGATACTCTTTATGTTTTGGTAAGTTTTTGGGATGACTGATACTGGTCGTTCCTTTCTGTTTCTGGTGCTTCTTTCAGAAGCTCTTGTAAAGCAGGCCTGGTGGTGATGAAATCGCTGAGTGCTTGCTTGTTCGCAGAAAATTTTCTTTTTCCTTTGCTTATAAAGCTTAGTTTGGCCGGATATGAGATTCTGGGTTGAAAATTCTTTTCTTTGAGGATATTGAATATTGACCCCCCACTCTCTTCTAGTTTGTAGGGTTTTTGGTGAGAGGTCTGCTTTGAGTCTGATAGGCTTCCCTTTATGGGTAATGTGACCTTTCTCTCTAGCTGTCCTTAGAATTTTCTCCTTTATTTCAACCCTAGTGAATCTACTGATTATGTGTCTTGGAGTTGCTCTACTTGAGGAATATCTTTGTGGTGTTCTCTGGATTAGCTGGACTTGAGTATTGTCCTGCCTTACTAGATTAGGAAAGTTTTCCTGAATAAGATCCCGAAGAATATTTTCCAACTTGGATTCATTCTCTTCATGACATTCAGGTATACCTATCAATCGTAAATTAGGTCTTTTCACATAGTCCTATATTTCTTGGAGACTTTGCTCATTCCTTTTTACTCTTTCTTCACGGATCTTGTCTTCTCATTTCATTTCATTAAGTTGGTCTTCAACCTCTGATATCCTTTCTTCTGCTTGATCAATTCGACTGTTAAAACCTGTGCATACTTCACGGAGTTCTCGTATTGTATTCTTCAGTTCCATTAATTCACTTATATTCCTCTCTAAATTGTCTATTCTCGTTAGAATTTCGTCAAACATTTTTTCGAGGTTCTTAGTTTCTTTACATTGGGCTAGAACATGTTCTTTTGGTTCACTAAAGTTCCTTATTATCCACTTTCTGAAGCCTAAATCTGTTAATGGAACGCACTCGTTCTCCATCAGGCCTTGTTCTCTTGTTGATGAGAAACTGTGATCACCTGTAGGAGAGGCATTCTGATCTTGGGTATTCTCAGCCTTTTTACACTGATTTCTTCCCTTCATTGTGAGTTCATCCACCTGTCGTCTTTGTAATTGCCTACTTTCAAATTAGGTCTCTGAGTGGACATGCAACTTGTTGATTCCCAGCGCCGAAATCTGAGCAACCCACTGTGCCGGCCAAAACAGCGGCATCAAGATTCGTGGCGCTTTTCTGCCCGGGAAACTCCGGTCTGGCTTCCCTCTTGAGTCCCTTCTTCAATCAGGTAAATGGGCGACTCTGCCTTCCCGGAGCTCCAAACATCGATCAGTCCTGTTTACTCTGCACCAAGAACCGCCATGCCTGGGGGCTGGCAAAACCACGACGCTGGCCACAAGAGTCGCCCTGGCGACCCGTGGGACTCCTCCACTGGGAATCTTCCGGTCCGTGGGTAACAAAAATTCATCTGAAAGTGTGGCGTCCTCTCGTTCTGTGCGTTTTCTCTGGGAGCTACAATCCCGAGCTGCTAGTGATCAGCCATCTTGGATCTCGCAAACTCCGTGTTCATTTTCTTAATTGTGGTGACTGTTTCACAGGTATATATATAGTCAAAACATATCCAATAGTATAAACAGACACAATTTTTGAATGCCAGTTATACTTTTTTTTCTTTGAGACAGAGTTTTGCCCTTGTTGCCCAGGCTGGAGTGCAATGGCGTGATCTTGGCTCACTGCAACCTCTGCCTCCCAGTTCTCTGCCTCAGCCTCCTGAGTAGCTGGGATTACAGGCATGTGCCACCACACCCGGCTAATTTTGTATTTTTAGTAGAGACGAGGTTTCACCACATTAGGCAAGCCAGTCTTGAACTCCTGACCTTAGGTGATCCACCTGCCTCAGCCACCCAAAGTGCTGGGATTACAGGCATGAGCCAACACACCCAGCCTCAGTTATACCTTAATAAAGCTATTAAAAATAGGAATTAACCATGAAGTCCAGTTTGTTGGAAAAAAGAAATGACAGAACTAAAAACTGGAAGAAAATGGTGTACAAGATAGGAGGGAGTGATGGGAGTTAAAGGGTTTGGTGATTCTGTATTATTTGAGGAAAAATTAAGGAATGTGAAAATATTAACTGTAGTCTTTGTTGAAAATCTATGTATAATACAAAGTTCAAGATTCAAAATAGAGGATCATGACCTCCATAGTGTAGAAGGAGAAAGAATGGCATAAGAAAACAAAAGTAGGATGGGTGCAATGGCTCATGCCTGTAATCCTAGCACTTGGGGAGGCTGAGCGAGGTGGATCATGCAGTCAGTACTTCAAGACCAGCCTGGCCAAGATGGTGAAACCCCATCTCTACTAAAAATACAAAAATTAGCCTGGTATGGTGGCGGGTGCCTGTAATCTCAGCTACTTGGGAGGCTGAGGCAGAGAATTGTTTAAACCCAAGAAGCGGAGGTTGCAGTGAACCGAGATGGCACCACTGCACTCCAGACTAGAGACAGAGCAAGACTCCGTCTCAAAAAAAAAAAAAAAAAAAAAAGGAAACAAAAATAGAACTTAGTCAATCCCAAAAGGCAAGAAAGAAAGACAATAAGGAAAGGGCCCCTGGTTTTATCTCTTTCTGTCCCATCCCATGTGTCATTGCAGATGGGCAGATCTGCTGCTTTTGCGTCAGACTTGGGGCCTCGGCACTCATATCCAGCTGTGCGAGGTGCCGTCCCAGCTGTCAGCCCCGGGTGCCTGCCTATCTCACCTTGAAGTGATACTGTTGGAGAGCTCTTCCCTGCGCCTGGGAAGACTCCGCCAAAGCACATCGCAGCCCCCCTGAATGTCTCAGGCGCTTTCCACCTTCTCTGTTTCTGTTTTCTTTCCCCCATATGCCCCTCCCTCACCCACTTCCTGGATGAATTTAGAAATTTCTCCTTAATAGACCTCAGTGGATTAGAACCATAGTTTCCAATTCTTTGTCGAGAGTAAGGTGGGGAAGAGAGGGCTTAAATCATCCATTTTGGTGGTAAAATGTTTCTTTTTGGCTGGGCGCAATGGCTCACACCTGTAATCCCAGTACTTTGGGAGGCCAAGGCGGGTGGATCACTTAATGTCAAGAGTTCAAGACCAGCCTAGTCAACATGGTGAAACCTTGTCTCTACTAAAAATACAAAAATTAGCCCGGTGTGGTGGTGTGTGCCTGTAGTCCCCCCAGCTACTGGGGAGGCTGAGGCAGAAGAATCGCTTGAATCCAGGAGGTGGAGGTTGTAGTGAGCCAAGATCGCACCACTGTACTCCAGCCTGGGTGACAGAGCAAAAACTCCATCTCAAAAAAAAAAGTTTCTTTTAAGGAAATAGATGGACTGGTAAATGATAGTTTGTTATTTTTGTTATATTTACTGTCCCAATTTGGCAAAACTAAATGTTTGCAATTCTTCAATATTCCTCCATTTTTTTCTGAAGTTTTACCTCCCAACAAAAGTCCCCAAACTGGAAACCCTCATTCTCAGGGTAGGTGAGCAGTGACTTGTTGCATTCTTTCGTTTTAAGGGTATTGAATAGAATCTAACATAAATACCAAAGACTGCAGATCTGAGTATTCGTGTACAAACTTAAAACCAAGGTGTATCCAAATGGGGGATTGCCAAGTGGCAACTGGCAAGGGAGTGGTCTTTCTCCCCTGCCTGTCAGGAAGGAGCTGGGCCCTCTTGGTGGTACTGTGGGAATAAGAGAGCGTCTCTGAATAATATTTGCATGTCTCATAAATCCATTGAAACTTGGAATTCCATGGATGCCAATCCTAGGTTGCCTGGGAGAGAGCTCTGCCTCACAAAAGATGTCCATATATGTAGCCTCGTCTGCGAATGGAAAGGATGGGAGTGGGATGGCCCAGCTGACCACCTCCTGGTTCCCACGAAGCCCTGGCTGCAGTAGGTGAGGAGGAGGGTTCTTTCCTTTCAGGGAAACCTCAGCCAGGGGATTTTTTTCAGGGGGGAAGCCTGCTTTTGATGCATTTCTGGGGTGCATTTTGACAGTGTATGTGCCCAGGTCCCAGCAGAAGATGTGGGACCATCTGAAACTTGCTGCTCCCTACGTCCCAAACACCTTGGCACACACAGTGCATGGAGCCTGGGTACAGCCCGCAGAGCTCAGGCCTGGGAGCTCCCTCTCCACCTGGAGAAGGTAGTTGGTGCAACCCCAGCCCAGGGGCCTCGGGCACTGGCTGGCACCTTCTGATCAGCTGCTTTTGCTTCATCAGACCAGCTCCACCTCCACCCAGTCCTCCCGGCCCTCGAGGTTCTGATCACAGGGGCATTACTGCACTGTTTCTCCTGCCTTTCCTGCAGCGACAGGTTAAGAGGACTTCAAGGAACACTGACTGCAGGGCCCTGGTGGGCGGGAAATTGGTGCTGCCACTCCAGAAAACTGTTTAGCAAGAGGCATCAGTAACTTCAAAAAGGTTCACTCCCTATGATCTGGCACTTCCACGCATGCAAATCCTTCTTTAAGAAATCTCCCAGCTGTGTGCGGTGGCTCATGCCTGTAATCCCAGCACTTTGGGAGGCCGAGGCAGGTGGATCACTTGATGTCAGGAGCTCAAGACCAGCCTGGGCAACATGGTGAAAACCTGTTTCTACTAAAAATATGAAAATTAATGGAGCGTGATGGCACATGCCTGTAGTCCCAGCTACTTGGGAGGCTGAGGCAGGAGAATCGCTTCAGCCTGGGAGGCAGAGGTTGCAGTGAGCCAAGATGGCGCCATTGCACTCCAGCCTGGGGGACAGAGCAAGATTCCATCTCAGAAAGAAAGAGAGAGAGAAGGAAAAAGGAAGGAAGGAAGGGAGGAAGGAGAAAGAAAAAGAGAGAGAGAAATCTCCTCCCAATGCAGATAAAGCCCCAGGCAAAGATTCACCCACACTTATTTACAATAGCAAAAATGGAAGCAAATTAAATACTGAGTGATAGAGGATCAGTTAAATAAATTGAGACATAGTGATAGAATGGAATATGCAGCTGACAAACGTTTTATTTATAAAAGGTTTGTAAAACAGAGAAGTGCTGGAATAAAGTGATGGAATAATGAAGTGGGAAAGGCAGGATACGAAGTTGTATATACAAGATAATTGCTCTGTAGAAAGAACACTAGCAAATCATGTGGAGAAGAAGAGGGTGGAAGGAAATATAACAAAATGAAATACTGCTTGTCTCTGGTGAGGCTATGGGTGACATTTTTTTCTTCCTTTTCTTTTTTGTTTCCATCTTTACGAGTTTTGCAAACTGAACAACTCCTTATTTCGCTTTTTAAAGGAAATAGGGCCAGGTGCAGTGGCTCACGCCTGTAATCCCGGCAATTTAGGAGACTGAGGCAGGAGGATCATTTGAGGTCAGGAGTTCGAGACCAGCCTGACCAACATGGTGAAACACCGTCTCTACTAAAAATACAAAACTTAGTCGGGTGTGGTGATGTGCACCTGGAATCCCAGCTGCTCGGGAGGCTGAGGCAGAAGAATCGCTTGAACCTGGGAGGCAGAGGTTGCAGTGAGCAAGATCACCCCACTGCACTCCAGCCTGGGCAACAGAGCAAGATTCTGTCTCCAAAAAAAAAAAAAAAAAAAAAAAAGGGGGGGAGAGAGAAAGAAAAGAAAGAAATAGTAGTAGTACTACTTTACCCCCACCCCCAGCGCCTTCTCCAGGGGCTGGCTGGACTCAGAGTCCCCTTCAGGTATCTGCCCTGTTCCTACTCCCCTCTGTTGCCTACTCTCCTTTCTAGCCACCAGAACCCATAGGCGAGTAACCCTTTCTAGACGAGGAAGGAGCCAAGGTTTTCTATCATTTTTCCAAAGGCAAGAAGGCATGGCCGGGGAGGGAGAATGGAAAGGCAAGCACTCTCTCCCAGTCCTGGGCTTACGCCTCCAATGTGCACCTGACCTGACCTGAGCCTGGACTTAGGCAGACCTGAGGGAAGTCACCAGCTGGGTCATGGTGTCGTGGACAGAGCAGATCTTATGGGGGCAGGTGGGAGACACCACACCCCAAATGCAGACTCTAAGCTAGAGGGGTCTGAGTGTTCATCAGGCCCACTGGCCCTCAAACTCAAGTGCAACAATCACTGGGCACTGTTAGAAATTCAGAGTCCTGCGCCAAGCCCCAGAGATAGTTTTGGCAGGTCTTGGTGGGGCGCAGGAATCACACTTTTCACAAGCTTCCTGAAGGGCTGGGGGTGCGGGTGGTTCACAGAGAAGCTCGAATCCCAGTCTCACCCCAGCCTGCTCCTCCTCATCACCAGCTGATGCAGGAACCCGTGGGACTGAGTCTGAGGACGCCAGGGAGGGAGGAGAAGGTGGGGTCTGCAGCGGGAGGAAGGCAGGGTCTGACGCTGGGCACGAAGCCCAGGGGAGTTCCTGGGGCAGATAGAAACTCAGACCAGATCCTCTGAGCCTTGCCTGGCCCTGCTGAGGGTCTTCAGCCGGTTGCCCTGGCCAGGGGTGGGAACATATCAGGGATGTCCCAGTCTCCAGCGGGAAGGGCAAGGCCACCACTCTGGGCTCCAGGGCTGACAAATGCTTGGAGGTCTGGCCGGAGCATGCGGGAGGAGCGCTTGGGGAAGGTGGGGAGAGCCTGGAGTCTGGGCAGCTGGACTCTGAGGCTGAGGCAGAAAACTTTCGGGAGTCGGTGCAGATCCAGCTACCCTGCTTCACAGCCGGCCTTCACCTAGGAGGGCCTCCTGCCTTACGCTGAGACAAACTTCGAGAAGCTCAGATCCTCCTCAGACGTGTGGAGTGGAGGCGATACCATGTCCCCCTCGGGAGCCTGGGAAGCGGCTTCCTCTTTCTCTGTGGTCTGTAAAGACAACAGTGGGGTTTGGAGAGCAGAACCCAAATGAGGGGTGGCAGGTGTGAGAGGTGGTCCCCAGGTAGCTGCTGCACCCGCCCCTCTGCAGGGGCACAGGACCCAACGACATCTCCCCAGAACCCCCAGGCTTTGACTCATGGCCTCTCATATCCCCAGTCCGTCCATCCCCGGGGGCGCCCTCAAGGCCCCAGGCTGGGTTCTGACGCAGACGTGGCCGCCCAGCAGCCCACAGCTCTGTCAGCTGGGACTCCCAACCAGCTATTCAGGAATTTTCTGGACGGGAAGAAAGACAATGTGAGGTCAAAAGCCTTGGCTTCTCGGGTGAAATGGGCTTGGCCCACGGCTGCGAGGGGGCAGGTGGGCGGATGCGGGGGTGTGGGGTTTGGGGAGCGGATGCGGAGGAAAGGCCTTCTTCCACTTCCTCGCATGTCTGAGTGGAGGCAGGCGAGGTGGCTCCGCAGCCCCTCCCCGTCCTGGGCCCTCTGTCCGTACCTGGCTTAGATACTGGATCTCTGTGTAGAGGCTGGCAGAGGGCTCGGGGATGGCGAGAGGCCCCATGGGCTCTGCAAAGCTGATCCTGGCGTCCTCTGGGTCCTGGCCATTCCCCAGCGGCTGTCACAGAGACTTGGTCAGAACAGCCTGTTCTTGGCAGCAAGGAGGGTCTACGAGCCCAGCCAAGTCCAAGCGAGAGGAGGGAAAGGTGGGAGGGGGTGGCAAGGTGGGAGGCACCAGGAGGGAAAGAACACTTAAGCTCCTCCGTGGCTCTGCCACTTCCTACCCCTCAGGGTGACCTTGGACAAGCTGTCTAACCTCTCGGAAGCCCAGTTTCCTCAGCTGCGAAACTGGGTAAGAATTTGTCTTTTGGGATTATAATATTCATAATAGCATCCTGCCACTCAGCCAATGAGAACTTCTGGAATGACTGATTTGTTTTCATTACATTCTATTCTGTAAAGCAGAAAGATGATGCAAGCTGCAGGTTCTCTGTGACCAGCTAGGAGACAGCAAAGTTGGACACTCCAAAGATTCATTGAATAACAAGAGGCACATGAAAAATTCTTGAGATGATGGGTCTGAGCAATCCATTATCAATCAGATGAAGAGACCATGGCCCAGGGAAGAGAGCAGGTAGTCCAGGGTCAGTGGGGAAGCCCATATTCTGACCCGGGCCCGGCTGCTCCCATGGGTCCTTAGATCAGGAATGCCAGGCCCATGATCTCAAGCTCCCTTTCCCTAGCAGGTGGGCAGAGCAGAGGCTGGAGCCGGCCAAGGCCGCCAGCCAAGACTCCCAAGGCCACAGGCTGCCCTGAGGTTTCCTGCACAGCGAATCCCACGGTCCAATGGGCACTGATACCAGAGAAAGAAACTCTCATTTTCTGGGCATCTGTGGGGTATATCATCTCACTCTTTCCTACTTACGAGCATGTGAGCTATGGCAACAGGGGCTCAGGGAGCGGATGCAACTTGCTTGACATCACACAGCTGGCAAATGGCTGGGCTGGGACTCATGCTGGAAACTGTCTGACCGCAGACCCAAGCTCTTTCCCTGTACCCTGCTGCCATCCTGGCAAGGCGTGCGACGCATTTCTCTTGGGCTCAGTGTCTGTGGTCTACTAATCAGCCAGCTAGGTACACTTCCCTCAGTACCTAGCTTCTCTCAATACCTAGCTGCCGGGGATGGGGGCAGAGGTGTGGATATTTGAGCCATCTCTTGTTAGAAATGCAGAGATGAAGGCTGGGTGTGGTGGCTCACGCCTGTAATCCCAGCACTTTGGGAGGCTGAGGCTGGAGGACTGCTTGAGCTCAGAAGTTTGGGACCCACCTGGGCCACATAGTGAAACCCCATTTCTCTAAAACTTTAAATTAAAAAGATAAAAAATATACTAAAGAAAAAAAGAAACACAGGGATGACATATTCAGTCTTCTGGGGACAAGGTAGGAATTGGAGCAGAATTCCCTGGGGGAAGTGTGGCTGGCAGATGAGGGGATGAGGGGACTGAGAGCGGTAAGGCAATTCCCAAATACTGCCACTCAGGGCTCTTGTCCCTCCTAGCCGCGTCCGTGGTGAGGACAGAGGGGCCCTTGGTGTATGGCAGAGCTGGGGCTAGACCAGAGGACTCCTGACATCAGACCCATGAATCCATATTTTTAGCTTTGCAATTTGGTCATAACCCAGCCACTGCTGACCCTGGACCACCAGCAGCTGCAGAAGCATCACCTGTTCCAGGGTGACCAAGTTTGAGGAAAGAGCCTCGTGGTACAGAGGCCAAACCGCACACCCAGGCAGCAGTGAGGCCCACTACCGCATGTCCCATGTGATTCACAACCTCTCCCCTGCGCTCTGCCTCCACTGTGGATGATCGGTCCTGTTCCAGCAAGCACAGAGCCATTTTCTGGGTTGCTAAATATGCAAGATATATATCAGAGCTCGTTTCTAGGTACTAGTAATAAACGTGGCAAAGAAAGAGGGAAGTCTTGGGTAGCCAGGGCTGAGTTCTGATCTGAGCTTAGCAGGCTATTCGTTTCCAGGAGTGAGGGTCTGCAGCTGTCCCAAGCTCTTTCTCCTGAGTCTGGGGGAGGGGTCTTGGGCTGTGAACTTGGCGCCATTCCTCAAATCCCTCCTACTTCAGTGCAGCGGGGTGGAGGACGCAGAGGGCGCTGCAGCCAGCCTCACAGACCTCAGTCAGTTTCCCAGGTTCTGCCTCTTTCAGGCTGGGTCACTGTGGGCAAGTCCCTTTTCTCTCTGAGCCTCTATTTCTTCATCTGCAAAATGGGGGAAATAATAATGCCTACCTCGTGTAATTATGAGGATTCAATGGCGTCTGTAAAGCCCCTAATACGTAGTAGGTGTTCAATAAAAAAAAAAAAAAAAAAAAAAACATGAGGCGGATGAATGGATGGATGGCAATCCTTTCAGCAAGATCTCTTTGGGAAAGAAAATGCCGGTCTGACCCCTAACACTTCCCTCAGGGTTTTCACACCCCTGTGAGGCTCTCTCAAGGTATAAGTAATACACCCCCTCATTCTCTTTGACCTGAATGTGGGCAAAGAAAACCCCAGGCCCCTTCAATTCCACCTCCAGACTCTGCTAAAACCTATGGAGAGGCCACAAGGGAAATAAGAAAAAGAGGGCCGCGCCTGATTGTGTTTGCAGGGTTCTTGCCTCTGACCCTCCTGGGCTGCTCTGTTCCATCGTTCCCTCAACAAGGGCCAGCCCCTCTGACTGCTGGCCCTGTGCCCCTTACTGTCCCCTCCCTCTTCAGCAGAAGCAGGGTCAGGTACCTCGGCAGAAAAAGCCCAAAGCAGCCCTTCCCAGGGTGGCCGGAAGGCAGCAGCGTGGGAGCTGTGGCTGGTACAGGAGCTCTCAGCCTCCTTGGACCCCAGCCCCTCCTCCAGCGCTAGGTGCGGTGAGCCCCAGGTCCCAGGCCGCAGAGCCAGGAGGCTGGGTTTGGAGGCAATCAGTGGCACCCCTGTCCGACCATCCACGTGTCTCCGTGACTTTTCCCTCACTCCCCTCCGCCACCCTTGGCCCTGTTGAGCTTCCTGAGACGACAACAACTGCTTCCTATAACAGCCCAAAGTCCCATTCCCACCCAAGTCCTCCCTGGGGGACCAGGCCTGAGTCTTTTGTCCTCACTGGCGCCAGGAAAGAAGGCAATGACAGCCCCCTTTTCCTGCCCTCGTGTTTAAAGGAATGAGTGGAGGCATCTCAGTCAACAGTGGAGGGAGGAGGGCCCAGGTGGGGATTCTGTGTCCTGAACCGCGATGCCGAAGCTCCCGCGCAACCCAGGCTGGAGCCCAGGCCTCGGAGGGCACAGTCTCTCCTTGCAGCAGTAGCCTTGGGGCAGGTTCCCTGCTCCTGACAATGGGCACGGGGACCCCTATTGTCTTGCCCCCTGGTTCCCAGGGCACCACCCTCAGCCTGGGTCCTAGGGCAGCCATGCTACCTTGGTCTCAGAGCCAAGGAAGGCTCAGAGAAAACATGAGGGCATTCTGGAAAGAGAAGAGCGGGGAGTCAAGAAATCTGGGTCCTGTTCTCCATTTGGGCCACCACCTGCTGTGTGACCACGGCAAGGCCTTTACCCTCTCTGGGCCTCAGTTTCATCTTTTGCAAAAGCACACTAGAGTTTGTAGCATTGCCAGAGTCCCTGGACCCCACTCCTGGAGGGTTCATCTGGGGCTGGGGCCCTCACCCCTGGGTGTTCTGAAAGGGGATTTGCTTCAAACTGAGCGAAAGATCGGGCTAGAGATCTCAAAGGCTTCCTCTGGACCCAGATCTGATGTTCTGTGATTCTCAAAGGTGGGATGGAAAGAAGGTGCCTGGTGAAGACGCTCACATGGATCCTAGTGTCCACCCTGCCTGGCACCCAGAGGGAAATCAGGTTCCTACCTGTAAGTCCCCTATGGGCACTCTGTCCAGCTCACACCCTGAAGGGCTGATCTTGGGGCAGGAATCTGTGTGAGCCCCAAGGCATGGAGGGTCAGGTAGGAAGTCACAGAGGCAGAGCCAGGAATCCTGACTCCCAGCCCCACGGGGATCCTAGCTTGGGCTTCCATATGCCTCTGTCCTTACCAAGTGTGAGAGGCAGACCTCGTTCCTCTGTGTTTCTGTGGCCAGTTGAGCTGAAAGAGATGTAGAAGGAGGAGCCCCTTGAAGTCAGGAGTAGTGAGGAACGGCCTGTAGCTGCTCCCAGAGAGGTGGACTGGGCCCCTTGCACATGGGAGCAGGGGCTTCCCCGAGGCAGGAGGCAGCCAGACGGGCAGAGGAGCCCCTTCCAGCTCAGACCTTTGGGAATGACCCAATCTTCCTAGATCAGCTCATGGAGATGATCTCATGAGGGCCGGAAACTGGCTGGGAAAATAAATCTGTGTGCTAAGGACATAGCTTCTTCAGCCATAGTGTGCACATAGGACCCCCTGGACATTTTCGTACAGCGCAGAGTCTAGTTCAGTAGTCTGGGGTGAGGGTCTGAGGGTCTGCATTTCTAGCAGGCTATCAGGGGTTGCCGCTGCTGCTGGCTGGTGATCACAGTTTGAGAGGCAAGGTGCTAAGTGGCTCTGAGGCTGTGACCAGGAATGCTCCCGCCCTGGACTCCTCAGAGGGGACCTGGACAAAGCCCACATTTCCTCCTAGAAGCCACTCGTGGAAGAGACAGAAAGTGGGCCCAGGACTCCCCCGTGGTCATGTCCATGGGGATGACATTGTGATGATCTTCCTGGCTCCACCACTTCCTAGCTATGCAAAGGGCGAGCTGCGTAACCACTCTGTCTCCGTGTCTCCCCCTGGAAAATGGGTGTACTCCCCAGAAAATGGGTGTACTTCCCTGGAAAATGGGTGTGCTCTCCCGGAAAATGGGTGTGTTCTCCAGTGTGGAGGAGATTAAATGGGATAAGCGAGATAAGCTGGGATAGTGCCCGCCACATAGTAGCTCTTATTACTGAGATTTCAGTTAATCCTTTTAGTCTTTGCCATCAGAACAGGAGCCAGGAGCCACACACGGCCATCAGGCACTGAAATGTGACTACTTCACATTAGACTGGGTTTTGATGCCTCAATATGAAAAACATGAAAGTAGAACATGTATTATTGATCTTTTCTTTTCTTTTCTTTTTTTTTTTTTTTTTGAGATGGAGTCTTGCTTTGTCATCAGGCTGGAGCACAGTGGCGCGATCTTGGCTCACTGCAACCTCCGCCTCCAGGGTTTAAGCGATTCTCTTGCCTCAGCCTTCCCAGTAGCTGGGACTACAGGCACGTGCCACCACGCCTGGCTAAATTTTTGTATGTTAAAAAAAAAAAAGAAAAGGCTGGGCATGGTGGCTCACGCCTATAATCCCAGCACTTTGGGAGGCCGAGACAGGTGGATCACGAGGTCAAGAGATTGAGACCATCCTGGTCAACATGGTGAAACCCCGTCTCTACTAAAAATACAAAAATTAGCTGGGCATGGTGGCGCATGCCTGTAATCCCAGCTACTCGGGAGGCTGAGGCAGGAGAATTGCTTGAACCCAGGAGGCGGAAGTTGCGGTGAGCCGAGATTGTGCCATTGCACTCCAGCCTGGGTAACAAGAGCGAAACTCCTTCTCAAAAAAGGAAAAAAAATTTTGTGCGTTAGTAGAGATGGCATTTCACCATGTTGGCCAGGATGGTCTCGATCTCCTGACCTCATGATCCGCCTGCCTCAGCCTCCCAAAGTGCTGGGATTACAGGTGTGAGCCACGGCGCTCCGCCATCATTGATATGCTCATATTGATTCCATATCGAAATGATAATGTTTTGGATATGTTGGATAAACTACATTATTAAAATTAACTTCACTAGATTGGGCATAGCCATGCCTGTAGTCCTAGTTACTTGGGAGGCTGAGGCAGGAGGATCACTTGAGCCCTGGAGTTCAAGGGTGCAGTGAGCCATGATCACATCACTGCCCTCCAGCCTGGGCGACAGAGTGAGACCCTATCTCTAAAAAATAAATAATTAAAATAAAATACATTTAATGGCACTAGTTGTTGTTGTTTTTTTTAAACTTTTAAAAATGTGGCTACTTGAAAGTTTTAAATTACATTTGTGGCTTGTATTCTATTTCTGTTTGATGCGTATCTGTGATTTTAGGTAAATAAGGCTTAGGGCAGTTAGGTGACTTGCCTTAGGTTGCACAGCTCAAAAGTGGTAGAGCTTGGATTTGAGCCTCGGCCTATGGGAGGGACTGAGCAGCACTAGAGACCCAGTGGCAGGAGTGGGGTCACCTTGTCTGTTCTGCTCAAGTTCAAGTGCGTGGCCCTGCATTGCCCCTGGCAGTTGGTTCCCACACAAGGAGTTGGCAATCTCTGGGATTGCCGGGAATTCCCTGCGGTCAGTAGGTAGAGAAGTGCTTGATCAGTTCAGACAGGCAGGAAGAAGCTGAGAACCCTTCATTCTCCCATTTCCCCTTGTGAATTGCTTTCCTAAGGTTGACGGTCTCATGGGTCCCTCAGAAGGAAGGGCACAGCTCCTGACGCCCATATCTTAGATGGACATGCTGAGGCCCACAGGGTCTTTCCAGGGCTGGGTGTGGAGCTGTAGGTCTCAGTGAGGCCCTGGCCCAGTGAGCCTCTCCCCTTCCTCCCACCCACCTTCGCTTACTTTTCTTTCTCCTCCGGAGCAGATGGCTGCCGAAGGCGATTAGGCCTGCGGCTCCCAGAAGGCTCAGCAGCACCAGGACTGGGGCCAGGATGCGGACCAATGGGATGGACAACCTGGAGATGAGACACAAGGAGCCTAGTGGCTGTTACCAGATAAGCCAGAGTCTATGTCCTTTGGGGGTCCCAGGTATAGGCTGAGAAAGCCAATCCCTAGAGTGAAATCCAATTCAATGCAGCAAAGGCTTGCGGGGGCGGGGTGGGGAGTAGGAGTGTTTAGTGCTATTGGCTCTTGACAAATATTTAATTAACACAGACCCTGAAACCAGGCTGCCTGGGTTCAAACTCTAGCTCTGCCACCTTCTAGACCTTGGGTAAGTGACTAAACCTCCCAGGGTGTCAATTTCCTCCTTTGTAAAATGGCTGTGGTGAGGATCAAACAGGTCAGGATGTGTAAAGCGCTTAGTTCAGAGCCAGATACATGCCAGGCACCCTGTCACTGTTAGCTGTCAAATTCCACAGTCCCTGTGTAACTAGGTAGGAGTGGCCCAATTTCACCCTGGAGAAACTGACATTTGAAGCAATGAGTGACTTGCTAGGTCACCCAGTGGTGTGAAGGGAAATTCTCAGAGGCTTGTGTCTGGGCTGGTGTCACTGGCACTGGCATGGGGGGCATCCTGGCATTCTAACTGTGAGTCAAGCCATATCCTTTGTCTCTCCCAAGGAGATCAGAGTGCACTAGGGGCCACGACATCCCATCAGCCCTGTCTGGCATGGAAGGCGCCACTGCCTCCATTGCCAACCCCAGGGTTCACTTTCAGCAGGGTCTGAACTTGCCAGCAGTTGCCTGGATGTTGATAGCTGAATGCAGTTACAACCCCCAAGAACCAATCCTTCAGGCTGGGACTCCAGTTGTAAGGAAAAAAGTTGCTTTCTTTTGGATTCTGAATTTTCATGCTCAGCACAGGGCTTGGTGCAAAGTATATAGGCAGGAGCCCCCGACTGGGGTGGCTGTGCCTGAGGTGGGGGCAGGGAGAGATGTGGGGGCTGGGACCCTGGTGACACTTCACCCTGGATAGGCAGCAGGGCTGCTGGTCCTACAGTGCAAGTTGTCCACTGCTCAAGGGCCACAGCTGCAGGCTGTGGCCATGACAAGTGGATGCGTCCACTTAGAGGAAAGAGCACTGGGTTCCTATTTGCTCAAAGGCACCTTATAGGTTAGTGATGGCCTGAAAGGGGACATGGGTGCCCTGGGGCTCACCTGGGCTCAGAGCTGCTGCTGCTGAGAGCAGGACTGGCGTCCTCAGCTGAGGTGGAGTCCAGGTGCAGGAAGGGGCGGGAGCTCCCTGCAGGAGGAGAGGTCACTGCGTGAGGAGAGGTCGCTGCGTGAGGAGAGGTCGCTGTGTGAGGAGAGGTTGCTGCGTGAGGAGAGGTCACTGCGTGAGGAGAGGTTGCTGCGTGAGGAGAGGTCGCTGCATGAGGAGAGGTCCCTGTGCACTGTGAGTTTCTTTCGTGCCCATAACGGGAGGTCCCTGGGAATGGAGTGGCCTCGGCCACTGTCTTCCCCTGCTTGGCTGTGGTTACTGCTGGGTAGAGTCCAGGAGAAGCTACAAGTCCAAAAGCAATGCCTCAGCATCCTTCCTGACCCTTGCATCCCAGCATCCCCGACCTCTGACCCTTCACCCCTGCACCCTAGCCTCCCTGGGACCAATTTCTCAGAACATCCCCAGCTAAAGGACACCCCAGTAAGCAAACAGATCTAGATGGAGTCATTTTAAGGAAGGAGACCGTAGATCAGGCACACCCCACACCTGTGCATAATGTTCAGTCTCTTTCTCTGTCTGCAGCCTGCTCCCTCTGTGGGGAGGCACAATCACTCCCCTTCCCCACTGCCATGACCCCTTCTGGTGACCATTCCTGCCTTCCCCTGCAGTCCCAGCCAACTGTCACCTCCTTCCTCACCAGAAGGGCAGGCTCTCCTATCACCACCATGTGCCCACCCCCCACCACCCATGCCTCAGTAACGCCTTGACCTCCTTCTGCAGCCATGAGGCCAGGCAGGGCAGGGTGGCAGGGATGAGTCCAGAGGTCAGGGCCTAAGGCCCCGTCTTTCTGGCTTGCCCCTGAGACTCTGGATGGCACAGACAGAACACAAGCTTTGAGGTCAGACTGTGACCACTTCTGGGCTCTGCTGCTTCCTATGTGACCTTGAGTGAATGACCTAACCCTGCTGAGCCTCCTGTTTCACAGCTGGGCAACCCAGCTCCCAGGCTTGTGGGACACCTAGGTGGCCATAAAGCATCGTGTCTGAGGCCTGGCGCGGTGGCTCAGGTGGGCAGATCATGAGGTCAGGAGATGGAGACCATCCTGGCCATTGTGAAACCTCATCTCTACTAAAATACAAAAAATTAGCTGGACGTGGTGGCACATGCCTGTAGTCCCAGCTACTCAGGAGGCTGAGGCAGGGAAATTGCTTGAACCCAAGAGACAGGTTGCAGTGAGCTGAGATCGCACCACTACACTCCAGCCTGGTGACAAAGCAAGACTCAGTCTCAAAAAAAAAAAAAAAAAATGCGGCCGGGCGCAGTGGCTCACGCCTGTAATCCTAGCGCTTTGGGAGGCCAAGGTGGGTGGATCACCTGCGGTCAGGAGTTCAAGACCAGCCTGGCCATCATGGAGAAACCCCATCTTTAAAAAAGAAAAAGAAAAAGAAAAAAAAAAAACATCATGTCTGGTACCAGGCAGGCACTCACTGGCTGCTTCTGTAAGAAGGGTGGCAAGGGACAGGGACGGAATCGCCATTCACTCACTCAATCCTGGGGACTGGGTTTGCTGAGCTTTTGCCTTGGGCTGCAGGCTTGTCGCAGCCATACGCTGGAAGGTTGGAGAAGGAGAGGGAGGACAGCAGGGTCCTAGAGGAAAGGGAGAGGCTGCTCTCAGGGGCGGCACCACTCTGAACCCCTTTTCCTTCCTTGGGAGCAACTGGCAGCTCTCCTACCCACCACCTGAGCACAGAGCACTGCCATCTTTCACCTCGGCCAACCAGGAGCCACGTGGCGGGTTCCGGCAGGTCCCTGGCCCTCTCCTTCTGCAGCCCCCTTAGACTCTCTCCCGCCTAGCTCAGACCCTCAGCTTCCCCTGTCCCCACCTGCCTCTCAGCCTGCTTCTTCCCTGCCACCCTTCACACTATGCCAGTTTTGTCTCTAAAGTCTGTGTTGGATCCCATCCCTCTGCCTTAGAACAGTCAGTGCCTCTCCATTGCCTATAAGCCGAAGTTTTAACTTTTTAGCATGCCTTTCTTTTCCTTTTTCTTTTTTTTGTTTAGATGGAGTTTTGCTTTTGTTGCCCAGACTGGAGACTGGAATGCAATGGTATGATCTCAGCTCCTTGCAACCTCTGCCTCCCAGGTTCAAGTGATTCTCCTGCCTCAGCTTTCCGAATAGTTGGGATTACAGGCATGCGCCACCATGCCTGGCTAATTTTGTATTTTTAGTAGAGACAGGGTTTCTTCATGTTGACCAGGCTGGTCTTGAACTCCCGACCGCAGGTGATCTGCCTGCCTTGACCTCCAAAAGTGCTGGGATTACAGGCGTGAGCCACCGTGCCCAGCCTTTCACATGCCTTTTAAGGCCTCCTAAACTCAGGCTTCAGACCAGGCTCAGTGGCTCATACTTGTAATCCCAGCACTTTGGGATGCCAAGGCTGGTGGATCACCTGACGTCAGGAGTTCGAGACCAGCCGGATCAACATGATGAAACCCCGTCTCTACTAAAAATACAAAATTAGCTGGGCGTGGTGGTGTATGCCTGTAATTCCAGCTACTCGGGAGGCTGAGGCAGGAGAATTGCCTCAACCTAGGAGGCAGAGGTTGCAGTGAGCCACGATCACACCATTGCACTCCAGCCTGGGCAACAAGAGCAAAACTTCATCTCAAAAAAAAAAAAAAAAAAAACCCAAACTCAGGCTTCAAACCACCTTGTCAGCCTCTCCTCTTTCCCTGTTCGGTGCTCCAGCCATAGCGTTGTCCTTTATTCCCGACTAAGCCAGCCTCCTGCCCACCTCTGTGCCTTGGACTTGCTGTTCCTCTGTGTGAGCTGCCTTTCCTTTCCATCTCTGCCTAATGCACTTCTCTCTGTTCTTCAGCACAAGCTCAAGGTCAACTCCTCTGTAATGTCTTCCCTGGAGGCGGCGAATCTCCTTCTCCTTTGTGCACTCATAGTCCCCTGTGCGTGGCTCCCGTGGCGCTGATGCTCACTTACACTGCAATTTCTTGTTCACTGGGTCTACCTGCTAGGCTGAGACTCCTTGTGGGCAAAATGCCTATCCTTTGCGCCCAGCACAGTGGGCAGAAGCCTGATGCAACCAACCCCCCAGGAGCTACTCCAGTCCTCTGCTTCCCCAAGTCCATCTGTCACCGTCACCTCCCAGTCCTTGCTGACTGTGTATCCTGGACTCCCTCTTCTACAGATTGAGTATCCCTTATCCAAAATGCTTGGAACCAGAAGTGTTTCAGATTTCAGAATATTTGCCTTATATCTGCTGATTCAGCATCCCTAATCCAGAAATCTGAAATACAAAATGCCCCAACAAGCATTTCCTTTGTATGTGTCATGCTGGCATGCAAAAAGTTTCAGACTTTGGAGCATTTCGGATTTCTGGATTAGGAATACTCTATCTGTAACATTAGGTCAGTTTATTCTTGCATTTTTCTAAGTGATCAAATCTTTTTGCAAATAAAGAGTATTTATCTTTTCCTTTCCAACATTTATACTTCTTAATCTTGCATATTTCATTGCCTAGGGCCTTCAGGCAAAGAGGAGTAAAAGAAAATGATAGTAGACTGGTCGGGTGCGGTGGCTTATGCCTGTAATCCCAGCATTTTGAGAGGCCAAGCAGGGAAGATGGCTTGAGTCCAGGTGTTTGAGACCAGACTGGCCAATATGGTGAAACCGCACCTTGAAAAAAAAAATGACACAAATTAGCCGGGCGTGGTGGCTGTGCCTGTGGTCCCAGCTACTCTGGAGGTTGAGGTGGGAGGATTGCTTGAGCCTGGGAGGCAGATGTTGTAATGAGCCAAGATCATGTCACTCCACTCCAGTCTGGATGACAGAATGAGACCCTGTCTCAAATAAATGAATAAATAAATAAAAAGAAAAGAAATGATAGTGGGTACATTTGTCTTTTTCTGACCTTCCTAGAAATTCTCATGTTTCACCATACTCAGTGGCATGCTGAGATGGCTCGCACTGGCTCATAAGAGCTAATAGCTAACTTTTCAGCAATTGGTGAGGTAGTTGTTAAACTGTGGATGGCTGGAAATTGGCCATGGGAGGAGCATTGACACCACAGAAATTGAAAAACACTACAAATGAGAGCATCCCCCAGCCTGTTAAGCATTTACCAGCACACACTGTCATGAGGCTTCTTCATTTAATATCCCAACTGCCATCAGAGAGAGGCCAACAAAGTCTGAGCTGGGAGGGTAATGTAGTAATGTACACACTATATGCAAAGAACTACAAAGGAGGGTAAATGGAAAACACAGGTGAACTTGATCATAACTGGTGAAAATGACCTGTGAATACTGATACGAATTGGAAGAGGGAAGAGAGTCTCATAAATAATGAAGAACAGATTCAATGTGGTTTGATGCTGCTGCTATTTGGCAAGTTTAACTTTATTTCCCTAAATTAAAATAAAGATCCATGGAGAAAGGAATAAAATAGTAATAATGAGAGGATCTGTTGGTGGTGGGGCTGGGCCTGGGCTTGGGATATGTCCCAGCTATAGGACCAGGAGAGGAATAAAGCAGACATCAAAGCTGGAAATGATGGTGTTAGAATCCTGGTCCCACCGCTTCCTGCTGTGAGACCTTGGGCAAATCACTTAGTCTCTTGGAGCCTCAGTCCCTCATCTGTGAAATGGGGCTACAAAGACCTACCTCGCCCTCACTGGCCAGCAGACCAAGGCTCCCACTGCCCTGGTCCCTCTCTGGCTTCTTTCTCCTTAGCTCAACAGGTCCAGGTGGGGTTCTGGGCACCCAGAGAGGTGCTCTACCCTCTGCTCGGGCCCCATGGCTCCAGCCCCAGCCCCTTAGTGTCCCTGCATTTAACAATTCCTCCTTCAGGCACCCTACCCAGAGGCTGGTTCCCAAGCACTCCAGCACCTGTGCCTGGACTTCAAGATCGGGGGAGGTGGAGGCCAGGAGGGGAGAGTTGAGGGTACAAGCAGAGTGAGGCCAGCATGGTCAGGGCTCAGGTGTGGCTCTGTGCTCAGGAATATCTTGGACATCAGGCAAGGAGTCTTCTTTATCCCCTGATATGTCCATCTTGCACCCAACCTATGGAAATCTCCCTCCAGTACATCTGGGCAGAAAGGAAAGGCGCCGATCCCAGCACTGGACAGATCTGGGTCCAGTCCTGCTCTGACATCTACTAGTGGTACCCTGGGCAGCAAGAGCGAAAGAGTGGCCAAGACTTATGTGGCTCCCTCTGTGCCCCAGGTCTTGCTCAGCGCTTGACCTGCATGATCTCCCTGAGGCAATAAGGTTGGTACCAGGACTACGCCCCACCACCCCTCCCTCTTCCCTCTGCAGCGCCTGTCCCCAGCCCGGGGAAGGAGAGATATCTGTTACCTGCAAAGATGACCAGAGTGATCAGTGAAGTGTCATCTAAGCCCAGTTTTTCGACCCCACACCAGTACTTCCCAGCGTCTTTCAGGGTGAGGTCCCGCAGGGTTACAGTGAACGAGAGCTCCTGGCGGTTGTCACGGATGGACACCCTGCCCTCCGTTGTCTCCTGGCCTTCTTCTCCCGTATAGATGGTGCCGGCGCAGCGGGAGATGAAGAGGCCGACCTCCCTGCACCAGTACTTCCGGTGGTCCCTCAGCTTTTCCTTGTAGGTGCACTTCAGGGACACAGTGTCGCCTTCGAACCCGCTGATTTCCTTTAGACTCTTCAGGGCTTCATAACCTAAAGTCACAGCAGGAGTGGAGGTTGGAATAACCAGGATCCATGCACCAAGATCAAGGCCAGAGCTTCCATTTTAGGAGGAGGAAGGCAGGCTTTTCTTAGTCACCCCTCTGGGGACAGGCTTGGAAAGGCCAGTACTCCTCTCCCGCTCTGGGGCAGGGCTGCTGCTGTTTCCCTAACCCTGGCCCGTTGAGGAATGGGGTGGGGAGAGGCGTTGTAGATAGCCAGATAGCCAGGAGGGTTTCTGGGTTTTTGTTTTGTTTGTAGACAGGATCTCACTCTGTTGCCCAGGCTGGAGGGCAGGGCGCTCATGGCTCCCTGTAGCCTTGACCTCTGGGACTCAAGAGATCCTCCCACCTTAGCCTCCCACTAGCTAGGACTATAGGCGTGCACCCCAACGCCTGGCTAATTTTTTGTTTGTTTTTTCAAAGAGATGGGGTCTCACTATTGCCAGCTGAACAACTGGCATCAGTTGTAGGATGCATCCTGATTTTCAGTGTTAAAAGGTAAAGAAAAAAAAAGCAAAAGAATTGATGAAACGTGATCATTCTCCATCTCTCAGGGTCGTGGGGAGAGGCACGTAGAGATTCAACAAATATTTGCTGAGTTTAAAAGGACAATCAGATGGGGGTGTCTTGTCTGCCTCCAGGCTTGGCACAGGGTAGAAAAATTAAGATCAGAGAGGCACAGCCACCTCGCCAGGAGGGGAAACCCACGGGTCTGGGAGAAAACCTGGCTCTAGGTTCCAGAAACAGCAATCGCGCCCCGGCACCACCCGGCTCCCCTAGGGCTCAGGAGGCTGAGGATGGGTGGGGTGGGGCTATCAGGCAGTCAGGAGGTCCTTCCCCTGCAGACCCCAAGGGTGAACCCCACATCCCTCCCAAGACCCCCACCCCATCTCACCTGGGAGCACCAGGCAACCCCATAGCAGGACCAGAAGCCGCATTCTGGGCGCTGGACACCGCGGGAGCAGACGCTGGGAACTGTGAGCTGCTCTTTAGCCACGCGGGGCTTTAACTTCCTCTAGTCGCGTGAAACCAGGCTGAGGAAGCGAGGGGAGGGGCGTGCGGGTCACCCCGCCGCAAGCCCAGCGCGGGGCGCCGGGGGGGGGGGCGCCTCTGCCTTCCCTTAAATGACCGCCCACGCGTGCCTACCTCGCGGCTCACCTCCCAGGACTGAAAACCCACGCTGGTGCTTCTCTCTTAACCTGTGGTCCATGCACCCTAAGAGGTCTGGAAGTCGAATTCAAGGAATCCATGTATTTCGCATGGGAAAAAGTTACATATTGACTTTCACCGACTTTTAATGTTTAGTTTTTCCTCCTATTAGGAGTGTGCTGTTAGCAGTACCTGCAACTTTGTTACCATTTACAATCGCAGACACTGGCACATCAGGCTGTGGATATCTCGAAACGTCGTGTGTACTCCTCACTGCTTGGAAAATCATGAGTTACTAGACCTGCCCCCAGAGCTGGTTATTTACAGGGCTAATAATGAAACAGGGCTATTACTAGATTACATGTTGATAGTTTTGAGAATCATCTCACCAATATTAGTTCTTTTTTCAGCATATGTATTTTATTTATATACTTACGCGCTGTTATACTGAGAGAGGGGTCCATAAACTTCACCAGACTGTCGTGTGGTTGGTGGGACAGAAAGAAGCTGCCCCTGGGGCAAGGTCCCTGGCCCTTTCTCTGCCATCGCCTTTTGGAGGACGCAGTGCTGTCCTTGGCCACGGGGCGGCGGTGCAGACGGGGCTGAGCAAAGTCGTAGGGCTGGGCTGAGCTGGATTCCCTGGAGACCTGGGCAGTCCGCTGCTGCAAGATGGGTCTCCCTTAGGCCTGCGGAGTTGTTTTGGCATTTGAAAAAGTGAATTGGTGGTTTCTCCATCAATGCAAGCAGACTTGAATCCTCCTTGAAAGGACCAAACCAAAACTGGCCCGGGCGCGGTGGCCCACGCCTGCAATCCCAGCACTTTGGGAGGCCGAGGCGGGTAGATCACCTGAGGTCAGGAGTTCGAGACCAGCTTGGCCAACAGGTGAAATCCCTGTCTCTACTAAAAATACAAAAAAATTAGCTGGGCGTTGTGGCACATGCCTGTAATCCCAGCTACTCGGGAGGCTGAGGCGGGAGAATCGCTTGAATCCAGGAGGGGGAGGTTGCAGTTAGCCGCAGTTGGCGCCATTGCACTCCAGCCTGGGCGACAAGAGCGAAACTCCGTTTCAAAAACAAAAAAACAAAAAACAAAACACACACACACACAAAGGTACTCTTGGGAGCCCTGACACACTGGTTTCAACGACTCTTTTTTTGTCTGATTGCAAAGTTCACACAGGTAAGCAAGATTTTACCTAATACGGAACATAAAAAAAGAAAGAAAGGAAACAAAAGGGAATATTTTTTGTAATTCCCCTTCTGCTTTAGAAAAGCACCATTAATATTTTGGCATATATGCTTCCAAATTTTCAGTTGGAATTTTACTCACTTGTCAGGATAATATTTGAAGCATGAACTCAGTGGTTCTGGGAGGGGAGATTGTGTGTGTTTGAGTCTAGCAATGTGGGAGAAGCGTTTTGATTTCACAATGACTGAGAAGCACTGCTGCCATTTAGTGGGCAGGGACAGCTGTTCACGTTGGTGAAAACTCTGTTACCATGATCTCAACCTTGCCTCCTTTTTTTTTTTTTTTTTATGATGGAGTCTCTCTCTGTCACCCAGGCTGGAGTGCAATGGCACCATCTGGGCTTACTGCAACCTCTGCCTTGCAGGTTCAAGCCATTCTTCTGGCTCAGCCTCCTGAGTAGCTGGTACTACAGATGTGCGCCAACGCCCAGCTAATTTTTGTATTTTTAGTAGAGATGGGGTTTCACCATGTTGGCCAGGCTGGTCTTGAACTCCTGACCTCAAATGATCCACCCACCTCGGCCTCCCAAAGTGCTGGGATTACAGGCATGAGCCACCACCCCGTCTCCCTTTTACATATACAGACTACAAAGAGTGATCTGTTTTTGTAGTTTAAAAAAACACAGATTAAAAAAAAATTATTTATTTATTTATTTATTTATTTTCGAGACAGGCCTCAGTCTTGTTGCCCAATCTGAAGTGCAGTGGCACCATCACAGCTCACTGCAGCCTCAAACTCCCAGGCTCAAGTGATCCTCCTACCTCAGCCTCCCAAGTAGCTGGGACTGCAGTTGTGCACCACCATGGCTAGCTAATTTTTTATTTTTAATAGAGACAGGGTCTTGCTATGTTGTCCAAGCTGGTCTCAAACTCCTGGCTTCAAGCAATCCTCCCATGGTGACCTCCCAAAGTGCTGGGATTCCAGGCATGAGCCACCATGCCTGGCCTTAAAATAATACTTCTTCTAGCATTTGATAGCATATCTTTGCTCTTTTATTTATCTAATTTTGTCCTTACACGGAAGAATTTCTGATCCTCTACTTTTCTTGAATTCAGACTTATTTATGATATGCAAGGGCAAGCATCTGACACTTCGATGTTTTCTGGTGTCATGGGACCTGACCACTGGCAGATTGAAATATGTGTTACTTGGTTATAAATTGCTTTCCTTTTATTTTTTCTCCCTAGTATAGCTTTTAAAAAAGTAAGTGCATGGGAAGGCATATTATTTATGATTGTCATTTTAGGAGAGAAAGCGAGGTGTTATCAAATGTTTATTTATATAAAGAGGGTGTCGAGCGGGTCCCTACCACCTTCCTGCCTATTTGAAGGCCCTTCCCTCCACTCCCCAGCCCCACACCTAGCCCAGGAGGCTGACTTGAAAACTCCAATAGAAATAGATTCACCAGGCTGGGAAGTGGAGCAAGGGCTGGGGAGAAGGGTGAAAAGTGAGGTGCTGGCATGAGCCTTGCACCTAGTTCTACCCTTAGGCCACACCCTGAGGTAGGTGGGGCCAACAGGTGGGCTGGGGATCTGAGAAGAGAGGACACTTTCATCCCGCTTCCTACCAGGAGCTTGGGGTGGTGCCCCGCCATCACAGCATCTGGGAGAGGCAGTGGGGCAAAAGATCTCCTGGACAGATCACCGGGCTGGTGGTAGCCTCATTGCATCCTCAGGAAGGGATCTGTGTGCCGGAGAGGTGCAATGGCAAGGATGAGGAGACGGAGCTGCTTGGCCTTCAATAGCCACCCTGGACCAATTCCTCTCTGGTTTTGACTTGGACTAAATCACTTCAGCTGCTCCAAGATGCTCACTTGCTCCCTTCAGATCAAGGTTTCCCCAACCGCAGTTCTGTTGACATTTTGGGTCAGATAATTCTTTGTCGTGGGAGGCTGTCCTGTGAATTACAGGATGCTTAGCAGCATCTCTAGCTGTACCCGCTAGATGCCAGTAGTCCCTCCCTAGTTGTGACAATCACAAACGTCTCCAGGCTGGGTGAGGTGGCTCATGCTTGTAATCCCAGCACTTTGGGAAGCCAAAGTGAGTGGATCACTTAAGCCCAGGAGTTTGATACCAGCCTGGGGAACATGACAAAACCCTGTCTCTGCAAAAAATGCAGAAAATCAGTCAGGCGTGGTGGTGCGCATCTGTAGTCCCAGCTACTTGGGAGGCTGAGGTGACGGAATCACCGGAGAGTGGGAGGTTGAGGCTGCAGTGAGCTGAGATCCCACCACTGCACTCTAGCCTGGGTGACAGGAGTGAGACCGTCTCAAAAAAAAAAAAAAAAGTCCCCAGGCATTGTCAAACATTCCACTTGGAGGCAAAAATACCCTGGGTTGAGAACCACTGTCTTAGATGATGAGAAACTCTATGGAACAAGTAAGTGCGCTTTTGTGCAAGCTCTGTCTATTGTTTATGTAGCCAGGGGGTTCCATCTTTTGGCTTCCCTGGGCCACATTGTCTTGGACCACATATAAAACACAGTAACACTAACAATAGCTGATGAGTTTAAAAAAAAACATATTTTTTTTTTAGAAGAAGTCTCGCTCTTGTCACCCAGGCTGGAGTGCAATGGCACCATCTAGGCTCACTGCAACCTCCGCCTCCCAGGTTCAAGCAATTCTCCCGCCTCAGCCACCTAAGTAGCTGGGATTAGAGGCACCTGCCACCAGGCCTGTCTGTGTTGTATTTTTAGTAGAGAAGGGGTTTCACCATGTTGGCCAGGCTCGTCCCAAACTCCTGACCTCAGGTGATCCGTCTGACTCAGCCTCCCAAAGTGCTGGGATTACAGGGGTGAGCAACTGTGCCCAGCCATTAAAAAAAAAAATCTCACAATGTTTTAGAAAGTTGACGAATTTGTTTTGGGCCACATTCAAAGCCATCCTGGGCGTAATAACAAGGTTTTGGACTAGGACTGGGGGCAGAACCTAATGCTGAACCCCAGAGTGAGGCGAAACTGCATCCCTCTTCCCTCCGTGGAGCTAGGGCCATCCCCGTAACACTCAGGGTGAGGTGGGGCATAGCAGTGCAGAACACACACTTTTTGCAGGTGGGCCAGCTCCCCAGAGAAAAGGAAGAAAAGGGCCGGGTTACACATGCCTTGTTTCTCCTTCCGCATTCATCAATCAGATCAGCAGAGGCATGGAGAGAGACCAAGAATTCTGCGCCAGCAGGGCTCTCTGCTCACGGAAGGAAGCATCAGGAGTGGGGAAGATGTGTCCTCAGCAAAGACGAATGAGCCACAAGACGGGAAGATTTGGATTCCTGAGCTACCACTTGGAAGACAGCTGCCCTGGACAGCCACCAAGCGTGCGGCAGACTTGGTGTGAGCAAGAGATAGACTTTTCAGTGTTTAGCCAGGAGATCTTGCAGTTTGCTCGTCGCTGTAGCACAGCGTAGACCCCACCATGCTTTCTGTTTTCTCTCTTACATTTCATCCTCTAGTCTCTCTGCAGCTTCCCTACCCTAGCCAGTTGCAAACTCGATTTTTCAACTTTCTCCATCAAAACAAATCTGAAAACTCCCTTTCAATTTTTTTTTTTTTTTTTGAGACTGTAGGGTCTCACTCTGTCACCCAGGCTGGAGTGCAGTGGCACGATCTAAGTTCACTGCAACCTTTACCTCCAGGGTTCAAGCAATTCTTGTGCTTCAGTCTCCTGAGTAACTGGGATTACAGGCATGCGCCCCATGCCCGGCTTATTTTATTATATTTTTAGTAGAGACAGGATTTCACCATGTTGGCCAGGCTGGTCTTGAACTCCTGACCTCAAATAATCTGCCCGCTTTGGCCTCCCAAAGTGCTGGAATTACAGGTGTGAGCCACCACGCCTGGCCCCTTTCCAATTTTTTATGTTGACTGATGTAAAGACTTTTTACTGGGAATGACAGGGAAAATGATAGAGGAGGCAGTAATGGGAGACTGGTAATGAGGACCATCCTCCCTTGGAAGCTGAATCATAAATGCCCATATTCACTGACAGGCAAATTTCGAATCTTCTCAGAAACTTTGAAGGCTAACTTTAGTGTGCTATCTTAGCCTGGATCCCAGAACAGAGAAAGGATATTAGTGGAAAAACTAGTGAAAGACTAATAAGGTCTAGAATTTCATTAATAACATGCCAATGTTCATGTCTTCATTTTGACAAATGTATTATGATTATGTAAGATGTTAACATTAAAGAAAACAGGGGAAGAGTGTCCAGGAACTCTCTGTGGTATATGTGCAACTTTTCTGTAAATCTAAAATTATTCCAAAATATAAAGTTCATTAAGAAAAAAGAGTTGGGTGCGGTGGCTCACACCTGTAATCCCAGCACTTTGGGAGGCCAAGACAGGTGGATCACCTGAGGTCAGGAGTTCGAGACTAGCCTGGCCAACATGGTGAAACCCCATCTGTTTAAAAAAAAAAAAAAAGAAAGCATACTCGGGAGGCTGAGGTGGGAGGATCACTTGAGCCTGGGAGGTTGAGGCTGCAGTGAGCCGTGAGCATGTCACTGCGATCCAGCCTGGGTGATAGAGCAAGACTGTCTCAATCTAATATCTATGTCTATTGTTTCTTTTTCTCATCTGCTGATATTGGCCGACATTCAGAGTGATAGTAAATCATTCATATTGGTAGGCACTTTGAGGCTTGATTAGATTTATACACATTTAGGGATTCATACACATAGGATATGTCCTCTTGATCAACTGATCGTTTATCATTATGAAATAGCCCCCTTTATCCCTGGTAATATTCCTTGTTTTGAGGTCTACTTTGCCCTATATTAATGTAGTCACTCCAGCTTTATTAATTAGTGTAAACCTTTTTTTCATTCATTTTCTTTTAGCATATCTGTGTCTTTATTTTTCAAGTGAGTTTATTCTAGAAAGCACATTAAGTCTTGCTTTTTAATATAGTCTAACAATCCTTGCCTTTTAATTGGAGGATTTAGACCATTGGTTTTTTTTCTTTTGTTTTTGTTTTGTTTTGTTCTTAGCGATGAGGTCTCACTCTTAATGCCCAGGATGGAGTATGGTGGCATGATCATGGCTTATTGCAGCCTCCATCTCCGGGGCTCAAGCAATCCTCCACCTCAGCCTCCTGAGTAGCTGGGACCACAGATAAACGCCACCACACTTGGCTAATTTTGTTTATTATTTTTTTAGAGATGAGGTCTCATGATATTCCCCAGGCTGGTCTGGAACTCCCGATCTCAGGAGATTCTCCTATCTTGGCCTCCTGAAGTGCTGAGAATTACAGGTGTGAGCCACTACACCTGGCCTAGAGCATTTACTTTTAATGAAAACAACTGTTTGTTTTGTTTTGTTTTGTTTTTTGACACAGAGTCTTGTTCTGTCACCCAGACTGGAGTGCAGTGGCATGATCTCCAATCACTGCAACCTCCACCTTCCAGTTCAAGCAATTCTTTTGCCTCAGCCTCCCAAGCAGCTGGAACTATAGGCATGTGCCACCACGCCCAACTAATTTTTGTGTTTTTAGTAGAGGTGAGTTTTCACCATGTTGGCCAGGCTGGTCTCAAATTCCTGACCTCAAGTGATTCGCCTGCCTTGGCCTCCCAAAGTTCTGGGATTACGGGAGTGAGCCATTGTGCCCTGCCTAATTTTTTATCCTATTAATAGATTGTCTTACATGGAGTTTTAGTAATAGCTTTCCAAATATTAAACAATGTAATTTCCAAGTATTAAATCATTTTAAGAACATTCTATTTATTCATGGTGTGTTATTCTTTTGATGTTCTGATGAATTTGTTAGCTAATACAGTTTTTAGGATTTTTGCACCAATATTTATAAATGCAATTGATTTGCAGGTTTTTTTTTTTTTTTTTTTTGGCCTTTTTTGACAGGTTTTGGTACCAATGCTATTTATAAAAAGAACTTTGAAGAGTTCCTTCTATTTCTACGTTCTAGAAGAAATAAGTTTTGTTCCTTAAATGTTTGGTGAAGTTCTCCTGCAGAACTAGCAGGACCTAGTGCTTTTTGAGGGAGCAGTTGACAGCTCTACTCAATTAAGATTGACCTATTAATATTTTATCTTTCTTTTGAGGTAGTTTTGGTAAATTTTAATAATAATAAGGTTACTGACCTCAGTGATGGCATCAAGATTACAACACCCCAGTAATACAGTATGTACTTTTTTGTGTTTGGCTTTTTTCATTCAGTCTATCTATCTATCTATCTATCTATCTATCTATCTATCTATCTATTTTTTGAGATGGAGTCTTGTTCTGTCGCCCAGGCTGGAGTGCAATGGCGTGATCTCAGCTCACTGCAACCTCCACCTCCCAGGTTCAAGTGATTCTTGTGCCTCAGCCTCCTGAGTAGCTGGGATTATAGGTGCCCGCCACCACACCTGGCTAATTTTTTTTTTTTTTTTTTTTGAGATGGCATTTCGCTCTTTCACCCAGGCTGGAGTGCAATGGTGTGATCTCAGCTCACTGCAACCTCCACTTACCGGGCTCAAGCTATTCTCCTGCCTCAGCCTCCTGAGTGGCTGAGATTACAGGTGCCTGCCACCACAACTGGCTAATTTTTTGCATTTTTAGTAGAGACGGGGTTTCAGCAGGTTGGCCAGGCTGGTTTAAAACTCCTGACCTCAGGTGATCCAACTGCCTCAGCCTCCGAAAGTGCTGGGATTACAGATGTGAACCACTGCACGCGGGCCAGTCAATCTATTTTGATGTTCATCCATGCTGTTGCATGGTAGGGGTAGTCTTTGAGTAGTAGTTTGTTTCTTTTTATTGGCGAGTAAATATACCATTGTATGGATATACCACATGTGAACGGTGGAGCACTTGAAGGGAGCACCCTAGACCCTTTGGCTCCTTCCACTACATGAGGACACAGCGTTCATCCCTTTATGCCTGTCTTTCTCTTCCACCGTGTGAGGATATGTTTCCAATGCTATCAGTGAGGAACAGGCCCTCACCAGACACTGCACTTGCTGGCCCCTTGATTTTGGACTTCCCGGTCTCTACAACTGTAGGCAATAAATTTCTATTACTTACAAACTACTGTGGTACTTTGTTTAGTAGCAGGAACTGACTAAGACAAGTTTTAATTTGCATTTCCCTGATGACAAATGATGTTGGATATGGGCTTTCTCATATGCTTATTGGTTATTTGTATATCTTCTTCTGTGAAGTGCACGTTCATATCTTTGCCTGTTTTTTGGTTGGGGTGTTAGTCTTTTTTCTTTTTCTTTCTTTCTTTTTTGGCCCAGCCTGGAGAGCAGTGGCACAATCATGGCTCACTGTAACCTCTGCTTCCCAGGCTCAAGTGATCCTCCTACTTCAGTCTCCTGATCAGCTCGGACTACAGGCACAAGCCAACACACCTGGCTAGTTTTTGTAATTTTAGTAGAGACTGGGTTTTGCCATGTTGCTCAGGCTGGTCTTGAACTCCTGGCTCAAGTCATCCACCCGCCTTGAACTCTCAATGTGTTGAGATTACAGGTGTGAGCCAATGCACCTGGTCCTATTTTCTTAATAGTGTTTTTTTGTTTTTTGTGTATTTTTTTGAGACGGAGTCTCACTGTCGCCCAGGCTGGAGTGCAGTGGTGTGATCTCGGCTCACGGAACCTCCCCCTCCCAGGTTCAAGCGATTCTCCTGCCTCAGTCTCCCGAGTAGCTTGGACTACAGGCATGTGCCACCATGCCCAGCTAATTTTTTGTATTTTCAGTAGAGACAGGATTTCACCATGTTAGCCAGGATGGTCTCAATCTCCTGACCTTGTGATCTGCCTGCCTCGGCCTCCCAAAGTGCTGGGATTACAGGCATGAGCCACTGAGCCCCGTCAATAGTGTTTTCTGATGAGCAGAAGTTTTAAATTTTGATGAGGTCCATTTACTAATTGTTTTTAGGGTCCATGTCTTTTCTTTTATCTTTTTTTAGAGATGAAATCTCTTTTTGTCACCCAGGCTGAAGTGCAGTGAACCAATCACAGTTCACTGCAGCCTTGAACTCCTGGGCTCAAGCAATCCTCCTGCCTCAGCCTCCTATGTGGGATACAGGCTTATGCCGCCATGCTTGGCTTTTTTTGTATCCTTTCTAAAAAATCTTTGCATACCTCAAGATTTAAAAGATACCCTCCTGTTTTCTTCTAGTAGCTTTATCAATTTGCTTTATGTTTAGGCCTATGATCTCTCTTAAATTGTGTTTTGAATATGGTGTGAGGTAGGGATTGGGTCCCTTCACACACATAAATATCTATCTACTTGTTCCAAGACCACTTCCTGGTGCTCTTGTCCAAAATCATTTGACTCCGTATCAGATGGTTCTCATTATCGCTCCAACACTAAGCATTGCAGCTAAAAATGTGCCTCATGTGGTCTCAGACCAGTGGCATCACATCACCTGGAAGCTTGTTAGAAATTCAGAATCTGGCACTACCCAGACTTACACAACCCCCTAATGAGTCTCAGGCACATTACATTTTGAGAAGCAATGGTGTGGATAATTTTTGAGGAACGAGGGGAAACATCATCATGACATTTGCTGCCTCTCACAGCCCCCCCATCCACAGCCTGCAGGGCCTGCCAACCCATTTTCCCTGGTTGCTGTGCAGGGCTAGATTTACTTCCAGATTTAACCCTTGGGTCCACCTCTCCTGACATGTGCTGTGTTGTTCTTTGCTGCTGGGATTGAGGGAAGGGGGCCCCTCACTCACCCACTCTTCACCTTCTAATACCCACAACCACCTGCTCACTCGCCCAGCAGTTCCTATGCTCTCCACCATACACATCCTTCCACCCCAACCTCAGTTTTCTCAGTTGCAGAACCAAAATAATAATGGTCTCAATATCAGGGGCTACGGTGAGGAAGTGATCTGAGGAGTACCTGGACTTGGGGACAGCACAATGGAAGTCAGTTATGGTCATGGCCATTTCAGAGCTCTTTCTCCAGTAAAGCCCCTGGATGCTGGTCGCCTTTGCCATGCAGCCCCACCCCCCTGCAGCCGGGCAGAATGGAGTCCCCCTTCTCTCCAGCCTGACTTCTCCTCCCTTGCTCCGAGCCCCCAGGGCAGCGTGCACCGATAAATCTTTCCCAGCGCGTTGCATTGTTACAGCAAGTTGCCTTCGCATCCGACCGGCCCCCCTCCCCGGCTCGGGAGATCCTCAAACCTAGGATCTCTGCCTTGGTCGTCTTTGGAGCCCCGGCCCCTGGCACAGCGCCTGGCACCTGGAGGGCGCTCAATAAATGTTTGCGAAATCGAATTATCTGTTGAGCAGGTGTCCACCCCGCCATTCGCGGAGGGTGGGTCGTGCGGGCGGAAGGAAAGGCTGGTTGTGTGCCCGGGCGGGGGGACACCGGCTGGGGGCTCGGGGAGCGGGGGAGTGGGAGGGAGTACGAGCCCCGCCCGGGGGGCGGCGGTGCCAGACGCGGAGGGCGGCCTCCGCTCCTCCCCCGCCTCCTCCCCGCGCCGCGCCTCCTCCAGCTCTGCCACCCCCGCCCGGCGCGGCAGCCGCAGGGAGGGGCCTGGGAAGGCGGAGCCAGCGGCGGCCCAGGCTCGGGGCACCCGCGCGACTCCCGGTCGCGGAGCACACAACCCGGCGCGACGAGGTAGGAGGCGGCGAGGGGAGCGGATGAGGGAGCTGGGGCCGCGGCGGGAGGGGCGGGAGGCCGGACAGAGACCCTCCCCTCGAGCTCCCCGGCAGCCTCGCGGCCCACCGAGCCCCCCGCGGGGGTCTCCGCCCCGCCCCTCGGCCCGCGCCCCTCTCCTCCCTCGCCTGCCCCCCGCGCGCCCCCAGCTCCGCGCCGCTCCGCGTCCTCCGGGACCGCCCTCCGAGGTCCCCCGGGGTCGCCGCTCCTACGCCCAGCGCGCTCCCCGTTCGTCCCACAGGTTCCTTCGGAGAGCGAGCGAGAGTCGGTGCGCGGCCGCCTGCGGGGAGCAGCCGAGGGTGAGTCCAGAGTGGCGGGGCGGGGCGGGGGCTGGAGAGCCCGGGGCGGTTCTTACGCCTCTTAGTGGCACCGGGGCTCGGCGCTGCGGGCTGGCTCCGTGTTTGCGGAATGAATCAATCATGACTCTCCTTCTCTCCCCTTTCGAAGGAGGACTTTTTGAGGTGGTCCACGTGCTGCAGACCACCTTCGGGGGGCTGCTGAGATAGGGGTCCCCCCTCCTGCAAAGTGGAAGCCCGACTCCCAGGTCTCCCCCTCCTCTCTGCACCCCAGTCTGGAGGCTCTCTTTGGGTTGGGTCTTGGGGGGTCGGGGAGGGGGGCTTGTAGGCCCAACCAGGTAGCTGTGGAAGGTGGGTCCCAGCGGGAGACTTGAGCCAGGCCTCTTACAAGGTGACAGCGGAGGGGCGCGCTGCAGAGGACAGCAGACACTGTCAGGCAGGGTCACTTGGCACCTCCAAGGCCAGCCTGGAAGAGCGCGCTGGAATATGGATTTTGACCCACCGCTGACTGAACCCCTCCACGCGCCTGTTTCTTCATCAGCAAAATGGGAACATTAGCAGTCATTTCTCAGGACTGTGCAGATAAAAAATTTATCATAGAAATCACCCCACACGATGCTTGGCACATTGAGGACTCAGCACATCTGAGCTTTATTTCCTTCCTCTGAAAAACGTGAGCAGAGGAGTTATTTGTTCCCATCCTCTCTGACACCCTGGTCTCAGAGAACACAGTGGATGTGTAGTCACTGTTGAATAAATATGCTTGATGGAGCTTCAATACCCATCCCGACCCCTTTCTCCCAGAATCTGCAGGGAGAGGTTGGGACGTGTGGACTGACACCAGCATGCCCGTGCTGTCGGAGGACTCTGGTAAGTACCTCCCTGGGGCTGGACCTGCCACAGCCCTGAAGATAGCCTGCCTGGCAGCCTCCAGGCCCTAGCAGTGAGAGCCAGGGGAGAGGATGTCCTCACGGCAGGACCAAAGTGTTGTTTGAGGCTCTACTCGGGCTTCTGGGGGCAGGGAGCACCCGCGGCGTTTGCTATCCCTTGTTTTTCTCACACTCTCCCCAGGTTTGCATGAAACCCTGGCCCTGCTGACCTCCCAACTCAGACCTGACTCCAACCACAAGGAAGAGATGGGCTTCCTGAGGGATGTTTTCAGCGAAAAAAGCCTCAGTTACTTAATGAAGGTGAAGTCCCACGTCATCCTGCCAGGAAGGGTGTCTGGAGGTCTTTCTAGCTGTCTGTGGCTGTCTGAGGTCATCCTACTCATCTCCCTGCCCCAGGAAGGCCTTCACTTGCCCACTACACAGGACTTTCTCTTATGGTCCCCCATCGGTGGCTCAGTCTGCCGCCCCAAGTGTCCCCACAGCCGTGGGTGGGATGTGTGGTGTCCAAGGTGCATCTGAAATAGTCTGTCTTTGCAGATTCACGAGAAGCTTCGCTATTACGAAAGGCAAAGTCCAACCCCAGTTCTGCATAGCGCCGTGGCCCTCGCTGAGGACGTAAGCCTCGGGTTTTTCCTTGCAGCGTCCACCCCGCTCCCCACCCTGTAGGGCTCCTTCATCTTGCCTCGTTTGCTTAGCCTGGGGACAGCGGGAATCAGGAGCCCAAAGGTGAAGAGGTGTTTTCTTCCCTTGTCCTCCTCCAATTCCTCTTCCTCTCTCTGGGTTCCCCCCTGCCCCCCACTGAAAGGCAGGGAGGAACCTGTGAGCCTTGGACTGGGCTGGGAGACACTGTGACATGGGGCTGCCCACTCACTGTGTGTTCTTGAGAAAGTCTGTTTCCTCCGCTGTAAATGAGAGCATTGGATTGGCTCAGCAGTTCCCAAACTGCCCTGAGGACTGGCGATTTGAATAGGTCAATAAGACATTGTATCTGTGCTTTTCTGAAGTCAAGGGACCTATAGCGTGTTCCTGCCTAATGGCTCAGGCTTCTCACTTTTTAAAGGAATGCTTCTTAATTTCTTGTGGACCTAGTCGTCTGTGTTGCATGGTTGGGGAAAAGCCATTCTGGCTGATTACCAAGATCAGTTTCTGAATAATCTCATCTAACCCCGGGAGATGGCCTGGGGAGGGATGGATGCAGCCTGTGGGTGCAGAGCCCTGGGCGCTTCTCCACTATGGAATGTGATTAGGGACACATTCGATTGCCCGGCTCCCAGGCTCAGCCGCTGCCTGTCCCACCAGCTCTGTGATGTTAAGCAGGCCACTCAACTTCTCTGAGTTCCCATTTCCTCATTTGTAAAATAGCATCTGACAGCCAGGTAAGCCCAGGTTCAAATCCTAGCTGTGCTGTATACAAACTCTGTGACTTTAGGCAAGGTGCTTAATCCCTTTGAGTCTCAGGATTCTCATCTGTAAAATGGCAAAGTAACAAGACCCTCTGCCTCGAGTTGATTGCAAGGGTTCAGTGAGAAGGTCCACATAAAGCAGAAAGCACACAGGGCTTAAGACGGTGGCTCCTCGGAGGATGGCCCCGTAGAGCTGCTCCTGACCCCTGGCGTGATGTTCCTGGGAGCATCGTCCTGGGGTGACTGAGGGTCTGGTGCGCCCCTGGAGGCCGCAGCTGGGTGGGCCCTTGAATCTGTGGTCCAAAGAGGAAGGACCCAGCAGATGTGGGACAGGGGCACCCCCAGCCATCGGCAGCACCTGTCTTGTTCTCTGCAGGTGATGGAGGAGCTGCAGGCCGCCTCCGTGCACGGTGATGAGAGGGAGCTGCTCCAGCTGCTGTCCACTCCGCACCTGAGGGTAGTCATGCAGAGCCCCGCCCACCCATGCCTCCACGTCTCCTGGGATGGGGGCGGAGGGAGCTCTCGTCGTGAGGCTGCGGAGTGGAGACATCTGAGGGAGCGGTCCTCAGTGCCCGTATCTGGGCAGTTGTCTCTGGCATGACGTCCGCCACCCTCCAGACCACCGCCCAGCCGAGGCTTGCTGACCCTGTGAGTGGTGGGCCAGCCCTCCTTTTTCTCTTGCTTTCCCGGCAGGCTGTGCTCATGGTACATGACACGGTTGCCCAGAAGAATTTTGACCCCGTTCTCCCACCTCTGCCTGATAATATCGATGAGGATTTTGATGAGGAATCGGTAAAGATCGTCCGCTTGGTGAAGAACAAGGAACCCCTGGTAGGTGCTGCCCGCCTCTCTCTAACCCACTCTTCCCCTGCCTCTCACCCACACCCAGAACAGTGGGACAGGACCCTCCCGAAGTCTTCAGAGTGAGTGATGGCAGCTTCGCCAGGCCTGCTGCTCATCTCTGTGTCACCTCTGTATGCAGGGCGCCCCTTCCTCTGGGCGGAGACAGCCCCCACAACTGTGGCCAATTCCCTTTGTCAGTAAATAACCTGCGCAATTGTACAGGGTGACCCCAATCACCCTTTAAGCCAGAAATGGACCAACTACAGCCCAAGGGTCAAACCCAGCCCACAGCTTATTTTTTAAAATAAAGCTTTTTTGGAGCACACCCAAGCGCATTCACTTATAGATTGGCTGTGGCTGCCTTTACAGTGCGATGGCAGAGTTGGGTCATAGTGACAGAGACCGTGTGGCCGGCCTAAAATATTTACCTGTGGCCCCTTACAGAAAACATGTGACAATGCCTGCTCTGACTATTGAGGAAGCACAGGGCATTCCTCTCCCCGGCAGACAGATTGCTATCACTTTGTCCTGGTCCAGTATTGATGTACCCAGCAAAGGGACAGCATTGTTTATGAGATGGACAGAAGTGGTGGAAGCCCAGAGAATTGAGATTGGCTCCAGAGGATCCCACAGCTGGCATTCTCTATTTCCAGCTTTCTCCAAATGACCTCCAATGAGCCTCTTCTGCAAATAGACGAGGATCTCTCCTCTGCCTCTATTTCCTCACCTGTAAAATTGAGCAGCCATTCATTTAGCAGACACATCATGAACTCTCCTCTCCGGCTCTGTATTGGGTGCTGGCGGTTCAGAGCTGAATAAATGATGGCTAGAGATGCTGGGAAGTTCTCAGGTCTGGGGGGCTAGAAGTCTTGGGGTTCTTAGCTGACGACCTTTCCAGCAATAATTATCTTATGTACTTCAAATAGATGGCACAGATGACGTTAAGAGAAATGTGCAAATATGTTTGCAATTCCAGCTGCTCATAAGTGGTTAACATTTGTTGAGTGCTTACTGTGTACTAAGTGCCTTGCATGGAATCCTTGCAACAACCGTGTGAGTTAAATGCTATCCCACACCTCAGAGGAAACAGGCTTGGAGAGGATAAGAGATGTCCTTGCTAAGGCCACATGCTCATTGTAAATGGTAGAGCTGTGCTCACACCCGGGGCTGTCCAGCCCTAGAGCTTAGCGCTTAAGCTTTCTGCTGTCCTGCCGCAGTCCGGCCTCCGCGGTGCAAGAAATTGAGGGCTCGTTAGGGCCTCTCTCATCCTAAGTGTCATCTCTGCTGTGCTTCATGGGCTGAGTCCCGGTCCTGAAGCTCTGGCTTGGGTGCATAATTGGTTTCCCTCAGCAACAGCAGAAGGCCCGGTAACCCTGTGATTGGGTAGAGGCGGGGTGCGAATGAACTGGCACATATCATCCTCATTATTAAATGTCTTTGCAAGTGGTAGAAACTGTGATATGACAGATGTGATGGAGAACGTACTGGATTTGGCATCACAAAAAGCCTTCCCCTTTGCCAGCTGGGTGACCTTGAGAATGTTTCGCTTCTCTGTGCCCCAGTCCCTCATCTAAAATGTCACAGTGTAATCGTGCCTCGTAAACTGTAAGGTGCAGAGCTGTACTAATGGCAGATGTTGGTTTTGTTTTGTCATCAGCACTGGGAAGGTCCCCACTGATCTGCCCTCTGGACTGTCAGAGGGAGGGGTTGAGGAGGCTGTGCTGGGCTTGGAGAGTAGGGGTCTGGGGTTTGGAGCTGCTGCTTAAGAACCTGTGTCTTCTGTCTCGGGTGCAGGGTGCCACCATCCGGCGGGACGAGCATTCAGGGGCTGTTGTGGTGGCCAGAATTATGCGAGGAGGCGCAGCAGACAGGAGCGGTGAGTGGCGGCAGTGCAAAGGCGTCCCGGTCCCCATCATGGCCATGGTTCCAGAGTCCTCTGCCTTTGCTTTAGGGCCCCTTACCTCCCTCCTCTCAGGTCACCTGTTTGCGATGTGCTTTGCTTTCTGGGGTTGGGCCTGGAATTCTCATCTCCTCCCCGAGTCAGTAGAAACTGTAATAGAAAATATAGGCCAGCTGGGCATGATTGCTCACACCTGTAATCCCAGCACTTTGGGAGGCCGAGGTGGGTAGATCACTTGAGGCCAGGAGCTTGAGACCAGCCTAGCCAATGTGGTGAAACCCCATCTCTACTAAACATACAAACCTGGGAGGTGGAGGTTGCAGTGAGCCGAGCACGCCACTGCACTCCAGCCTGGGCAACAGAGTGAGACTCCGTCTCAAAAAAAAAAAAAAAAAAAGGAAAAAGAAAATATAGGCCACCCACAGTGGCTCACACCTGTAGTCCTAGCTATTTGGGAGGCCCAGGTGGAAAGATTGTTTGAGCCCAGGAGTTTGAGGTTGCAGTGAGCTACGATTATACCACTACACTCTAGCATGGGAGACGCAGTGAGACTGTCTCTAAAAAAAAAAAAAAGAAAGAAAATATAATAGTCATGGAGTGCTTTGGGGCGATTGTGAAAAAGCTCATGTGTTGATTTAGTCCAAGGACTGCGACAAGAACATAGCATGGGCTTGGGGGATTACTGTGGGGGAGGGGGATGACACCCTTCCTCGCCACCCCAGGTCTTGTCAAGCCGCTATTACAAAGAGAGTGTTTGTGTCCCAGATTAGTTCGAGTGGAAAGCAAGTTGAGAATCACCGGTATGTGGAGGAGCTACTAAGCTGGGAGACAAACCTCCTGGTGTTACCCGAAAGTCTGAGGGGTCATTGTTGCAGAGAATCCTAGACCAGTGCTTTGCAGACATTAACGAGTACTCGAATTCCCCGAGCATCTTGGTAAAAGGCAGGCTGACTCAGCAGGTCTGGGCTGGGCTGAAGATTCTGCACTTTTAACCTGCCTCCAGGTGATGCTGATGCAGCCGGGTCAGTGCCCACTTTGAGTAGCAAATAGGGCCCTAATTTGCAGAGACAGTTGTCATTCAGGCAGAGGCTCATAGTGTGTTTTTACTCTTCACGATGTCTTCACCGGTGCCTTTATCTTTCCTTGTTGAGAGGTAAAAACGCCATTCTTGGAGTATGTCTGTAAACCTAGGAAGGTGAAGAGTTAATGATAATTTTAAAGAAGCAGAGGTTATAGCAAAAAGAACACAGGCTTTCTACATCAGAATAACTGTGTTTGAATACTGGCTTCATTATTTCTTAGCAGTGTGGCCTTAGGCAAGCTGCTTAATCTTCCTGGGGCTCAGCTGCCAACTTGTAAATTGGAGATTTTACTGGGTGATTTGAGACCTCCATGCTGAGTGAGGTGCCCAGCACCCAGTGGGGCTTAGTTCGCCCCAGTCCCATGCATCAACTTTAAACCTGGAGTCTGCCCTGCAGTGGGCTCCTCAGGCAGGCCCCCGTGGTGCTTGGAGCTCCGAGCGAGGGTGCTGAGGTCCTCCTCCTGTGCTGATGGTCAGTCCCTGTGTCTCCTAGGCCTGGTCCACGTTGGAGATGAGCTCCGAGAAGTGAACGGGATCGCAGTCCTGCACAAGCGGCCCGATGAGATCAGCCAGATTCTGGTCCGTGCTGCATGCCTGCTAGGGACGTGGTGGGTCTTCACACACCCAGAGCAGGGCGCTTCCCGGAGTCAGCGCAGATTCTGGCTTAGCCTTGCTGTTGTCCTGAGGAGGTGGCAGGCAAAGTGGCCTTATGGTGTGCCCCTAACAGTGTGCCCGGGGCATGGGGTAGGGGCAGGAGGAGGGGAACTTCCCTTCCATCTGCGTCTCTTAGACCCTCTCCTCGGCATAGCCTGCCTTCCTTCCCCTGGTTCCCTTTCACAAGGCCCCTCCTGGGTCCAGGTCCTGCATGTGAATCCTGGCTCTGTCTCCTAGCTGTGCAACCTTGGACAAGTTATCAAATCCTTTCAGTTTCCATTTCCTTTTCCTTAACGTTGGGATAAAGATGCTTTCTCGACCAGTGTGTGGTTATCATTGGGATGCCAACATCTGGAAAAGGGTAAAGCCCTTCCGAAGTGTAAGGGGATTTCTAGGTATTAAATGCTGGGCTGAAAACAACCTCCATAGTCCCTTCTGGGGAGTTGGAGTCAAAACTGAAGTTGTGAAAAGCCCCAATCATAGCTTAGTCCCCTTTGTACTCAGGAATCCTCCTGCAACCTGACACTCTTTGCTAACTTCTGATGGTTTCGGGGGCAGAAACAGAATGAGATCTGAAGAGAGGAGGTCCACTGGTTAAAGCCCTCTCTGGGCTGTGCTCGGTGGTTTACACCTATAATCTCAGCACTTTGGGTGGCTGAGGCAGGTGGATCATCTGAGATCAGGAGTTTGAGACCAGCTTGGCCAAGATGGTGAAACCCCACCTCTACTAAAAATACAAGAAATTAGTCAGGCATGGTGGCAGGCACCTGTAATCCCAGCTGCTTGGGAGGCTGAGGCAGGAGAATCTCTTGAACACGGGAGGTGGAGGTTGCAGTGAGCCGAGATCGTGCCACTACACTCTAGCCTGGGCAACAAGAGCGAAACTCCATCTCAAAACCAAACAACAACAAAATAAAGCCCTCTCCGTGGGGGATGCAGATTGCAAGCAGGCCCTTCATTCCTTTTGCCTGAGCTTTTTTTTCTGTGGCTTTGGGCGCCAACCTCCTGTGCTCCAGAGCAAGGGTCTGGGCTTTCTGGGCAGTCCTGAGGCCAGGAGATGATGTACTGGGCTGCGCTGTTCTCACGGGACAGCATTCTTCCTCATTGGGCCCCTGGCATTGGGCTGCAGGGTCTCTGTAGATGTGGGGGAAGGGAGCTCCTAGAAAGCTGGGCGTGGCCTGAGATTGGAGGGCGGTTGCGGGAGATGGAAGCTAAGAGGGACATACTAATCAGAGACCAGCCCCAGATCAGGCAGGAAAGGGGAAAAGGAAACGGAAATGACTGAAATGGGTTGTTCAGATGCCCCAAGAGAAATGCAAGGAAGGGAGCCCTCTGGGGCCCTAGCGATCAGAAGGGACGGAGAATTGGACTTCAACACGCAGTGTCCTTGGATTCTCATGGAAAGTCTTTCATCCCTTTGTCTTTTGAAAATACAACTACCAACCCCCCACTGCTAAATTTGAACTGGCTTAAAAATATTAAAAATACAAAACATACAGTGACTTGGTTACTAAGTTTTGCTTTAGTTAATTCAACCAGGCTACCATCCTAGAAGGGCAGGCCTCAGGGAGGCTGCAAGTCTGACTTTCTGAACATCAGTTTTTAGGCCTGGGAAGTAAGAGTTGAACTCATGGAGGATTAGACCTGGCAGGCCAGAAGCTTCTGTTCTCTCTCGTTTCAGGCCCAGTCCCAGGGATCTATCACCCTAAAAATCATCCCAGCCACCCAGGAAGAAGATCGCTTAAAGGAGAGCAAGGTATGGGGAGGTGGGCCCGCAGGTGGCCGCTCTCAGCTTGAGAGATGCAGCTCGCTGGCTGGGGCTGGAGCCAGGCCAGCCTCCTGAAACCGTCATTCAGAAGCAGATCATAGATCTGGTCCTAGTAATCTGTGCCCAGAGGAGGACTTTAATTCCGTCACAGAGTGATACATTTATTTGTACCCTGCCTCTTTCTAAACAGGATTTGACGTAGCTTACTAATAAAAGACGAGGTTATTTTAATTGAAATAGAAACTCAGGGCCATGAAGAGGAGGAGAAAGTACCAAGTGTGCTGAATTCTGAACCAATTAAGTAACTGCCATTGGTTGAATTGTTGCTGAGCCTGCCTTATTTGGTCACCTCCTCTGTGCCAGGCACTCTGCCAGATGCTGGAGACAGGGACTCTTGGTAGCTTCAAGGGTTCCTGGTGCAGGGCAGCAAGTTTTCATTGCTTTGTGATCAGTGCTTTGACAAGATTCTGTACAAAAAGTTACAGTCACCCTAGAGGGTGTCACCGAGCGGGAGTGTTGGAACTGAGGCCTGAAGGAGGTAAAGACGAGTAGGACCTTGGCAGGGGCTGCCCACACAGAGGCTCCCTGGCATTCTGGAGAGGAGCATGTTAAGGGTGATGTGATGGGGCTTGGGGTGGGGAGGCTGGTGGTGGGTTTTGCTGGGGGTGGATTAAGCCTGTGTTCTGAATGGCCTTGAATGCTTTGTTACGAGCTTTGGCATAATCCTTCCTTAGTTTGGGGCCTCTTAGAAGCTGACCCTGAGACAAGGATTTGAATGCAGATGTTTTACTTGGGAAGTGACCCCAGGAAACACCAGAACAGGACTGGGAAGGGAAGACGGCTGATCTGACTAAGGGTGTGTTATCAAGCCGGTTACCACTATGGGCAGCTGGAGCTTAGTCCTGCTGGGAACTGGGGGAACCACTTCCTCCCCCGTAGAACACACGCCTCCATCATCCCATCCAAGTGCCCTGGGAGCTGGGCGATCTATACACCAACTTCTGCCAGGCTGCGACCGGGGGATTAATTCTAGCAACTTCTGCCTGCTGGATTAGAGAAGAGCAGGTTCCAGGGGCCAGAGAAAGTAAGTCCTTAGGCAAAGAGATTCAGGTGCTGGCAGCTGGAGGTCAGCCCAAGGGTCCAGCCCTTGGGACATGTGGGAGGGCATCCCACATGAATGGTCCAGCCCTGGGGCATGTGGGAGGGCATCCCACAGCCCCAGAGATAATCCCATAGGTTCTAATCAGCTCTTAAAGCTGTTCTTGTTGTTGCTGTTTTTTGTTTTTTTTTTTTTTTTTTTTAAGGATGGGAGTGGTGCAATATTTGTGTTTTAGAAAGCTCCTTGGGGCAGCCACATGGAGGAGGGTGGAGTGGGTAGAGGCTGGAGGCAGAAAGGCAGGTAAAAGGCTCTTGTAAAAGCCCAGGTGAGACATTATTAAGACCTGAACTGTGAGATGGTGATTGATGAGATAGAGAGGAGGGCATCACTTTGATTTCACAGTACATTTGGATCTGAGTTTCCTGGCAGCCAAGGCAAAAGGGGAACATAATGAATTGCATACTGTTCAGCAGAGAATGGAAGGAAGTATGCCAGTTTTTCAAGATTGATTCCCATACCTGCCTCTCAGTACTTAATGCATCTGGCACAGAGGAGATGTTAGTCGATACTTTGATGAATGTGGATTAGTAATGGACAATGTCTTCAAAGACAGTTTTTACAGCAAGTGAAGAAATAATCTTTATATAGCTGTTTCTTATTTGTGCTCTTTGGTTAAATCCCAGGGCATAATATTTCCTCTTACCTGGTGGAAGGTGATTCTTCCTAGGACAAGCGAATGTGGTCCCCATATGCAACTTTGAGGATTCTGACTTTAGGAACCCTCTTTGAGGAAGAGAACTTGGTTTTCCTAAAGGACAAAATGAGTAGCCTGTCTCCCAGCCCATCCTTCTTGAATATTTCTTCCTGATCCAGATGCTTGCTTTGGGGTGGCCACTTAACATTACACTCTTCTGAGTGCTTAGGACCCTGGTAACATCTGTGGCTGGTTCAGGGTGTTTATCCCCAACAGCATATACCAGAAAGTTCTTACTATTGTCCAGTGGAATCTTTTCTGGTTGGGATATAAAGGAATACAGTTTATCTGGCTGAGGAAGACCCCTGATTGCTTTTTTTTTCTATTTGCCACTGAAGGGATTGGGCCCTGATGGTCTGAAAATGCAAATAAATAAAATTAATCCATGGCACTGAATTATAGAAGAGAGCAAGGAAGTGTGAAAAATGCTGTGTCCTCACACCATCTTCTCCAGGGAGGGTGACTCTAGGGTAGGCGGGGATCTGGGCTTGGCCGCGTCTATGGCAGATTAGCCAGGAGTGAGCTGTAAGTGCTGTGGGTGTCAGTTACCCACTGAAAAGTGACGGTGAGGAGTCAGTAACAGTAGTTCTGTTGATATTTGTGTTCTCACCCAAACATCTAGATTACTTATATAACAGATGGCTGCTGCCTCCCGTCAGTGCAGTTGGCATATCAAAAATAACACTCGAGTTAGAGATTGTGCTTGCCTTTACTTTTTGTTCCCAGGATTCGTTGTTGCTGTGTGTGTGCTGAGAGGCTGTTATGAAGACAGCTAGTCAAGTAAATAAGGAAATATTTAGATGGGAAAGAGACATTCAGTCATGGGACCTGTCTATTAATTTTCTGATTTTTGATGGACTTCCTGACTACAGTATCCCAAATGGTTGAAGAACAGTTAAGAACATATGTACGGGCCGGGCGCAGTGGCTCATACCTGTAATCCCAACACTTTGGGAGGCCGAAGCAGGAAGATCATGGGGTCAGGAGATCGAGACCATCCTGGCCAACATGGAGAAAACCCATCTTTACTAAAAATACCAAAAAAAAAAAAAAAATTAGCTGGGTGTCGTTGCATATGCTTGTAATCCCAGATACTCGACGGGCTGAGGCAGGAGAATCGCTTGAAACAGGGAGTCGGAGGTTGCAGTGAGCCGAGATCGCGCTACTGCACTCCAGCCTGGTTACAGAGTAAGACTCCATCTGAAAAAAAAAAAAAAAACGTAAGTGCAGTGTGTTTCCATGTAGCTTTCTATTCTGAAGGCCACTCGGTCCTCCCAAGTGTGGATGGTCATCACGTGGCCTTTGATGTGGCAGTGACATGTCTGTGCTCGTGGGGGAAGGGCCGCCTCACCTGAGCCCTCCTTGTGCAGGTGTTCATGCGTGCCCTCTTTCACTACAACCCTCGGGAAGACCGAGCCATCCCTTGCCAGGAGGCGGGCCTGCCCTTCCAGCGCAGGCAGGTCCTGGAGGTGGTGAGCCAGGACGACCCCACGTGGTGGCAGGCCAAGCGAGTCGGGGACACCAACCTTCGAGCCGGCCTCATCCCCTCCAAGCGGTTCCAGGAGAGGTGGGTCTGGGGTGTGTCGTGAAGGGCTGGTTCCAGAGTGGCAGAGGCACAGGTACATGACAGACCCCCCAAGTCTCTGTCCTCACAGCCAGAGGGGCCTGCTGAGCGTTGTTCCCCCAAGGTGAGTACCAGTTGCACGTCTGTTTCGTCTTCTTTTCCCATAACTCATGGTGATGGCTGTTCGAGATTTAAAGGAATTTGGGCCGGACGTGATGGCTCACGCCTGTAATCCCAACACTTTGGGAGGCCAAGGCGGGCAGGTCATGAGGTCAAGAGATCGAGACCATCCTGGCCAACATGGTGAAACCCCGTTTCTACTAAAAATACAAAAATTAGCTGGGCGTGTTGGCGCACACCTGTAGTCCCAGCTACTTGGGGGGTTGAGGCAGGAGAATTGCTTGAACCCAGGAGTCGGAGTTTGCAGTGAGCTGAGATCGCGCCACTGCACTCCAGTGTGGTCACAAAGTGAGACTCTGTTTCAAAAAAAAAAGGAATCTATGGAAATTTATGTTATTAAGGTGTGTGTGTATGTGTGTGTGTGTATTTTATTTTATTTTTGAGACAGAGTGTTACTCTGTCACCCAGGCTGGAGTGCAGTGGTGCAATCTTGGCTCACTGCAACCTCCACCTCCTGGGTTCAAGCAATTCTTGTGCCTCAGCCTCCTGAGTAGCTGAGATTACAGTCGTGCACCACCATGCCTGGCTAATTTTTGCATTTTTAGTAGAGATAGGGTTTCACTATGTTGAGGAGGCTGGTCTCAAACTCCTGGCTTCAGGTGATCCACCTGCCTCGACCTCCCAAAGTGCTGGGATTACAGGTATGAGCCACTGCGCCAAGCCTATGTTAATGTTTTAAATATTTTAAATGCTTGCTTAGAGAATGTTGAGAAATGAAATATAAAAATACAGAAGAGATGCTGGGCATAGTTGTGGCTCACTCCTGTAATCCCAGCATTTCGGGAAGCCAAGGCAGAAGGTTCCCTTGGGCCCAGGAGTTCGAGACCAGCCTAGGCAACATAGTGAGACCTTGTCTCTACAAAAAATAAAAAATTAGCTAAGTATAGTGGCACGTGCCTATAGTCCCAGCTTCTTGGGAGGCTGGGGTGGAAGGATCGCTTGAGCCCAAGAAGGTCAAGGCTGCGGTGAGTGATTATACCACTGCACTCCAGCCTGAGTAACAGAGTGAGACCCAGACTCAAAAAGTAAGACGGAAGAGGAGGACTATGAAAGAAAATTTCCCAAGTCTCACTCCTGTCTACACAGCTTAGTTTATTTCCTTACTGTGCTTTTTATGTGAGTGTTGCATACAGAATTTGGGGTTTTGCTTTTTATTTTTTTTTTTAACATTTTTGGCATGAGTATTTCCGATATTGTAGCATCATCTTTGTAGTGTGATTTTAGTGGTTATATACTAACCCATCAGGAGCCGTGCCATTCATTCCTAGGCGGCAGGTATTTGGGATGAATTGAGCTGGCCTCATGCTAGGCATCTTGCGGGCTGCTGTGAACCCAGGGTTTCTGCCCTAGAGGAGCTTATAGTTCAGTGGAAAAGCCAGATACTCTTCAAACAAACAGTTTATATAAACGTGATGGGTGCGTGGGAGGAGGACATGGTGCTCTGTGAGTTCATATGAGGAGGCTGCATCCTCATCCAGGAATGCAGGGAAGGCTTCTCGGAGGAACTAGCTAAATGACGTCACTGCTTTCCTGTGGCTGTACTTTTGTTAGGTTGTTCTCAGTTCTTCACGTTACAAGGCTGCAGTATTTACCTTGCACATAGACCTCATATTTCAAATTATTGTTATTATTATTATTTTACATGGAATCTCACTCTGTTGCCCAGGCTAGAGTGCAGTGGCAAGATCTCAGCTCACTGCAACCTCCACCTCATGGGTTCAAGCAGTTCTCCTGCCTCAGCCTCCCGGGTAGCTGAGATTATAGGGGCCTACCACCATACCCGGCTAATGTTTTGTATTTTTAGTAGAGACGGGGTTTCACTGTATTAGCCAGGATGGTCTTGATCTCCTGACCTCATAATCCTCCCACCTCAGCCTCCCAAAATGCTGGGATTACAGGCGTGAGCCACCGTGCCTGGCCTCAGATTATTTCTCTAGACTTCCAAGAGGGTCAGTCTTGGGTCAGAGGGTGGTAGTCGTGACTTCCACTGTGGGTTGTAGCCCTCGCGTCTTTTGGTGTGTGGACTGTGGCGAGGACAGGACCTCAGGGTTCACCCATTTCAGTGGCCCTCAAGGTGTGGCCCCCTGGCTGGGCTTCAGCATCACCTGAGAACTTGTTAGAAATGCAAATCCATGGGTCCCACCCAGAAATTCCACCTTTTAACAAATGTTCTGGGTGATTCTGAGGTGCTGAAGTCTGAGAACGAAGCTCTGTCTCCTCGGGAACCCCAGACTGATCTGCATTTTAGGGTTCACAGGTCTTAGCAACATCTTACCAGAGGATGTGGGGGAGGGCACTCAGCTGCATTTTTTTTTTTTTTTTTTTTTGAGACATAGTTTCACTCTGTCGCCTAGGCTGGAGTGTAGTGATGCGATCTCCACTCACTGCAATCTCCACCTCCTGGGTTCAAGCAATTCTCCTGCCTCAGCCTCTCGAGTAGCTGAGATTACAGATGTGCGCCCGGCTAAGTTTTGTATTTTTAGTAGAGATGAGTTTTCACCATGTTGGCCAGGCTGGTCTCGAACTCCTGACCTCAAGTGATCCACCCGCCTCAACCTTCCAAAGTGCTGGGATTACAGGCGTAAGCCACTGTGCCCAGCCCTTCAGCCACACTTAAATGTGGAAATCTAAACATCTCCGAGAGCCCCACCTCTCCACCAATAGGCACATTGGACGGTGTGCCAGGGCTGAGCCTTCCACGGCGGGGAGGATGTTAAATTCGGGTCACTTCTGTCCTCGGCCTCTCCTGGGAGTCATTCTGCTATTTCCCGGCTCCCTCAGAGATGGGGAGGCTGGGTAGGGATAGACAAGGGGCTGCCCCTCCTCGGAAATTGGCCATAGGAGAGTAAAGACCAGCTGAGGACCGTACACCGGGCTGCATCCCTGTGTGGTGATCTTGAGCTGGGTGAGCTATTTCTGGAGCAAGAGACTCAGCTTCTTCCTCCTGGTGAACCAGTGAGGCCTGTGAAAGTGTCCTCTTCATTGGAACTTAGTGCAAAGCAGGAGGCCCTCTGAGTGTCCAGTGCGTGCCTACCTGTGGGATCCAGGCCTCGGTTTCCCGAGTTTTCCAGAAGGTTCTTTTCGACTGGTTCTCTGGCCCAGCTCATGGGCCCTCCCATCCCCTTGTGTCCCTGCAGACGACTGAGCTACCGGAGAGCCGCGGGTACCCTGCCGAGCCCTCAGAGCCTCAAGAAGCCCCCCTGTGAGTAGACTGTCGGGGATGGTGCTCCAGGAGGGCCTGGGGTTAGGATGTGGGGGGCTTCAGGCTGGGAAGAAGCAGGCACTGGGCTAGAGGGGGCATCAGGGGTCCTGTCTGAGCTTTCGGACTCCAGAGGAAGGAGGGGGTGGGGAGTGGGAGGTGGGACAGCTATTTCCTGGAGAGGAGCTTGCATATTTGGAGTCCATAAATGATGCTGGGGGGTGTATTAACACCTTTCTCAAAATGATGTGCAGACGTGTGTGTGTGTGTGCGCGCGCGTGCGTGTGTGTCCACAGCTTTCATTGGATTCCCAAGGACTCTCTGACCCTGAAAATGGGGAGAAGCACCGGTGTTGCACGGGAATGGAGAAGGCTGTGTGTGATCCTGTGCCTCTGTGGGAGGGCTGCCAGATTGCCAGATTGGGCAAATACAAATAAAGGATGCCCAATTGAAACTTGAATTTCAGATCGGTGACAGATTGGTTTCTAGTATAAGTATGTTTTTACTAGATTATAAGTATTTCCCGTGCAATATTTGGGACATACTTATACCAAGAAGTTACTTGTTTTTTTTTTTGAAATTCAAGTTTAAGTGGATGTCCTGCATCCAACAACTCTACACCGTGTAGCCCTTAACCCTTTAGAAAACACGTCCACCTACTTCTTGGAACCCTGGGAAGTAGGTAGAGTCAGGTGTCTTTTCCAAGCTGGGAATATGTAGGGTCACAAGGTTAAGTGAGCAGAGGTGGGGTCACATTTTCTGAAGGCCTGTGATTGGAGCCCCAGGGTAGGGCCCCGCATAGAGGAAGCTTTTCCAGGGCACAGTCTCTCTGGTACTAGAGGGCCAACTTGTCACTGAGTGAGCGGCCTGAGCAAGTGCCCAGTGACCAGCGCGCAGCCGGCCTGCAGCTCTGCTCCACCCTGCTCCATCCTCAGGCATCTGCATTTTCCAGGGCCCGTCTCTAACCCCAGAAAAGAGAGAGGGGGTCCTCTTCCCACTGCAGGATCCTAGAGTGAGCTGCTCCCTGGGCCCCTGACAATGGCTGCTTTGCCAGATTTGCTGTGAGGTTGGAAGGGCTGCTGAGGGCAGTGGCCTTGAGGTGCTTGGCCAGTGATGAGCTGCCTTTCTCTGGGCTGCTAATGAGACACACACAAGAAGACTAATTAGAGCAGGTCTTGGGGTTGAATAATGGACCACAGCTCAGATCACAGGTTCGTTGGAGGAAAGGGAGAGAGGCCAGATGGCGGGCTCCTCAGGCACCCGGGCCGTGGCTGCCCTCAGCCGCAGGGTCCCCGCTTCCCTCCACTAACGCTGTCCCATCTGTCTTTTGTGCAAACCGCAGATGATCAGCCTTGTGACAAAGGTAGGCCCAGTATCTGTCTGCTGTGCACAGGCACGGCCCCTTTTCCGTGGACCGTCTGGGGCCTGAGGGGCTCACATTCTTTCCCCATCTGGGCAGCTGTGCCCCTCACACTGTCTGCACATCTCTTCCTGCTCTGCCAGCCGGACTGGGCTGTTCCTTGAGGCAGACAGAGCCAGTGGAGACAGGGTTTAAGGCCTTGGGGCCCCTCCCTGCCTGCCTGACACGCAGGGCCCGGCCTTTCCAGGACTAGGCTGTGCTGTGATGGGGCTGGGTCGGAGACATGGGGTGGGGGGTGGGGCAGGCAGGAGTGAACCCTACCTCCTTATTCACACAGCCCACTCTGGGGACTGGGGAGGGGCCTGCTGGCTTAGAATCCCCCTCAGGGCCTGGAGAGGCTGTTAGGGGTCTAAGCATGGAGAACTGAGCCAAACAGACGACCTTGCTTTCTGTGGGTGGCCAGGACATGGGATTTCTCCTGAGCTCCCCCTGAGACACCATCCCAGGGGGCTCTTCCTGCCTGGCCCATCCAGGGGCTGGTTCCCCTGGGCCGGGTGTGTCTGGCGGGACTCACTGGCTTCCCTCCCTGTTTGCTTCCAGAGAACTGTGACTGTGAGGGCTACCTCAAAGGGCATTATGTGGGTAAGTGGCTTCCCCGGCACCCCCATGCACAACCTGCCCCACCTCAGGCTCCAGAGTCAGGGAGAGGTCAAAGCAGGGTGATCTGAGCCCCAGGAGTCCTTCCGGAGCAGCGGAGCCTGTGGGACCCCCATCTCTCCTCAATCTCTCAGCTGGAGCAGGAGCTGAGCCTGTCCAGGCATTGGGCCCCTACCCAGTTTTTACCCAGCCTTGGGGCACAATGCCTGGCAGGAAGGGCACACACACCCCAACATTAATACCAATTCTATTATCATCATCGTCATTGGAGTTTATTCAATATTAACGTCACCACCACACAGCGAGGGGTGTTTACGGCTCTGCAGAGCCCCTTTCACTTTTTATTTTGGTCAGGTTTTTCGAAGGTCTTAGAGATAGGCAAAACGTTTTTTTTGTTGTTGGTTTTTGGTTATTTTTTAGAGACAGGATCTTGCTCTGTCACTCACGCTGGAGTGCAGTAGTGACGTCGCAGCTTGCAGCAGCCTCAACCTCCCAGGCTCAAACAATCCTCCCACCTCAGCTTCCCGAATAGCTGGGACTACAGGCCCCTGACACCATGCCCAGCTGATTTAAAAAATTTTTTTATAGAGATGGGGGATCTCGCTACTTGCCTAAGCTGGTTTCAAGCTCCTGGCCTCAACTGATCCTCCCACCTAAAAAGTTTTTAAACTTTTTTAACAATTATTTTTTGAGACATGGTCTTGCTCTGTTACCCACACTGGAGTACAGTAGTGTGATCACAACTCACTGCAGCCTCAGCCTCCCAGGCTCAAGCGATCCTTCCATCTCAGCCTCCCCAGTAGCTGGGACTACAGGTGCATGCCACTACACCTGGCTAATTTTTGTATTTTTTGTAGAGATGGGGTTTCACCATGTTGCCCAGTTGGTCCCGAACTCCTGGGATCAAGTGATCTGCCTGCCTCGCTGGGATACGGGCATGAGCCACTGTACCCAGCCCTTTAACTTTTATTTTGAAGTAATTTCAAACTTACTGAAATGGTGTAAGAATTGTACAAAGAACTCCCAAGTACTACACGCCAGATTCACCAGCTGTGGCTGCTTTGCCATGTTTGCTCAATTTCCTTTCCCACATCTATACATTTTCTTTTCCTGAGTCATATGAGTTGTAGACATCATGTCCCTTTACCTCTAAATGTATTTCCTAAGGCCAAGGACTTTCTCAGGGCAATGATCAAATTCTGGAAATTTAAAATGCATCCAATTCTATTATATACTGTTATTAAAATGTTATCAGTTGTCCCCACCATGTCTTTTATAGCATTTGGTCCAGGATCCAATCTAGGACCACACATAGTATTTGTAGATTCATATTCTTATTTCACAGATAAGGAAATTGAGGCTCAGAGAGATGAAGAAGGGACTTGTCCAGGGTCAGTCACATGCCAAGTAAAACAGTGACCTTGAGCCCTAGTTTGTGGATGCAGGGGTCACCCATTCATCTTATTATTGTGTTTCCCGAACAACCCCGTCCAGTAGCAGGAGGAGGTTGGGAGAAGTCAGTGGGACTCAGTCCCATCTCCAGGTCTGGCCAGGTGGAAAAAGTCTCTACTGGGAGATCCTGGGACAAATGCCATGGTGTCCCTCTGCCCCTCCTCCCAAGCTGGTCTTCGGAGGAGCTTCCGGCTGGGCTGTAGGGAGAGACTGGGTGGCTCGCAGGAAGGGAAGATGTCCTCTGGAGCTGAGTCTCCGGAGCTGCTGACTTACGAGGAGGTGGCCAGGTACCAACACCAGCCCGGACAGCGGCCCCGCCTGGTGGTTCTGATCGGTAGGTGCCATCCCAGGTTTCCAGGGAGTGATCTGGTTTCCTCCCTGGAGCGGGTGGGGAGGGAGCTCGGCAGGGACCCTGGTCAGCCTTCCTCTTGTTTCCCAGGGTCTCTGGGAGCCCGACTGCACGAGCTGAAGCAAAAGGTAGTGGCCGAGAACCCACAGCACTTTGGCGTTGCTGTTCCACGTAAGAGGGCCCATGTGGGGGATTGTGTTTATCTGCACACACGCAAATATTTCCTGGGGACTTAACTCTCCAGCTTCATCCAAATCCTTACTTTGGGTTTAAAGGATCACCAGGCACTGCCTGCTATCGGCAAATGATGAGACAAAGGCATGATGGGAAGAAATCTACTTTCAGTGGTCCTCTGAGACCCTCTGAGGCAGAAGCTGGAGGACCACTTGCTTAGCTCCTGCCTGGGGTGGGAGGTGAGCCCACAGCACATTGTAGGCAAAGTGGCGCCTCAACCTGATACCAAGGGCCCCCCACAGTAGGGGGCATTCCTCCTCATCACAGTGAATTTTGGCTCCTTTGGCCCCTGCCCTCTGCTTGGATGAGAGGGCAGGTCAAAGAAGCCACAGAGCCCCGAGAGTGGTGTTTCTTGGCACTCCCTTATGGCCAGATTCCAGTTTGTCACAGTGGTTGGGTACATCCCTGGGTGATGCCTCCCCTGCCAGTTCCTGAGGCTTGCTGCTGTTAGGGGCACCCTGGGATGTCAAGCTCCAGGGGGCAGAGGGTCCTGGTTCTAAATATGATAAGGAAGATGAGGAGGAGGAGGATGAAGGTGCCAGGCACTACACCAAGAGCTTTTTTGTGCAGTCCCTGGGTCAGCCCTCCCAGTACCCCTGAAGAGAGATTGTTATCATCTTGTATGGCAGAGGAGGACAGTGAGGCTCAGAGAAGTTAAGTAACTTGCCCAGTTGGTAAGTGGTGGAGCCAAGATTCGAACTCAGGCATCCTGTCCCAGTCATGTTCTTTTTTTTTCTGAGATGGAGTCTCACTCTGTCGCCCAGGCTGGAGTGCAGTGGCATGATGTTGGCTCACTGCAACCTCTGCCTCCCGGATTCAAGCGATTCTCCAGCCTCAGCCTCCCAAGTAGCTAGGATTACAGGTGTGTGCCATCACGCCTGGCTAATTTTTTTTTTTTTTTTTTTTTTGGTATTTTTAGTAGATAAGGGGTTTTATCATGTTGATCAGGCTGGTCTAGAACTCCTGACCCTGTGACCCACCTGCCTCGGCCTCTCAAAGTGTTGGGATTACAGGCGTGAGCCACCGTGCCTGGCCCCGAGTCATGTTCTTAATGAGGGTGCACAGTGGCTTCTCACCTGCTGCCTGCTACTTCAGGCCCTTGGCTGCCTCTTTCCTTTCTGGGACTCACTCTCAGTCCCCTTGGCCTCAAAGGAATGCAGTGTGAATGCCTGGTGGGTACTGAGGGGGGCGCTGTGGCGGTGATGATGGGGCGTCCTCAGAGCGTTCTGGGGGAGGGCAACCACCAATCCTTGCTTTGGTCGCACTGCTCTCCCTCGGACCCTGAGCCTAGCACCTAGTCTGTGGGTTGTCAGAGCTGTCTTCCATAGCCCAATCTGAAGTGGAAGGGATGTGGGGGAGGTGGTGACGCTGGGGAGGCCTGTGATGGACCTGGAGGGCTTCAGGGAGCCACAGCCTTCCAGGTTTCAGCTGGACTGAAACAGGACATGCAGAGGTTGCTCACACACTGATTGTTCAGAACCCCCTGGATCCATCCCCTGGGGAAGGAGGTACCTGGATGGTCAGGCCCACCTGCTTCCAGGCACTCCACAGATAGGAGACTTTCCTCCTTGGTTTTAGAAACTGAGGGAGTCAGGGAAGCCTTCCCAGAGGCAGTGACTTTTGTGCTGGGTTTCGAAGACTAAATAGGAGTTTTCCAGGCAGAAAAGAAAGGACTGGTTCTCTGTACGGAGGAAACAACCTGTGCAAAGGGACGAAGCAGTGTTAGGGACTGGGGAAGTTAGTATGGATGACGTGGTGGAAAATGGAACTGAGTCCGAGAGTGGGCAGATCACGCAGGTCTTACATACTCAGCCAGGGTGTTTAGAATGTAATCCATAGACAAAGTTTTTAAGCAGGGGAATGATGTGTTTGGAAAGTGACCCTAGCAGCTCTACCAGAGGTTGGACTAAGACGCCACGAATAGTACACAGGGCATCCCCTGAGTGGTTCCCATGGACCAGAAGGCACAGTGCCCCAGGATCCCATTTTTTCTTTTGGAAAATACTGTGTGTGGCTTTGTGTGTGCTCTTGTTCTGTGGAAGACCTGATTTTTCCCAGAAGTGTGCATCTCAATTCTGTTATGGAAATCAATGAGAAAACACCATGTGTTTTAACATTTTTGTTTGAGAGCCAGCCTTGCTGAAACACATCCAGTTCATACAGGGACGGCCTGTCTTCCTATCTCCTTTTTCTTGAGATGAGAACTAATTGACTAAAGAATTAAAAGTATATACCAGGGTCAAATGTATGTGTGGCTACTTTGTTCTCAAAAAAAGAAAAAAAAATGAAGAATTAAAAGCTAGGACTAGGGGTCCCGTTAAGTGATTCTTTAAAAGCCACAGCATTGGCCAGGCGCTGTGGCTCACACCTGTAATCCCCAGCACTTTGGGATGCTGAGGCAGTTGGATCACCTGAGGTCGGGAGTTTGAGACCAGCCTGACCAACATGGAGAAACCCCGTCTCTCCTAAAAATACAAAGTTAGCAGCGCGTGGTGATGCATGCCTGTAATCCCAGCTACTTGGGAGCCTGAGGCAGAATCTCTTGTACCTGGGAGGTGGAGGCTGCAGTGAGCCGAGATCATGCCATTGCACTCCAGCTTGGGAAACAAGAGCAAAACTCTGTATCAAAAAAATAAATAAAATAAAAAATAATAAAAATAATAATAAACAAAAGAGCCACAGCATCACGGAGTCAGTGAGCAGAGTGGTTAAGGGTATAAGCTGGGCATTTGGCAGAGGGACTGATTCTGGCTGTGCTTCCTACTGGCTGTGGGTCACTGGGCACAGCGCTGAACCTTTCTGTGCCTCAGTTTTCTCAGCTGCAAAAAGAAAGGCCTCCTTTTGGCTACATCAAAGAGTTGCGTCAATCAGTGATACGCCCGGAAAGGCACAGTGCCTGATACAGGGACATGCGATGAGGTGGAAGTGCTTGGTTTCAACACACAGAGCAGCCCTGAACTCCTGAATGAGCGCCTAAGCCCGCTGCTGTCCCCATGTGCTGTGATGCGACATCTCTTTGCCCACCTTTCCTTCTTTCTTTCAAAGATACCACCAGGCCCCGAAAGAGCCACGAGAAGGAAGGAGTGGAATATCACTTTGTGTCTAAGCAAGCATTTGAGGCTGACTTACATCACAACAAGTACGTTGCTTGATGGGCTAGTCGGCCCTCCAGGTAGCTGCGTGTTTTCATATCTGCCCTGTATTCCACTGGAGCTCCTGGGTGGGCTTCCGGAAAGGATGGGGGAAGTGGGACAGAAGTCATGTTAGGAGGTCCCCTTTGCTTTGTAATTTAGGAGAGCTCAGGAACTAAAGGTCTTTTCCCCTTTGGTGGCATTTTAGGTTCCTGGAACATGGTGAATATAAGGAAAATCTCTATGGAACCAGCCTGGAGGCCATTCAGGCTGTTATGGACAAAAACAAAGTTTGTTTGGTGGATGTGGAGCCGGAAGTGAGTTCCTGGGCCTGCTGGCCATTTCTGGTTAACGGAATTTATATCTAGGGGATTGTACGTTTTACATAACAGTTAACCTCAGTCTAAGGAATTTTTAGTCTAGAACACTGGCTGTTAAATTTCTTTGGGTTTTCCTTTGAGACTCAAATAAAAGCCTTGTACCCCAAAACATGCCCCTCTATTCACAAATGCTGCATTCATTTTAGGGAGCTCATGGACACTTTGGTGGCTCACAGACCCAGGTTAGTAACCCAAAGATCATGCAATTGTTGGTGGCGCTGACTGGCCTTTGCAATGAGCCAGAGAATTAGAGGTCAATACTCAGGTTTGGCTGGGCGCGGTGGCTCGCGCCTATAATCCTACCACTGTGGGAGGCTGAGGCGGGCGGATCACGAGGTCAGGAGTTCCAGACTAGCCTGGCCAACATAGTGAAACCTCGTCTGTACTAAAAATACAAAAATTAGGCGGATGTGGTGGCACATGCCTGTAGTCCCAGCTACTTGGGAGGCTGAGGTAGGAGAATGGCTTGAACCCGGGAGGCGGAGGTTGCAGTGAGCTGAGACCATGCCATTGCACTCCAGCCTGGGTGACAGAGTGACTCTGTCTCAAAAAAATAAATAAATAAAAATACACACACACACACACCCCCCCAGGTAAAGCTCTCGGTGCCAGGCCTCTTCTCCAGCCAGGGCAGGTGGAGTCAGTGGCTTAGAGAACCACTCAGGGAGGCAGTCAGGAGAGCAGTTTAAAGGGGAAGAAGAGGGAGGGAGACATGACCCTGTGAAATGCTTCAAAAACATTTCCACTCCTGCACACCAGCATGCTGTGGGCTCAGCAGGGGCTTAACCATCTTTTTAACCTTGTCTTGTAGAAAAACTGCCAAGCTTTGAACTCGATCTGGGGACTTTTTTCCCCTCTATAGACACAGATCTCTGATTTTATGATATAAACTGTAGGCGTTATTTTAAAGAAGTTGGCTTGAAACGTATTCCAAAAAGCACGTTATGCCTATAAAGGAAAACGCTCACTCATTTGGACTTACAGGGAGCTAGTAGTCAAAATTCAAAGTCTGAGTTTGAAAAATTTCTTTGAAAAGTGATTTTATTGATCTTTTGGATGCAGATAATGCATATAGCAGTTTCATACTAGCGTTTCCAAATGGAGCCCGTACATTCTAGATAAAATGGATTAATCAAGAGTACAATTTCTAGTCTACAGTTTGTTGTTTTCAGGTGATCTCTTTGGTAATCTTATTTGCTTTGCAAACTTTTTCTTCTGTGAATACCAAGAGGAGGTGTGATAGCACAAATTTGGTAATAGTGTAGTCCAGATTGATGACATTTGACTAAATAGATAGACATTGACTCCTGCTTCCTCACCCATCAGGAATGGAAGGTGGAGAGGAGCCTAGAAGGTTAATTATAGCCAGAGGGGTCAGGGCTAAGAGACAGCAACTCTGAGCTGAGGCTTAGGACCCTGCTGTTGGCAGCGAGTTTGCCTTCAGGGCCCCGCTGAGTTCAATGTCAAGGTGAAGGACGAGTAAAGGAGCAGTTGGTCTGCCCAGCTGAAGTCCATTGTCATGGGACCCATGTAACCAGGACCTTTGCTGTCGAGGTTATGGGATTGAAGCACACGATTACTGAGCTTTCAGAAGTATGTTTCACAATAAAACACTGCAGAAGTATATAATATTCCTGAATTTTCTTTCTCAGGCACTGAAGCAACTGAGGACCTCAGAATTTAAACCCTATATTATATTTGTAAAGCCTGCAATTCAGGAAAAAAGAAAGACGCCACCTGTGTCCCCAGCTTGTGAGGCCACGGCAGCCCCACTCGTAAGTTTAAACTTGATTGTTTCTTTTCTGAAGGCCTAAGGGAGGCTGCTGTTGCAGGAACACTTCTAGCTGCGTAAGGGTGCTTGCAGCTGAAGAGGGACGCAGGACGTACCCTCTGCACATGATTGTCTTTCCATTTTGCCGATTGAAAGACTCAGAGAAGATGATCAGATGGCCAGAAGGCCCAAGGTGAACAGCTGGAAGTGTCTCCCAGACCAGGCAGGTGACTTTGCCTGGGTTCACACCCCTCCACTCCCTCACATAAGCACCCTCCCCCAAAATATGACACCTCAGCGACCTCATCTGAGTGTGACCAGACTACACTCATAAAGCTACATGCCTAAACCAAACCCAAGTTTTTGGTTTTGTTTTTTTATTTCTTTTTTTGAAATGGAGTCTCGCACTGTCACCCAGGCTGGAGTGCAATGGCGCGATCTCGGCTCACTGCAACCTCCACCTCCCAGGTTCATGCGATTCTCCTGCCTCAGCCTCCCGAGTAGCTGAAATTACAGGCACCCATCACCACACCTGGCTAAGTTTTTGTATTTTTAGTTGAGATGGGGTTTCACTATGTTAGTCAGACTGGTCTCAAACTCCTGACCTCGTGATCCACCCACCTTGGCCACCCAAAGTGCTGGGATTACAGGCGTGAGCCACCGTGCCCAGCCCAAACCCAAGTATTTTTAATTGAAACCCCAACTAACAAGGTCATTATCATTGCTTTCAAACCAGTTTGAATCATCAGTGAGTAAAGGGATTTCTAAAACTAGTGAATGAGATCATCTGATGTGTCCTAAATGAACTTCTGTTCCTCTGTCAGATTCTTTATTCAGCCCAGTCTATGTCAGGCTGGCGGGACCCTCACCCGAAACCTAAATATTTGACAGGGTTCTTCCAGGAGGTCTGGTCTTGGTGACTCATCTTTTTTGGTCCTTAACAGGATCAGTTAGCAGAATGAGCTGAAAGTTGTTATGGGTGGTGGGGGCAGTCAGAAACAACTCAGTCCCAGAGTGGACTTTGCCTGCTGTCCTGTACAGCTGGTTCATCAGAAGGAGGCCCGGGGGCCGGGCGCGGTGGCTCACGCCTATAATCCCAGCACTTTGGGAGGCCGAGGCAGGTGGATCACGAGGTTAAGAGATCGAGACCATCCTGGTCAACAAGGTGAAACCCCGTCTCTACTAAAAAATATAAAAATTAGCTGGGCATGATGGCGCACGCCTGTAGTCCCAGCTACTTGGGAGGCTGAGGCAGGAGAATTGCTTGAACCCAGGAGGCGGAGGTCGCGGTGAGCCGAGATCGCGCCATTGCACTCCAGCCTGGGTGACAAGAGCGAAACTCCGTCTCAAAAAAAAAAAGAAGGAGACCCTCTCAGATCCTTCCTCCTTGTCAGGAAGCTTCCTCCAAGTCAAGATTTTGTTGCAATCCTAGTTCATACTAATTCTGTTTTAACTGTCCACATTGATAAATTTTTTATTTTATATTTTATTTTTAAAGACAGGCTCTCACTATGTTGTCTAGGCTGGTCCTGAACTCCTGGTCTCAAGTGATCCTCCCACCTTGGCCTCCCAAAGTGCTGGGATTACAGGTGTGAGCCACTATGCCCAGCCTTTTATTTTTTTTAGGACAGGGTCTTGCCATGTCACCCAGGCTGGAGTGCAGTGGTGCAATCATAGCTCACTGCATCCTTGAACTCCTGGGCTCATGCAGTCCTCCTTCCTCAGCTTCCTAAGTAGCTGGGACTACAGGCATGTACCACCAATGTCCAACCAATTAAAAAAATTTTTTTTATAGAGACAGGCTGTCTCTGTGCTGCCCAGGCTGGTTTCAAACTCCTGCCCTCAAGTGATCCTCCTTAGCTTCCCAAAATGTTGGAATTACAGATGTGAGCCACCATGCCTGGTTTCAATAAGTTATTTAGAATGGCATACATACAAGGAACATTAGAAATTCTCTACTTGGCCAGGCATGGTGGCTCCTGCCTGTATCTCAGCACTTTGGGAGGCTGAGGCAGGCAGATTGCTTGAGCCCAGGAATTCAAGACCAGCCTGGGCAACTTGGTAAAACCCTGTCTCTACAAAAAAATTACAAAAATTAGCCAGGTGTGGTGGCACACACCTATAGTCCCAGCTACTCGGGACTATAGGTGTGTACCACCACACCTGGCTAATTTTTAGGATCACTTGAGCCTAATAGGTCAAGGCTGCAGTGAACCATGACCATGTCACTGCACTCCAGCCTGGGTGACAGAGTGAGACTCTGTCTCCAAAAAAAATAAAAAATAGAAAAAAGAAAAAAAGAATTTTTCTCCTTTAAGTGGGGAGGCTGGGCACGGTGGCTCATGCCTATAATCCCAGCACGTTGGGAGGCCAAGGCAGGCAGATCACCTGAGGTCAGGAGTTTGAGACCAGCCTGGCCAACCTGGTGAAACCTCATCTCTGCTAAAAATACAAAAATTAGCCAGGCGTGGTGGCATGCCTGTGATCCCAGCTACTTCAGAGGCTGAGACAGGAGGATTGCTTGAATCCAGGAGGCAGAGGCTGCAGTGAGCTGAAATTGCGCCACTGCAGTGTCTAGCCTGGATGACAGAGCAAGACTCCATCTCAAAAAAAAAAAAAAAAAAAAAAAAAAAAAGAAACTCAAAAATATCAACTTAGGTCTAGAATCATTTAGAAACATACAGTATTGGCTGGGTGCAGTGGCTCACGCCTGTATTCCCAGCACTTTGGGAGGCTGAGGCAGGTGGATCACCTGAGGTCAGGAGTTTGAGACCAGCTTGACTAACGTGATGAAACCCCATCTCTACTAAATACAAAAAATTAGCTCGGCGTGGTGGTACACACCTGTAATTCCAGCTACTCAGGAGGCTGAGGCTGGAGAATTGCTTGAACCTGGGAGGTGGAGGTTGCAGTGAGCCGAGATTGTGCCATTGCACTCCAGCCTGGGCAACAAGAGTGAAACTCCATCTCAAAAAAAACCAGAAAATCAGAAACAACCTAAATGTTCAGTAGCAGAACTCAGCTTATATACTACATTACATGACACTTACAGGATGTACTGAAATATTATAGCCAGTTAAAAGCCATGTGTTGGGGCTGGTGTGGTGGCTCACACCTGTAATCCCAGCACTTTGGGAGGCTGAGGTGGGCAGATCACCTGAGGTCAGAAATTCGAGACCAGCCTGGCCAACATGGTGAAACCCCATCTCTACTAAAAATACAAAAATTAGCTGGGTGTGGTGGTGGACACCTGTAATCCCAGGTACTTGGGAGGCTGGGGCAGGAAAATCACTTGAACCTGGAAGGCAGAGGTTGCAGTGAGCTGAGTTTGTGCCACTGCACTCCAGCCTGGGCAACAGAATGAGACTCCATCTCAAAAAAAAAAAAAAAAAAAAAAAGAAAAGAAAAATAAATAAATAAATAAAGGCATGTGTTGGAGGAATATTTGATGACATAGCCAAATACAAGAAAATGAAAATCAGAAAATAAAAAATCAGGATTCTAATTTTGTGTCACACACAAAGAAAGTACACTAAAATGCTAAAGGCAATTCTCCCTGAATAGTGGGCTCATGACTAATTTTCGTTTTCTGTGTTTTACTGTATGCTTTTTGGAAGGGAGTTAACAGCTTTATTGAGATAAAATTTACATATCGTATAATTCACCCATTTAAAGCATACAATTCAATGATGTATTCACAGAGTTTTTGCAACTACCACAGTCAATTTAAGAGCATTTTCTTTTTCTTTTTTTTTTTTTTAAGATGGGGTTTCACCATGATGGCCAGGCTGGTCTTGAACTCCTGACCTCAGGTGATCCACCCACCTCGGCCTCCCAAAGTGCTAGGATTACAGGCGTGAGCCACCGTGTCCGGCTGAGCATTTTCATCATCTCAAAAAGAAACCTTGAGCCCATTAGAATTTCCTATTATCTGTTTGCCTCGTGCCCCTCCCTAGCCACAGGCAACTGCTAATCTACTATCACTGTAAATTTGTCTATTCTAAACATTTCATAGAAATGGATTCATACAATATAAGACCTTTTATATCTGGCTTTTTTCACTTAGTGTTTTTAAGGTTCATGTATCGATACTTCGTTCTTTTTTCTTTTTTTTACAGCTGAATAATATTCCATTGTACAGAGTATCACATTTTGTTTATCCATTTATCAATTAATGGACATTTAGATCGTTTCTACCTTTTCAGCTATTATGAATCATGGTATGAATATTCATATACAAGTTTTTGTGTGAACATATGTTTTCATTTCTCTTGTGTGTATACCTTGGTATAGAATTGCTGGGTCATAGGGTAGCTCTGTGTTTAACATCTGGAGGAACTTCCGTGGCAGCTGTACCATTTTACATTCTCAGCAGCAGTGTTCAAGTTCCCATTTCTCTACATCCTCACCAGCACTTGTCTTTTTTTTTTTTTTTTTTTTGAGACAGAATCTCCTTTTGTTGCTCAGGCTGGTGTGCAGTGCTGTGATCTCAGCTCACTGCAACCTCCGCCTCCCGAGTTCAAGCGATTCTTCTGCCTCAGCCTCCTGAGTAGCTGGGATTACAGGCGTGTGCCACTACACCAGGCTAATTTTTGTATTTTTAGTAGAAACGGGGTTTCACTATGTTGGCCAGGCTGATCTCGAACTCCTGACCTCGTGATCTGCCCGCCTTGGCCCCGCAAAGTGCTGGGATTACAGGCGTGAGCCACCGTGCCCGGTCATTGGCTGTCTTTTTAATTATAGCATTACTAGTATATGTGAAGTGGTATCTCATTGTGATTTTAATTTGTAGTTCTCTAATGATCAGTAATATTGAGAATCTTTTCATGTTTTTATTGGCCATTTTTATATCTTTCTTAGAGAAATGTCTATTCAAATACTTTGTCCATTTTTAAATGGAATTATTTATCTTTTTTATTACTGAATTATAAGAATTCTTTATATATTTTGGATATAAGTCCCTTATCAGATGCATGATTTGCAAATACTTTTTCCCATTCTGTGAGTTGTCTTTTCATTTTCTTTCTTTTTTATTTTTTTCTTTGAGACAGAGTTTCGTTCTTATTCCCCAGGCTGGAGTGCAATGGTGTGGTCTTGGCTCACTGCAACCTCCGCCTCGCGGGTTCAGGTGATTCTCCTGCCTCAGCCTCTAAGTAGCTGGGATTACAGGCATGCACCATCACGTCTGGCTAATTTTTTTTTTTTTTTTGGTATTTTTACTAGAGATAGGGTTTCACCATGCTGGCCAGGCTGGTCTCAAACTCCTGACCTTGGGTGATCCACCTGCCTCAGCCTCCCAAAGTACTGGGATTACAGGCGTGAGTCACCACACCTTGCCCTTACTTTTCTTGAAAGTGTCCTTTGAGGCATAACATTTTAAAATTTGATAAAGTCCAATATATCTATTTTTTCTTTAGTCGCTTATTATTTTTGGTATCATATCTAAGAAATCATTGTTAAATTCAAGATCATAAAGATTTACTTCTTTGTTTTCTTTTAAGATATTTATAGTTGTAACAGTTACATTCGGGTCTATCATCTATTTTGCGTTATTTTCTGTGGATTGTGTGAAGTAGGGGTCCAACTTCATTCTTTAAATGTGAATAGCCAGCTAACCCGGCACCATTGGCTGAAAAGAATATTCTTTTCTCACTTAATTATCTTGACACCCTTGTTTAGAATCAACTGGAAAGAAAAGCAAGGGTTTCTTTCCGGAGTCTCGGTTCCATTCCACTGGTCTACATGTCTGTTCTTAGCCCAGCACCACACTGTCTTACTTTGATTACTAGCTTTGTAGTAAGTTTTGAAGTCAGGTTTTTCAAGCTTGTTTTGGCTATTCTGGGTCCTTTGCATTTCCATATGAATTTTAGGATCAGTCTGTTTATTTGTTTTACTATATTTGTTTTGTTTTACAAATATTTCATGATTGAAAGAATTTAATAAGCAGGGGAGAAAGGGCTCATTTTTCAAAGAGTAAATAAGTTATTGGGAGAATAAGAGGCAGCTTCCTAGGACTCAAGGAAAGTTCTGGCAAATCATCAGGTCCACAGGAAGTGCCAGCTTTCTAGGAGGCAGAACCCTCTCCCTGGCTCATGGTGGTTATTTCAAGAGAAGCAGCTGCATTCTATTCCCAGTGTCCTTCAGCCTGGCAAGTTTTGTCGTCTATCCCATCTCCTTTGTTGCCCACCAGAGTGCTGCAATCCAAGCAGGTGGGGTGATGATGAAATGCAGCTGGCCCATACATGCTGCACCACCCTGCAGCTGTGAATAGGCAGCAAGGTCACAGGGAGGCTGTTCAACACAGAGTCCCTGGTTCTACTCCCAGAGATTCCAACCTAGGGGGTTTGGAGTGGGGCCCAGGCACTCCATTTTTAACACACAGCCTTTCATGTGGTTTTGATGTATGTTGGCAGACCCCAGATGACATCTGGAGAAATTCCTCACAAAGGCTCGAGTTTTGTGTGACATTAAATATCTGTCCATTGTTTGGCACCTGAGTTCCTGGTAGTGGTCCCAAAACATCCTTTGGGTACATCCTCTGTCCATCTCCTTGCTGACCACAAGTTAACAGGGCTTCTGGCTTCTGAGCCAGCAAGCTAATCCAACCTGGGGGTAATGGACGGCACGGGGGGATCTTTCCTATGTGAGCTTCAGGACCATGACTGTTGCTGAAGACACAGGTGGGCGAGTTCCATCTTTACAGGCCAGGAAAGGGGTTCAGGGGTTTTATGACTGCAAAGCAAATGTCACAAATTTTACCCCATTAGAGATTTACTTAAGTTCTTTCCAGATGCAGATGTTTATTAGGAAGATTGTGGTTCTTAGTGGCAAAAATTTTCCTTTTATAATTTCTCAAATAGCCAAATGCTTCCAGGATAATCCATGTGGGTACCTGGAGGAGGGGAGACTGGAAGCAGCAGACAGGTCTATAGGATGGGTATATGTCAGGGAGTGGGGAAGGTGGGGTTGAAGGCCAGGGGGCAGTTATGGGACAGTGCGAAGCACTTCTGAGTATGAAAATAACCCTGCAAGAATATTCTATATAGAATTGGGAAGTGTCTCCCAATTTAATCCAGTTTTTTCTCTCCCAGAGGAGAGAAGGAGAGGAAGTTATCTCAGCCTTGTCTTACATTTCCACTATCTTCGAAGTCACGATCTTGAGGACTCAAATCCTGAAATTTCAGATGCTTTTACTAAAGTAGGAATTGGGTTTTGACTGGTGACAGAGAGGAGAGGGGGATATTTTGGAATGCAGATCTCTTTGGGAAAGAATGGAATTCACCCTTTCCCTGTGGCAGCATGGAAACACGGAGCCCCTAGAAGCAGAGGGGAGAAAGCAGCACAGGACTAGAAAGGGAAGCGGGTGAATGCCAGTGACAAATCTCATTCTATAATTTTATTTAGAATGGACCTGCCACTTTCCTGTTTTCCAAAACCAGGCTAATTGTCAGACAACTACTCACCTGAAATAATACGTATTAAAGGTTCTTTTGAATGAAGAAGCAAACAGTGCCCACATTGGGTGATGGAGTTGCTGCTTATACCTTAATGTTAGGTGTCAGAAAAGCAATCTCATTAAAGGGATCAGCTGCCATAAGGAAATGGGGAATTTGATTAGAATTGTCCAGGGCTTTCTTAAATAACTCCACTTTGCTATGGTAGTGTTTGGCTCTGGTGTGAGGAAATGAAAAATTGAGTTCTACACTATGAATTTAGGAGTCTTCAGGAGGGCATTAGAATGATTTCTTTTTCCCCCAGTTGATTGCAGAAATGCTTGCTCTGTTTTTATATAGTTAATATTTGTAGTTCTTTCTTATAATTATTTAATCTGTATACTAATTGCCGTGCAGCACAATACTACTACTTCTGAGGCAGGAAGTGTGATATTGACATATATACACAGATATAGAATCAGCATCCCCAGTGCACTTCCTACCATGGCTTTCAGCTCATAGGTCCTCAGGAGGTATTCTGTGAGTGATGGCTGAACAGCGATTGTGTCTACTGCCCGTTAACTTTCTTTGAAGTTTGACACAATGTTGTCCCTATGCTCTGTTCTTGGGTACGTGGTTGGTTATCAGCGGGACCTAGTCATCCACTCATCACTTAAAGGTTGGGGCCAGGCGTGGTGGCTCACTCCTGTAATCTTAGCACTTTGGGAGGTCGAGGCAGGTGGATCACGAGGTCAGGAGTTCAAGACCAGCTTGGCCAAGATGGTGAAACCCCTTCTCTACTAAAAATACAAAAATTAGTTGGGCGTGGTGGCAGGTGCCTGTAATCCCAGCTACTTGGGAGGCTGAGGTGGGAGAATTGCTTGAACCTGGGTGGCAGAGGTTGCAGTGAGCCAAGATCATGCCACTGCACTCAAGCCTGGGCGATAGAGACTCTGTCTCAAAAAAAAAAAAGAAAGAAAGAAAAGAAAACTTAAAGGTTGGAACATTGCTCAAGACAAAGGCTATAGATTTGTTATAGGAGAACAACCCAGTTGCTCCATACCACCCCTTTCCTTGCAGGATGAGCAGCAGCAAGAGATGGCCGCTTCTGCCGCCTTCATAGACCAGCATTACGGGCACCTGGTGGACGCCGTGCTGGTGAAGGAGGATCTCCAGGGTGCCTACAGCCAGCTCATAGTGGTCTTAGAGAAGCTGAGCAAGGACACTCACTGGGTACCTGTTAGTTGGGTCAGGTAACTTTATCCTGGAACATCCAAGCTGGACGGGACCTTGAAGATCATCTAGTCCAGCCTCCTTCATTCTACCATCAAGGAATCTCGAGTGCAGAGAGGGGCAGGATTCTCCACAAATTCCATCACTGAGAAGAGCATAAGTGGGAAGTCTTGTTTGTTGTTGGTTTTTGTCTGTTTTTCACTGCACCTCTTTGGATCATGATTTGAAAGGGGCGTATCAGAAAACAACACATTTCACTCATTAAAGTATCACAGGCAAGCTGACCCTGATTCTTTGTACCAAAGTTAAGTAGCCACTGTCTTTTGCAGGCGGTAGTGGTTCATTTATACAGCACTGATTTGCAGAACGTTTAAGCTTTTTAAACATAGTGACACTTAGTAGTTTTTTCGGAAGCTAATTTATCTAAGGGGATTTTCCATGTGACTGAAGTTCCCCTGTCTTCAAGCACTAAAATGTTGATCTTAACCTTTTTTGAAGTGCTTGCCTGATAGTAGAAAACTGGTTTTCTGCCTATATACTGAGTATACGAGAATTTTCTCTGGAAGGCTGAGGCACACTTCACCATCAACATGAATTACTGTACTGTTCTATACTGTGGTGGTGCCTTCAGGGACTCGAGGAATATAAGGTTACCTTTCCCCTTTCTTGTTTTTCTTTTTGTTTTTGAGACAGAGTCTTGCTCTGTCACGCAGGCTGGAGTGCAGTGGCACGATCTTGGCTCACTGCAACCTCCGCCTCCTGGATTCAAGTGATTCTCCTGCTTCAGCCTCCTGAGTAGCTGGGATTATAGGCACATGCCACCACACCCAGCTAATTTTTTTTGTATTTTTAGTAGAGACAGAGTTTCACCATGTTGGTCAGGCTGGTCTTGAACTCCTGACCTCGTGATCTGCACACTTCAGCCTCCCAAAGTGCTGGGATTACAGGCGTGAGCCACTGTACCCGGCCTGCCTGTCCCCTTTCTAAATACCCTCAGATTCCTAACATCGAGCCCTTGCTTTGTTGGATTTGTTTTATTCCATCCATTGTCCTTTTTGTTACTGACAGGCGTGGTCCTAGCCTGTCTCTGCCATGAGGTGATAGGGGTTCCTGTTGAGCTAGATCTTGGGAAACCAGATGACTCTCCCTGTCAAAGCTATGGCTACACCACCATAAACCATTTCTGGCCTAATGGGTTGTCTCTGAGCAAAAATGATTGTCGCCCAGGATTCTTGATATATCTTAGCGGCTCAGAGAATGTTATTTACTATTAATAGCTGACAACAGTCTTTATTCTGTGCTGGATGCTATGCTAAGGCCTTTACATACATTACCCTGATAAATACACCAAGCCAGTGAGGTAGGATTCTTATCCCATTGTACAAATGAGAAAAACATAAAGCTTAGACAGTTTGAATAATGTACCCAAGCTTGCACAGATTAAAAAAAATTGCAGGCCAGGCGCTGTGGTGCATGCCTGTAATCCTAGCACTTTGGGAGGCCGAGGTGGGCAGATCACTAGAGCTCAGGAGTTCGAGACCAGTCTAGACAACGTGTCGAAACCCCATTTCTACAAAACATACAAAAACTAGCCAGGCGTGGTGGTGTGCGCCTGTAGTCCCAGCTACTCGGGAGGCTGAGGTGGGAGGATCCAGGTGGTCGAGGCTGCAGTGAGCCATGATTGTGCCACTGCACTCCAGCCTGAGTGACAGAGTGAGACCCTGCCTCAAAAAATAAAATGCAGAACTATGGTATTTAAGCCTATATCTCCCAAATACCAGAGATGATCATTAACCACCATACTATACTATACTACCTCATTCTTTTGTGGTCCCATAATTGAGGCTACCCATTAATATAATTCACTTATAAGTGATGAATGTGTTCACAGCTAGAGTGTCTAATATGAAGTGTGGCCATAACTTCTAAGACTGAAAAGAGGCTACATACGCATGTGTACATTTTCAAATTCTTTTATTCATGAGAGGAAAAGGCGGCCAGGTTGAAGGTGAAGCACCAGGGAGGTTTGCCACCCATTTAGAAATTTCCATTTTACTTTCCTACACAAGGATGCCTTTGCAACTCTCTAGCTCATGAACCTGGTAGGTTCACCTAGCAGGATCACATTCTTCAGAACTTTCTAGCAAAAAGATGGAGAGTACTGGATTCTTATCAAGTGAAATTGGTCTTGAGCTGATCCACACAGAGAGCCAGGCCAGGGAGGGCAGCTGCCCCTGAAGTGAGACTAGCACATGCAAAGTTGTTATGCAGGATAACACCTGTAATCCCAGCACTTTGGGAGGCCTAGGCAGGTGGATCACCTTTGAGACCAGCCTGGCCAACATGGTGAAACCCCGACTCTACTAAAAATAAAAAATTAGCTGGGCGTGGTGGCAGACGCCTATAATCCCAGCTGCTTGGGAGGCTGAGGCAGGAGAATCACTTAAACCTGGGAGGCAGAGGTTGTAGTGAACCGAGATCACACCACTGCATTCCAGCCTGGGCGACAAGTGAGACTGTTTCAAAAAAAAAGGTTGTTATGCAGGAGAGCTGGGGTCTGAAGTCTGCTCATAGGCAAAAACAAAAACCCACACACATTAAAAATTACTCTTGAAGACCCTCTGTGGAGGCACCATGGTGGAGATCCCAGTCAACTCTCCGAGTTCCCTCTAGGTGGTTTTCCCTCCAGTGTGGGAACACAGTGGTTGGGCACCCGATGACATTCTTTCTGCATTTTATGCCACTCCACAGACATTTTCTGCTGCTTACATAATATTTTTACACAATTGTCAGATGAAATGATGGTATTGTCGTTATATGTATTATGAAGCAGAGTATTTATTAAAAAGTGATCCTTCACCAAGTGTGGTGACACGCCTGTAATCCCAGTACTTTGGGAGACTGAGACAGGAGGATCACTTGGGCTCAGGAGTTAAAGACCAGCCTAGGCAACATAGTGAGACATTGTCTCTATTAAACATAAAATTAGGGCTGGGAGCATTGGCTCACGCCTGTAATCCCAGCACTTTGGGAGGCCAAGGCAGGTGGATCATTTGAGGCCAGAAGTTCAAGACCAGTCTGGCCAATATGGCAAAACCTTGTCTTTACTAAAAATACAAAAATTAGCCAGGCATGGTGGTACACGCCTATATTCCCAGCTACTCGGGAGGCTGAGGCATGAGAATCACTTGAACCTGGGAGGCAGAGGTTGCAGTGAGCCAAGATTGTGCCACTGCACTCCAGCCTGGGCAACAGAGCAAGACTCTCAAATATATTAATTAATTAAATTAAAACAGACCGGGCGCAGTGGCTCACCCTGTAATCCCAGCACTTTGGGAGACCAAGGTGGGTGGATCACGAGGTCAAGAGATCAAGACCATCCTGGCCAACATGGTGAAAGCTCATCTCTACTAAAAATACAAAAATTAGCCGGGCATGGTGGTGCACACCTGTAGTCCCAGCTACTCGGGAGGCTGAGGCAGGAGAATCGCTTGAACCTGGGAGGCGGAGGTTGCAGTGAACCAAGATTGCACCACTGCACTTCAGCCTGGCGACAGAGTGAGACTCTGTCTCAAAAAATAACGATAAAATTTTAAAATTAGCTGGGCATGGTGGCATGCCCCTGTGGTCCCACCTACTCGGGAAGCTGAAGTGGGAGAATTGCTTGAGCCGAGGAAGATGGAGGCTGCAGTGAACGCTGATTGCACCACTGCACTCCAGCCTGAGCAACAGATTGAGACCCTGTCTCAAAAAAACAAAAAAAAGCGATCCTTGCTTTATTTCCTGTTAAGGCAGCACCCCCACCCCCAAGACAAGCTGTGTCTACAGCTGTTTGTCAGCTACCAGATTTATGGGAGTAGGAAGGGAGGGCCCCAGAGACAGAGGTTATTTGGAAGGCATTTTTGCAGTTCATGCAGAAAACTATTGTTAAAAAATGCACCTGTGTTCAAATATTTATTGGTGGAATGTGTGTAAATGCAATTCCAAACCCCATTTCAACTAGCAGTCCATATGTTCTGAGCCCCTGGGCAAAATTTTGGAAAAAGTCCATCACTCTGGGCCCAACACTAATAAATCTCCTTATTACAACCCCCTCAAGATGGACCTTTTTAAATCCTTGGGTCTTCAAACATAGATAAGTTGGCTGCCTGTATCTACAACCAGAGAGGATGTGCTCTCTGGAGGAATTTTCTAGGTCAGACGTGTTAAATAGATGGCATATGTGCAGCCAACGTCCATTCCTGCACCTGTGGAAGACATTACTAATTGATCACAGCACTCTCATATTGTGATCACAGCACTCTTCTATTGAATTTAGATTCAATTAGTAATGTCTTTGGTTCTTTCAGGACAGTGTTTGGTATCAGCTGGGCAGGATTAGGTAGTGAGTTATTCCTGTTTGCCATTTTCAATCTACTGATTTGTAACCTTCCTGGCTATCCACTTCACTCCCCTAGGAAGATGGGTTTAAGAAAGTTAGAACCATCTGTCATTTACAGGCAGTGCCCAGATATATTAGCCAATTGTATATTCAAATACATACATGCTTTAAAACATGTGGCCAATGAAATTGTGTATCCACTTATCCAGCATCACATCATTTATGCTACCGACCGCAGGACTATGCATCCAATGATAACACTTGATTTCTTTAATAACTGCAGAGTTGAGCGTATGCACAAAGCCCATTTTTAATCAGATAGTTAAGAACCAGTAGCATTTCTCTATTTGGTGGAGTTAATACTGATCAGTTTCTTTCTTTCTTTCTTTCTTTGAGATGGAGTCTCACTCTGTCACCCAGGCTGGGGTGCAATGGCACGATCTTGGCTCACTACAGCCTCCGCCTCCTGGGTTCAAGTGATTCTCCTGCCTCAGCTTCCCGAGTAGCCCGCCACCATGCCCGGCTAATTTTTGTATTTTTAGTAGAGACAGCGTTTCACCATGTTGGTCAGGCTGGTCTTGAACTCCTGACTTCAAGCAATCCACCTGACTTGGCCTCCCAAAGTGCTGGGATTACAGGTGTGAGCCATTGCGCCTGGCCACTGATCAGTTTCTTACTCCATTTTTCCTGCCTTTTGAATACAGTCACCAACTACCGCTTCCTTTAAAAGTCAAGGGCTTATGGTTTCAGAACAAGATGGTATAGAATCACTTGTTCCTCCTCTTCTCCTCTAAATACAACAAAATACCTTGGAAAGTAGTCAACAGACTATGATAAAGGACTCTGAAAGCTGGAAAGAAGATGATGAGCTGACTAGGGACGTCAGGACTTGAGGAAAAGCAATGCGGTGAGTTCTCTGGGTTTTCTTTATCTCTGTATACCCCAGACTGAACACTGGAGGGAGTTTTGCAACCCACAACTGCCAATTTTTTGTCCTAGACAAAACAAACAAACAAACAAAACAAAACAAAAAAGCTTGCTTTCTCTGCCAAAGGGTGGGAAAGAGGAAGCCCAATGGAGACCTAGGTGAAGATCCCCAGCCCTAGCTCCATACTGGGTCACTAGCAGGTTTCTCAATTCATTAGTAGCAGCAGTGGGATCCTGTGTGTCTCTACCCTCCACCCAGTGGCACAAGGAGACCTAGGTTCAGCAGAAGGTGGCCCAGTGACACCTTGCACCCCAGGGAAGCACCTTCTGATTCAGTAGAAGACATCAGCAGGGATTGGATGGGAGTCCCAGCAGCTCCCCAAGAGCAAAGCAGACCAGAATAGCACTGTGAGGGCTCTGAAAACAACTTTCAGTGGAATTAAAAACAACAAAAGGCAAGAACCTATACACTGCACCTTAACAGGACTACTGCTTGCTAAAATACAAGATTTAAATAGGATAGCAGGGCATGGTGGTGCATGCCTGTAATCCCAGCTACTCGGGAGGCTGAGGCTGGAAAATCGCTTGAACCCAGGTGGCAGAGGTTGTGGTGAGCTGAGATCACACCACTGCACTCCAGCCTGGGCAACAAGAGCAAAACTCTATCTCAAAAATAAATAAATAGGAAAAAATAATATCGTAACTCAAATGTTTGGGATGCAATAGAAAATCAGTATACCTAAAACCAGAAGAACCACAGTCTACGCTTGATCTTAGCCAAAAGGCCAGGAAGCAATAGAGAACCACAGTCGAAATCAGAAAAGACAATCAGCTGGTAGCAATACTAATGTGATTCAGATGTTGGAATTTATCTGTCAAAGATTTTAAAGCAGTTGTAATAAAAATACTATAACAATTAATTGTAACTTCTTTTGAAACAGATTTTAAAAATGGAAAACCTTAGCAATGAAATAGAAGATATGATAAAGAACTAAATGGAAATTATGGGAATGAAAAATACAATAAGCAAAAGAAAAAACTCAAACTCAATAGTAGAGTGAAGAAAATAAAAGGTAAAATCAGTGTACTTGAGGACAGATCAATATAATTAACTTACTGATTTTTTTGAAAGAGCTTCAGAGACCTGTGAGACAGTAACAAAATATCTGTCACAGGCTCCTAGGATGTTGCTTTTCCAGCTGCCCAGCTGTAGCTGCAGACTTGGCATCCTTGTGCTCTCAGGGGCCCAGGGAACCCCCTCCCTCCACAGGCTTGGAAGTGCCTACTCTCACAGCCTGGCCTCTCCCCACTTCCAGCGCCTGCTCTGATTTTGCAGCAAAGTTGTGGCTCAGCCTGGGTGTTGTGACCTGGCCAGGTGTGAGCACACTTGGGGCAGCGCTGACATGCCAGACCCAACCACCTCTGCTCCCTCCAAACTTTGGGCACTGATGAGTATGGGAGGAAGGCCAAGGGGGGACTGAGGGTGTCTCAGCATGGGCCTGCAGGCATCCCTTGGCACAAACAGCCTGGATGCCATGAATGACAGGAAGATGGCAGCAGGAGGCAGACAGGCTCCTGGACAGAAAGGGGTAGGTCCTTGGTAAAGCCACACCTTCAAGCCAGGCATAGCCTGAAGCATGGGGACTGGGCTGTAGTTCCAGGTGGAGTCCTCATCACAGAGTGAGAACTTATGGTGCTTTTTCCAGGCTCACCCATGGCCACCCATGGACCAATCAGCACATAATTCCTCTCTTCTGAAGCCTATAAAAACTCCAGAGCCAGACTCATGGAGATGTCAGGATGACCTACCTGCCTGTGGATAGGAGTTACCTACTCCGGGTCTCCTGAGAGCTGTACTGCCGCTCAGTAAAGCACCTCTTTGTCTTTCTCATCTTTCAGTTGTCCATGCATGCACCTTGTTCTTCCTGGACACAGGACAAGAACTTGGGATCTGCCAAATGGCAGGGCTAAAAGAGCCATAACACAAATATGGCTGAAACGCATCCCTGCCAACCCTCGCTCTCCGTGTTGTGGATGACGAGAAGGAGGGACAAGCTGCAGCTCCCTGAGCTAGGGCTGTGACACCCTCTTTGGTGCTTTGCAGTTTCTGGGGTCTCCAAGCTTCTGGGTTCCAATGCATTCCCCTCATCTAAACATGGATGCCTGCAGTGGACACTGTGTGCCGTTTATCTGGTCCAGCCACAGTCTTGCATGGAGATGGCACCTGTGCCAGCACCTGAGGCTGCCTGCCCCACCACAGCAATCAGCATGCCTGGCTGTGCATAGTAGACAGACCCTGGGCTCACTTGCCCACACACCCCTTGCCACTCCATGCCTGGCTCACCCCTGGCAGGTGGGGGGTCTGGGCCGGTAGTGTAAGCCGAGCACAGCCTGCTGGGCTTAGTGGGTGGAACAAGCCCAGTGGGCACGAGTCATACTCAGGCAGAAGGTGCCACTAGCCACAGAGGCTTCTGGCTGGCAAAGTGACACCCCAAGGATCCCACAATAGAGCTACTAACATTTGTATCAGAGGAAAAGAGAAAGTGTGAGACTGAAAAGTATTCAGAGAAATAATGGCTGAAACTTCCCAAATCTGGTGAAAGACAAAAACACATAGATTCAAGTTGACTGAGCTCCAAATAGGAAACACGGTCCAAAACCAAACTGACACATCATAATTAATCTTCTGAAAACTGGAGATTAAGAAAAAAAGAAATCTTTAAAACAATCAGGGAGAAACGACCAGGAAACAATGCTAATTCAAACTGTATTTATGCATTACCTGTAAAAGAAATGATGGAGGCCATCTAGGAGTGGCCCAACACATATGAAGTGCTGAAAACAAAGCCGTCAACCTTGAATCCTGTATCAGGTGAAACTCGCCTTCAGGAATGAAGGGAAAAATAAAGACATTCTCAGATGACAAGAAACAGAGTTTATTGAGACCTACCTTAAAGAATGGCTAAAGGAAGCTCTCCAAACAGAAAGAAATTAACAGAAGAAGGCTGGGACCTAAAAAGGGAAAGAAGGTAGAGGAAAAAAGGAAGGAAGAAAGAAAGGAAGGAAGGAAGGAGGGAGGGAGGGAAGAAAGGAAGGAAGGAAGAAAGGAAGGAAGAAAGGAAGGAAGGAAGAAAGGAAGGAAGAAAGGAAGGAAGGAAGAAAGGAAGGAAGGAAGGAGGGAGGGAAGGAGGGAGGGAAGAAAGGAAGGAAGGAGGGAGGGAAGAAAGGAAGGAAGGAGGGAGGGAGGGAAGAAAGGAAGGAAGGAAGGAAGGAAGAAAGGAAGGAAGGAAGGAGGGAGGGAGGGAAGAAAGGAAGGAAGGAAGGAAGGAAGGAAGGAAGGAAAAAAGGAAGGAAGAAAGAAAGGAAGGAAGGAGGGAGGGAGGGAAGAAAGGAAGGAAGGAAGGAAGGAAGAAAGGAAGGAAGAAAGGAAGGAAGGAAGAAAGGAAGGAAGGAAGAAAGGAAGGAAGGAAGGAGGGAGGGAAGAAAGGAAGGAAGGAGGGAGGGAAGAAAGGAAGGAGGGAGGGAGGGAAGAAAGGAAGGAAGGAGGGAGGGAGGGAGAGAGGGAGGGAGGGAAAAGAAAGAACACAATACATAAAAATAGAAGTACAGATGCTCCTTGACTTATGATGAGGTTATATTCCCAATAAATCCATGGTAAGTTGATTCTAAGTTGAATACATTTAATACACCTAACCTGCCAAACATTATAGCTTAGCCAGGCCTAATTTAAATGTGTTCAGAACACCTACATTAGCCTTTAGTTGGGCAAAATTATCTAACATAAAGCCTATTTTATAATAAAGTTTTAATATGTCATGTAATCTGTTGAATATGGTACTGAAAGTGAAAAATGGAAATGGTTGTATGGGTACTTAAAGTATGATGTCTACTGAATGTGTATTGCTTTTGAACCATCAAAAAGTAAAAAAAAAAAATAATTTAAGTTGAACCATTGTAAGTCAGGGACCATCTGTATCTGCTGTCTGCAAGTATATGTTCCTTCAAACATAATGACACAGGTAGACTGAAAGTAAAAGGATAAAAAGTAATATATCATGTAAACACTAATTTTAAGAAAGCAGTACTGAGTATGTTAATATCAGATAAAGTAACTTCAGAGAAAGAAAGAAAATTACTAGGGACAAAGAGGGACATTGTATAATAATAAAGAGATCTCACATCTGTAATCTCAGCACTTTGGGAGGCCGAGGTGGGTGGATCACTTGAGCCCAGGAGTTCCAGACCAGCCTGGGCAACATGATGAAACCCCATCTCTACTAAAAAAAAAATATACAAAAATTAGCTGGCCACCATGGTGCGGGCCTTTACTTCCTCCCAGCTACTCAGGAGACTGAGGTGGGAGGATTGCTTGAGCCTGGGAGGAGGAAGTTGCAGTGAACTGAGATCACACCACTGCACTCCAGCCTGTGTGACAGAGACCCTGTCTCAAACAAAAAAAAAAATCAACAAATCAATCCATCAAAAATACACAGCAATCTTTAATGTGTATGTACCAGACACCATGGCTTCAAAATATATGAAGCAAAAGCAGAGTTAAAAAGAGAAATAGACAAATCCACAATTATAGTTGGGGATTTCAACACCCCACCCTCAGCAACTGATCAAACTACTAGATAGAAAATCATCAGGATGTAGAAGATCTGGACACCATCAACCAACAGGACCTAACTGATATTTATAGAACACTTTGCCCAGTAACAGGGCAATACACATTCTTTTCAAATGTCCGGAAAATATTCACCTTGATTTAAAAAACCTTAACAAATTTAAAATAATTGAAATTATAGAGTATGTTCTCTGGACATAATGGCATCAAATTAAAAATTAACAACAGAAAGATAACAGGAAAATTGCCAAACATTTGAAAGTATAGCTAATATAACCTCAGCAGTTCATGGGCTGGATCATGAAAGGCCTGGTCTGCTCTATTTAAATCTCCAGCCCATTATGCAAGAGTAGCAAATCACTTAAGCCATTAAGCTAGAAAGTGATACGGGCATATTTTTGCATTAGTAATACGAGTTGTAAATCACAGGTGCTTGAAATATGGGCAGTAGCTCATATAGAGATTGAGAAATAAAGACTTGTAGCTTTAAGATCACCTGAAGAGACCATAGCCTGGGCAACAGAGTGACTCTGTCTTAAAAAAGAAAAAAGTATGTAAGGAGGGGGATAGGAAGAAAGACAGAGAATGAAGTAAAAGATGACCTCAGGTTTTTAACCTGGGTATCTAGAAGAATGGTTGCTCCTCCAAACTGAGATTAACTGGAACCAGTTAATGATGAATTTGTTATTTAGGCATGTTGATTTTTTCTTTAAGCTTTTTATTTTGAGATAAATGTAGATCCACATGCATGTAAGAAGTAATACAGAGAGATCCTGTAAACCCCTCACCAGATTCCCCCAGTGGTAGCTTGTTACAAAACCATATGGTACAGTAGTATCACAACAAGGACATTGACATTGATTCAGTCAAGATACAGAACAGTTTCATCAATGATATATTGGATGTCATCAAAATAAAAATATTTTGCTCTGTGAAAGACCCTAAGGATGAAAAGCCAAATTACAGACTGGGAGAAAAATATGTGCAAAGCACACAGCCAGCAAAGGACAGATCTAGAATATATAAATAACTTTCAAAATTTGCTATTAAAAAAATCAGGCCAGATGCAGTGGCTCATGCCTGTAATCCCAGCACTTTGGGAGGCTGAGGTGGGTGGATCACCTGGGGTCAGGAGTTTGAGACCAGCCTGGCCGTCATGGTGAAACCCCGTCTAAAAATGCAAAAATTAGCCATGTGTGGTGGCGCATGCTTGTAATCCCAGCTACTCGGGAGGCTGAGGCAAGAGAATCACTTGAACCTGGGAGGTGGAGGTAGCAATGAGCCAAGATCGAGCCACTGCACTCCAGCCTGGATGACAGAGCGAGACTCTGCCTAAAAAAAAAAAAAAAAAAAAAAAAAAAATCAAATCAGGAAATGAGCAAAAAACTTTCACAGACATTTCACCGAAGAGGATATACAGATGAGATTTCACTACACACATATGAGAATGGCTAAATAAAAATAGGTGATAACATCAAATGTTGGTGAGAATGTGGAGAAACTGGATCACTCATCCATTGTTGGTGGGAATATAAAATGGTGCTGCCACTCTGGAAAATTGTTTTGTAATTCCTTTTAAAACTAAAAATGGACTTACCATACAACCCAGCAATTATACTCTTGGGCATTTATTCCAGGGAAAACATATTTTCATGCAAAAATTTGCACACAAATGTTCACAGCAGTTTCATTTATAATATTTAAAAAAACTAGAAACTATCCCAATGTCCTTTGATGGATGTATGGTCAAACAAATTGTAGTATGTCCATACCATGGAACATTACTTAGCAATAAAAAGGCACATACAACTCGGATGAACATCAAGGAAGTTATCCTATGAAAAAAGCCAGCCTTAAAAGGATGGACATGTACTGCATGATGCTATTTATGTAATACTCATGAACTAACAGATGTGGAAAACAGATCGTGATTGCCAGGAGTTAGGCTTGAGGGTCTGAGATGGCTGTAGCTAAAAGGGTGGCACAAGAGTGTCTTTTGATTAGTACTTTTAGGTATCTCAAATGTGGCTGTGGTTACACAAAGCTATACAGGTGACAAAAACCACATAGAGCTATACACATATGTACACAAATGAGTGCATGTGTAACTGATGGTATCTGCTTAGGCTCCATGCATCATCCCAATGTCAGTTTCCTGGTGTTGATATTGTACTCCAGTTATGCAAGATGCTAACACTGGTGGAGACTGGGTGAAGGGTGCAGGAGGCCTCCCTGTACCTTTATTTCCAACTACCTGTGAATCTGTCATTATTTCAAAATAGAAAGTTTAAAAAGTCGGTGCAATGGTTCATTTTAGGTGCCAGCTTGACTGAATTAAGGGATACCTAGAAACCTGGTAAAGCATTATTTTTGGGTGTGTCTGCGAGAGTGTTTCCAGGGGAGATTAGCATGTAAGTCTGAGTGAAATATGTGGGAAGATCACTCTCAATGTGGATAGGCATCATCCAACTTGCTGTGAGCTGAGAGAACAAAAACAGAGAAGGGGTGAATATATCAATCTATCTGCTGGAATTAGAATTCAGTCTTCCTCTTTTGTCCTGGGACAACAACTCCAGGCTCCTTGGCCTTTGGACTTTAAGATACACACCTGGTGGGTTCTCAGGCCTTTGGCCTTGAACTGAGAGTTACACCACCTTCTTCTTGGTTCTGAGGCTTTCAGACTTGGACCAAGCCATGCTACCAGAATCCCCGTGAGGTGGGAGGTGGGACTTGACTCCAGAGGTGGGGTTTGGACATAGGATCCAATTGAAGACTAGCTAAAACAGGGAAGGGGTGGAAGCAGCTTTCCCACCAGTGTGCCCTGTCAGTTTACCATTACCATGGCAACGCATAGGAGTTACTACCCCTTTCCAGCGCAATGACCCAAGGACCCAAAAATCCCTACCCCTTCCCTAAAATTTCTGCACAAACCACCCCTTAATCTATATGTAATTAAAAGTAAGTATAAATAAGACTGCAAAGCTGCCCTGAGCTGCAACTCTCTCTGCCTATGGGGTAGCCCTGTTCTGCAGGAGCAGTCACGGAGCTGTAACACTGCTGCTTCAATAAAACTGTCTTCTTCTACCCCACAACTGGCTCACCCTTAAATTCTTTCCTGTGTGAAGCCAAGAACCCTCACAGGCTAAGCCCCACTTTGGGAGATGTCTGCCCTGCTACACCAGGGTCTCCAGCTGGCCTGTGGTGGGACTTCAGCTTCCATGATCTTGTGAGTCAATTCCCCAAATAAATCTACACCACCCCCCGCCCCCGCCACCCCCTATCCTATTGAGTCTGTCTCTTTGGAAAATGCTGACTAATATAGTTGGGCTCAAAACCAGCATGACCAGTCATAGAAGCCCTGCAACATTGTCTCACCATATGTTCTGCAACATTTTCACTGCTGCTGCTCCCTATAAATGAACAGAGTCCATGGAAACTTCAATAAGGCATTCTTTGCCGATTGTGTGTATTCACGGAGGAATTAACGGAGGAATTAACGGCATTTGTTCTTCGTGCTTCCTGAACCTTGATGTTGTCATGTGATTGTGTTTTGCATTGTGAAGTGCTGTACTTGTGGCTGGATGATCTTATCCCAGCTTTTCTTCCTCTTCCTCTGTGGGATGGTGATGATGGTGTATGTTTAAAAGAGTTCTCTCTGATCTCTCTCTCTCTCTCTCTCTCTCGTTAAAACTTCTCTTCATAGCCCCAAATAAAAATGCTCATTGCATCTTTCCTTTTACCTGCCCCATTTTGGAATGAGAACGTAAAGCCTTTGGGTCCCCTGAATGTAACTTACGCATTTTATGTTCCAAGCTTTACTGAAGCATCTGAAGATTGAGCATTCATCCACTCAGGAGTGTCTTGAGATTCTAAGCAGCCAAGAAATCCTAGGACCTTCTCTTGTATCTTTTCCCTGGTGAGTAACCTTGTATTCAGTGGAGAAGAGAGAAGGAGACACGTCAACTATACACAACTGTTCTTTGGAACGTCTGAGTGTCCATTTATCCTTCTCCCTTGGGTGGGGGAAACCATTTAGTCATTACTAATAATGTTAAATAATACAAAATGCCAACATACTGGTACTTTCGAACACTGACAGAGACCTGTAATGTAACTTAGGCACAATTTTAAAGCCACAAGTCCTCCAGTTTATGTCTTATTGGAACAAATCACTTCCCCTTAGATTCCCATAAAGCCTCAAAGATGATAACAAAAGACAATGCCATTTCCTCCCTGTAAGGAGAGATGAAATAAAGTCCGAGAGCCCTACGTTTCCTGAATGGATGACTAGTCAATATTATATGAGAAGAGCAAAATCCATCTCCTTAACTGGGCCCCTCATTCACCATTTATGAGGTTCTCAGGGCTTTGGTCACAATGTCTCAGCTGTGGTCACAATGTTCCATAGTAAGGAGACATACCTATTCATTTTGGGAGAGAAGATATCTCGTGGTATTTCTGATATAGCGCCTTGAATTCTTGAAGGAAAAAAAATTGGTTTATGTCAATGCCAGGGCACTGGTGTTACTACTGAAGTTCTAAATCTTAGGGATGACTTAGAAAAGGTCTAAAGACCAAAGTCAGTAAGTGGAGGTTTTTTCAAAACACCACAGATGGCTTCCCCTCCCCCTACCTTTTTAAGGCTCATTCCTAAATGAAGAAACCAACCACATACTGAATCTTATGCCCTTCATCCCTGTGCATTCAGCCTTTCTTTCTTTCTTTTCTTTGCTTTTTTTTTTTTTTGAGACAGAGTCTCGCTCTGTCAGCCAGGCTGGAGTGCAGTGGCAGGATCTTGGCTTACTGCAATCTCCATCTCCCAGGCTCAAGCAATTCTCCTGCCTCATCCTCCCGAGTGGCTGGGGTTACAGACATGTGCCACCACACCCAGCTATTTTTTGTATTTTTAGTAGAGGCAGGGTTTCACCATGTTGGCCAGGCTGGTCTCGAACTCCTGACCTCAGGTGATCCATCCACCTCAGCCTCCCAAAGTGCTCTGATTACAGGTGTGAGCTGCCGCACCTTGCCACATTCAGCCTTTCTTAATAAATTAAGGGGTGAGGGAAGATGATAGCTTTGCTACCAAGATGTTTTAGCTGTTTATTTGTGCTTAACAGGTCTGTGCCTGTTAGCTTTGCTTGCTTTGGATGGTTTTTCTTTTCTTTTTATTTATTTATTTATTTTTTGTAGAGACAGGGTTTCACCATGTTGGCCAGGATGATCTCGATCTCTTGACCTCGTGATCCATCCGCCTTGGCCTCCCAAAGTGCTGGGATTACAGGCGTGAGCCACCGTGCCTGGCCTTCTTTTCTTTTTTTTGAGACAAAGTCTTGCTCTGTCGCCCAGGCTGGGGTGCAGTGATGCAATCTCGGCTCACTGCAACTTCTGCCTCCTGGATTCAAGCTATCCTCCTGCCTCAGCCTCCTAAGTAGCTGGGACTACAGGTGCCCGCCATCACGCCTGGCTAATTTTTTGTATTTTTAGTAGAGATGGGGTTTCACCATGTTGGCCAGGCTGGTCTCAAACTCCTGACCTCGTGATCCACCTGCCTTGGCCTCCCAAAGTGTTGGGATTACAGGCGTGAGCCACCACGCCCAAACTGGATGGTTTTTCTTTTAATGATTGTTACATTTCTGGTACTGTTTAGGGATCTTTCTGATACTCTCTCTAGGCTGAACACGGATAAACTCTGTGTGTGTCTGGGAATATAACATGAGTGCCGACATACCTGCCAGTGTATCTCAGATGCCCTGCAGTCATAGTGGGGTTTGCATTCGACAAGCCTCTTCAGAATGCCCTGGTTTTCCACGGTGATTCTCACTAGCTCGTGGTTCCTTGTTTCCCTGTTTAAGCTGAAAAACAAAATCCCGACATAGGTGAAGAAGGAAATGTTCATCTTCACAAGTGGTGGAGATGAAGTCATGAGATTATAAACGCCAGGCTGCCTAAGTGCAGGGAGTAAACTGTCCTGCTGAGCCCATAGCCCCCTGGGGCAGCCTGTTGATCTGCACTGCACTCCGGGAAACGTGACAGCATTTGCAGGTTTATATCAGTAGTCCTCAGCCCTGTCGGCCATGAGAAGATTCTACTTTATTGGTCTGAGATGAACCTTGGGCATTGGCATTTTGTTAAAATTCCCCAAGGATTATAATGTAAAACCAGGATTGGGAGAAGGTCTCGCTGTGGATAAATCACAAATGGCTGGCGACAAGTTTTGGGTCACCTCACTCCTCTCAGCTTTCAATTTATACCTGAATATACCAGGATATAGGAACAGCATTTTGACCATCTCCTTCCTCCAACAAAAAATTTTTTTTTTTTTTTTGAGACAGAGTCTCACTTTTGTCGCCCAGGCTGGAGTGCGATGGTGCTATCTCAGCTCACTGCAACCTCTGCCTCCCAGCTCAAGTGATTCTCCTGCCTCAGCCTCCCAAGTAGCTGGGACTACAGGCCCTCACGACCAGGACTGGCAATTTTTTTTTTCTGTCTGTATTTTTAGTAGAGATGGGGTTTCACCGTGTTAGGATGGTCTCTATCTCCTGACCTCGTGATCTGCCCACCTCGGCCTCCCAAAGTGCTGGGATTACAGGCATGCGCTGCTGCGCCTGGCCCCCACCCCTCACCGAGTTCTTTCCCTTGCATGTGCTTGTTTTGTATCCCTAATCACACTGCGTTGTCATTATTTACATAAATGTCTCCCCTACAAGACCTTGAGTTCTTTGAAGTTAGGAAATAAACATCTCATTTCATCTCTGCTATTCCTGGTACCTAGCACATAGTAGTTGCTCAGGAAAGATTTCTGGAATCAGTTTTAAGAATGCCACATCATAGCCCCAGCCACAGAGCTATGGTCCAGATGTCTGTGTTCCCCAAAATTCTTATGTTCAAATCCTAACCCCTGAGTGTTGGTATTAGGAAGTGGGCCTTTGAGAGATGACTCCATCACCCTGATGGAATTACTGTTCTTACGAAAGAAGCCTGAGAGAAACACCTTGCTCCTTCTGCCACGTGAGGTTATGCCACGTGAGGTTACAGTGAAAACATGGCTGTCTATTAAGCAGGAAGCAGGACCTCATCAGATGCGAAATTTACTGGCAACTTGATCTTTGGACTTCCTTGCCTCTAGAACTATGAGAAATAAATTTTTGTTGTTTATAAGCCAACAGTTTATAGCATTTTGCTATAACATCCTATAATGTACTAAGATACATGGCCACCATTTTATAAAAGTGGGCAGTGCATTCTTGTGACAAACTGAATAGGACTCTGAAAGTCTCTTAGATGAAAGAAAAGTTAGTTCTTTAATGCTAGAGAAAACTCCTCATTTTTTTTTTTTGAGACAGAATCTCCCTCCGTCGCCAGGTGCCAGGCTAGAGTGCAGTGGCGTGACCTCGCTCACTGCAACCTCCGCCTCCTGGCTTCAAGCAATTCTCCTGCCTCAGCCTCCTGAGTAGCTGGGACTACAGGCATGTGCCACCATGCCCAGCTAATTTTTGTATTTTTAGTAGAGACGAGGTTTCACCATGTTGGCTAGGATGCTCTTGATCTCTTGACCTCGTGATCCGCCCGCCTCAGCCTCCCAAAGTGCTGGGATTACAGGCGTGAGTCACCGCACCCGGCCCCATTTTTAAGGTTTTCATTCTCCATAACATGGTCTCTTTGGTTCTCCCTCAAGATGACTTCCCTTAAGTACTCCTCTGGCTTGGGAAAACCTCACAGTAAAACCCAAGAGGAAAGTCAATTTTGACTTTCCAAAACTGAAATGAAGACAAAGGCATTACCTCTTAGAAAAATATTCATTCCAGCAATCCACCTTGGCAGGGCCGTGACGGGCATTTGCGATTTTCTGACAGAGTTGCTTGTTTTCATACTCGATTTTGTTGATTCTCTCTTGTTCACACTGGTAAGAAACCACACCACCATGTGACACCATCAGTACACTGCCCCAACACACAATGACTTAGCTTCCCCCTCCTCTGATATTGTGGGAAAGGGGCGCATTGAGGGCCACAGTGAAGACTGGGAGCAGAACTTAAAAGACTCGGGGGCTGGGTGCAATGGCTCACACCTGTAATCCCAGTACTTTGGGAGTCCGACATGGGCGGATCATGAGGTCAGGAGATCAAGAACATCCTGGCTAACACGGTAAAACACTGTCTCTACTAAAAATACAAAAAATTAGCCGGGCATGGTGACATGCACTTGTAGTCCCAGCTACTCGGGAGGCTGAGGCAGGAGAATGGCTTGAACCCCGGAAGGCAGAGACTGCAGTGAGCTGAGATTGTGCCACTGCACTCCAGCCTGGGGGATACAATGAGACTCCATCTAAAAAAAAAAAAAAAACACAAAACTGGGGCTGACGTGTATGGGGAGGAGGAATATTAAATCTTTGAGTAGATGGGTATTTAGAAGGCTCTGGGAAATTGAACCTCTTTAGGACATAGACTGGAAGTCAATAAAATACATCTGCAGGCAGCAGGAACAAATACCTGTAGTTTGCTCAATTTTAAAAGGTGATGTGTGTGCACCACTGGAGGTTTTGTATCAACAGTAGGTTTCACTAGAGAAGGGAGATGAAAGACAGCAGTGTTACATCACAGGAATTCCAGTAGCAGCCTCAAAAAACCAGCACTAGACAATGTCCTTGACTAAGGAACAATTTCGAATTAGGACCTAAATGCGGTTTAGGAAGTTTTGTTTGGTTTAATTTATCAGATAGACATCTCTGAGGAGTTTTGAACAGAAACAAAAGAATAGTGAGAGCTAGACAAAGTAAAATTTACAGAGATAAATGTCCTTTTAATCCAATGAAAGAGCCTCTCTTCCAACCTTTTTCCGATATTACTAGCCTGTCCAGTGGCTTCTGAAGTCCTATCCTCCTTCTAACTTACTTTGGCTTTAAAGAGTTTAAAGAAGGGCCAGGCTCGGTGGCTCACGCCTGTAATCCCAGCACTTTGGGAGGCTGAGGCGGGTGGATCACGAGGTCAAGAGATCGAGACCATCCTGGTCAACAAGGTGAAACCCCGTCTCTACTAAAGATACAAAAAATTAGCTGGGCATGGTGGCGCGTGCCTGTAATCCCAGCTACTCGGGAGGCTGAGGCAGGAGAATTGCCTGAACCCAGGAGGCGCAGGTTGTAGTGAGCCGAGATCGCGCCATCGCACTCCAGCCTGGGTAACAAGAGCGAAACTCTGTCTCAAAAAAAAAAAAAAAAAGAGTTTAAAGAAGTATTTCCATCCAGCGAACTCCCTGGTGGAAGATAAATTTTCTTTTGGTGCTAATGCCCTCTTGCCCAAACTCAGCAGAGAAGGCCATATCATCCCAGAGCTGTGACCTGGTCTGATTTATTTTCCATCTCTCTAGGGGGTACCATTCCAAAATCCCTAATAGCAGTGTCTGCCCACATACCTATTTGTACTCTATTCTTGTGAGATAGATAGTGGCCAAAGTCCAGTTTCTTTCTGAAGGTTGTGCTTTGCCTGTGATTAGAGACAATAACAGGGTAGGCCAGATAATCCAAGGAATTGTTCATCTTCCCTTCCTAGTCTCACTTCTGAAATGAGGCACCCAGACTCCTCTGTGAGGTGCCTAGCTGTCCCCCTGACAAGTTGTCATAGTTACCCAGTTATGACATCAGGGACAGGTCTCAGGAAAGGAGTAGGAGCAGTGGAGGGAGCATGCTGGCTGCCTCTGGGCTTCTGTGTTTGATGCTAACCTAGGTTCAAGTCAAGATGAAGGTCAAGGGACCCGAAACCTTTTCCCCCTGCTTAGAATACAGATGCTGCCAGACAACATCAGAAGGAAAGGAGTGGTGCACGGGGAGGGGTGGGCAGGCACGGAGTGGGGTGAAGGATACAGAAATTCCAGCCTTGGTTACACATCTTGGGCTATCAGCTAAGTAGTCTCCACTGCAATAACTCCCCCGAAGGGGCAAGACCACAGGTTTTTGGGGGAGGAGAAAGTTGACACTAATGATAATCTGATGCAATTTCTTTTGCAGACGAGGAAACTGAAGACCACAGCAGCAGTGCTACTCCAGAGCCACGTTGGTGGCAGGGCTGGGGTCAGGATGTGGGTTTCCTGAATTCAAGGCCAAATTTGCTCTTTTGCAAGAAGGAAACTGCCAGTTTTTCATGGCAGTGGGGGAGGGTGGCTTTCCTGCAGGACAGAGACTGTCTTTTGTACTTAGTGGGAGTTCAGGAAACGCTGAGTGGCTTATGGTGGGCTGGCATCTGCTCCAGGAAGGACTGCAGGAGTCTGATTTATCTCCACGCCAGCACAGGGTGTAGCACCCACTGGGCGCTCAGCGCATTTGCTGATGGACCAACACTTATTGAGTGATCGCGATGTGCAGTGCGGGGTGCCTTCCTTGAATGTCACATTTAACCTTTCCAGCAACCCTAGGAATTAGGTACTATTACTACCCCCTCCTTTTTTTTTTTTTTTTTTTTTTTTTTTAAAGCAAATAGGCTCAGGTTAGGTAATTCCTCAGAATTACCAGGCTGATTGCTTTTAAGCACGACGCTCTCAATGAATGTTGACAGCAGATGCATCCCAGAGTAGAACTTCTCAGACTTTGACCTTCCTAGGGACCTCCTGGGGTCCGTGAAATGTCCGCTCTGATCCAGCAGGGCTGGGCTGCGGGGGTTCTGGCGAGGGCCCGGGAGAGGCCTCCGCAGCAGGAAGCCGCTCCGGAGCCGAACCTGGCCGTCCCTGTAATCCAGAAAGACTGAAGCGACCCCTAGGTGTATCCCGCAATGGAAACGTTTATTGGGCCCTGCATTTGGTTCGGGGAAGGAAGTGACCGCGCTTCCCAGTTCACAAAGATACACCAACAGCCTGGACCGGGGTGGGGCGAGGACCCCCGAGACTCCAGGGCGGTGGCGTCTCCCCCCGGGACGCGCCCAGGAGTGGCGCGCGGGGCTCCAGCGTCACAGCGCCCGCGCTCGGCACTCCCCGAGCCCGGCGGGCCCGCCCCCGGGGCGGAACGGGGCGGCTTCCGGCGAGAGCCCCCGCCCAGCCGACCCGCCGCTCTCCCCCTCGCTCGCTCCGCCGGGCGTGCAGGGCCCCGCCGCCGCCATGTCGGGCTCGTTCGAGCTCTCGGTGCAGGATCTCAACGACCTGCTCTCGGACGGCAGCGGCTGCTACAGCCTCCCGAGCCAGCCCTGCAACGAGGTCACCCCGCGGATCTACGTGGGCAACGCGTGAGTCCCCCTCGCGGGCCGGGACCCGCCGCCCCTCCTGGGACGCCCCGCCCACCCGAGGCTGGGGTGGGGGCGTCGCAAGGCAAGGGTCAGGGGAGCCGGGGCGCTATTGCCCCTCCGGGAGCCACAGCGGGGACTTGGGAGGGGGCTGGAGTCGACGCCCACCCCCGCACGTGGGGCCGAGGGACCGGAAATCTGCCCGGCCGGGCGCGGCCCTTCCCCGTCGCTGGGTGCACGGAGCCCGGGGGTCGCGCTGTTGGGGCTTGGCCTTGGGCGGGGTCGGGGCTACCATGTTCACTTAACAGGTGGCCCTCGGTCGCCCGGCCGGTCTCCTGCCCGCGCGTCATGTGACAGCTGCCTGGTTCTGCAGTGAGGTCACCGCGGAATGTCTGCCTTCGCCGCCATGGCAACGGGCCGACGTCACAATTCGGGCGTGGAATTTTCCCGGCCGGGCAGTCCCGGATCAGGGAACCTAAACAGCCCAAACGAGGGAGTCCGGGGAGCTGGGCCGGGATTATCAGGCCTCTTCTCCCACCTTCCAGATGTGGTTTGATTTACATGAGATTCTAGAACGATCCAGTGATAAGCCCCCTAAGGACCTGAGCCACCACCTAGAAGAGGCTCTTGACTTTTCATCCCCGGGAAATGCATTTATTCTTGATCATTTATGAGTTCTTCTTACCAGATTAATTACCCCATTTTCTATTATTCAAACTACTAGTAAGAATTTTTTTATTTAGATTTTAAATTTTTTTCTAATGAGAATGTCTAATCAGCAGGAGGGAACCGGTGTTAACATTCTGAGATATGAAATAGGACCCGCGAGAAAGAATAGATTAGCATGCCAGGACGGCCTCGGAAAGGCTCAGGCTGGATTTTCATGAGACTCTGAGGACCCAGTTACCAAAATCCTAAACTCTATGCCTCAGCCCAAGGATGGCATGTTGAAAACTCAAAACTAACCCTCTTCCCATTTCAGAGGAAGAAATAGTGGCTCAGAGTGTCTGAGGGAGTACGAGGACAGGGTCAATGTCTTGTTTGTGTGTGTATTCCATGACCTCCGCTAGGACCTGCTGCTTAGCCTGCCAAGGACTGCCACAGAAATGGGGGTCATCGTGGAACTAGAAGGGGTCCAGCAGTCAGGCCGCCAGCACAGGGTGTAGCACCCACTGGGCGCTCATGGGGACCTCATGGGGACAGTTCTCATCCGTTCCATCATTCATTCACTAGTCTGAGCACCTACTGTGTGTCAGGCACTATACAATGTTCATTCATAGTAGAGATAGTAATAATGATAACGGTAAATTTGTTGAATGTTGAATTATTAATAGTATTAGAGAAGGGAGATGAACGGGAGTGACTCTTCAAAGTGTATTTTTCTATCAGCCACTGCTTTACAGTCTTGTGCAGTGTCCTAAGCAGGAATAGATAAAACAGAGTCCAAAGGCTTCAGGAATTGCAAAGCTCTGGAGACACCCTCCTGCCCGAGGCAGCAGGTGGGCCTTATTAGCCTCAGGAACCCTGCCTGCTGGGGCAGCTTGGCCATTCAGCTGTCACCACTTCCCAAGTGGAAACCAAGGTTGTGCACACCTGGTGTAGCCAGCGTGGCAACTGCTGATGGCTCCTGTAGAAAATACATCCCTTGCCCTCTAAGCACATCTGACCTTGACTTGGCCAGGGGCATGAGGGTTGCTCAGCAGGGAGGATCAGTGGGCACCAGGCACCAAGAGGACTTGGGCTCTGTCCCCTTAACAAAATCAGGGCTGCAGCCGTGTCCTCACAAGGCAGAGACAGAGCCTGTGTAAGCCACATTTGCCAGGCCTTGGGGGTTTTGCAGCAGATGTGGGCGTGAGAGACAGAGTGAGGTGGAAGATAGAGCAGGGCTGGATGTCGGAAGAAAGGAGGTCTTCTCCCAGCTCTGCCGCCAGCAGCACGTGGGGCATGTGCCCATCCCTCTGCCCATCCTGTTGGGTCAGAGTTCAAGCTCTGTTCAGTGGGGATACTGCCATCCTTTTTCCTAACAGGGCTGCTCATAGTGGCCAAACGATCACATAGGAAGTGACATTTTATAAAGTATAAACTGCCGTTTGGACTGGGATGTGTTGTCAGATGAAATAAAGGGGACTTTTCACCATTCAGATCAATTATTATTATTTTAAAACTTTTTTTTTTCTTTTTTAGAGATGGAGCCTCGCTCTGTCACCCAGGCTGGAGTGCAATGGCACAATCTTGGCTTATTGCAACTTGTACCTCCTGGGTTCAAGTGATTCTCCTGTCTCAGCCTTCCGAGTAGCTGGGATTACAGGCGTCTGCCACCACGCCTGGCTAATTTTTGTATTTTTAGTAGAGACAGGGTTTCACCACGTTGGCCAGGCTGGTCTCGAACTCCCAACCTTAGGTGATCCACCCGCCTCGGCCTCCCAAAGTGCTGGGATTACAGGCGTGAGCCACCACACCCGGCCTTAGATAAATTATTTTGTAACTTCCCATAGTTCTGTTACGGCCACTTGCTTCCCAAGTACTAGATCATCCAAGAGAGCTTTGAAAATGTGGCCAGTGGAATGTGGCAGGTAGGATCCCTCTAGAAGGCAGGGAGGGGCACTCATTCACCGCTTCTTTATCCAGCACCTACTATGTAGCAGGTACTGTAGCAGGTGGCAGGGAAACAGACTTGAAGCGGACATGGGTCCTCTCTCAAGGAGCTCACAGCCTGTGTAAACACAGAAGCACAGTCAAGCATTAGAATCGTAGTGTTCGCTACAGTGTCAGGCTCTGTCCACGGAATAGCCTACTTAATACTCATAACAACCTCAGGGAGAAGGCACTGTTACCCCATTTTACAGAGAGGGAAACCGAGGCACAGAAGGCTTAAGGCTTAAGGCTTAAGGTTGCCTGGCTAGTAACCGGGCTGGAGGCAGACCCAGTTATTCTGGTTCCAGAGTCCATTTTTAGCCAGTTGGCTATGTACACCCACACCACAGCTTAGGGAGCATGGGGCCACATGGAATGGAGGGGAGAAAAACACCGCAGAGGGTGTGAAAGACGAGAGGGCGCGTATCTCCAGAGAGGGTGGGAAAGAGCATTCCAGACAGAGGGGACAGCGTGGCTATGAAACCACCAGTCTATTTGGGGAAGCTGCTGGCAATTCGATATGGCCTGAGTGAGGGAAGAGGTCATAAGATGAGGCGGGAGAAGCTGGCAGGGGCCAGAGCATGGAGGAGTTCCTTGCTTTGCCAAGCAGCTTAGATCCTTCTCCATCTTCCTCCCGCTGGGGCTGCCGTTTGGTTAATCATCCCCTCAATTGTCTCCCATCCAGGTCTGTGGCTCAGGATATCCCCAAGCTGCAGAAACTGGGCATCACCCACGTCCTGAACGCGGCTGAGGGCAGGTCCTTCATGCACGTCAACACCAATGCCAACTTCTACAAGGACTCCGGCATCACCTACCTGGGTATTAAGGCCAACGACACACAGGAGTTCAACCTCAGCGCTTACTTTGAAAGGGCTGCTGACTTCATTGACCAGGCTTTGGCGCAAAAGAACGGTAAGGGACCTGCTGCCAGGAAAAGATGGGAGGCAGCTTTGAAGGACCGTCCCTCTGGAAAACAGGCCCACAACGGGTGTCTTCTGGGAAACCCCCTCATTTCCTATCTTCTGTGGTCAATGACAGAGCTGGGGGTCTCTCTCTGCTCACCTGGCTGCCTGTCTAGTGGACCCAGGTGTCACAGGATGTGCAACTCATTCATGCAATGGCAGCCCCAGGGTCCTTGCGTTTGATTGCACTTTGGCTAGGGCTTGGTTTCCAGTTGCTTACACATCCCCCATTTAAACAGCTGTAATGATAAGGAAAATGTGCTAATGTGCATGGCGAGAAGGCCTGAGGTGAAGGAGCAAGGGGGCTGGTTGATCCGGGGATGGTTGATTTGGGGGCTGGTTGATTCAGCAGCTCTGGGGTGGCATCTGGACCAGACCCTTTTCCTTTGGTTTTTTTTTTTATTTTTTAGACAGAATCTCCCTCTGTTGTGCAGGCTGGAGTGCAGTGGCATGATCTCAGCTTACTGCAACCTCTGCCTCCTGGGTTCAAGCATTCTCCTGCCTCAGCCTCCCAAGTAGCTGAGACTACAGGCACGTGCCACCGCGCCTGGCTAATTTTTGTATTTTTAGTAGAGATGGGGTTCACCATATTGGCCAGGATGGTCTCGATCTCTTGAACTCCTGATCTGTCCACCTTGGCCTCCCAAAGTGCTAGGATTATAGGCATGAGCCACTGCGCCAGGGGGCCCTTTCCCTTTCTCTCTTCTGCCACCTCAGTGTTGGGTGCTCCTCTCATGGTCCCAAGATGGTATCAGGTTATCCCCTCCCAGTAGGACAAAGGGCCGCAGATGAGGCACTGCAGCCATCTCTTCCCACGTTTTTCTCTCTCTCCATTTTTTTTAAGTCAGAGTTTCGCTCTTGTTGCCCAGGCTGGAATGCAATGGCACTATCTTGGCTCATCGCAACCTCCGCCTCCCGGGTTCAAGCGATTCTCCTGCCACAGCCTCGCAAGTAGCTGGGACCATGGCAAGCACCACCATCTGGCTGATTTTTCTATTTTTAGTAGAGATGGGATTTCTCCATATTGGCCAGGCTGGTCTCAAACTCCCAACCTCAGGTGATCCACCCATTTTGGCCTCCCAAAGTGCTGGGATTATGGTGTGAGCCACCTTGCCCGGCCACTCTTCTCTTTTTTAAGGAGACAGAGTCTTGCTATGTTGCCTAGACTGGTCGTCTCCAACTCCTGGGCTCAAGCAGTCCTCTCACCTCAGCCTCCCGAGTAGCTGGGACTACAAGCAGGCGCCACCATGCCCGGCCTCTCTCTTTTTCTAAGAGCAAGTAAAACATTCCCCAGAACCCCCCCTCACATCTCACTGGCTAGGGATTCACATGACTGCCTGGCAAGGGGAAACAAGGTACCTGTGGTCAGCTTAGGTTGGCAGTCAGCAAAGCACAGGCCCCCCTGGCAGATCTTCCAGCCACTTAAAAAATAACTTCCTGCAGCCTCCAAATATAAGGTAAGACTGAAGGCCAACTACCAAGGTGCTGGCAGTCGCCAAGGCATTCCGGCAAGAAACCCTAGAAGGCCACAGAGCAGACATCAGCTGAGCAGGCTGGGCCACTTGCCCTTTCTCCCTTTCTGCTTTTAGCTGTTTTTCTCAGCTCCTTCCTTTACCTCTCCCTCCCTCCGCACCCCACACCCTCCCAGGGAAAGGACCCCCATGAGGTGTGATCAGCCTTGCCTCTACTACACTGACGCTTCTTGGGCCTAGCAGCCTCGCGTCAGAATGATTTCCAGTACACAGAATGTTCTAGACCACTGGACAGCGCACGCTCAGGGCTCAGAGAGAAGCCTCACTGTGGGAGAATCTGCAGACTTTGCTGACAGGCCCCTCCCTCCACTCTAGCTGCACCGAGCTCCTCACCCTGTGTAGACACGGGCCGGCCGAAGGGGAAGGATTTTGCTGTTCTTGTGTAATATCAATTGGTCGTTCATTCGTGGAATTTTGAGCTCTCCGACTTTGTTTCCTCTTTCCAAACAACTAGGAACATGGCCTTTTTTTCACCTCCTGTCTCAGTCCAGGTGTGCTGGGTTTTCAGTCTGAAAAATTCTGCCTCTTCCTACCCTATCCTCTGGCAAACTCCAGCTCGTCCTTGGCACGGTGGCCTCTCTTCCATGAAGCCTACCCTCAGCCTGGGTCCACTTTGTTCCTTGTCTGTCTCCTTAGCCCCTGATGTAGCATCAGGTACACAGTATATACACTGCAGGTGATTAATGAGCAAGTGATGACGAATTCCACGGGCTCTAATGCCAAGTATAAATGTCTCTAAGAAAGAGAGGCCAAGTGAGTCAACAGAAATATGCTGGCCTCCGACAGTGTGTGGGACCCAGGGACTCATCACAGAGAGCTGGGTGGGGTGGCTGAGGGTGCTCAAGAGGGAGGAGTCACTTCCAGCTGGAAAAATCAAGGGAGGCTTCATGGAGGAGGTGGCATCTGGGCTGAGCCTAGGGTAATGAGAGGTTGAACTGTCCCCTTTCCCAGTGGGCTCTGTGTGCACTGGGCCTACATGCAAAGTATGTTCTAGATGGTGAGGTGGCTGCTCTGCAGAGGGTCTCATTCCTAGGGCGGGGCAGCAGAGGCCCCACTCTGAATATTTAGGGCATATAGGCCGGAGGGTGAATAGGCAGGAAAGCGGGGGACTCCTGCTTCTTGATTTGGAAGGCGTTGGGAAAATAGAGTGGTGTTTTGAGGGTAGGGTGATGGGAGCAGAAAAGACTGTTGGACTCTGGACTAGTGGATTTCTTGCCAAACGATGCCCTTATAGAGGTGTTAGTAGGTAATAATTCACTCAGCTACTTAGCAAATATTTATTGAGCACATAGTGTATGCTAGAGATTAGAATGCATCCAAAATTCAATGCCCCACATTTCTTGCGGGTTTTTTTTGGACAGAGTCTCGCATTTGTTGCCCAGGCTGGAGTGCAGTGGCTCAATCTTGGCTCCCTGCAACCTCCACCTCCTGGGTTCAAGCAATTCTCCTGCCTCAGCCTCCCGAGTAGTTGGGAGTAGAGGTGCGGGCCACCATGGCCAGCTAATGTTTGTATTTTTAGTAGAGATGGGGTTTCGCCACGTTGGCCAGGCTGGTCTTGAACTTCTGACCTCAGGTGATCCACCCACCTCAGCCTCCTAAAGTGCTGGGATCATAGGCGTGAGCCACTGTGCCCAGCCATTTCTCGCTCTTAAGGAACTCATCCTCTGGGAAAGAAGAGTCGACCTGTGCATGGCTGGCAGTGACACAGGACCAGGGCTGCTATAGTTGAGGATGTACTAGGTGCTACCAGAGAGTACTGGGTAATGTTTATTGAGTGCTCATGGATGCCAGGTGCTAGCCGAGGGGATTCATGTGTCATTTCCTTTAATCTTCCAACCACCTGTGCAATGGGTACTATTGGCCAGATAAGAAAACAGAGGCACGTTGAGGTTAGGTGGATCACAAGTTAATAACCAGTGTATTGGTCAGGATTCTCTAGAAAAAACAGAACTAATAGAATATACAGTTGGTCCTCTGTACCCGTCGGTTCCACATCTGTGGATTCAACCAACCGTAGACTGAAAATATTAAAAACAGCATAAAAGGATGTTATGTCTGTACTGAACGTGTACAGACTTTTTGTTCTTGTCATTCTGTAGATGATATAACTGTTTACATTGTATTGGGTATCATAAGTCATCTGGAGATGATTTAAAGTATAAAGGAGCATGTGCACAGGTTATTTATTTGCATATGTGATTTTATATCAGGAACTTGAGCATCTGTGGGTTTGGGTATCTGCAGGAGGTCCTGGAACTAATTTTCCTGGTGGATATTGTGAGATGGTATCTATTTATATATATATATATATATATATACACACACACACACACACACACACACACACACACACACACCATATTAAAAGGATTTTTTTTTATAAAAAAACTATAAATATATATAATATACATATTTTACAAGTATATACATAATTATATATTGTATTTATATATTTAAATTTATACAATTGTATAATTTATATAAAATATATTATTTAATATAAACATTTAATATTTTATTTTTTATATAATTATAATTGATAAAATTATGATTATATATCTGCAGAAGGTCCTAGAACCAATCTCCCTGGTAGGTTTTGAGAGATTGTCTCTCTCTCCACACACACACACACACACACACACACACACACACATATATATGCATGTGTATATATACATATATACATATGTATACACATACATGCATATGTATACACGTGTATGTGTAGGTACACACACATGTACATGTATGCACACTTACACGTATGTATATATGTGCACATACACGTACATGCATGTATGCGTGCATGCATGTGCACGTGTGTACACGTGTATTTGTGTGCATGCACACATGTATGTGTGCACACGTGTGCACATGTATACATGTATGTCTATACATGCACCTGAGTATATACATACATGCATATGTGTATATATACACCTGTGTGTATACATATATACACATATATACATTAAAATGTTATATATAAATATATATTTTCATAAACAGAAATACATTATATAATATACATATTTTATATATACTTAATTATATAATTGCAATATTTTATATAAAATGCATACATAAATATATTAATATAAATATATAATAAAATTATAATTTAATATATAATATAAAAATATAGAATTACAATACATAGTGTAGTTCATCAAACAGTTGAAGATCTAAATCTCAGTGAGCTGAGATTGTGCCATTGCACTCCAGTCTGGGCGCTGCCCCCATCCCCGGCTCCCAGGGCCTCTGCCATGCAGGCTTTTTTTTCTTTGAGATGGAGTCTTGCTCTGTTGCCCAGGCTGGCTCACTGAAACCTTCGATTCCCAGGTTCAAGCGATTCTCCTGCCTCAGGTTCTCGAGTAGCTGGGATTATAGGCATGCGTCCCCACACCCAGCTAATTTTTTATCTTTAGTAGGGATGGGGTTTCACCATGTTGGCCAGGCTGGTCTCGAACTCCTGACCTCATGATCCACCCACTTCAACCTCCCAAAGTGCTGGGATTATGGGTGAGCGCCACCGTGCCTGGCCCCATGCAGGCTTCTGACAGCACAGATGGTTTCGCCTGCTCTCCTGCTCTGTGGGCTCATCTGCCTCCTATCTGTGTGCTGCTCTGTCATTCTGCTAAGTGGCAGGCTGCTCATTCTTTGTATTTATCCTTTCTACTGGGATGGGCCTTTGGGGGTTCTAGCTGGGGCCGTGATGTACAGTGCTGCCTGTGGACATTCTGGCCCGCGTGTTGGTGAATGTGAATGCGCACTCTGTTGGACCTGGGCCTGGGGATGGGAGTGCTGGGCCAGAGGGGATGCATGTGTTCAGCTTGAGGAGACGCTGCTGTGCCGCACAGCTTTCCAAAGTGGTTGTGCCAGTTCACACCCCACCTCCCCCAGCCACGCAGAAGAGTTCCAGTCGCCCCATATCCTCAGCAGCACTTTGAGTTTTCCATCCTTTTCATTTTAGCCATTCTGGCAGGCACACGGTGGCGTGACATTGTGCTTTTCAGTTGCACTTCACGGAGGTGGTTTTTTTTTTTCCCTGAAACAGAGTTTCACTCTTATTGCCCAGGCTGAAGTGCAGTGGCACAATCTCAGCTCACCACAACCTCCGCCTCCCAGGTTCAAGCGATTCTCCTGCCTCAGCCTCCCAAGTAGCTGGGATTACAGGCATGCACCGCCATGCCTGGCTAATTTTGTACTTTTAGTAGAGACAGGGTTTCTCCATGTTGGTCAGGCTGGTCTTGAACTCCCAACCTCAGGTGATCTGCCCACCTCGGTGGGGATTACAGGCATGAGCCACTGCACCCACCCAACAGTAGGGGGCACAGATGTGGTCTCCTGTTGCCCAGCTCACCGCATCTCCCCTGTTTCTTCCAGGCCGGGTGCTGGTCCACTGCCGGGAAGGTTACAGCCGCTCCCCAACGCTAGTCATTGCCTACCTCATGATGCGGCAGAAGATGGACGTCAAGTCTGCCCTGAGCATCGTGAGGCAGAACCGTGAGATTGGCCCAAACGATGGTTTCCTGGCCCAGCTCTGCCAGCTCAATGACAGACTCGCCAAGGAGGGGAAGTTGAAACCCTAGGGCACCCCTGCTGCCTCTGCTCGTGAGGTCCGCCGGGGGAGGCCCTGGGCAAAGGTGTCCCGAGCTGCCATGTTTAGGAAACACACCGTCCCTGCTCCCAGCATCACAAGGCACCTGTCTACGAGTCTGCCCCAACACAGCCCTGGGCCACTTCCCCCACCCTGGGGAGCACATAAAGAAGCTTGCCAAGGGGGGCATCCTCACTCCCTGGTTGTCCTGTTTCTGTAACTTATGATGTCTTTTCCCTGAGATGGGGGCTCAGAGGGGGAAGGCCTGTGGCCTGCATGCTTCCTGACGGCCCGGGGCAGGAGGCGTGTGGACGCGCAAGGCCTGGGACACTCACAGAGGGCCCTTACGACCTTTCCTCCCTCACCCCCAAATCCTCCTTGAGTGGGGAACCGCAACACCTTGAACCCTAGTAAAGGAACTATGCAAATGCAGGCCACCGTCCCCACCACGTCTGTGCCCCCCACTGTCCCCACGGCCTGCCACACCCTGTGCATAGGCAGCGCTCTCACGTCTTGAGGTCCGAAGCTGGGGCGGGCGCGTTCGTCAGTTATGAGTGGATGGAGATTCCCAGAGCAAGGCTGCGTTTGAATGATTTCCTTAGGATGAATGGTCCCTACGCAAAGAGGCCCTTCGATGAGCAAAAACAGATTCTCCTGGAGAACCCTCCTAAATCCATAGAGTTTTCAAAATGTGAATCTTTGGAAGCCTTGAGTTCAGAATCCGCTGCTGTGGCATATTTCCCTCGGACCTTATCTCAGTCACTTCATTTCTGAGAAGAGCGATGCCTTTGGCATGCTTTTTTTTCTTTCTCTTTTAGAAAACAGGGTGTTGAAGTCCAGCCTATTCAAAAACCCCACCATTTGGAGAATTACAAGGGTTTTGTCCTGAATGATAGTGTTGGCAAGCCCAAGCCACTGTGCTAACTGCTTTTTGTCTCGGTTGCTATTCCAAGGACAGAAGGAGGAAGCTGGCCAGTTACATCGTGTGTGTGTGGGTGCGTGGGGCCGTGCCTCTCAGAAACGCGGCCAGAGGACAAGCAGGGAAGTGAAAGGTCCCAGGCACACACCCTGGCCACTGCAGGTGGCTCTTCTAGCTCTCTGCTGCCAGCACAGGATCCCTGGAGTGACTCAGCCAGGCAGGCATGAGACATGGCGGAGTGTCCACATGGATCCTTTACTGGTGGCAGAGCAAAAAACACAAGCAACCTTTTAAAAGACTTTTTAAGGATGATATTGGAATGCACTAGCCCTCACCTGTGTATGCACATTTGCCAGAATAGAAGAGTTTTGTTTTAAACACAGTCTTGTTAGGATTTTACGTTATTGTTATTATGGAAAGTGATTGTGATGCTATTTATCTTCAGGGTCACTCTGGGCAAAGAGAAGGTCCTCAGCCATGCCCCCAACACTGAGCACATAGGTGTCTGATAAAAGTTGAGGAAATTAAATGCTTTTTAAGCACCAAATATATAAAGGGCATTGTTCTGGTGGGTGTATCATGCTCCCAGAAGCCTGAATCCAAGGTAGGATCACTTGCAAGGCCTTGTGAAGGAGTCTTGCCTAACATGAAGGAAATGTCAGGGACTTTTGTTGACTATTTACAACTCAGTTCTACATTTAAGTTCAGGCAGTGTTAACATGCCAAGGTGGGAATGTGCCTTTTTCAGAGTTGGCCAGGAGCTGCTGGCTGGGACATGGAGAAGCAGGTGGGCTGTAAGGGCCACTCCCAGCTGTGAAGGTCTCTGATCACACAGGAGCAGCCCTGCCCAGCCTGGCCATTTGCTGTCCCCTTTTCTCTGTGAGCACAGCAGCCCTGAACAACTAGGATGTGTCTACTCCAGATAGTGAAAAGGGTGTCCAGATAGACCCACCTGAGTGAAACGGCGTCCTCTAAACTGGGTGCCTTGCTGCACAGCTTCCGGGTAGCCTTCCAGCCTCATCAAACCTGAGCCTCACAGTAGCCCAGGAAAGTTAGTAGAGCTTGTTCTTGTATTGTGGCCTTTTAAAAAAAAGGAATTGAGGAGGTTCAGAACGGAACCCTTGGTGAAGTAGAGGAGTGACTATAATAATATTTTAGCAACATTTCTTTAACTGGCTGTTGAGCATGTTTGCAATAGCTAGCTAGCTTGTTTCCTTCCTCCCCTCCCCTCCCTTTCCCTCCCTTCTCTCCCCCTCCCTTCCCTCCTCCTTCCTCTTTCCTCCCCTCCCTTCCCCTCTCCTCCCCTCCCCTCTCCCTGGGTTGTCCAGCTCAGTAAGGTGGAACTGGGCAAGATTTCAGGTTGACTGCTCCCTGAAGCTGGATTCTTTCATACGATACTCTCTCAAGGAAGGGGCTCCCTGGCATTTCCAGGTGCACTGCACATGCCCTTGATCCAGCTCCAGAGAAGCAAGTAAAAAGGGTGGGTCCCTCATAGGCTAGAATGTGCAGCTCTTTCTCCAGGTGAGATGTAGCACCCCTAAGTCAGAGCTTTCTGCTCTGCTCCTGAAAGAGGCTAGGGAGCTGGGACTGGGGCTCCCCTCCCATACCCAGGCAGTGGTCACCCCACGGGACAGCCACAGCTGCTTAGGCGAACACAGCAGGTTGGTGTGGCTGCCTAACTAGGACCTTTCGAAAGCCTCTGTGGGGGCATGAGGGAGAAAAGGCCATTGGGAAAATTACTGCCTTTACTTTGGAACTACTTTTATGCTGATAAGTTGGGATTTCTTGATAGTTCTTCACCCCTAAAAACCTGTATTTACTTAATGAGATTTAGCTTCTAGTTCAAGTAAAAGTCTCTTGTGTAAGCGCCAACACATGCCCAGTTGTGGATGGGAGCTGTCCCTGGACAGCCTTCTACCCCCTGGGAAGTGGTGGAACAGGAACTCAGGGTGCCCCTACCCCCTCCCCAGACCTGATCCCTTTCTTTGACTGACAGCACCATCCAGGCAAAATTAGAGCGCCAAATAGTTTTCTTCTCAATCTTAAAGCAGTATACCTTTCCACAGGCTGGTCTGTCTCCCTGCCACTCTGAGTTATCCAGAAACCACCACCTACAAATAAGGGGACTCATCTAGGAGACCTCTGAGGTTCCTTTTGGCTCTGAGGGGTCTCTAATAATCCCCACTTGGAATTCAGCACCGTCAGGAAATCATGGGCAATGTGAGTCATAATATGATGGCCAGCAGGTGGCGCTGCCTTCTAACTATGGTGATGGTTGGTTCGGAAAGGGAATGTTGGTGCCTTTTGTGCCACAAGATGCTACAGTTTTAATGGAGGAAAAAAAAAAAAAAAAAGCACTGACCTTAAATATGAAGACATGAGCTTTTCTTGAAGGAAATTTTCTTTTTCACAGAACTGGTGTCAAGAATCACTGAAGAGCCAACAGTGATGGTCCTTCCAAGTCAAGGTTTCATCCTGATTGGAAATAGAGGACGTTTCAGGTTGAGAGAATAGATTGGTTGGAAACTTAACTCTGGTGGCCTCTTAACTCTGCCAGATTTTGGGGTAGTTTGTGAAAGAATGAATTTTCTAGACAGAAAAGGGAGAGCTACCAAATTGTTTTTTTAAAGGAAGTTTAATGTCCATTGTATCACAAATCAGTGTTAAAATGCAAAAACTGTAGCCAAAATAAATGTCTTATGTTACAAATGTATTGTCTTGTTGTCTTTCTTATAGTTGGATTTTCTTTTACATTTTTAGCTTAGTTTTGTGTGTGTGCTTAGCTTTTATATTTGCTTTTTCTAACTTTTAAATAATAATCATCTAAAACATAGCCGTCCTGAGCTAGTTACAGGTTCCAGGATGGTCCTGTTTATGCAGTAGATATTGATGAACATCTCTCCAGTGCCAGAAATGTTCTGCTAGGAATATTCTTAGGTAGAATGGCCCACCTGAATGAGGGAGGTAAGACCTGTGCTCCTGGCCAGGCACGGTGGCTCACGCCAGTAATCCCAGCACTTTGGAAGGCTGAGGAGGGTGGTTCACCTGAGGTCGGGAATTCAAGACCAGCCTAAGAAACCCTGTTTCTACTAAAGATACAAAAAAGCCAGGCATGGTGGCACGTGCCTGTAATTTCAGCTATTTGGGAGGCTGAGGCAGGAGAATTGATTGAACCCAGGAGGCAGAGGTTGCAGTGAGCTGAGATCGCACCATCGAATTCCAGCCTGGGCAACAAGAGTGAAAAATCCATCTCAAAAAAAAAAAAAAAAAAAAAAAGATTTGTGCTCCTAAGAAAGCAGGGGGCTAGGATTCATCTCAGGGTAGCCTCACGTGATGACTTGGTGGCATTTTGGGATTTGAGTGATCCTGCAAATGTGCAGTCTCCAAACATATCCCCTTCCCCCAGACGCCTTAAATTCTACTATTGGTGCTATGTTCCTTTGAATATAAAATCTTAGAGAAAGTGGGTGCCTTTTCCCTCAGACAGAAGAAGTCTGGGCAGAGAAAGCCCCTCGAGGTTCCTGCTCCCTTCTATCACATGAAGCGATTGGACTCACTGTCAGACCTCTGACGATGTAATCTTTATGGTTCTACGTGAAATCTTAAAATAGAGCACTAAAATATAAAACAGGTAAAAGTGTTTTTAAAACCATTTTCACTACAAATAATACTATATGTACATAGTAATACACTTAAACAATGCAAAAAGGCTTATAAGGAAAAGTCACTTGTTCCAAACCTTCAATTTCTCTCATAAGTATCTTTCCAGAAAAATCTCAAGCATATATAAGCATCCACACATGTACGGAGATATCTGTGCTTCGTTGTTTGTTTTGCTTAGCTTATATTTTAGTTATTGTTTTTATAGTTCTACCCCATTCATCTTAACAGCTACATAGCATTCCATTGTGTATGGATATGCAAATAAAGACAAGGTGATTTGGACGTTCCTCAATGCAGGCCACTGCCTAAAAGCAGAAGTTTGCCTTCCCAATCCAGATATTTCCTTTTTACCGCCTACCAGTGGGAGCAAAATCTGTTTTAAAATGCAGCCGGTAAGGAGAATCCTCAGTTTCCATTAATTAGAGATAGGGGCCTCCTCCAGAACTGAGGAGAGAATGAAACCAGATGACCTTTGAGGTTCCTTCCAGATCAAAGATTCTGTAACCCCAAGAAGTCAAAGGAGCATCATATACTTTCCAGATTTGCCCTGTCTTTCAAAGTCTGGTCCACATGCCACCACATCTTACCATGAGGATCCCAGACCCACCCCAGGGGAGAAAGATTATTCTCTCCTTTGAAGACCCATGAGAAAATTGTCCTTTTAAAAAAACGCATCTGGTGAAGATGTGGAACCACAGGAACTCGTCGTTTCGGTGGGGAATGCAAAATGGTCCAGCCCCTTTGGAGGACAGTTTGCAGGTTAGTTTCTTGCAAAACAAAACATACTTTTACTGCACAATCCAGCAGTCATGCTCCTCGGTATTTATCCAAATGATCTGAACACTTATGTTTATATAAAAACCTGCACACAGCCAGGCGTGATGGCTCACGCTTGTAATCCCAGCACTTTGGGAGGCTGAGGTGGGCAGATCATTTGAGGTTTGAGACCAGCCTGGCCAACATGGGGAAACCCTTTCTCTACTAAAAATACAAAAATTAGCCAGGTGTGGTAATGTTCACCTGTAATCCCACCTACTCAGGAAGTTGAGGCAGGAGAATCACCGGAACCCAGGAGGCGGAGGTTGCAGTAAACTGAGATTACGGCACTGCACTCCAGCCTGGGAGACACAGCGAGACTCCATCTTCAAACAAAACAACAAAAAATAAGCCCTGCACAAAATGTTTATACCACCTTTATTCATAATTGCCAGAACTTGAAAGCAACCAAGATGTCCTTCGGAAGGTGACAGACTAGATAAACCGTGGTATGCCAAGAGGCTGGAATATTACTCAGTGCTAAAAAGAAATAAGCTGTTGGTGCCATGAAAAGACATGGAGGAACCTCAAATGCATTTTACTAAGTGAAAGACGCCAATCTGAAAAGACTGTGTATAGGTGTGATTCCAACTCTATATGACATCCTAGAAAAGGCAAAAAGGAAGGTCCAGTAAGATCAGTGGTTGCCGGGGCTGGGGAAAGTTAGGGAAGGATGAACAGGCAGAGCACGTAGTTTTTTTGGACAATGAAAATACCGACCATCTGTGTGACACTATAATGGTAGGTGTATGTCATTATACATTTGTCCAAAGCCATAGGATGTACAACACTAATGCTGTGATGTAAACCACGGACTTCAGGGGATAATGTGTCACGTAGGTTGATCAATCAGCAAATGCACCACTCTGGTGGCGGGATGTCAATAATGGGGGTGGCTGTACCTGTGTGAGCATGGGAGGTACATGAGAAATCGCTGTATTGTCCCCTCAATTTTGATGTGAACCTAAAACTGCTCCAGAAGAAAATAAAGTCCTTTTAGGAAAAAGCATCTGAACCTTTTTTCAGTGGCACTGATCACCTTCCACCTCATAGTGTTGTTTGGATGCAGGATTTATTTCTTCCCTGGTATGTGAGCTCCTGGAGAGGGAGTGCATGTCTCCCTTGCTTTATTAAATGTTTGGCAAGTGAACATAGGAAGAAGCAACTCGATAGAAACAAAAGATATAAATCATCACATGGAAAAACAGCTTTTCTAGAAATTAAGGTACAACTATTCAATTTTTAAAAAATGGGCTGAGTGCAGTGGCTCCCGCCTGTAAGCCCAGCACTTTGGGAGGCCAAGGCGGGCAGATCATCCGAGGTAAGGCGATCAAGATCAGCCTGGCCAACATGGCGAAACCCTGTCTCTACTAAAAAAAATACAAAAATTAGCCGGGTGTGGTAGTGGGAGCCTGTAGTCCCAGCTACTTGGGAGGCTGAGGCAGGGAGAATTGCATGAACCCAGGAGGAGGAAGTTGCGTGAGCCGAGATCGCGCCACTACACTCCAGCCTGGGCGACAGAACGAGACTCTGTTAAAAAAAATAAATAAATAAATCGACAGCCCAAACCCAGTATCAACAGTCTGATTTATGTGTTGAACTGCAGTTCTCTCAAATGCATGTATTGAAGTCATAAGCCTCAGTACCTGAGAATGTGACTTTATTTGGAAACAGGCCTGTTACAGATGTGATTCGTTAAGATGAGGTCATTAGGCTGGGCCTAATCTGCCTGGCGTCCTTAGAAAAAGGGGAAAATTCGAATACAGAGAGGATGCCATGTGAAGATGAAGGCGGAGATTGGGGGTGACGCTTCTGCAAGCAAGTGAATGCCAAAGCTCCTCAGCAGCCAGCAGAAGGCAAGTGCAAGGCCTTCCTCACTGTCCTCGAAGGAACCAACTCTGCATCTTGAACTCGCACTCCTAACCTCCAGCTCTGAGACGGCTTCTGCTGCTGGTCCCGCCCAGTGTATGGTACTGACTGACGGCAGCCTCAGCAAAGTGCCACCTATGGGGGCCTCTGTATTGTGGGTGAGGGTGGGGACCTGGCTGAGTTTTCCGGAAAACAGCCCTGCAATACCCTCATCAGACCCACCAACTCTTCACTCCCTCAGACACAGCATTCACTTCTAGAAATAACTCTAAAGTTTTTTTTGTTTTGTTTTACTTTGTGGACTACTACTCAGCCAAAAAAAAGGGAAAAAGGAACATGTTACTGATATGCACAACTTGCATAACCCTCCAGGAAATTATGCTGTGTGAAAAAAAAATCCCCAAAGGCTACATACAAATTTATTCCATTTATATAACTTTTTTTTTTAACAGTCTCACTCTGTCACCCGGGCTAGAGTGCAGTGGCTCAATCTCAGCTCACTGCAACCTCTGCCTCCCGGGTTCAAGCGATTCTCTTGCCTTAGCTTCCTAAGTAGCTGGGACTACAGGTGCACACCACCACACCAAGCTAATTTTTGTATTTTTAGTAGAGACAGGGTTTTGCCATTTTGGCCAGGCTAGTCTTGAACTCCTGACCTCAAGTGATTCACCTGCCTCGGTCTCCCAAAGTGCTGGGATTATAGGCGTGAGCCACTGTGCCCGGGTGCATTTAGGTATCATTTTTGAAGTGAAAAAAAAAATGACAGAAATGGATATTAGATTAGTAGTTGCCAGGCGTTAGATGTGGGAGGGAGGGAAAAGGAGGGAGGGAGAGAGGTGGGTAACAGGAGAAGGACTTGTGGTCACAGAGCTGTGGTTTATCTTGGTGGATCCCCAAATTTACACGTGACAAGATTGCATAAGAACTAAGTATACACACATGGGAATGCGTGTGCATACACAGAGTACAGGTAACACTGTGGGAGATGTGGATAAGATTGGCAAATTGTGTCAATGTCAATATCCTAGTTGTGATATTGTCCTGTAGTTTTGCCAGGTGTTATTGTTGGGGGAAACTGGATAAAGAATACATGGATTCTGTATTCTTTCTTTCTTTTTTGAGACAGGGTCTCACTCTGTTATCCAGGCTGGGGTGCAGTGGCACAATTGTGGCTCACTGCAGCCTCAACCTCAACCTCAAGTGATCCTCCCACCTCAGCCTCCTGAGTAGCTGAGACCACAGGTGCGTGACCCCATGCCTCATTTTTAAATTTTTTGTAGAGACTAGGTCTCTTCATGTTGCCTAGGCTTGTATTTATTTCTTACAAGCATATTTAAACTTACAATTATATTCAAATTTAAAATTTTAATTTAAAAAATGACTGAGGCTGGGCACAGTGGCTCACGCCTGTAATCCCAGCACTTTGTGAGGCAGAGGCAGATGGATCACCTAAAGTCAGCAGTTCGAGAGCAGCCTGGCCAAAATGGCGAAACCATGTCTCTACTAAAAATACAAAAATTAGTTGGGTGTGGTGGCATGCTCCTGCAGTCTCAGCTACTTGGGAAGCTAAGGCAAGAGAATCCTTGGGCCCAGGAGGTGGAGGTTGCAGTGAGCTGAGATCGTGCCATTGCACCCCAGCCTAGGTGACAAAGAGCGAGACTCTGTCTCAAAAAATAAATACACCATACAAAGATGTTCATAGTAGCCTTGCCGAAAATAGGAAAAAATTGGATATAACCTAAACTACTCACGATAGGAATCAGCTAAATAATTCCAGGGAATACTGTGAACAATGCCAAGTTTGTGGACTGAGTAAAACTAAACGGCTGTTGATGTCTACATTAAACAAAATGGCACAAGATATCACAGCAGGTTCTTGCTGAGCCATTCAGAGGGATGGAGGTCATTTAGAGGTTCAAGTCCACTGGAGTCTTCTTTTTTTCGTTTAATATTAGTTCACTTCCAAATAAAATAAGAAAAGGAGATCATGCCCAGTCCTGAGCCTTAGCATCCTTGCGACTGAAGAATCGTCTTTCCTTTTGTCTCCAGCAGGTGGCAGACGTGTTCCAGGGAGGGATCCTGCTGTCTCTGCAGATGGTCCAGCCGCTCCCAACAGCAGGTGGGGCTCTAAGCATCCATCCTGTCTGCTCAGGGAACCCAGGCATCAGAACTGCTCTCTCGCAAGTCTATTGCAATAAGGCAGTTGTCTGGCCACGAGAGGGTTAACAGTCCACATTCCAGAGCAAGGGAAAAGGAGGCTGGAGGGTCATAGACAAGGAGAGGGGGTGTGAAGGGCCGGCTTCTCACAACACTACCGGCTCTGCTGGGAGAGATAGATCACCCCCAACAATGGCCACAGCTGTTTTCATCTGCCCTGAAGGAAACTGACTTAGGAAGCAGGTATCAGAGAGGGCCCTTCCTGAGGGGGCTTCTGTCTGGCTTGTAAAACTGTCAGAGCAGCTGCATTCATGTGTTGGGTGATGGATGATGGAAAGGACGACAGTCAGCTGCAGATGGACGCAGCCACTTGCAAGTTGAGGCAGGTGGCAAAGGCCTTGCAGAGGTTCTGCAGGTGGGGCATACTGATTCATTGCCCAGTTAAAATACCAGGAGGATCTGGGCAGCCTCTTCCCAGGAGCTGCTCATCCTCAAACAATCTGTCTTCAATGAAAGCTTCCCCCAGCCCTCCTTTCTCTCCTTGCACCTCAGGTGTAAGAACCACCTCCTTTCTCTTCTTGCACCTCCCCACTGCCTCTACCTGCCCCCGGGCCCTGTGCCCCTCATTCTATGCAGAGCCAAGGTGGCAATTTCTCTTAGCTGCTTTGTGACTGGTTGGTCCTGGGATGGCTTCATGGAACACAACCTGTGGTGTGCACCAATGAAGATTTCCATATAGGACTGGAAACTGTTTTTGAAAAATGTAACCAGCTGGAAGGCGAGAAAAAAAAATGTCAGCACTAAAAATGCTGGCCATAGCTTTTGCTAAGGAAAGGAATTTGGTGTTATCTGCTCTCACCCACAGCCTGGCTGGGAAATGACTGTCTTCAGCCCATCCCCCTGAGAGCCACAGTGAGGGTCCTGGCTCGGAAGTGCCTGTCACAGTGCACAGGATCCCCGAGCAGCATAAGCTGGGATTTCCTCTGTGAGCCGCATCACGGGAGCCTGAGTGACCATCGCATCCTCCACTTGTAACCAGAGTTCTGCCCCCTCTCCCAAGTGGCCACCCTTGCTCTGGCCCTCTAGTTCTTTCTCTTGCCTTCCAGAAAATGCCAAGAGAGAGGCTTCCTTGGTCAGGACAGTCAATGCTGAGACTTGTGGAGTTGACACCAATGGGATTTCTTAAAAAGCATCTTTCTGCCTCTGGCTGGGTCTATGGGGGTCAAACAGACACCCCTTGGGCCATTTGTTGGTGGGGTGACAAATGAACTTGGCCTGAGAAATGGAATAGGCTGGGCTCAGCCCTGCGAAGCACTGGGAACTGCATATTTTCTTTGTTTAGTGGGTCCACAGCTTGTTTTGAGAATGCCCGAGGGCCCAGGGACAATTAAAAGCCGGAGCTCATTTTGATATCTGAAAACCACAGCCGCCAGCCCGTGGGAGGTGCTGGAGAGCAGGCTTGGGCCAAGCCTTACACGCCCCCTCTCTCTGGGTCACCTGGGAGTGCCAGCAGCAATTTGGAAGTTTGCTGAGCTAGAGGAGAAGTCTTTAGGGAGGATTTGCTCTGAGCACACCCCTTTCCCTCCCCCCGGGGCTGAGAGAAACAGGGGACCAGCCCTGCCCCAGCCTGCCCTCATTGGCTGGCATGAGGCAGAGGGGGGCTTTAAAAAGGCGACCGTGTCTCGGCTAGGGACCAGAGCCTGTGCTACTGGAAGGCTGCGTGCCCTTCTCTGGCTGGCACCATGCAGCTCCCTCTAGCCCTGTGTCTTGTCTGCCTGCTGGTGCACGCAGCCTTCCATGTGGTGGAGGCCCAGGGGTGGCAGGCCTTCAAGAACGATGCCACGGAAATCATCCCTGAGCTGGGAGAGTACCCTGAGCCTCCACCAGAGCTGGAGAACAACAAGACCATGAACCGGGCGGAGAACGGAGGGCGGCCTCCCCACCACCCTTTTGAGACCAAAGGTATGGGGTGGAGGAGAGAATTCTTAGTAAAAGGGTCCTGGGGAGGTTTTAGAAACTTCTCTTTGGGAGACTTTGAAGACTGGGGTAGACCCAGTGAAGACCGCTGGCCTCTGCCAGCACCGGTGGAAGAACAGTTTTGACTGGAGGCAGGGGAAGGATGGCTCTAGTGCAGCCTTCGAATTCAGGTGCAGGGGCATGAGGCCAGGTGGAGTCTGTCAGTGAGAGCCCAGGGCAGGGAGGAGGCTGGGGTGGTGAGGATATGGCATCAGGGCGTCAGGGCATCAGAACACGCTCAGGGGCTCAAAAAAGAAAAGGTTCCAAAGAATCTCCTGCTGGGAATATAGGAACCACATTCAACTGCTGGTACCATTGGGGAGGGAACAAGGTGAGGGAGCCTCCCATCCACAGAGCAGCACCTGTGGGGTGCCAGACACTCTATGCTGCCTGTGGCTGTCCCCACCACACAGGCCCATGTCATGGAACCCCAGGAGGTGAACCCCCAGCTTGAAGGGAAAGAAACAGGTTCCAGGCACTCGGTAACTTGGTAGTGAAGAGAAGAGCTGAGGTTTGAACCTGGTTTGATTCAACTGCAAGACAGCCCTGGTGTGTGTTGGGGGGGTTGGGGACAGATCCCCACAAAGCAGTGGGAGAGGAAGGCCAGAGAGGCACCCCTGCAGTGTGCATTGCCCACGGCCTGCCCAGGGAGCTGGCAATTGAAGGAATGGGCGTTGTCAGCACAGGTTTAGCCCCTGACATGGTGCAGCTGTGTCCAGGTCCTGGAGGGCACACAGCATCCTCTGTGCTGGAGTAGGCACATCTGTCCTCAGTAGCCACCCCAGTCCCAGCCTTGCCTCATTCCAGGGCAGGGAGAAGGAAAGGAGACCCTGGATTCCTGTCAGGCCTGCACAGAGAAGCCCAGTTGACAGTGGGCACATTTGCTTCTACGGTTGGCAGGAATCACGGGGCTATGGGTGGGGACGGGAGTGACACTTCAGACTAAGGGCTTCACTGCCCTCTGGCCATTATCCAGGTGGCAGAGAAGCCCACTACCCAGGCTCCTGCACCCCAGCCTTCCCTGCCTCACAATGTGTTGGGGTTATGGGGTGCTAAAAAGGGCCACCACAGGGGAGGCCAGCCAGGACCCTGTGCCTTTGAAATGGAGGGCAAAAGTGCCCCCTCCCACAGCCCCGCTTCTAGGCAAGTTCAGCTGGGCTCCCGTGAGGGGCCACAGCCCCCGAGGAAGCCACATGCTCAAAACAAAGTCACAATCTGCAGAGGAAGTGACTGACCTAAGGGCACTATTCTTGGAAAGCCCCAAAATGCCCCATTCCCTGGTCAAATGCCCCCCCACCCCCCGCAATACACATCCCAGCCCTACAGGGGTGAGGATGCAAACCAGCCCACAAACCAGAAAGCAACCCCAGACATGGCAGCGGCCACATCTCCCCTGCTGTGCTTGCTCTCCAGAGTGGGGGTAGGGTAGGGGTGGCCTTCTCTGCCCCTGTCTCTGGTTTGGTCTGAAGACTATTTTTGATTCTTTCGTGTCACATCGGAGCTATCCCCATGGAACCTCTGGGGGTGGACTGGTACTCACATGAGGACCAGCTATTTAAAAAGCTCCCACCCAAGTCCACCGTGGGAGACATGGTCAAGGTGTTCGCAGGGGATCAGGCCATTCCTCCGAACCCAATCTCTGCCCGCCCAGGGAGTATCACCATGAGGGGCCCATTCAAATAACACAGAACAAGAAATGTGCCCAGCAGACAGCTGGGTAAATGTATGTGGCTGCTGAACCCGTAGGTTTTGGTCAGAGTTCAGGCCTCTACTAGAGTAAAAAGCAGCCCTCGGCCCTGTCCCCCAGCCCAGCCTCCCACCGGTGCTCGAACGCAGAGCCTCCACTCTTATGGAAGCCAAAAGGTGCTGCGACCCCAGGGAAGTGAAGTCTGGATCACGCAGCCCTGCCTTTTGGGCATGTTCTTTTCTGTGGCTGGGCCTCAGTATTCTCATTGATAACGAGGGGGTTGGACACTGTGCCTTTGATTCCTTTCAAGTCTAATGAATTCCTGTCCTGATCACCTCCCCTTCTGTCACCTCCACAGCAGCTGCCCTGATTTATTACCTTCAATTAACCTCTACTCCTTTCTCCATCTCCTGTTCACCCCTCCCAAGTGGCTGGAAAAGGAATTTGGGAAAAGCCAGAGCCAGGCAGAAGGTGTGGCGGGTACTTACCTACCCTGCCCAGGCCAGGGTCCCTGCGGCATAAGTGTGGCTTAAATCACAAGAGGATCCCTAGGAGAGAAATAATAATAATAATAATAATAATAATAATAATAATAATAATACGTAACAACAGCTGATGCTTCCAGCTGTATGTGCCAAATGGTATTCTCTGCACTGCGTGCGTAATGGATTAACTCACAATGCTCGGGGCAGCCCATTTTACAGACTGGAAGAGAGAGGTTAAGGAACTTGCCCAAATGACTCCTGCAGTGAGCGATGGAGCCCTGGTGTTTGCACCCCAGCAGTCATTTGGCTCTGAGGAGACAGGGTGTGCAGGAGAGCTTTCCACCAGCTCTAGAGGATCTGGGACATTCATGCAATAGGTGTCCAGGGGCAAAAGCCTCTGGAGACCGGGAGAGGCAGGCTTTGCAAAAGCAGGGCTGGGGTGGAGGGGGCCGGGCCGGGCCAGGGCTGTGGTGGCCAGGTGGGTGGCCACCCTCACGCGTGTCTCTCTCCGCAGACGTGTCCGAGTACAGCTGCCGCGAGCTGCACTTCACCCGTTACGTGACCGACGGGCCGTGCCGCAGCGCCAAGCCGGTCACCGAGCTGGTGTGCTCCGGCCAGTGCGGCCCCGCGCGCCTGCTGCCCAACGCCATCGGACGTGGCAAATGGTGGCGCCCGAGCGGGCCTGACTTTCGCTGCATCCCCGACCGCTACCGCGCGCAGCGCGTGCAGCTGCTGTGTCCCGGCGGTGCGGCCCCGCGTGCGCGCAAGGTGCGCCTGGTGGCCTCGTGCAAGTGCAAGCGCCTCACCCGCTTCCACAACCAGTCGGAGCTCAAGGACTTCGGGCCCGAGGCCGCGAGGCCGCAGAAGGGCCGGAAGCCGCGGCCCCGCGCCCGGGGCGCCAAAGCCAACCAGGCCGAGCTGGAGAACGCCTACTAGAGTCCACCCGCGCCCCACCCCGCGGCGGGCGCCCCGGCCCTGCGCCCCACGTTTCTGTCCTCTGCGTGTGGTTCGATTGTTTATATTTCATTGTAAATGCCTGCAACCCAGGGCAGGGGGCCCAGACCTTGCAGGCCCTGCGGCATCCCGGGCGCCGGCAAGGCTCACCTCAGCCGATCAGCTGAGGGGTCCCGCGGGGTAGGGGAGGGAGTTGAGAGTCACAGACACTGAGCCACGCAGCCCCGCCTCCGGGGTCGCCTACCTTTGCTGGTCCCACTTCAGAGGAGGCAGAAATGGAAGCGTTTTCACTGCCCTGGGGGTTTAAGGGAGCCGTGTGGGAGTGTGACAAGTCCAGGGACTGGTTAAGAAAGTTGGATAGGATTCCCCCTGCACCTCACTGCCCATCAGAAAGCCTGTGGCGTGCCCAGAGCACAAGACTAGGGGCATCTGTAGATGTGGTTTCTAGTCCCGGCTCTGCCACTAACTTGCTGTATAACCTTGAACTTCACAATTCTCTTTCGGGACCTCAATTTCCACTTTGTAAAATGAGGGTGGAGGTGGGTTTAGGATCTCGAGGAGTCTACTGGCATATGATTCCAAGCACTCCAGTGCCTTTTGAATGGGCAGAGATGAGAGAGAGAGAGAATAAATGAATGAGGTTGCATTGACTCAATGCCAATGTCACTTCCAGAATTCAGAATTCAGAGTTGTGATGCTCTCATCTGACAGCCAAAGATGAAAAACAAACAGGGAAAAAAAAAAAAAAAAGAGTAAAGAGTCTATTTCTGGCTGACATATTTATGGCTGACAAACTCCTGGAAGAAGCTACGTTGCTTCCCGGCCTGGCCTCCCCAGATGTTTGGCTATCTCCACCCCTCCATCTCAAAGGAATAACATCATCCACTGGGGTAGAGAAGGAGAGGGTCCTGAAGGTGGTGGGAGGGACAGAAATCACATCCCCGCCTCCAACTTCCCAAAGAGCAGCATCCCTGCCCCGACCCACAGCCATATTTTAAAGTCACCTTCCGTAGAGAAGTTCAAGGTCCCAGGACACTGATCTAGCAGGCCCGAGAGAGCAGCCACCACACACTCCCAGACCAGCACATCCCTTCTGAGATGCCACCTTCTGCCCACTGCTCACAGACACATTTCTGCCTAGAAAACAGCTTCCTCCTCCTCTTACACGTGATGGCATTTCTTACGCTAAAAGAATATTATTGGGAGAAAAATCACAAGGGCTGTACATATGCTGAGCAACTGCAGAGCATAATAGCTGCCACCCAAAAATCTTTTTGAAAATCATTTCCAGACAACCTCTTACTTTCTGTGTAGTTTTTGTTTTTTTAAAAAAATGTTTTAAACAGAAGCAGATGCCGTACGAAAGCCTGCAGGACTGGTCGTTTCTTACAATCCTTCCACGTGGGACTTGTCCACAAGAATAAAGTGTGGTTTTTAAAGAGTTAAGTTACATATTTATTTTCTCACTTAAGTTATTTATGCAAAAGTTTTTCTTGTAGAGAATGGCAATGTTAATATTGCTTATGAAATAACAGTCTGTTCTTCCAGTCCAGAGACATTGTTAATAAAGACTATGAATCACGACCGAACGGATGTGGTCTCATTTTGTTGACCACACACGATGTCGTTTATGTCAGAGTTGACACCCTTCTGTTGGTCACTAGGGCTCAAACCTTGGACACACCTTTGACGACTCTCTGGTGGCCCTTGTGGCAATTATGTCTTCCTTTGAAAAGTCATGTTTGTCCCTTCCTTTCCAAACCCAGACCTCATTTCTTCACCCAGGGCATTGTCATAACCTCAGCCTTGCCTCCTTTTAGCAGCCTGCGCTCCATGCTGGCTTCCAAAAATGCTGTTCTCTTTGTATCACTCTCCTGCTCAAGAGCCTTCAATAGCTCTCCCTTGCCCAGGATCAAGTGCAGGTTTTCCAGTCTGACACGGGAGGCCTTTCCTGCTTGACTCCCACCTCCTATCTGCCAAGCTTCCTACCAACTCCAAATGGTCACGCAGGTCCCTGCTTCCTTAGTTTGCCGTCTACACTTAGCACCCCCAATAACTAATCCTCTTTCTTTAGGATTCACGTTACTTGTCACCTCTTCCCCCAATGTTCCAGAGATAGTCCATCTCCCATGATCCTCTCTCCTCTGAGGTTCCAGCCCCTTTTGTCCACACCACTACTTTGGTTCCTAATTCTGTTTTCCATTTGACAATCATTCATGGAGGACCAGCCTGGCCAAGCCCTGCTTAGTACTGGCATAGATAACATGAAGCCAAGTACAATTCAGGACCAGCTCAAAGGGAGCTTCGTCTTCTTCTGAGTGTGGATTTTATGCCTCCCGGGTGAAAACGTAGCATCTTCAAAAGCAGGGTCAGCGTCCTGAGCTTCTCTCAAAGTCTCACCTCCCCAGGTTGTCTAATAGTGCTGGATGCCAGCTGAGTTAGCATCGTCAGATAAAGAGTAACTTCAAAGTCACTCTTCAGTTGCCGTAAGATGGGCTGGTCAGCTGGAAAGCTTTAAATTAAGTCCAGTCTACCTTTGGGAACCTACTCCCCAAAGAAAGTTGGGGTCCCTCCTAATGACTTGTCAGTTTAACTCCCAATAAGCTGCTTGAATTCATCATCATCATCAAGTCTTTGGTAGGTATGAGTGGGTATCAGTGGCCAGCTCCTTCCTGTGGCTCCAGCCCCCGAGGTGGAGCTCAGTGAGCACCTGCAGAAATTCCACGCATCATGAGTGTCTCAGGCCTTGGAATATGAGGGCAGGTAGGAAGCAGAGACATCTCCCAGCCCTGAGAGGCAGTGCAGTCCAGTGGGTGGGGACACAGGCTCTGGGCCAGGTTTGTGGGTTTTTTTTTTTTTTTGAGACAGAGTCACACTGTGTCACCAGGCTGGAGTGCAGTGGCATGATCTCAGCTCACTGCAACTTCTGCCTTCCCGGGTTCAAGTGATTCTCCTGCCTCAGCCTCCCGAGTAGCTGGGACTACAGGTGTATGGTGCCACGACTGGCTAATTTTTGTATTTTTAGTAGAGAGGGGGTTTCACCATGTTGGCCAGGCTGGTCTCAAACTCCTGACCTCAAGTGATCCACCCGTCTGAGCCTCCCAAAGTGCTGGAATTACAGGCGTGAGCCACCGCGCCCAGCCCCAGGTTGGTGTTTGAATCTGAGGAGACAGAAGCACCAAGGGGTTCAGTATTTTGCCCACAGCCACACTTGGGCTCAGTACCTGGCCCTGTCCCTCACTTGAGCTGCTCAGATCCTGGTGGGCGCATGGGCAATAATCAGGTCACACTGTTCTGTATAAAGTGTTATGCGAACTCAAGACAGGAGTAATTTGCTCTGTGGAGGGGATGAGGGATAGTGGTCAGGGAAGGCTTCACTAAGTGGTTGCTGCTTAGAGATTTTCCGGGTGGAGAAGGCGGCTTCTAGGCAGAAGGCACAGCCCAAGCAAAGACTGCAAGCGCACGGCTGCTCATGGGTGGAAGAGAGTCCACCGTTCCTCAGTGTGTACCGAGTCCTTGCCGTGAAGGCAACGTAGGGGGACCAGGAATTCCAAGCCATGCCCAGACCTGGGGTCTGCTTTCTGAAACCTGAAGGTACAGGATGGATCAGCCCAGGCTGCAATCCCATTACCACCAGGGGCAAAAAAAACCCAAAGGCTAAATTGTAGGTCAGGTTAGGGGTTATTTATGGAAAGTTATATTCTACCTACATGGGGTCTATGAGCCTGGCGCCAATCAGAAAAGGAACAAACAACAGACCTAGCTGGGAGGGGCAGCATTTTGTTGTAGGGGGCGGGGCACATGTTCCAGGGGTACAGCCAGACTCAGGGCTTGTATTAATAGTCTGAGAGTAAGACAGAAGCCTAGAAGGAAATAGGTTCCCCCCCAACTCCTCCCCGCCCCACTCCCCCAAACCACACACACACTAGGTCTCTGAGGATAAGACAAAGCTCCCATTCTCAAGCAGTTTATAATCTTGCTGGGGAGTCAAGTTGAAAATGAGTGAAAAGAGGCATCCCTGTGTAGTATGTGATGTATTGCCACCAGAATGGAGAGACCAGAGCGGGTGGAGGGCTGCAGGGGAGAAGGGCGTCCGTGGGGCCCTGGGAAGTGAGAAGCGAGCTTTGAAGGCTGCCTAGGATATGGAAGGGCAGTGAGGAGAGACAGCAGGAGAGGGAGTAAGAGGAGAGCATGTCGGGTGGGGTGGGGTGGGGTAGGGCAGGTGGTGCAGGCATGGGGCTGGCATGTAGCGACTCTCTCTATCTAAGCTGATTACACAAGTGGGACTGGGGGTAGAGCCAGATACTGTTGGCCGGGAGCAGTGGCTCACACCTGTAATCCCAGCGCTTTGGGAGGCTGAGGCAGGTGGATCACATGAGGTCAGGAGTTCAAGACCAGCCTGGCCAACATGGCGAAATCTCATCTTTACTAAATATACAAAAATTAGCAGGGCATGGTGGTGCATGCCTGTGATCCCAGGTACTGGGAGGTTGAGACAGGAGAATTGCTTGAACCCGGGAGGTGGAGGTTGCAGTGAGCTGAGATCATGCCATTGCACTCCAGCCAGGGCAACAGAGTAAGACTTCATCTCAAAAAAATAATAAAATAAAATAGATACTGTAAATCACTGCAGGAAGAACCTAGGTAATGAATCATGAGAGGAGAGGGGCTGAGTCCCCATAGTGGCAGCACCAACTCCTGCAGGAAAGGCTAGGCACTGAGTCATGGGTGCGGCAGGGTTCCCGGAATGGCGTTCTGCTTTAGAGATGGAACCCAAGCTCTGCAAGAGCATGGCTGTCCCGTGGGTGGGAGAGACTCAATTTATCATTCTTTGGCGTGCACTGAATCCTTTCCTACCGCTACCCTCCAATGCCCGATTTCCCTACGATTGTCTGGGGTGCCTAAGCTTCTGCCCACCAAGAAGGCCAGAGCTGGCAGTGGGCAGCTGCAGGTGGGAGAGATAGGTACCCAGAAGGGAGGCAGGAAAGAGAGATGGAAGGAGAGGGGCGCAGAGCACACACCTCCCCTGCCTGACAACTTCCTGAGGCTGGTCCTGCCAGCAGACTTAAGGCGGAAGCAGGGGAGATGGGGCGGGAGAGGAAGTGAGAGAAAGGAGAGGGCGGGATGGAGAGGAAGGGAGGGTGATCATTCATTCATTCCATTGCTACTGACTGGATGCCAGCTGTGAGTTAGGCACCACCCTGGCTCTGGGCATGTGGCTATAATCTTGGAGCCTCATGGAGCTCACGGTGAGTGCCAGCAAGGAGTGAGTGCCGGCAAGGAGTGAGTGCCAGCATGGATGGATAACAAATAAACGTTTAGCACCATGCCTGGGGATGGAAAGTTCCCCAAAGAAAAATAAAGCTGGTGAGCATATAGACAGCCCTGGAGGCGGCCAGGCATTTCTGAGGAGGTAGCATTCGAGCTAAGACTTAAATGTGATAGGAGAGTCAGACACACAGGAATTGGGGGTGTGTGCTCTGGGAGGGGGCGCAGCAAGTGCAAAGACCCTGAAGGTATGCAGGGGGTGGAGGAGGGAACCACTAATTGCCTTGGGTGCCTTTCAGGCGTCTCCATGCCAAGGCTCTAAACCCTGATCTGGAAGCCAACATAGTAATTATAATTATAGTGGAGAGGGGTGTGTGTGTGCGTGTGTGTGTGTGATGAAAAGAGAGAGAATGAGTCTCTGTATGTTCTCTTGGCTCTCTATGTTAAAGACCAAGTGGCCCTAAAGAAGAATATTTGCATATTGTTATGTAGCTATGCACATTTTTATTTTTTTGAGACAGGGTCTTGCTCTGTCACCCAGGCTGGAGTGCAGTGCAGCGATCACAGCTCACTGCAGCCTCTGCCTCCCAGGCTCAAGCCATCCTCCTGTCTCAGCCTCCAGAGTAGCTGGGACTACAGGCAGTTGCCACCATGCCTGGCTAATTTTTATATTTTTTGTAGAGACGGGGCATCACCTTGTTGCCCAGGCTGGTGCATATCTTTACTCCTTAGGCTCTTGATAGGTTTAAGTAAGGCTGCTAGCACTGGGCAGATGTATTACAATAGGAATATTGATGCCCTTGAACTCCTTCCAGCACATACAGATATGACACAATTCGTATGTAGTTGCAGAAATGCCTGCAGTTTCTTTAATAGTTGCCTATACGATCCAGGCTGGGATGGAGGCAAAGGACTATCTCGGCCTGAGGAAGTGCAAGCACTTCACTGCTGTACGGTCTTCCCTGCTGTGGCTCTAAGCCAGATGCGTAAATATACGTGGATTGATACAGGTTCATGCTATTCAGCTAAGACTCTAGGGCAGGCAATGGAGATCTGAAGGGTAAGGAGGAGTCTAGAAATGAATTCCTTCTGGAAAGATTCATAATTCGTTCTTACTTGTCTGAACTGTGGAAGAGCATCTTCATCAGTGAATGTATTAGTCACGGCATCCACTGCAAACCCCCTTGGGGAAGAGTCTCTTTCATTATGGTCCTGGATTTGCACATGAGCTCACATGTGCACGCACACACATTCACACCATCTTTACTCTGAAAATACAATGTCAAGCTTTCCTAGGTATTCTTAAAGCCTCCTGTTTCTACCCCTTGGTTGGCAGATGTCCAAAAATGGTACTGACATCCCAAGTTAGAATGGTGGCCAGTTCGGATCAAGGCAGAGCCTCGTATCTTCCAGGGACACCAGACAAGATGCCAGGACCACGCCTCTGCTCTGCGCAGAGGCCAAAAGCAGCCCAAGAAGGTGAGGTGTTTTCTGTGCGCGTTACCCTCTGGGTCCCCAAGATCCGCCTCCAGCTCTCCTCCACCCAGGAGGAGCTGTGTGGAGACAGAGACTGGCCTGGGGCCCTTTCCCCAGTCCCCTCCCTTCCATCTGCCCTGCCACTGCCAGATGGACTTGCTTTCTCTGTTTTTTTAAAAAAGCAAAGTTCAAAATATATTTTAAATACAGGAAATTTAATATGTTAACATTTTGGTTCCATCCACAGTATTTATTTTTTAGACAGGGTTTCACTCTGTTGTCCAGACTGCAGTGCAGTGGCATGATCATAGCTCACTGCAGCCTCTATCTCCTGGGCTCAAGTGATCCTCCCATCTCAGCCTCCCAAGAAGCTGAGACTACAGGTGCGCACTACCACACCTGGCCAATGTTTTTTATTTGTATTAGCGATGAGGTCTCACTATGTTTCTCAGACTGGTCTTGAACTCATGAGCTCAAGTGATCCTCCTGCCTTGGCCCCCAAATTGCTGGGATTATAGGTGGAAGCCACCATGCCCCACTAGTATTTCTTTTTTATATAAAATCAACAGAAAAATTCTAAAGTTCTCTTTGCATTTCTCTCTTTCCATGCCTTTCCCTTCATTTCCAAAGGCAACAATCCATGTTTTTATATGGTCCTACATATATTACTTATAATCAATATACAAATGTGTTTTTAAATTTCACATGCATTTTATCACACCATACATATTCTGAAACTCACCTTATGTCTTACCCAAAATTATGCTTTTAAGATCTAGCCACATAGGATTATTTTTAAATCTTGAATGAATGGTATTATAATTTATGACTATACCACTATTTGCTTATCTATTTTTCATTTTCTTGAGACAGAGTTTCACTCTATTGCCTAGGCTGGAGTACAGTAGTGTCATCTTGGCTCAAGCAACCTCTGCCTCCGGAGTTCAAGCAATTCTCCTGCCTCTGCCTCCCAAGTAGCTGGAACTACAGAAGTGCTCCACCAGGCCTAGCTAATTTTTTATATTTTTAGTAGAGATAGGGTTTCACCATGTTGGCCAGGCTGGTCTCAAACTCCTGACCTCAGGCGATTGCCCGCCTCAGCCTCCCGAAGTATTGGGATTACAGGCATGAGCCACCGCGCCCGGCCTGCTTATCTATTTTTCTACTGATGGACATTTGGTTTGTTCCAGTGTTTTCACCATCAAAAGCAATGCACTAAGGAGGATGCCTGCACTCCTGATATGACATATGGTAGAGTTTCTTCAGGACAGAGATGAATGAGTGCTCTAATACAAAAGTCTAATCATGCCACTTCCCTGCTCCAATTCCTCCATGGAATTTATTACCTCAAAGCTCAACTCTAAACTCCTTAGCTTACCAGTACATGATCTGGTATCTGCCTACCTGTCCAGCCACACATTTGACCGCTGACTTCCTTAGCACTTTGTTCTCTGCAATATCATATTTCTGTTAATTTCCAAATCGCCCAGGGGGTTTCAGTCTGCCTAGGATCCCCTCCTCCAGCTCCTCTGGCCAGGAAATTCCCCTTCGAGTCTCCTTTTGAGGAGACTGCCTTCCCCATAGAGCTGACCACCATGCCACATCCAGGCTGCGTTACAAGGTTGCCACACAGGCTGAAGTTGGCTGTCTCCTCTGGACTATGAGGCCGTCGGGGACAGGATCCCGGCCTTTGCACATCTGTAGCCTCAGTGCTTTTGCACAGGGCTTGGCCAGAATCCGGGCTCCATAAATATTTGTTGAATTAATGGACGTTTGGTTGCCGGAGCATGATTTGAGCAGCAGGAATGAAATGCCCAGCTTCCTCCCAGCTTGGCAGCAGGCAAGGGCTTTGGGACAGCTTTTCCAAAGCATTTCTTTCATTCAAGTCCCTCTGTAGCTTTGCAACCGTGGGGGCAACAGGGCCCTTCCCAAGGAACCAAGTCCATGGTTGTTTACCCTGGACAATATGAAGCGCCCACGTTACAGATATCTCTATCATTTGGCCAACAATTTGGTGTTGTGGTGTTATTTCCATGTTTGAAGAAAACAGCTCAGCTCTGACTAAAGAAATAAATGATATCATTTTTCATTCAGACAACCAGATTCCTTGGTACAAAAAGCTCCCTGGGGAGAAATGCCGGGACAATGTGGCTCCTCAGAGGCTATTTACATCTGTCAGCTTCTCTAATCTCTTGACTTCCTTCCTCTGTCTGTTTCCTTCCCTTTGCACAGAGGCCAGTGTTCAGCCTGGCACTTACAGGGAGGGCGATGGAGCCATCATCCTCACGTATGGGCTGGGGATCGGGGTGTGAGGGGTGGGTGACCCTGTGGCATTTGGTGGTCTTTTTTATTTTTTTCCTTAGAAACCAGCCTCAATTTAAGATAATAACTCTCCTTGTTTGCCAGTGATTGCTATTTGTAGGGACTTATTTTCCCTGGTCAATTTGGCTAAGGTAAATCGAATCTAAAAGGGAACATTTTCTAAAAATGCTGCAGGGCAATTTGCAGGAACTGGACCAAGGGACAGCTTCTAGGTCACCTGTTCAACGATGCCCTGGATGCCCCCTTCTTAAATGAGATGGGGGGGTGGAAACAGACTCCCCAGCCTTTTATGACAACACCTTTAAAATGCCACTGAAACCTGGGGAACAAGGACCCTGAAGAATCATTTGGTCGGGCCTTTACTGAAAGATACCAACTCCTGCATGGTCAGCCCCGCCCCACTCCAGCTGGTCCCTTGTCAGTGTCCTCGTACCCCCAGTCCGGCCCTGGCTCCCACCCTCCACCCACCCTGCCTGTCTGCTAGTTCCTCGAAAGCACTGGCTCCCGATTATGACGATGCTGTTCGCTCCACCGGGGACGCTCTTCTTACATTCTCTGCCATCCATCCGATCTCGGCTCAAATGTCACCTCCTCAGCGGCCTTCCCTGCCCATCCCATCTAAAACAGGATCCCACCATTCTTTTTCCCAACCCTTGTCATCAGTTGTCATTTTATATTTGTCTCATGTCAGGTCTGCCTCTGCTGCCCAATTGCAAGCTCTATGAGGCAGGGACTGAGCTGGTTTGTTCGAGATCTGAGATCACAGAGCCTGGCCTGCAGCAGGTGCTCAGTGTATGTTGGCAACTGAGTGAACCAGCAAGGGGCCGGTGGGCCTTGGCACACTTGCTCTGCTACAGCTACCACCACCACTAAGAATGCCAGTGAAATACTGGATCATAAACACCAGCTTTAGTCCCAGGCAGCCCTTCTCCTGGAGTGGGTGTAACAGACTCTCTCCACCTCATCCCCCAGGCCTGGAAAAATGTTTTGAGCCTTTCGGTTGCTTGTTCTTTGCTTCTTAACACACAAGTTACTTTCCTTTCCTCAATCACTTTATTTCCCTTTTTTCTAATAGTTACACCTTCATTAGAGTTTTTTGTTTGTTTTGCTTTGTTTTGAGATAGTCTTGCTCTGTCATCCAGGCTGGAGTGCAGTGGCACAATCTCGGCTCACTGCAAATTCTGCCTCTAGGGTTCAAGTGATTCTCCTGCCCCAGCCTCCTGAGTAGCTGGGATTACAGGTGCCTGCCACCACGCCCAGCTAATTTTTGTATTTCTAGTAAAGGCAGGGTTTCACCATGTTGGTCAGGCTGGTCTCAAACTCCTGACCTTGTGATCTGCCCACAGCACATGATCCTGACAACCCTCTGAGAGTCATGGTGCTGCTTCACTTTTATTTTCCAAATCTCATGCAAGCTCTTCTTTTGACCAAATCTACCCCAGACCCCTTTGGAGAAGGGGATTCTGGTAAGTATTATTTCCAGATTAGCCAAATGGATGAAACACAAACCAGCAGGAAGACCAGCCCCACTCATCTCTCTGGCCTCCTCCCTCTACTCTCTACTGTGCCCCGGCCCTAAACTGTTTACAGCTCCACATCGTGCCTCTGCCCATGCTATGCCCTCAATTTGGGATATCTTTGCTCCCTTCTTTAGCTGGTCAACTCTACTGAGCCCTCATGATCTGGCCCCAGAGACTCATTCCCTGAGACTTCCCCTCTCCTGTGTGCTCACAGAGAACTGGGTACAAACTCATATTGCAACTCCTGTTACCCACTGCATCTTCCTCATCGCCAGGTCTGGGGACCTCTTGGGAAGGAGGCCTGTGTCTGTGCTGGCCAGAGCCCTGGCAGCTAGTAATTGGAAGGCAGGCTCCCAGGGAGGGTGCGACACTCTCCTGGCATGGAACCCACTAAACCACTGGTGCAGTGTGCTTCAGATCACCTAGGGAACATGTTACATTCAGACTCCCAGTCCTCACCTCCCCAAGATTTTGGTTTGGTAGCTCTGGAGCTGGGCTCAGGAACCTGCATTTTTTTTTTTTTAATCGGGCAGCCTCTCAAGCCAGAGTAGGCTCAGAGACTCCCAGGAATCTGCATTTTTTAGCAAATACCATGAATAATTCATGAACGATTTGTCCGCCACATCAGGCTGACTCTGACAGGGCTGAATCTTTTTTGTTTTTTAAGAGTTTAAGTCTAACTCTTTTCATTTTTACCTTAGTGTCTAGTTAGATTAGAAAGTCTCTTTTATAGATAAAATTCTATCTCTTTTATAGAAAAAGAAATAATTTTTATATTTTTTTTGAGAAGGAGTCTCACTGTGTTGCCCAGTCTGGAGGGCAGTGGCATAATCTTCGCTCACTGCTATCTCCACCTTCCAGGTTGAAGCGATTCTCCTGCCTCAGTCTCCTGAGTAGCTGGGACTATGGGCACATGGCACCATGCCCGGCTAATATTTGTATTTTTAGTAGAGATGGAATTTCACCGTGTTGGCCAGGCTGGTCTCTACCTCCTGACCTCATGATCCACCCTCCTCAGCCTCCCAAAGTGCTGGGATTACAGGCGTGAGCCACCATACCCGGGCACATAGTTTCTTAATAATACTTACTGTCAACATATTTATAAGTCCCTGTAGGTCATATTCTGCTTTTATTGGAGGCCCTGAAGCCTGGACTATGGGATTTAAAAGTCTCTGAAAGGTGACAGAGAGGACCAGAGAGAAGGCAATAGAGTTGAGGCATGGAGCCTGACAAGGGCCTGGGTGGGACAGTGAGGCCCAGCAATGCCTTGGCCCCAAGAAAATCTCCTTGTCTTTCTGGAATGCTGAGAAGCCCTGAGGAGGTCCTGGGTGGGAAGAGCTAAGCCATGGTGGGTGGGCTCCAGAGGGGCTCAGAGCATGTGCCGCAGCAGCCCGTCACACAGGACCACCCATGTGGGTCTCCTGAGGAGCTGGAGAGAAGCAGATGCTTCCTCAACACATCAGTGAGGGCACCTTGGGCCCGGTTGGCTGGGGAAGTGGGGATGTGTCGGGTGGGGATGGGATGGCAGCAGAGGAGCTGGCGCTAGGACAGGAGCCACAGCAGGTTGGCTACCCCAAAGCGGGGCCTTGCCAATTTCAACATCTGCCCCCAGTCCCTGCCAGGTCACCCAAGGAATGTGGCTTTAGATTTGTGGCTCAGGACCCCAGGAGAGGGAGAGGGAGTCTCTCAGCCTCTCTAGATCTTCTTGGTCAGGTGGTAGGAGGTAGCTTCTCCCAGGGGCCCTGGGAGCTGCTGGATGAGATGCTGACTCAGTTATCTCCTAAACTGAGCCATTGTTTTATTTAAAAATAGAGAGAAAAGAAACCCACAAAGTCACTCCACCCCATGAACACAAGCACTGCTTACATTTAGGTGTAACCCCTTCCAGTCTTGTTTCGTGTGTGTGTGTGTACCATAGGTCCATAAAGTTCTGTATTCTGTATGACATCATTAGCATTTTTTTAAATTTTTTTGAGATGGAGTGTCGATCTGTTGCTAAGGCTGGAGTGCAGTGGCGTGATCTCAGCTCAGTGCAACCTCCATCTCCCAGGCTCAAGCGATTCTCCTGCCTCAGCTTCCAGAGTAGCTGGGATTATAGATGCCTGCCATCACACCTGGCTAATTTTTGTATTTTTAGTAGAGATGGGGTTTCAACCATGCTGGCCAGGCTGGTCTCGAACTCCCGACCTCAGGTGATCCACCCAGTTCAGCCTCCCAAAGTGCTGGGATTACAGGTGTAAGCCACTGCGCCCAGCCACTATTCGCATTTTCTATGTTGCCACAGAGTCTTTGTGACCATCATTCCCAAAGGCTGCCTGGTCCACTGAGATGATGGGCCAGTTTCCTTAAAAATCCTCTGTTGTCTTCTGACCCGCGCAATGACACTAAGTTTTACCTGGGCCAGACTCCCACACCCTGAAGTCAGCCCTGTTCAGACCCTAAATCGTGGCCCTCTCAATCCAGTCCCTCACTCCCTGACCTATTCCTGCATTCTTCTGCCTGCTCCAGACTTTTTGATATAATTTGTATATCACACTCACCACCACGCCTAGATCTGACAACTTAGATGCCTTCTCAAATACTGAAAAAAACCTGAATTACCATCAATTTTCGAACTTCCTAGTAACCTATAAAATGTAAATATGCCTGAAGAGGGTTATAAAGATTGTCAGCTATTTTAGACTGGGTGTGGTGGCTCACACCTGTAATCCCAGCACTTTGGGAGGCCCAAGGTGGGTGGATTTCTTGAGCCCAAGAGTTCAGGACCAGCCTTGGCAACATGGTAAAACCCCATCTCTACCCAAAATACAAACATTAGCCAGTCTCATAACCCAGTCTCAAAACAAATAAATAGATTAAAATTTAAAAAAGATTATCAGCTATTTTAATGTTTACACTGAACAATTACTATTCCTTTCACCTAGTAATGTGGTATAACATTGTTATGAAACTCACAAGAAATGTAGAAATTCATAAGGTACCACAGGTGATACCAACTGTCCAGATGTGGAGAAAAGGTCAAGGCCAAATGACAAATGTTCTCTTTTGGTCTTGTCAGAGTCACTGTCTGGGACTAAATATGTGATTGCATTTGAAGAAAAAAATAGCAGAAGTCCACATCCGAGACCCATTGAGACCTGAGCCAGTGGCTCTCCATACTCCCCTTGTGTCTGCACCCAATTAAAAACAAAAGAAAACAGGTTGTCCAGGCTGCTTGTCTAAAACTGGCCCTAGGCCTACCTTCTAAGGCTGACTGTGGCACCCATCCTCAGATCTGATGTCTTGTTGCCCGAAGTACCTCCCCCACCCATCAACCCTAGTTCCTGGGATCCTGCCTTGGGTCAGCCCCCTTGGCTAGTACAAGAGGGTATTTGGAACATCTGGTGGCTTCTAATATTTTCACTATTGTAAAAGTGGATGAGATTCTCTGGCCCTGTCAGTCTCTTTCCCCTCTCTGTGCTCATCCCTACTGAGGAGGAACCTTTTAACCTAATCCCTACTGAAGAGGGAGACTTTTAACTTCATAAATCATTAGAGTGATACATTGAGAATCCACTCTAAGCAGAGAAGCAGATTATTTCGAGGGCCTTCCACTCAGAGGATGGGCAGATGTGGAGTAGGTGGTTCTATCTACCTTGGGCACAAGGGTCACGGGGAACAATTCAGATTTGCTGGCTACTAACCAAAGGGGATAAAGCTTATTTTCTAAAAGAAGAAGGTTAGACAAGGAGGAAGAGAGAGAGATCAAGGGAAACAGAGATTACAGGACATCGTGGGAGCTGTTTCCGGAAGGCAACCCAATGGAAAGGGCGGGGAACCCTCTGCATCTCGAATGAGCGGAGGTGGGTACTTGCTGGCAGTAGATTCAGCTTTAATCCATATCTGAACAGGGAAAGGCAGAATGTGGCCATGAATGCTTTGCTCAGATACATTTTTCTGTACTTAGGATTTTTCTTTTCCCCAAGGGGGCACATTTCTGTGGCTCTTTTCATATACTGCTGGATTGCTTTCTAGAAGATAGGTACCACTTGACAATTTCATGACCCAAACAGGGCAAGAGAGGATCCTATTTTTGGCACATATAAGTATGCAATATATAAGTGATTAATAGCAAGCAGAACAGAGAATCTCCAGGCTGTGGGGCAGGGGTGCTGGTGCTGGAGGGAGAACGTCCACATCTTTAACCTCTGGGGCCACTTCAAGTACACTTGCAGGATTTAAGCGTCATTAGTAGATGTTGCTGAGCCGAATCGATAAATGGATATGGCAAAGGCTGAGTAGATGTCAGAGCAGGGCAGGCGGGGTACAATTCTCAGGAATCCCACAAGGCCTAGACATAACAGTGTGATTCTCAGGGCAGGACTTAGTTCAGGGCCCTGCCATCAGAAGGCTCCTGCAGCCTCTACGCTCCACCCCTGAGAACTCCCTCCAGATTCAGATTCCTGTGGGCCTGCCCGCTCTAGCTGGGGCTGGGATGGGAGGTGCCAGAACCCCACAACCGACAGCCCCAACAGGACTGTCAGGAAAGAAGTGATTTGCTCAAAGAAAAATTGAGATGGAGGCAAAAGCCACAGCTGTCCGCTAACCACGCTGCTAAAACCTCGGGGGCTTCTATGCACCGGAACTAGTTGACACAGTAGAGCCACAGGCCAAATCTGTCCCATGACTTGTTATTTTATAGTCCATAAGGGAAGAATATATATATATATTTTTTACTCTTGTTGCCCAGGTTGGAGTACAATAGCACCATCTCGGCTCACTGCAATCTCTGCCTCCTGGGTTCAAGCGATTCTCCTGCTCAGCCTCTTGAGTAGCTGGGATTACAGGACTGCGCCACCACTCTTGGCTAATTTTGTATTTTTAGTAGAGACAGGGTTTCTCCATGTTAGTCAGGCTGGTCTTGAACTCCCAACCTCAGGTGATCTGCCCACCTCTGCCTCTCAAAGTGCTGGGATTATAGCCGTGAACCACCACGCCCAGCTGGAAAAGTGGTTTTTACAGATTACTACCTACAATTGATTTGGTGATGGCAAATACCAACTTTGAATCTCAATTAAGTAAAATGTTGCCCTCCCAACCCTGCAAAAAGCAAAACAAATGAAACACATTCTTCTACTTAGTAAACCTGCGTTACAAAAAAACTGTTTCTGGCTGGACACAGTGACTAACATCTGTAATCCCAGCACTTTGGGAAGCCGAGGTGGGAAGATCGCATGAGCCCAGGAGTTTGAGACCAGCCTGGGCAACATAGTGAGACCTCATCTCTACAAAAAATTTAAAAAGTAGCTGGGTGTGCTAATGCATGCCTGTAGCTCCAAGCTACTTGGGAGGATCACCTGAGCCCAGGAGGTCAAGGCTGCAGTGAGCCATGCATTTGAGCCTGGGAGACAGAGTGAGAACTTGTCTCAAAAAACCAAAAACCAACAAACAGAAACAACCCTGTTACCAATTATTATGATTACAGTTTTAAATTTTTCAATAAAATTTTTGGATATGTGTTTACACGCTTATTAAGTAAGTACCTACCTAACATCCTCAGTTTTGTCTCTTGGTCTGCAAACTCCAATATTTACTATAGGGCTCATTGCTGCCCCTTACTCTAGGGCAGCGCTTCCCAAATTCTGGTGATCATAGAATCACCTGGAGAGTTGTTAAAACAGGCCCTAGTCCCAGATATTCTAATTTAGTAGGTTAAACACAGACTTTACTATATGACCTGTCAATTCCACTCCTAGGTATATACCCAAGAGATTTGAAAATATATGTCAATTCAAAACCTTGCACACAAATGTTCATAGCAGCATTATTCACAATAGCCAAAAATTGGAAACAATCCAATATCTATTAATTGACAAATGGATTACACATTATGGTATATCCATATGAGGTAGGAAGTGAGACTTGACTCCAGAGACGAAGGTCAGACACCAGACCAAACTGAGGACTAGCTAAAACTAGGAAGGGGCAGAAGCAGCTTTCCAAAAGACATGCCCACCAGTGTGCCCTGTCAGTTTACCATTGCCATGACAACACCTGGGTGTTACCACTCCTTTCCATGGCAATGACCCACCGACCCAAACGTTACTACCAATTCCCTAGAAATTTCTGCATAAATCACCCCTTAATCTATAAGTAATTAAAAGTCGGTATAAATATGACTGCAAAACTGCCCTGAGCTGCTACCCTTTGCCTGTGGGGTAGCCCTGTCCTGCAGGAGCAGTCACGGAGCTGTAACACCGCTGTTTCAATAAAGCTGGTTTCTACCTCTTGCTTGCCCTTGAATTCTTCCCTGGGCAAAGTCAATAACCCTAATGGGCTAAGTCCCACTTCGGGACTCACCTGCCCTGCATCACATACAATAGATTATTATGCAGCCATGAGATGAAATGAAGCTGATACATCCCACCACATGGATGAACCTTAAAAACACGCTAAGTGAAAGAGCCAGATCAAAAGGCCACAGATTATATGACTCCATTTATATGAAACATCCAGACTAGGCAAGTACATTGGAAGGGAGATTAGTTGCTGTCAGAGAATTTAAGACAGCGGAAGTGGAGAGTGACTGCTAATGAGTGCAAAATTTCTTTTTTGTGTCATAAAAATGTTCTGGAATTACATAGTCGTGATGGTTGTACAGTCTTTTGAATATACTAAAACCACCGAATTGTATACTCCTGAATGTCACCAGGTTCCCCAAACTTACAAAAGGAATTTTATGGTATGTGAATTACATCTCAATAAGAAAATAAATAAAACATACAACCCATGATTTTGAACGCAATCTGGAACTAGTTCTCAGAAAATGATTTTGCTTGATGTATGATGTATACTAAAGAAAAAAGACTGCTACTTCTTTGAGTGCAATTAAATTTTTTCGCTAGCATCTCTCTCAATTTTCTTTCTCATCAAAGTCGATGAGAAAACAGAATTCCTGGAAAGAAACTTTGCAACTAACAAGACCTAAAACCATCAGTAAGTTAAGGACACTACTCTGGGGCCCTTGGGATCAATGCCAGACTGTCAGTTTTGACTGACTTATCATGAAATGAATGATGATAAAAAATTCAGTGGAAATTCTTTTCCATGGAAAGAATTTATAGCACGCTTTGTGTTTGTGATTGGAATGACCACGGATGTGGTAAAGTCAGAATGTGTATCTGCAGCCACAAAACAGATTTGAGCTTTTGTCTTGCAAAATCCATCTGCACATGCTGGCTGCATTCACTCATCCCAGAGATTAAGTCATCACCTTGGGCAGGGTTTCAGTGAAGGCTAAATCAGATCCAGGGAGAGAGAGCAGGCAGTGCCAGCGCCTGTCTTCCAGGGGATGCCCCAGAAAGGCTGAAATACAATGCCCCAATGGCTAGCTGTTGCTAGAAAGTAGCAAACTGGAAGGTACAAAAGGTTTTAAAAAAGGGAGCTCCTCAATGTCACCAGGTTCCCCAAACCTCCAAGAGGAAGCTGTACCCAGATTCTGCTTCCATACCCTTATGCTATAAAGCAAAGCCTTGGGCTGTGTATGCATCCAGGACTCTTCCATGAGCTCTAGTGTCTGCAGATGGTGTGGACCAGGAAGAAGCAACTGACCTTCTGCTCCCAGAAGTGAGGATTTCCTGTAGCTCCTTGGCCTGGCCTGCCCTGGAATGGCTCCAACCCTACCAGTATATGTGAGTTGCCTTATAGCTGCTCTTTATTTTTGAAAGGATGCATCTTCGGTGACCAGCATCTCATGTCAAAGTTGAAAGTGCATGACCAAGGGATCCTGTGACTCAGGGAGAGCTCTAGCTGGCCGTTATCTCTGCCTAATTATTCTTCGAGAATCTCAGTTACCAATCCTGTCATTCATCTGCTTATAAACCTTCTATGGCTTCCCACCACCAACCAAATTAAATCCAAGTCTGGAAACAGGCATTCATGAATCCAGCTCTGCAACACAGCAACATATACTTGTGCATCGTCAACTACCTGGAGTTAGCGCAGACTCCACAGGTTAAGGACATAGTCATCAACAGACTGCCCTCACTTCAGACACCCCACATAGTGTGGGGGTTCCCAGGCCACCTGCACTTCTGACCAGCTGGCTACAAATTTGGGGGTTCCCACAACCCCCTCATATTTGATAATTTGCTACAATGACTCACAGAACTCAGCAAAGTGCTATACCTACCATTACAGTTTTATTATCAAAGGTACAAATCAGAACCAGCTAAATGAAGAGATCCATAAGGTGAGATCTGGGAGGATCCCAAACACAGAGCTTCCATACTGACATGGAGTCAGTATGCATCACCCTCCTAGCACATCAGTGTTCACCCACCAGGAGCTTTGATGTCCAGAATTTTTACTGGGGTTTCATCACGAGGCATGATTGATCAAATAATTGGCCATGTGATTAAGCTCAATCTCTAGCCTCCTTCCCTCCCTGGAGGTCAGACTGATATCATCTGGCTCAAAACCCCAACCCTCTATCATCTGGTTGGTTCCTAATAGCTAGTTCCCACCCTGAAACTATCTAGGGGTCCATAATGAGACACCTTGTTAGTATAAACTCAGGTGTGGTTCCAGTGGCTATGAATAACAAAGACACTCCTATCACTAGGGAAATTCCAAGCATTTAGAAGCTCCCTCTCAGAAACCCAAGACAACCAGACAAATTATTATGCAATAAGTGCCAGCCTATCTTTACCACAGTATGCCCACGACCTCTTTTCTATGCTCTTGGCTTAGGTGAGAGAGCAGCTTGCTCCTCTCCATGTGGACCGAGAGTTTTTTCACCTCGCTTCCTTTGCTTGCACTGATTCCTTTGTCTGGAATTGCCTCCATGAGGGTACTCATCCTTCGTGTAGATATAACTGTCCTCATTTCAGATGAGAAAGTTGAGAACTAGAAGATCAAGTCACTTTTCAAAGACAATTGGTTCATGATAAAACCAGGACATAAATCCAGGCCTGTCTGAAGCCCCAACCTGTGTGATCCCACACTATCATCTGGCATTCCCGTGAGAAATAGCGTTGGCTGATATTATTGAAATCCCTGCAAGATTATTCTGTAATTATTCTCTCATGAAAAAATGGCTTCAAGAGGGCAAACCCGCCATCACTAACAATGCCACCTTGGTGAAGCTAACCTCCAAAACTAACAGATACCCTCGACTGCACATAAAACAAAGGCCCACAAAAAGACCCTTAAACCAGGAGTTGGCAAACTTTTTCTGTAAAGGGAAAAAGGCCAGAGGGTGAATATTTGAAGCCTTGCAGGTCATAAGGTCTCTGTCATGACTACTCATCCTTGCCGTTGTAGCACTAAACAATATGTAGGCAATACATAAACAAATGGGCATGGCTGTATTCCAATAAAACTTTATTTACAAAATCAAGCAGTGGGCCAGATTTGGCTCCTGGGTCATAGTTTGCCAACCCCTGTCTCAAATCAAGAGGACATTTATTCATCATATAACAGCAAGTCTAGAAATAGAGTGGATCCAGGTGACCTACTCAGGCAGCTCAGCAGCATCTTCAGATCTCAGGTTCCTTCCTGCCATTTGCAGATGACAACATCCAGAAACAGAAAAATTCATGCCTCCTTAGTCAGAATAGTTCACAGGCTAACCCCTGGCTAAGGTGAAAGGAATTATCCAGATTGCCTTGGATAAATGGTCTCATCCCTGGCTGCAACATTAGAATCACCTGAGAACTTTTAAGAAAACACCTGGGCCCATACCAGAGCTTTGTATTTAATGGTTCTGAGGTGGGGTCTTCACATTAATATTTTTTAAAACCATTCATAGCTGGAAAGGCAAGGCATTGGTAGACCAGTCAAAACTCATTGCACACAAAGGCCAATTCATGATCACCATCAAAAGGGTATTTTAGCAAAGAGGAAGAAGGGTATATTAGTCTGTTTTCATGCTGCTAATAAAGACATGCCCAACACTGGGCATTTTACAAAAGAAAGAGGTTTAATTGGACTTACAGTTCTACATGGCTGGGGAAGCCTCACAAACATGGCAGAAGACAAGGAGAAGCAGGTCCCGTCTTACGTGGATGGCAGCAGGCAAAGAGAGAATGAGGAAGACGCAAAAGCGGAAACTCCTGATAAAACCATCAGATCTCGTGAGACTTACTCAGTACCACGAGAACAGTATGGGGAAACTGCCCCCATGATTCAATTATCTCCTACCAGGTGGTTCTCTCCCACAACACATGGGAATTATGGGAGTGAAATTCAGGAGGAGATTTGGGTGGAGACACAGAGCCAGACCATAATCAAAGCACGAAGGCTGAAGGGCAACCAACAGCCTTGGCTGCATCCCAATGTGATACTTTTCATCTGCAAAATGGAAATCAAGGTAGGACCTACGTCAAAGGTCCCTGTAAAATTTAAATGAAGCAGCATTCCTGGTACAGTGCCTGGCAAAAAATAAGCACTCAGTGCATTAGCAGTTGATTGCTCTTAATTTTGAAGTTATGAAGTCCTCCTAGATGTTTTATGTACATTTTGGAGCATGTACCAATTGAATGACATTGGTTTTTTATGGGATTTGAACCCCAGCCTTTCCTCAGCTATCTGGAAAACTGGGAGTGGCAGGTGTTTAAAAAACACAAGTGACTCACCACAACCCTTCCCTCACAAATATTTCATGTGAGAACATAGCACAGAGATTGATTGATCTCTACTCTCTCTTGAAAAGCATCATGGCACAAACTCCTTCCTGAGGGTCATTTGGAAGCCTCACTCTTCCTTAGTCATAGAAGAAGACTTTCTCCCTCGTTCTACTCTGGGCCATCTTCTCCCTGTTTTCCCATTTATTTCCATGCACTTTTCAAAGCAAAGTGGGAAATATCTCTTAATGCTCCTTTTCTTCCTTCTACTAGTTTTCTATGGCTGCTGTAACAAATTACCACGAACTGAGAGGCTTAAAGCAACACAAATTTATGACCTTACAGCTCTAAAGGTCACAAGTATTAAGATGGGCCTCAGAGGGCTAAAATCCAGATTCCAGCAAGGCTGTGTTCCTATCTGGAGAGACCAGTTATCCTCACTTTTTCCAGATCCTAGAAGTGGCCTGCATTCCTTGGCTTGTGTCCCCTTCCATCTTCTCTCATGGCACCCCCTTGCCTCACCTTTCTACCCCTCTATTCCACATCTAAGGACCATTAAATGTGATGACACTGGGTCCCTCCAATCCACCTGGATTATTCTGGATAATCCAGAATGATCTTCACATCTCAGGATTCTTAATCACACCTGCAAAGTCCCTTTTGCCACATAAGGTAAGGTAACATTCACAGGTTGTGGGGATGTGGATGTGAACATCTTCTGGGGGGCATTATTCTGTCTACCACATTTTGTGATCTCTAATGCTCCCCATTCCGCTCCAGCCTCTCGTTTCTCCTTTTCACCTACGGGACTCTGTTTGTCCTCTCCCTGTTGGCCTCCTGCAGGGTCCAGATGGCCTTTCCTGAAATAGAGGCACTGGTGCCCTGGCATTTGGGGCTGTTGAGAGGTTTAGATTAATGTTTATGAGTGTTTAGAACAGTATCTGGTGCACAGTAGGGCTACAAAAGTGTTTATTAGCTGCCACTACAGGCCTGCCTGCCTTGGAATGGGACTTCTACTTCACAATTGGCCTTCTTAAAGGGTGCCTCCTTTTTTTTAAGTTTGAACAGTTCAAAAACAGCCAATAACTTGGAACAGCTTTCTAGAAACTATAAATCACTGGTGGGTGCAGTGGCTGACGCCTGTAATCCCAGCACTTCAGGAGGCTAAGATGGGTGGATCACCTGAGGTCAGGAGTTCGAGACCAGCCTGGACTTCATGGCAAAACCCCATCTCTACTAAAAATGCAATAATTAGCTGGGTATGGTGGCACACACCTGTAATCCCAGCTACTTGGGAGGCTGAGGCAGGAGAATTGCTTGAACCCAGGAGGTAGAGTTTGCAGAGAGATGAGATGGCCCCACTGCACTCCAGCCTGGGCCACAGAGTGAAACTCCATCTCAGAAAAAGAGAAAGAAACTTTATTAACCAGTATTTCTTCAAGTGTCCACCTGCATCAGCATCTCCTGGGGTGCTTTTAAAATTACACTTGACTGTTTTCCATGCTAGTTTGTGAACCTCAGTACAGAACGCCAACATTTGGGAGTTTATAATTTGCAACCAGAATGAAAAAGAAGAACCCCATCCCGCTGCCTCACTCAGCCCCTCTGCTGCTAACAACAGCACTCACTGCAGGGCCAGGGGCTGAAGTCTTCCTTGAAGGATGCTCAGCAAGCCTGGGGCCTTCCTTGGGGACCCACCGTTGAATGCCAGGGAAGGCCTTCTCTTAAGAACAGGTCTTGAGAGCAAGGAATGGGTGGGAAGGAGGTAGATGGTGACTATCTGACCAGTGGCATTTATCCTTTTGGAGGTCCCTGACCCTTCAAGAGCCTGGTGAAAGCCAAAGGTCTCTTTTCATACCTGGGTGCCAGGTATGGGCAGCAGGCCCGATGACCACTGAGAAAAAAAGAGGAGGCTGGAGCCCCCGGCCAGACCATGGTCCAACCTGTCTCTCTGTTGGCCTCAGTATGAGCAGAGAATGCAAGAGCCAGAAAGAGATCCAACTGTCAAAGCTGCAGGACATGAGAAGTAGAACTCGGTGTGAGCTCAGCTCCAGCCCTGCAACTTCTCAGTTGGTGTTGAGGGAACTTCTAAGCCCTAGAACCTGCAAAGACCCCAGGCCCTGCTGTTTAATGAATGAAAAGAATCTTCTTCCCTCCTTCTGAGGCATTCCAGGCCTTTCCAGAGCCCACCCGAAACTTAAATAAGCACCCCACGGGGATGGTGTGTATCCAGAACTAAAATAAACGTAAATAATATCCCAGAAAATTATAAATTGTGTATTTAGGAATTGGAATGTACGAGGCAGGGTTTTCTCTTCCTCTATTATAGCTTTCACGAAAGGGAGACAAATAATAAAGCTCCCTTGGGCTAAAGTTAGAGTCGACATATAGTTTACACCATAAAATATACACTTAGGTATCCATTTCGAATGCATGTACTTCCAGTGTGAAATCCTCTCAGTGACCACAAGCTCCTTAAAGCCAAAGCCAAGAGCAGGGAGGTCTCTGTGTGGTCCAAATGCCCCGGAAGGAAGGAAAGTAGCATCTATTGAACGTTTACCACCCACCTGGCACATAGCTCACACCCTCTTACAACGTCCTCATAACTACACTGTGAAATCCATTTTTTTTTGAAGCAGAGTCTCACTCTGTCGCCCAGGCTGGAGTGCAGTAGTACAATCTCGGCTCACTGCAACCTCCGTCTCCCAAGTTTAAACAATTCTCCTGCTTCAGCTTCCTAAGTAGGTGGGACTATAGGCACGTGCCACTACAACCAGCTAATTTTTTGTATTTTTTTTTTTTTTTAATAGAGATGCAGTTTTACCACATTGGCCAGGCTGGTCTTAAACTCCTGACCTCAGGTGATCCACCCACCTCAGCCTCCCACAGTGATGAGATTGCAGGCGCGAGCCACCGCATTCAGAGAAATCAATTTTATTAGCTCAGTTTTTCAGGTGGGGAAACTGAAGCTTGGAATTGACAAGTAAATTGCCCAGCAATGTGGGGAACAAGACCATGAGCCTGAAGCCAGTTTCCCTAATGATTTATTTGCCTAATCACCTATTTCATCTTCTAGCATCCTAGTTTTCCCTACTTTTTTGAGTATTTGAAGAACTCTATTAAAAGCTCATCTAAAGATAAATATTTTTGGCCAAGCACAGTGGCTCATGCCTGTTATCACAGCACTTTGGGAAGCCGAGGCGGACAGATCACTTGAGTCTTGGAGTTCGAGACCAGCCTGGCCAACATGGTGAAACTCTGTGTCTACTATAAATACAAAAATTAGCCAGGTATAGTAGTGGGTGCCTGTAATCCCAGCTACTCAGGAGGCTAAGACGGGAGAATCGCTTGAACCCAGGAGGCAGAGGTTGCAGTGAGCTGAGGGTGCACCAGTGCACTCCAGCCTGTTGCCCAAAAACAAAAACAAAAAACAAAACCCACAGATGCCTGGGCTTCACTCCAGACCAAATGAACCCAAATTCCTCAGGGTGGGGGCCACACATCAGCATTTTAAGCTATTCTCCAGGTGCTTCTTCCACACCCCAAGGTCTGAAACCCACTTATCCTGACATCTCTTGGAGGGGGTTTGTTTGCATGTTCTGTCTCACCTCCTGATGCTCCTCCACTGGCCCTTGGGGACTCAGAATCAAAGAGTGGGTTAGAGGTCCCAGCCACTGCCTCTGGGTGGTTATCATTCCTCCCCCCTCTATTTCTGCCCTCAATTTACAGATGGTGAGTGTGGCGGTCCTGGGACTGGTGGATGATTGGAGCTCCATCATCCCTTCCCAGTTGAAGGCCATTTTTTCTTGGGAAGAGTAGGTTTGCTGGATTAACAAGCTACCCTGGCTTTCCAGGGGTTAATCCTGTTCCCTCAGAAGTTGCCAGTCTGAGGCTGCTGACCCCACCGCACCCGTTAGCCCAAGCACTCTCCTGCTGAGCTGGGCATTTGTGCCTGTGCTTTCCTGGCTGCACCGGGCGGGTGGGGGCTGCTGCTTTGAAATCTGGTGTCTCCCTGGCTGGGTGACCTTGGGAAGGTCACTTAACCCCTCTGAGCCTCAGTATTCCCCTGCAAAATAGAAAGGATGGTTCCCACCTCAGAAGGATATTATGAGGATTAACTAGATCTCCACCCACTCTCAGAACACTCCAAGTTTTTCATTCAAAGTATGTGCATTAATCATTATTCAATGTTTGTCTCTAGCTGGACTAAGAGAACCACTAGGGCCAGGCCTGTGTCCATGTCCCAGAATCTTAAAACAGGGCCTGGCACCCTGTAGTTGCTCATAGATCCCTTGTTGAATAAATGAATAAGGATGGGCAGGCTTCATACACAGCTCACCAGGGAGACAGAGATCACAGTGGGGTAGGGGGTGGGTACCAACAGAATCCTCCCAACCAGTTGGGGAAAATACCAGAGCAAAGGAGACTGTGTCCACTGTCCACTGGGAACCCTGAGTGTGTGGAGCCCTCCTCTATCATGGCACCCAGAGTCAATCAGAGCCTCCTTGGGCCCTATAGTAATGAGGGGCCAGCTGGTTTTCCAACACTTCAAGGAAGGCATAGAAGATGCTGGGCAGGGCCTGGTGGGCTGGGAGGGCCTTCAGTACAGAGTCGGGAGGACACAGAGTGTGTGGATTAATTACTACAGAAAAAAGACATGGATTTAGCAGACACCAATAAGGTGGGGTGACCATGCCCAAGAGGCTAGCGAAGACAGATACTGATGACCACGGCTCAGCTCTCCCCCTCCTCCAGCTCCCCGTCCTATGGCACAGAAGCCCCTGGAACTAAGTAAATGCCCTGACAAGGAAAGTGAAGCAATTTGGAATAGATTGAATTTAAGTCTGAAATGTCTGAGTTCAGCTGACATTGATTATTAAATTAACTTAAATGTTTTTGGCAGGTGGACAGAATGCGGAGTCTGTAGGAGAAATACAGAAAAATGAAGCTGCATTGTTAGAGACCCCAAGATTTGTGGCTAATTCATTTCTTCTTTCTGCCTAGCAAGGGACTGGCTGAGATCTCAGGCCTTTCCAGCTGTGACACCCACTGTGGCTCTGATCCCCAGGCTTTATGACTCTGCTGCTGCTACCGCTGCATCCCAGGAGACTGCCAAAGTGTGTGCAGGTCACGTCCCAGTGGGGCTCTGCTGACCCAGCCCCGAAAAATGGTTTACCCCTGAGTCATTCAGACAATTGATATTGTTGAGAAACCACAGCGTGCAGGCCCTCGGCTGGGCGTTGTGCCTGCTTCTGGGGACAGTCAATTGAATAAGACACTGCCCTCATCTTCAACATGTTTACAATCCTGCGGCAACAAACAATTAGAAGCCACTGGTTCTAGGACCTTAATTAGGAATTTCTCCTGATTACTGCTTTTGTTAAGAATTAACATGAGCACATCTCTGCCTAATCAGTCAGCAAATATTTATTGAGCACCTACTATGCGCCAGGCTCTGTTCTAGGTACTTGGAGTACATCAGTGAACTTTTTTTTGAGACAGGGTCTCCTTCTGTTGTCCAGGCTGAAGTACAGTGATGCAAACACAGCTCACTGCATCCTCGACCTCCTGGGCTCAAGCAATCCTCGCACCTCAGCCTCCTGAGTAGATGGGACCACAGGGGTGTGCCACCACACCAGGGTGATTTTTATATTTTTTGTTAAGAGAGGGTCTTACCATGTTGCCTATGTTGGTCTTAAATGCCTGGGCTCAAGTGATTTTCCAGCTCAGCCTCCCAAAGCACTGAGATTGGAGGCATGAGCCACCATGCTGGGCCGTGATCAATTTAATTCTAAGGCATTTCCCACTCCCACCCGCATTCCTTGAACTCCCATCCTCCTTTGATCCTCAGTCAAGGCCAACTTCAAAAATCCCTTGGTAATCAGCTGGGAGCTTGCAGGACCCAGACCTTCAGCAGCTTGTGAGAATGTCCCATGAGGAACATTTTTTTGTCAAAAGAATGCCAAGAGTTTAATTACTGTGTGGCCCATGGAGGTGATTTCCATTTATCAGCCGGAACCCAGACAGGTCCTAGGAAGGCCCGTCGTGTAAGGCTGTGGCCGCCGTGGCCTGCTCTCACCAGCAAAGGATAACCCTGGGGCCTGTGCCTCCGGCGGGGGCAGCAGGAATGCTTTGAATGCCTCCCCTGTGTGTGGCCTTGGGTTTTACCACAGGCTACAGCGGGTAGTTTAATTAATAAACGTCCACTGCTTGTCATTTATCATTAGCAAAACAGGAGGGGTTGGAGGTGGGGGCAGACAAGAGCGCAGGGAAGCTTTCTCCAAACAAGGTGCACCGATAAATGAAAGCTTTCTCCATCAGTCTCACAGGCAGGCTGCTGTTGCACAGCCCCACGTGGCTTTCCTCTGGTTCAGAGGCCAATCTCATCTTTCTGAAGGGCTTTGCAGCAGCGGTAGGGGGTTTCATCTATAACTGTGTTTCCCCTGTCAAATCAGCAAAGGACTGTGTTGTGTGGTACGGCGGAGAGAGTAGCATGTGCACCCAGGGGACTGGTTCCCATCGGGGCCACAGACTGAATCTCTATGTTGGCTCCAGCCTGAGGCTGGATTTTGTTTGGCTGCAATGGCATTTGACAAATTGGAAAATTTTACATAAAAATTCAAGTTTCTGGATTCCATTGAAAAAGCAAGGTGAGGCAAAACCAAGTCCTCTTTTTCAGTAGGGCAACAAGCAGCTGATGGCCAGCTTGGGCAGACAGGGCAGCCTTGTGAGGTTGTGTGAGTTGTGCACTGCACAAAAGCACCTGGCAGAAGGGGCAGATGGAGGCTGAATCCAGGCCAGGCTGGATTCTACAGCAGAAGCCCTGTAGGCAGGACATGGGCCTTCCACTTCACCACCACCACCAATTCCTGCTGCTTTACTTACCTGCTCCATCCATTTACGTTACCTACCTGAGCTTGGTAAGCACATGGCGCTTTGATTTCTAGCATATATTCAGGGCACTGTTTTGTCTTCTTTAAGTGGGAAATGCCTCTTCAACCTTCAAGCTCAGTTCAACTCATAGAATTTCCGTGGTGGTATTCTCTGTATTTTCTCAGTGACAGCCCACACTGCTAGCTCTCCGCACACCCTTGTGCTCTAATTTGTTAATGGGTCCTGTTTCCTGCAGACTTGGAGCCCCTTGAAGATAGATCCTACCATTTCTACTTTTCCTCTGCCTGGCACATAACGGGCACTAAATCAGTAGGGCTGAATGAATGGCTTTGTGGACAACTGTACCCTAGGCGACGGAGGACGGTAAGGAAGGGGTAATAAAAGATTTTAGCTTTGGGGTTTTGAAAGACCCTAGGATTCTTCTCTTGGATGCTCTATGGGGCACTTAAAATCCTGAGCCATGCTGATTTTGGGATTTCCTCTGGCCAGAAGGCTGAGTGTTTAAGACTTTTCACATTCGCTTGTTCTGTTGTAAGGAGCTCCTAAGAGCTCAGCCTGGCCGCTGCCAAAACCACTGGTAAAGGAGCAGCAGACGTGATGCAGCCAGCAGGGGCTGCAGGGAAGAGGGATGGCTGCGACTTCTACAGAGCAATTCTGGGGCCCTAGAACCTGAAATACATCCCCTCCCCAGAAATTTAGCCTGAAATTTCTTTAACCGAAATCAAAAGGTGAACCTTCCTTCCAATAATCAGAGAGGACTGAATGTGTTCTGCAAAGGAGAGACCCTCCGGTCTAAATTATTTCCTACTAACGTGTAAATGATTGATAGAGGATTCTTTTTTTCTAAATGCTAGATTGGTGAGAGGGTAAAAAGAGTTATAAAAGAGCAACACCAAGGCAGGCGGATCATGAGGTCAGGAGTTCGAGAACAGTCTGGCCAACACAGTGAAACCCCGTTGCTACTAAAAATACCAAAAAGTAGCCGGGCGTGGTGGCGGGCACCTGTAATCTCAGCTACTCGGGAGGCTGAGGCAGGAGAATCGCTTGAACCCGGGAGGCGGAGGTTGCAATGAGCTGAGATCGCGCCATTCCACTCCAGCCCGGGCGACAGAGACTCCGTCTCAAAAAAAAAAAAAAAAGCATCAAGCCCTCTCATCCAGTCTTTCCCACGTCGTCCAGAAGCTCGCGGCCGTGGGCGTTTCTGTTCGCGCTCCCGTCCCTTCCGCCCCGGTGACTCGCCGCTTCCCCTGGGGCCTCAGCGCCCCGAACCTGGGACTGCATTTCCCGGCAGGCGCCGCGGCCAATGAGGGGCTGAAGATTTGGCGGCGCGGCGCCCCGAGAGTCGGGGTTGGGGGGCTTTGTGCGCGGCGGCGGCGGCGGCCAGCACGGAGGCGGAGGACCAGGGCTGTGCACAGGTCGCTGCGGAGACACGTGCGATTTCCGAGCCGAGCGCCGGGGACCCGGCTGCCCAGGCCCGGCCGCCAGTCGTAGGCTCCTCTCTGGCGGCAGCGGCGGCGCGGCGACCCCGTCCCTCCCTCCCCTTCCCAGCCCCCTCCCGAGCCTTCCTCCTGCCGCAGCACGCTCGGCCCGGCCCGGCCGTGGCCCTCCTCGGTCTCCGTGCCTCTCCTGTGATCTCACTGACACGGCCGGGGGTTAGAACGGAACAAACTGAAGTCCTGATGAGAGAAAGGGAAAGTTAAGAAAGCTGGAGCAGAACAATGGATTGCTGTTTCTCTTTCATGCAAGGGATCATGGGAAACACAATTCAGCCACCACCTCAACTCATTGACTCCATCAGCATCAGGAGGATGCCTTTGATAACAACAGCGACACTGCTGAAAATGGTGAGCAGACACCATACGAAGCTACCTTGCAGCAAAACTTTCGGTACCCACCTACGCCCTCCACTCACAAATGGGTATCCACCATCAATCAGCGTGTGTGAAACTCAATCCAAATACCAGTCGTATAATCAACATCCGAATGGGTCAGCCAATGGCTTTGGTGCAGTTAGAAACTTTAGCTCCACTGACTACTACCCTTCAGAAATTCCAAACACAAGACCACATGAAATTCTGGAAAAACCTTCCCCTCCACAGCCACCACCTCCTCCTTCGGTACCGCAAACTGTGATTCCAAAGAAGACTGGCTCACCTGAAGTTAAACTAAAAATAACCAAAACTATCCAGAATGGCAGGGAATTAAGTCTTCCCTTTGTGGAGACCTTTTAAATGAAGTACAGGCAAGTGAGCACACGAAGTCAAAGCATGAAAGCAGAAAAGAGGAGAAAAAGCAAAAAGCAAAATGCATGACTCATCGAGATCTGAAGAGCGAAAGTCACACAAAATCCCCAAATTAGAAACAGAGGAACAAAATAGACCAAATGAGAGGGTTGACACCATATCAGAAAAACCAAGGGAAGATCCAGTACTAAAAAAGGAAGCCCCAGTTCAGCCAATACGATCTTCTGTTCTAACAACAGAAGTGTCCACTGGTGTTAAGTTTCAGGTTGGCGATCTTGTGTGGTCCAAGGTGGGAACCTGTCCTTGGTGGTCTTGTATGGATTAAAGTGATCCCCAGCTTGAGGTTCATACCAAAATTAACACAAGAGGTGCCTGAGAATATCATGTCCAGTTTTTTAGCAAACAGCCAGAGAGGGCATAGGGTCATGAAAAATGGGTACAGGAATAAAAAGGTCATCAGCAGTATGAAGAATTACCGGCTGAGGCGACCAGACAAGCCAGCAGTCACTCAGAAAAAAATGATTCAGAAACTCCAACCTTAGAGAGAATATGCTCAATGGGATATTGGCATTGCCCATGTAGAGAAAGCATTGAAAATGACTCGAGAAGAAAGAATAGAACAGTATGCTTTTATTTATATTGATAAACAGACTGAAGAGGCTTTATCCCAAGCAAAAAAGAATGTTGTCTCCAAAGCCAAAGTTAAGAAAAACCTGGTGATCAGGATCTGTGCTGAATCCTCAGCCAGAACAGACCAGTGCAGAGGAGGTGGCCTCCTCACTCTTACGAACTGACATTCACACAGCCAGAGGCAGCACACAAGTGTGGAAAAGGAAGAGCCACGTCTTGGTAAAATAGCCTGGAAAACTGCAGCAGCAAGGAAGTCCTTACCAGCTTCCATTACAATGCACAAAGAGAGACTGGATTTGCAGAAGTGTAACATCTCCAGCTGTGAAAAGTGAACACATGTTTGCTCTTCAGAATGCTACAGGCGATGGGAAATTTATCGATCAATTTATTTATTCAACAGAGGGAACTGGTAGCAAAACAGAAGGAAGTCTCAGGGGGCAAGACAGGCTTATAATTTCTACACCAAACCAGAGAAATGAAAAGCCAATGCAGAATGTATCATCTCCTGAAGCAACGTCTGGTTCTACAGTCTCAGTAGAGAAGAAGCAATAGAGAAGATCAATTAGAACTCATTCTGAATCAGAGAAGTCCACTGAGGTTGTGCCACAGAAGAAGATAAAAAAGGAGCAGGTTGAAACAGTTCCTCAGGCTACAGTGAAGACTGGATTACAGAAAGGGTCAGTGGACTGGGGAGTGCAGGGCTCTGTCAGATTCAGTGACACAGCTCCATCTCCGCAGCGATTGAGGGAACTGTAGACTGAGGTTCCCGTACAGTTTCATCCCAGAATTTTCATATTTGTAGTCTCCATGCAAGATTTTTTTGTCCACAGCTTGATAAACAGTTTCTTTGTTTTCTATTTTGATTTCGCCAATCATTATTATTGGCATTTTCTTGCCTGGTTTCTTCTTCAAGACTCTGAACAATTGCTTTAGCATTCAAATGATTTTTGTTTTCAGTTTGAGATGGATGGGTACAGCTTAAATCAAATCATGGGTCCAGCCTAAAAACCACTATTTAACTTACACTGATCAATTTCAACATGGATTGCTTTTGTTTTGTTTTGTTTTTTTAAATAAAGCATCATTAATGAATATTTGCAAAAAAAAAAAAAAGAAAGAAAAAAGAAAAAGCAACAAATTCTGAAAGGGAGTCCCACAAAGGGAAGTGTGGAATTTAGGAAAGGCGGAAGTTAGCTCAGGATTTCCGCTGGAGCCTGGGGACGGGGGAATTGTATTGAGATAAAGGAGCACCAGGCCCATCTGCCTGGAGCTGACTCAGAGACCTCTGAGTAATGACTTCAAGGAGGAGGGCAGGCAAGACCCACTGAGGGTACCAGAAACAGCAAAATTGGGTGGGTAGATACACGGTCTATGGACTGGGGTATAAAAAGGGAGGATAAAGACAGTATTTACCCCACACACATTTGCCGTGGACTTACTACGTACAGGGAGCCATGCCCCATCCTGAGTTCAGCCTCCTGTTACAGAAGTTTCATCAGAGCCCGACAGGAGGGTAGATTTCCACAAGCCCATTAATGTGCGGCATGTTTTGGGCTCAAACCGTGAAGGTACCTTGAAAAGGCTTGCAAGCTGGCGGTATAGTCCCCTGTCTGAGGAAGGATACCACAGGCTGGGAATGGCTCCAATGGCCCTGCTCAGGGTGGCCTGCCGGACCCTATTATTTTACATTGCAACCCCCAGCACTTCTAATCCCTTGTCCTATTTATCTGAGCACCACGTACCCCTTTCTGACATATGTTTTATTTATCTATGTGTATATTGTCTGTTTCCCCAACTAGAACGCTTCTCCATAAGGGCAAGGGTTATTTTAAATCAACTTAATCGAGGGATCATTTACATATAATAAACTGTATTAGCCCGGCACGGTGGCTCACACCTGTAATCCCAACACTTTGGGAGGCCAAGGCAGGCAGATCACGAGGTCAAGAGATCAAGACCATCCTGGCCAACATGGTGAAACCTCGTCTCTGCTAAAAACACAAAAATTAGCCAGGCATGGTGGCGCATGCCTGTAGTCCCAGCTGCTCAGGAGGCTGAGGCAGGAGAATCACTTGAACCCAGGAGGCGGAGGTTGCACTGAGCCGAGATTGTGCCACTTCACTCCAGCCTGGCGACAGACCGAGACTCCATCTCAAAACAAACAAACAAAAAACTGGATCCATTTATCCATTTACCATTTAAAGTGTACAATTCTGAACTGCAGGATGTTGGGGTGTAACAGGATATATGTACCTGTACAGCCACCACCACTACCACGATACTGAACATTTTCCACCACCCCCAAAGTTGCAGTCGTCCCATTTCTCCCATTTCCCACCCCACACCCACCCCAGGCAGCCACGGATCTGCCTCTTGTCACTATAGCTTAGATTAACAGCAGGGATTTTTATCTGTTTTATTTCTCTGTCCCCAGCACATCAGATGGTGCCTGGCACATAACTGGCACTCAATACAGACTTGGTGAAAGACTGAATTAATGGATGGGAAATCAGATGATTAAGATCTGTCCTTGGGCAGCTCAGAGCCCAGTGGAAGAGACAGGCGAAAACAGTTACAGCCTCCACAGGTGCTCTCCAGGGAGTGAGAGAGTGAGGATGCGCATGATGGAGCTGCAGAGTTTGAGATCTCTGACATCACATGGATTTGAACTCAAGGACCAGCTCCACTTCTCACTGCTTTACAGTCTCAGGCGAACCCCTACCTTCCTCTGAGCCTCTTTTCTCTTCTGTAAATCCTGTATAAGAGCAGTACCCACCAGACAGTGCCGTTAAAGGATACAATGGGAGAACGCTTGCCAAGGGCATAGCACAGTGCCTGACACACAATCCATGCTCGAGAAACCTTAGCTACTGATATTCTTGGCCATTCAAAGAACGTGGGGCTGGGCGCAGTGGCTCACTCCTGTAATATCAGCACTTTGGGAGGCTGAGGTAGGTGGATCACCTAAGGTCAGGAGTTTGAGACTTCCCGGCCAACATAGTGAAATCCCGTCTCTACTAAAAATACAAAAATTAGCTGGCCGTGACAGCAGGCGTCTGTAATCCCAGCCTCTCGGGAGGCTGAGGCAGGAGAATCGCTTGAACCCAGGAGGCGGCAGTTGCAGTGAGCCAAGATAGCACCATTGCACTCCAGCCTGGGTGATAAGAGCGAAACTCCATCTAAAAAAAAAAAAAGGAACATGGTTGAGGACCAGCTCTGTAATATGAGTCAGATCAGATTCTTGATTTTTGAAGGTAAAGCCAGGGAGAGAGGCAGAAGCTGAAGTCAAGATCAGCTAGTGTATGCTGCAGTAGCAAATGATTCCCGGGTCCCAGGGGCCTCGAGCACTGAGGTCAAGTTCATTTCTCTCTCACACTACATGTGTCCTGCTCCACTCCTGTGCCAGGCTGGCAGCATGTTTTTTGGCTGGGGCACTGCCATCCTTGTAGCAGAAGGAAGAGAGAACATGATGAGCCATTATTGGCTTTGAAAGTTTCTGCTCTCCAGTAACTCACATGTCCCACTTCACTGGCCAGCACCAGTCATGTGGCCAAGCCTGAGTGAGGCCAATGGGTCAGGGAAGTGGAATCCTTCTCCAGAGAGGAAGAGGAAATACCTGTGAGCAATGGTACCGTGCATCACAGGCATGCAATCAAATCATTACAGGGCGTGAGAAGTACCATCTACTCTACACGGTGCTAGGAAGGGAAAGGGGCTGACTCTGCTTAGAAGACAGATGTCAGGCAGGGAAAGGGGAAGTCAGGGAAAGCTTCATGGAAGAGGTGATGTGTATCTGGGTCTTGAAGAAGGAGTAAGAGCTCACTAGGCAGAAAAAAAAACAAGGGAACATTAGGCAGGATGAAAAGGCAATTGTCAAGGATAAAATTGTGAAAGTCTTGTGTGCTCTCCGTGGCTGGAGCATCTGGCTACAGGGGCTGGCTCTGGACAGGTGGACTGGACCAAGACGGATCTTTGACCATCAGACTAAGGATTCCGACTTTTCCCAAAGGGTGATGGATGGACAGGCACTGAGGTTTCTGAACGAGGAGATATGATTTTGAGCCCTGGAGTGGCTGGATGGAGGGATGTTTTCATCCTAAGCGCAGAAAAGTAACCAAATAAAAGGGGGCCCCAAATCAGAGGAAAATCCCCAGGAAGAGATGAGGTTTTCTGCACGAGAACCCAGATAGGAACGGTCCCCCGGGGGAGCTGGGCCCCTTCCTGTTGCAGGGAGCAGGCACAGCTCGCTGGCAAATGCCGACCAGGGCGCGGCAAGGCCCAGCCGAGCCCCGCGGACTCGCCTGACCCCGCGCCCGCCCCCCGCGCCGGGAGAAAGGCTCCTTCTGGCCCCTGGAGACCTGGCGTGGCGGATATTTGTCTGTGATACGATTGTAATTTGGGCCCCTTTTGGCCGCAGTAAATTGTCCTGTTTGCACAGCGCCAGGCTGAAATAGCGCGGCGCGCGCGCCAGGAAATGAGCTCAGGGCCCAGGGCCGCGGAGAGCGCGCTGCAGCCGCCCTGGCGCTCCCGGCGCCCGGGCCAGCCCGCGTGGGGGCGGAGCTGCTATTTTTTCATTTGACCGACTTAAACAGGTAATTTGAATTATGAGCAAGAAAAAGTACCCAAGGCGCTGTCTGCCACCGAAAGCTCAGAGAAAAGTGGAGATGCTGGCATGGGGACTGGGGAGGCTGCAGCATCTTCCTTTAGGGGCAGCGGTGGGAGGTCGGGGAGGAAAGGAGGCTCAGTCTGAGACGCGCAGCCTCTGGCGCCTCCCACGAGGCAATAAGGTAAATCAAAACCCCTGGTAACAAATTGCGATTTTACAAAAATAATTTCATACTAGAAGGACTCCACAGCCATGGAAAAGAACATTTGAAGCGCAGTGACATCCGCCCTACTGTCCCTTGCAGGTAACAGCTATTTCCATTTCTCCAGGTTCTGGCCGATCTTCACCCCTACACATACATGGATTTGTCAGCATCGTCATGATCACAGCATACAATCCTGCGCTCCTTTTTTTTTTTTTCCAAATGCTTTTATTTTCTAAACACTCTTTCTTGTTGCTACGCAATTTTCAATTTACCACTTTTACTAGCAGGGGATCATTTCATTGGATGGATGTATCATCATTTATAGGACCATCCCTCTATGTTGTCTGGGGAAGGTGTCTCCACTTTTTCCCTATCATAAATAACACCCCAATAAATGTCTTTTAGATACGAAATTGTTCTCTCTTCCTTGTGAATTGATTAATTCCCAGGAGGAAGATTACTGGGCCAAACGTTATGAACATCTTTATGTCACTTGATATTACTGCCAAATTTCTTTCCAAAAGGATTGTCTCTGATAATTTACGGGTTTAAAACAAGGAACTAACCCAATGTGTACACTGTACTTTCCTATACACACACAAAGGGCACCACCTCGGGGCTCAGAGGAACAGGTGCTTTGGGGCAGCTCTGAGAGGGGGCGGGATAGGAGGGCAGGGGAAAGGGCACGCGGAGGTGTGAGAGCCCCTGGTGTCAGTACTTTCTGGAAGGACAGGCTTCCTGGATTTTTGGACTCCCTCCTTTGTCCTCTCTTCTGCTTCCATCGGATGTTTAGACCTATCACTCTCAAGCCCCCATCTCACTGTCCGCCCCCCGGAGTCCTTCCTGCCAGCGCTGCCCGGAAACTGGCCCACCCTAGGCCCTGAAACAGTGTGATCTGCTGAGCCAGCTTTAGTATGAAATGGGAACGGCTGGCACCTTTGGCTTCTTGTCATCTTTGTGTTTTCCGAGAGGGAGTGCTAACCCCTGGATAAGGCTCAGGAGGGGAGGCTGGGCTGTGCCCCCGGTGTTACCCTGGGAGAGGCCGCCTTCTGTGCAGCTGCTCCTCCAGTCACTGCCAGGTTCAGCTCTGGTGGAATCTTCTGTATTTACAAAGATCAAGTCTGGGAGATGAGGCCAAAGACAAAACACCTTCTGTCCACACTCCTCACACTATTCAATTTGCGGATGTTGTTCCTCCCACAATTGTTTTGGTATCACCCCAGCTGACATTGTGGACTTTTTTTTTTTTTTTTTTTTTTTTTTAACTTTCCTGGCAACACTGTAGGAAGAAAGCAAGTTCAGTGGACAATTGACCAGAGGGAAAACAGACTTGATTTCTCCTCCTCTGTAGCAACCCATGTGTTCTTGGGACAAATCACTTAGGGAATGTGGGTCCCAACTTTACTGACAAGATGAGGTTCTGGCTGGAGCAGCCTCCTCATTGCTGTCCCTAGGACCCAAAAGCCCTTGGGAGTTTCACATGCTCCTGAGTCCTCCTCCCATGGCTGTGTCATGGAGATGTGGGACAGAAGGTGCCCTTGGCAGGAGGGACTCTGAGGAGTAGACAGTAAGGTGGGGGCTGACCTGGGAGTGACAGGTCTGAGCATCAGACAGGAGAAGGACAGGGCAGGATGGGGAGTCTGAAAACTACCTGCCAAAGAGAGCTCTGACCCAGACACACAGGGCATTCCACTGTCCTTCAGGCCTACACACAGCTCCTGTCTCCAGAGATGCAGCCTGCTTCCTTAGGGGCTGCTGGGAAGCCCCCCGCTTTATCACTGGAGGGTGTCACACTCAGAGTCACCTCTCCACCCAAACCACCAACCTCAGTCCTAGGATCAGGCCTCCTCCTCTGGCTCTCTCCCCTTAGGTGATGCTCACGCCCTGTTGGCTGCCCTGCCTACCAGGACAGAAGAGCCATCACTGTTCCAGCTGCCTGGAGATCTCGGTACCGGTGCCAGCCCTCAGCCTCAATAGGTCCTTCACGGTTTCTTCCCTGAAGTTCCTCAGCCCCACGTGCAGAGAGAAGCCCACATTCAGGGGAACTACCCAGTTGGGTAATGGGTACATGCTCTTGGGCCCCACTGGATGAAAATGAATGTAGAATGAGGGGCCCAGCCATTCACTCTTAGGTTGCTCTTTTCTTGCTTTGGCCCGTTTTCCCACAAACGCTGCTGCGGTGGTTTGAATGTTTGTCCTCTCCAAAAGTCACGCTGAGGTTTAGTTGCCATTGTGATATTGTTGGGAGGTGGGACCCTGCCCTCATGATGAACGAATGCCTCATAATAAGAGTGAGTTCATTATCACGGGCCTGGGTTTGCCCTTTCTTGCCCCCTCTCTTTCCCTTTCTCCCTCTCTTTGCCCTTCCACCATGGGACACCCTCTGCCATGTTATGATGCAACAAGAAGGCCCTTACCAGATGCCGGCTCCTTGATTTTGGATTTCTCATCTTCAGAACCATGAGCCAAGTAAATTTCTGTTTGTTATAAATTACCCAGTCTGTGGTAATCTGTTACAGCAGCACAGAAAAGACTAAGATAACTGCCTACTAGCAGGCATTCTTTTCTACCACCCCACTCAGCCATTTCCAACCCCTTCAGCTCAATCCCTAATCTGGAATATTGTCTCAGTGCCTCCAGTTCCTACAACCCAATTCATTTTGTACTTTGTGATGGCACCACCCAATGAGGGCTCAAAGTCATCTCCTCAGGGTGCCTGGAAGGCCCAGCTAAGTCCCACTTTACAACGTGGTCTTGTTCATGATGTCATGCACGGTCTGTCTCCCCATGGACCCCCTTGGGACCCTGCCCTCGTCTTACACGGACACCTCTCCATGTCAGGCTCTTGCCCGTGGGCTTTCTCAGACATCATCCCATTTAATCCTCACTGTGGCTGCAGCTGAATTAAAGGGGCTAATGAATGGTCGAGGGAGCAGCATGGCTGCCAAGTAGTTAGGGCAGCATCACAGAGAAGTGACGATCTAGCCAGGGCTAAAATGGACTCAGGGAGGTTGAAAACAGACAAAGGCCTTCCAGGCAGAAGGAACAGCATGTGCAAAGGCATGGAGGCCTGACAAAGTCAGAGAGGGTTCAGGCCATCGTGGTTTCTTTGTGTGGCTGGAATATAGGGAGCGAAAGAGGCCTAGAGGTGGCTGCTGCAGGTAGCTCATGCTGGCAATGAACAGGCCTTGAATAAAAACAGACAATATTTCTCAAACATACGGTAAATGCCAAGCCCTCTATGAGGCCGTTTACGTTCATCATCTCCCCCCTCAGGCAAGCACTGTTTTTATTTTGAAGATGAGGAAACTAAGGATAAGAGGCGCTAAATAACTTGTTCAAGGTCACACAGCTAGCAAATTGGTAGAGGCAGGATTTGAACCAAAGCTGTGTGTTCAACCACTGATGGTGCCAGAAGGAAGAGGAGGAGTCCATGTCCCTACCTTAATCCTTTTTTAAAAAAGAATTAGTTTTTGAGACAAGATCTTACTCTGTCACCCAGGCTGGAGTGCAGTGGTGTGATCCAGCTCACGACAGCCTCGAACTCCTGGGTCAAGTGATCCCTTCACCTCAGCCTCCTGAATAGCTGAGACTATAGCTGTGTGCCACCATGCCCATCTAATTTGTAAAATTTTTTAAAGACAGAGTCTTGCTCTGTCACCAGGCTGGAGTGCAGTGGCGAGATCTCAGCTCACTGAAACCTCCACCTGCTGGGTTCAAGCAATTCTCCTGCCTCAGCCTCCTGACTAGCTGTGACTACAGGCGTGCGCCACCATGCCTAGCTAATTTTTGTATTTTTAGTAAAGACAGAGTTTCACCATGTTGGCCAGGCTGGTTTCGAACTCCCGACCTCATGTGATCTGCCCACCTCGGCCTCCCAAAGTACTGGGATTACAGACATGAACCACAGTGCCTGGACTTTTTATTAATTTTTTGTAAAGACAGGCTCTTGTTATGTTCCTCAGGCTGATCTCAAACTCCTGAGCTCAAGTGATCCTCCTGCTCCAGCCTCCCAAAGTGCTGGGATTACAGGCGTGAGCTACCGCACCCAGCCCCTTCCCTGATCATTGCCAAAGACTGCATTTTGCAGGATTTCCTATCCCCCTACCTCCATGGAGAGTGGCCTCCATAGCCTATGGGGTGTGGCTTGTCTTACCCTCACTCTACCAGGTCACTTCAAGGAGGCCATGGCAGAGCTAGCTCCTTTGCACCATGACATTAAAAACTCAATTTCCTGTTACCATTCTCAGTTTTGTATTCAGAAGAAAGGGACTGCATAGAACTTTTCATAGACAAGGGAAATTGTTAAAAGATAAAATGCAGCCTCCTGCTTTTGGCTGTGTCATTTCTAGGCACTTCCAGTTAGAGGAACAGATACAGAGTGCACCCAGCATGGCAGCTTCATGCTTAGGGTTTGGCCCTAGGTCACCTGGGCTTGGATCCCAGCTGCCCCATTTCATAGTCATGTGACTTTGGGCGTATTATTTAACCTCTCTGGGCCCCAGTTTTCCCATCTATAAAACAGAGAATAACCACAGTGCCTGCCCATAGAGCTTAGGAGGTCTAAAGGAGATGCTTTTAAGTATCTGGCATGTAGTGAATATAAAAAAAAAAAATGTAATTTGGGTCAGGCGCGGTGCGGTGGCTCACGCCTGTAATCCCAGCACTTGGGGAGGCTGAGGTGGGTGGATCACTTCAGGTCAGGAGTTTGAGACTGCCTGGCCCCGTCTCTACAAAAATACAAAAATTAGCCAGGCGTAGTGACGAGTGCCTGTAATTCCAGCTACTGGGGAGGCTGAGGCAGGAGAATCACTTGAACATGGGAGGTGGAGGTTGCAGTGAGCTGAGATCATGCCTTTGCATCCAGCCTGGCAACAGAGTGAGACTCTGTCTTAAAAAAAGAAAAAAGAAAAAAAGAAAAAAAAAATGCAATTTGTTGGGGTGGGGTGGGGAGAAGTTTTGTTCCATTTAACACAGACCCTGTATTAACACAGGCCCCTGGACCCAGCATTGTGCTGTGGTGGCGGGTGGGAAAATAAGCTCCCAGCCATGCAGAAGGCAGCCAGGGTCAGGAGAGCAGACCCTGTGAGGCCAGAGGAAGGAGATGCCTGCCCTGGTCAGGACTCAGGAAAGCTTCTTAGATAAAGTGGACTTTGATTCCAGCTTTCAAGAATGTGTGGGGTTGAAAAACCTTGATAAGGGAGACACCATTGCCGGTAGAATAAACAGCAGAAGTCAGGGTGTGGAGGTAAGAAACGGGGAAGGCCTTTCACACCATCAGAACAAGGCTTCTCTTCAGTTCAAAGCTGTTTGGGGCTTGTTCTGATGGTGTGAAAGTCCTGACAACTTCCCTAACTCTTCAATGTCATGACAACAGACCCCTCCCGGCTCGTCCTGACCGCTGCGTTTCACACACAGTAAGGTCAGAGTTGTTCCTACGTTGTTTGGCTGGTCCTGGGAGTTGGGTTAGGGTAGCTACTCCTCCATCCTGAGGGCTTTTCACCCTGTCTGGGCGCCCTGGAGCCAGACGTATGTGTGAGACCCCAGAATACAGCCCCTGTTCTGATCCAGAAAAGCCCAGATTGGGGCTGAAAGAAGGAAGCTTGAAATGTGGATTTCAATCCCATCTCTGCCGCTTGCTGGCAAATGGCTTACCAGCTCTGACCCTTAATTTCCTGGCCTATAAGATGGGGATAATAAGAATCATGCTCAGTATCCATTCTTCAGCACCCCAATTTCCCCTTGCCACTGTTCATAGTGTCCTGAAGAATAGAAAATCCAGGTCCCGCTTCTTTGGACAGAACTTCCGTTTGCCACCCGCATTGGAGAGCCAAGGGGCAGGCCTGTGATGTAGCCAGGGTTTTGAGTGGAGGGGATGGGGGATGGGAGACTCTCAGAGCACCCCTTTTGTCTCATTGCGGGTGTCTGGGAGAACATGATAGTCAAGATCCTGGGGTCTGCATGTGCTCGCTGTGGCCTGTTTGTACTGAGCCGCTTCTCCAGCCTCCCCTTCCCTTCCGTGAGCACCTCCTCATCCTTCCAGTAAACTCCCAGTTTGCATAACAGCCAGAGTCAGGGTCTACAGGTTGCAATCAAACAATCCTCCCAATACAGAACTCCTCCCCAATTCATAGGCTTGTCATAGCAATTAAAGACAAACACATGACTTGCACATTACAAGGGCACCAGAGATGGTTGTTGTCACATTATTCTCCACCCATCTTCACAATAACTCACGTGTGAGGCAGGAGGTGCACCCATTTGACAGGTGGGAAAACAAAGGCTCAAAGAGATTAAGTGACCCTCTCAAGTGCACTTGCTAAGTGGAAGAGTGGGAACTCGATCCCAGATATGTCCGATTACAAGGTCCCTGAGCCTTACATGGTGCCTTCTATGCCGGTGCACCTCGCCAAAATGTCACTTGCGGCTGAAACCACATTGCCTTCCAGGATGGTCGGCTATTGCGCCAGCAACTCAGGGCAGGAGCCAAGAGCACTGTGCTGGGGGAGCGTCCAAGCCCCCCACGTGAGCACGCCCGGCCCAGGCACTTGTCCCTGCTGTCTCAGGTAAAACTTTGGAAACCTCAACCCCTAATTACCGCCTGGCACAGGGCACCCAGTGGTTTCCGGATGGCTTGTATTGACTCGCTCAGTCTTCATAGTACATAGGTCTGAGCTAAATTTAAGCCCCGTCACAGACAATTTAACAGTTTTCTGTGGGGGGGTAATTGAATGGTAAACCATAATTACCGATACAACTGATACCTTAATTCCCAAAACAATCTGTGGAGGTGTGTGGAATTCAAATCAGTCCAATTAGAATTCTATCTTCTCATAATAAAATACAGCATAATTGCTAATTGCCCGCTGGCTCACCATATTTTAAGGCAGCAAGTTGGTTTTGTTTTTTAATATGGCTTTTGTTTATAATTTTGGGCTGTTTCCCATGAGAGGGAAAGGATCCAGGTCTCTGTGCTTGGGGCAAGAGGCCCAGGAGAGGCCAGCTATGCACAGGGCTCCGCCGATGTCAGAGGTCCAGCTCTTGGCAAGGCCATGATGAGCTCTGTCGATAGAAGCCACCTGAGCTGGAAATGGCCTTTGAGTTTACTGTCCATTCTCATGAGCACTGGAGTCAGAAGTTCAAAGTGAGACTGAAGGATCTAGGGCAAGTTACTTCACCTAACTCGGTTTCCTGATCTGTACAATGGGTGTAATAATTGATCTTCCTCCGTGGGTTGTTGGGAAGATTGACACGGTGCCTGAGACATGGTAAACACTCTAGAAATGGTAGCTACTGTATTAGTATAAATGCACTCACTCATTGACTCAGCAAATACATACTGAGTACTATATGTGCCAGGCAGAGTTTTGGGTGCTAAAGATATAACAGCAAACAAAACAGATGAAGCCCCAGCCCTTTGTGGAACTTGAATTCCACTGGGGAAAAATGATAATAGACAAATGAATACGTTAAAGGATGTGGCCCCTGGGAGAGGTCACGTGATGTGGTCAGAGAGGATGTCTCTGAGGAGGGGGCACCTGAACTTATCAACCCTAGGAGCCTGAATTCACAAAGAAGGAAACCGAGTCTCAAAAGTTTAACTTGGGAGGGCCAGGCATGGTGGTTCATGCCTGTAATCCCAGTGCACCGGGAGACCAAGGCAGACAGATTGCTTGAGCCCAGGAATTCAAGACCAGCCTAGGCAACATAGACCCTGTCTCTACAAAAAATTTAAAAATTAGCCAGGTGTGGTGGTGCGTGGTACATGCCTGTAGTCCCAGCTACTCAGGAGGCTGAGGTGGGAGGGTCACTTGAGCCCAGGAGTTGGAGGCTCCAGTGAGCTATGATCCCGCCACTGCACTCCAGCCTGGATGACACAGTGAGACCCTGTGTCTAACAAAAAACAAAGTTCAACTTTGGGCAGCAGGCACACACCACAGATGTTTAGGAGAGAGGGGCAGGAGGATAATCTTCAGGAGAGGGAGGAGCAACCTCGGTGGAAAGGCACTAGGTGATCAGGCAGCGGCCACCATGGAGAAGGCACGGGGAGCTGACCTGTTGGAATCCCAGCTCTCTAGCTTTTGTCTGAAAGGCTCCTGATGACGACCTGGAGGTGGCTGTGGAGGAGAAAGCACTCCAGCAGTGGACCTGGAGAGACCCAGCTTCAGATCCTGGCCCTGGGTGACTTGCTGAGTGGCTCCAGACACCCGCTACATCTCTCCCAGGCTGCACCTTCTCTCCTGTAAACTGGGAACAAGAAGACCCAGGTCACAGGGTCCTTGGCAAGGTTGTGTGGGGCCATGCATGTCAAGAACATGGCACACACTGGGTACCCAGCAAGTGCCCAGTCTCCTGAAACAGGCTAAAAGGAGGAGGGAAGCAGCTTGTCCAGGATCACACAGTGAGTTGCGTCAGAGAGTGGGCAAGGTTGGGTCCAGTGTTCTCACCCCTGACAGCCAAGAACACAGCTTCTCCCGTGGCCAGCTAGAGGGTCTTTGCAGGGCAATTGCTGACAGGAGCGGGCCAGAAAGGAAGTTTCAGTGGAGGAAGGATTAGGATCAAGCAAAGAGATTCTCCTATTTGACACGCACCTGAGTTGGTGCAAAACAAGCCATTCAGATTTCAACTTCGGGCACTCATTTCCTTTCAACAGTTAAGCATGTTGGAGACACCTCCTAGGAGCTACAGAGCTGGCTTGCGGGGTAGGGGGAGGCTGGAGGCATGGGAGGAAGGCTGGTACAGAAAGGAGACATATTTCCCCAGCACAAGCCCCTCTGGCATTCCCAGACAGGCCCTCCCCTCCCCATTTGACGAATCCCACTTCCCGGCTGGGATCCAAGGGGTCTCCAAGATTAAAAATCTGGTCACCCACTGGTTACAGGGCAAACGGCTCCTATTACAAGAGGGTTCTAGGGGCCTGGGAACACAGCAAGGGGCAGGTAGGCGCGCCTGCTGATACTGTCTTACCCAGGGGCAGGCCCATTCACTGCCCACACAGAGGTGAGAGGTGGGGGCCCCACCTGGGGTCCCTGCACCTCAACAGTAATTACTGCTCTCTGGCTGGCCACTGTCCAGGCCACCTTGTTGATGGGAACTTGGGTCCAGGGTGAACAGGGCTTGGCCCTACTGCTTGAGGCCCTACCTTCCCACGACTGAGGTATGGGGGAGGGGTGGTGGCGGGGAGGGTTCAGACTCCAGCAGCAGAAGGAAGAAGCAGCGAGATTCAGGGACAGTGGACCTAGAAACTGGGATGGATAGTTTGGGCAGGCTCTTGGGGTTTAATTCGTACTTATAGCCAAGGGACCCCCTGGTGCACCCTCAGAAGCCTTCTGGATATAATTCCAGACACCTGGGTCCCCTAATGCATAACTACTGTGATAGTAGGTATAACTGGTACGTCGAAAAAGCACAGCTTGGCTGGGCATGGTGGCTCACACCTGTAATCCAAGTACTTTGGGAGGCCAAGGCAGGCAGATCACGAAGTCAAGAGATCGAGATCATCCTGGCCAGTATAGTGAAAGGCCGTCTCTACTAAAAATACAAAAATTAGCTGGGCATGGTGGTGCGCACCTGTAATCCCAGCTACTCGGGAGGCTGGGGCAGGAGAATTGCTTGAACCCAGAAGGCAGAGGTTGCAGTGAGCTGAGATCACACCACTGCACTCCAGCCTGGCAACATAGTGAGACTCTGTCCCCCACCCTCCCAAAAACAAAAAGAAAAAGCATAGTTTCTAGGATCATCAAAACACAACTTTATTCTTGTCTCCTACCTTCCTCTAGACTTTCTTCAGTGAGAGTAATCTCCCCTGTTTCTGAATTGGAACTCCTCAGGCCTGTAACTTTTCCACCCACTCTTAGGTAAAAGAGAGTCCTGAAGTCACTTAAGTCACAAGAGCCATCTCAATGCCGATGCTGGAATGTCCAGTCCAAGAGAGTGACCAAAGCTGAACCTGATTTGGTGACACACTTTCCTCGTCCCGGGTGGGCAGCCTGCAGTGGGAGGGGAGACCAGTGGGCTTTTCCTCGGTTTCTCAGCAGTGCTGTTCCCAGCTGGGTCTTGAGCTCCCTGGGGTGGAGCCTGGGGAGAAGGAGGCGTAGGCCAGGGCAGTCCTACCCTGGGAAACAGGCTTGGGGTCTCTGGCTGGCCTTGGTCTACGTCTAACACCAGCTCTTTAGGCCTTGGTTAGGAGAAAGTGTCAATGAATTTCTTCAGTTTTATGCAATATTCCTGAAGCAAGAATGGTCCCTTAGAGTAACAATGACTAAAACAAGACAATATCTACATTCGTACTCTGACACAATTCTCACTTATTCTGCAAACTCTGATTGAAGGTCCATATGTGGTCAACGCTGGGATAGCCCTGGAGATGCAGAAAACTGAGCCTCGTTGGGATGTTTGATGCCCTTGGCTCAGTCACCCATTTCACAATGACCAGAAGCTCAATGACACCCAGGTGAATAGAAACTCATTTTTATCCCTGTTTAGGCAATAACCAGGAAGCATGGGCTTACAGACTAGAGAACGCTTCCAAAGACCACATCTTCAGCAGTACCTATTTTACTGATGGGGAAATGAGCCCCAGAGAGGTTAACTAATGTGCCTAATGATATTTAGTAAGTGACAAGGTTTAGACTCTAACCAAGGTCTTCTGGTCCTAACTTCAGAATCCTGTGCCTTTAAGACCACAATCTGACTGTCTTTTGTTGTCTGTGTATGAGAAGAGTGAAGCAGGGATCTGAGTACATGAGAACTAACCAGGGAGGAAGGGCAGGCAGGCTAAATTCTCCCCTGGGATCAGCAGAAAGCAGCCTGGGCTCAGATACTCACTGTGGCCAGGGAAGCTGCAAGGCAGATTCAAACTCCAGATATTTGAGAAATCATGTAAGCCCTCCAGTACAGTGATGTTTTTGGTGAGAGGAAGATGCAAGGAACACTTAAGATTTGGAATTGTTAGAAGCCGCGAAAACACTACTTGAAAGCTGAGGGGAATAGCATGACGCCTGCTGGCAGCTCCCAGCTCACATTCATCCTCTCAGTCACCCCAACATTAGGAGAGTTTATTTTCCCAAGAGTTCAGACAGAAGTCCCAGAATAGATCCTCATTGGCTCAGGTGAGTCACATGTCCCTTCCTAAACCTATCACGATAGCTATAGGATTTGGAGCCCTGATTGGCCAGGCCTGGGTCACATGATTGATTTGGAGCCGGCAAGGTAGGGTAAGCTCCCCTGTCCTACTTATAATGTGGGTATGGAAGAGCTCTTTGAAGGAGGAGGAGGAAGGGGAAATGGGAAATTAGATAAGAAAGAGGACTTTGTACCACCAAAGGATTTCTACTTTATAGATTGGCAGTAGGAGCCTACAAATTCTTTCACATGGGGAAAGACGTATTCAGTGTTGGGGTTCAGGAAGGTGAATCAGGCAGCTGAGAAATTGTTGCTACCTGTGACTTTTAGTCATTAGGTGTCAATAAATGTGCATAGTGTCTGCTAGGTGCGGAGCTGTAATCCCAAGGCAAGTGGATTTTTGTCTGAGCTCAGGAGTTCGAGACCAGCCTGGGCAACATGGCAAAAGCTGGTCTCTACAAAAAATGCAAAAATTAGCTAGGTGTGGTGTCACCGCCTGTGGCCCCAGCTACTTGGGAGGCTGAGGTGGAAGGATTGCTTGAGCCCGGAGGTTGAGGCTGCAGTAAGCTGAGATTGCGCAGGACACTCCAGCCTGGGTGAAAGAATGAGACCCTATCTCTAAAAATAAAATAAAATAAGCATGCATAGTAACTATTAATGTAAGTTACTTGGCAATATGGGCAGTGATTAAGAGGGTAAAATCTGGTTCCGTCACTTACCAGACTTTGAAGAAGTTATCTAACTTCTCTTTGCCTCGGTTTCCTCGTCTGCAAAATGGGGACAGTAACAATAACTGCTCCTAGGTTTGTTGTGCAGGTTAAATAAATTTATATACCATAAGGCACTTCAAGAAGGGGTAGTCAGAGTGTTTGCTTCAATTCCCAGGTGCTGGCGGAGCCTCTGGCCCTGGCTGCACAGACCTGACCTGCCTGGGCTGGCCGCAGTAGCTGGCCCGGAGCACTGACCCACTCGCCCGCTGCCCTCGGAAGCCTCACTTGGCTGACAAACAGGAAGGTGGCAGGGCAGCCTGCGTGCCCCTGCCGCCCCCACAGCCCTGTGTCTGGCCCCAACCCTCATCTCTACTCGCGGCTGCGGTGAACTTGGATGGTGCTACTCACCGCAAACCACAGTCCGTCATGAATTGCCGTGTGGTGAGTAGTGAGCACATTTATAATTGATGAAATCAGGGGGCGAGAGCTCATTGCTGAGATGATCGGTAAACAAAACCCTGGTCCTTGGGTGGGTGGGGGGGTGCTTGAGAGTGAACAGGGGGACAGGAATAGGGGGTTCAACTCCCCTGGAGAGTACATGATAGGTCTCACCCACCAGCTTTTGCTTTTATTATTAAACTTATTTGAGTTTCAATCCTATAGAAAAGTTGCAAGAATATATAAACTCCTATAGATTTTTTTTTTTTTTTAAAGACCGGGCCTCAGTCTGTCATCCTGGCTAGAGTGCAGTGGTGCAATCCTAGCCCACCGCAGCCTCGAACTCCTGAGCTCCTGTGATCCTCCCACTTCAGCCTCCCAAGTAGCTGGGACTACAGGCATGCACCACTATGCCCACCTAATTTTTACATTTTTTTGTAGAGATGGGGGTCTCACTATGTTGCCCAGGCTGGTCTCAACTTCTGGCCTCAAGTGATCCTCCTGCCTCAGCTTCCCAAAATGTTGGGATTTATTTACAGGTGTGAGTCACTGCACGTGGCCTAAGAATTATATTCTTCAGTCTTTTCTTATTAGTCTATTCTTAGTCTTCTTATTCTTCTTAGTCTCATTCTGCAGAGATCATGACCTTCACCCCTAAATACTTCAAGGATGTTCTCTTACATACCTATAAGAATGACTAACATCAGGAAATTTAATGTTAACACAATGCTAATATACAGTCCATGTTCAAATCCCACTAATTATCCAATACTATCCTTTCTAGCAACTCTTTTTTCCCAATCAAGCCTGATTAGCCTTTCAATAGTCAAGGTCCCAGGTAATTGTCACCCTGGTCCCCCACCCCCCTGCTGGCTAGGATCCCACAGTCAGGTAGGAGCAACGAAGCTGCGGTCAGGTCAGAAAACAAGGCCAAGCTTAGGATAACAACTGGAGCCAGATGTAGAATCTGGCTAAGCTCTGGGAGCCCTGGAAGCTTTTTCCAGAAGGTCCCCAGGGATGGGAGCCCAGGTGAGCAGAGAGAGGGGCATGGAAGTTCTTACTGGAAGCCCAAGGGAGACAGGAGGCTCCCACACTTCTGTCACAGCAGCCAATCCCTGGGCATGGACAGGTGGTGGCAGGAGAGATGTTAGGAAGATAGGGAGGAGACCATAACATTTCAGGCACAGAAGCTGGCAGAAGAGAGACAGCTCTCCGTATAATGTCATCCGTATAATGCTAATTGGTTAGTCTGTATATTTTCTTAACAAATGTCTGTTGCACCCTTACTATATGCCAAGAACTATTTTAAGTGCTGGGGATGCAGACCCAGTTCTAGCCCTAAGGTGTTTATGTTCTATTGGGAGATGGGATAGTTTGCATTGTTGTTGTGAAAACAGTCACCCCCTCACCCCTCCTGCTCCCCTTCACAACAGGTGTAGGACAGTAAACTTGCCCACTCCACTGCTATTACACTTGGCCGTGAGACTTCTTTGGCCACTAGAATGTTAGCGGTGTGTCACGGTCACCCTTAATCGTGCTGTGAGGTTTGGCTTGGCTTTGAAGTTCCTGCCATTCTCCAGGAGAAGCACGTGGTCCAGGGAGTTGCTGGTCCAAGGAGAATGGAGAGAGACATGGAGCCAACCCAAGCCACAGCCTGGAGCTGCCCTGCTCGTGCTGACACACAGACTCACAAATAAGAAAGATCAGCACTTGTTTGGAGCCTCTGAGTATCAGGCTGGTTTGTTACACAGCATCATTTTGGCAGTAGCTGACTAAGATGGGTGGAGACAGAATATAAACAAGCCAACTAATATATGTGTGATGTCAGGTGATAGGAACAGGAAGACAAAAAAAAGCAGGAAAAGAGTGGTGAGTGCTGTCATAGATAGGGCAGCCAGGGGAGGCCCCCTGATAAGGGAGTGATCTGAAGGAAGCGGGGGAAGGAGTCGTGTGGTTTTCCAGGGCAGGGATTTCTCAAGGAGGAAACAGCGAGCATATAGGTCCCCAGGCAGGCACGTACTGAGCCCAGGAGCAAGCCTGTGTGGCCGGAGCAGAAGGAGCCAGCGGGGCCAGGGTGGGGTTATAGGAGATGGCTCAGAGAGGAGGCTGGGGCCCGATCCAGTGGGAAGGACTGTGACATTTATTCACGTCGTCTCGTGTAACTTGTTCCTAGCTGTCTGATGAAAGAGCGGACATGCAGAAAAGTTGCTGGTTGAGCTCTGGTTTGGGATTAGCACTGGTGGTGCTAGTGTTGGCCACATTCAAGCCAGGGTCCCAGGGGCCTTCTCTCAGCCTCATGCCCCTGCTTTTCCTTGAGATTCTCCCCTCTCTTGTCCCCTCCCTATCTTGGCTCTCTACCCACCTCCCAACACCTTCAGCTCCCCTTCTGCTCCCTCTCTTGGTCCCCTGGACCTTCCCAGCTCTTAGCCCTCAATGGTCCTGTCCCTCACGGAGCAAAAGGGCCTGTGGTCCTTTCACACTGGGCATGCCTCAAACTGAGCCCATTGCCAGGGAAGGGCCCTCGGGGGACCATATGAAACCTGGGGAGCTTCGTAGACCCCTCTACAAAGGGGAGCCAGTGGCCCAGCCAGTGGCTCCATTTTCCTAAGATACTGATTTAAACTTGTCACTCCCAGCCCCCTGTCTTGGAGGCTCTTCTCTATGGGATGAAGGAACCCTCCTCAGCCCAGCACTGAAGGTCTTCTCTCATCCCGTCTCAGCTTGACTTTGCACCAGCTCCCACCACCAGCCAAGCTGGATGCCCTCCCACCCCATGCCTCAAGCACACTCTGCTTCTAGGTCCTTACTCAAGCAGGGCCCTTTGCTCAGTGGGTGTTTGCTGAGGGCCTACTGTGTGCAGGAGCTGTCCAGGGTGCTGGGCACAGAGGGGCAGCTGACAGACATATTCGTAGAGCCCACTCCGGTGCCTCCCTGCGCCTCCCCTTCCTTCCCTCCCCTCGGGCCGGCCACCTACAGCTTCCATGACCAATGCCTCCCTGCTCCTTGATCACTGGCCAGGTAAGCATACCTTGCCTTGTGTCTGATCGTTCTTTTAAATGAAGATTTCCATTTTTAACGATAGAAGTGACACATCCCCATTGTGAAAAATACCGAGAGTATGGAAAAGAAAGAAGCAAAAGAAATTATATAATCTGGCTAAGAACATAGAGAAGCTTCTCTTAAAAAGAGGTGTCCTCAGCTGCTCGCCTTCCATACGCCTTCCTCGCAGAGGAGGCAGCCTTGATTCCTGGGTGGGAAATGCCAAAAATGATGGAATCAAAGCCTTTTCTGGAAGTGGGCAGAGATTTCTAGGGGTGGGGAAGAGAAAAGAGAGAACTTAAGAGAATTGAGCTCTTGATGGAAAGTGGGGGTGGGGGGCACAGAGGGGAGAGCCAGAGACCTAGAGGTCTAGGAGAATGGGTTAAAACTGAGGCCAGGGCCCTGGGAAAGCAGCCTGGAAGCCCGGCTCTTTCCCTACTTACTGGCTGTGTCCCTGTGACCTTGAGCGAGTCCCTTGGTCTCTCTGAGATGCCGTATTTTCCCTTTGTAACGTCTGACACAAACGGGAGAGCACGCTGCTGTCCTGGGTAAGCCCCTCGTCTGGGTCCTGGTTCCAGTCTGCTACTGAGCTCTGGAGGACAAGGGTCACATTTAGTCCAGTTTCTCTTCTGCATGCCCCAGTGCCCACCACAAGCGCAGTGGGAATATGAACACATTTATTATACACCTTGTGCATGTGGGACACTCTGCTGGGGTCTCACACATATGACTAGAAGGAACTTTGGAGGCCAGATCCATCCTTTACACAGATGGGGAAAATCAAGGCTCACACCACCAGGTGAGCCTGGTGGTATCTTGACACCTCCAGGCAGTGACAGAACCAGGACGTAGCCTCTGAGGAATGAGCGAATGAGAGAATGAAGTAAAACGGGGCAACAGTCAGCATGAGCAAGGGCTGATCTCTGGGGGGTCTTAGCCTTGACCGTGCTCACCAGTGGCCCTGCGGCACTACCGTCTCTCCAAGGAGCATGGAGGCAGCCCCCTGTGTGGGGCATGGCACAGACCCCAGGGCCCAGGCAGGCAGCGGATGTGCTGGTGATCCTTGCCACGGGCCACCAGCTTTGCCACCCTGCTCCAGGGCCCTGGCCTCTCCCCAGGGTGCAGGATGCCACTCCCAGGCACTCTGGCCCCATTTCTTACCAGGCTGCTCTGGGATGGCAGCATCCCAGCACTGCTATAAATAGCATCTCTCCTGGGCCCCAGACGGTCAGTTGGCAAACACTATAATTTGCTGAAAAGTTTGGAATGTGTCTAAAAATGAAGAAGGCAAATGAGACCAGCCATGAGGGGGAGCGACCGGCGTATCCATTTCAGAGAAAGGCTAAGCCTCTCTCCTGCTTCTTGCCAACGTCTTTACGAGGGCACTGCAGGCAAAGCTTCAGGGAGAGGGGACAAACGTGAGTCTAGGAAGGAAATATTGTCATTTTCAGCATCAGCCGCAGCGGCTACCTCTTGTACTGGCCTCACCCCTGACTTTCCTGTCCTAACCAAAGGATGAGAGGAGCTGACACTGCTTAACCCTTTCTTGAGCTGAGCTAACGAAATTGAAGATGTGGTGAGCATGCGAGGATTGTGAGAGCCAGAAGGAAACCCCCAAAATAATTTCGTTAAATAGCTTCATCCAACCTCCCCCAGTTTGCAAATGAGGAAGTGACTTGACAAAGGCCAAACACCAAGTTGAAGCAGAACCAGACATCGGCCAAGGTCCCTGGGCTCCCAGTTGAGTGTTGGGTGGTGAGTGTTGGGTGGTGAGTGCCGGGTGGTGAGTGCCGGGTGGTGAATCCCAGGCCTGCTGAGGGCCAGCTCTCTTAGGGAAACGGGAAGGGCCCCAGGCTCTCCCGTCATGCTGAAGGTTGATGGCTGACAAGTCACTGCAGCTTCCTGTTCTGCTCTGATTCTCATTCCACTCCAAGGAGGCACAGCCGCCATTATCCTGACTTTATGGCTGAACAGACCGAGCTTCAGGGTAGAAACTCTTCCTCACCCACAAAGCCAGGGGAAGGCTTGAGTAGAACTCATCACTCTGTGCCCAAGCCAGGAGCGGGCTTTTCCCACCTTCAGGTAGAACTCACTGCCTCAAAAGCCACCTTTATTGTTCTTTGTCTTATCTTCTGGGGTTGTGATTTCCCTTTAGGAAAAATCATGGACAGTAGCAGTAGACTGATTCTCAAGAATTCTGAGGGCCACGCCTGTAATCCCAGCACTTTGGGAGGCCGAGGTGGGTGGATCACCTGAGGTCAGGAGTTCGAGAACAGCCTGGTCAACATGGTAAAACCCATCTCTACTCAAAACACAAAAATTAGCCAGGCACGGTGGCGGAAGCCTGTAGTCCCAGCTACCAGGGAGGCTGAGGCAGGAGAATCGCTTGAACTGGGAGGTAGAGGTTGCAGTAAGCTGAGATTGTGCCACTGCACTCCAGCCTGGGCAACAGAGCAAGATTCTATCTCAAAAAAAAAAAAAAAAAAAAAAATTCTGAGGCAGAACCCCAGATCAGCAGTCTCACTGTATGATCTTGAGCAAGCCACTTCCCTTCACTCACCCTAAATTTATCCTTATGTAAAACTATAATAAAAATAAAAGCTTCTGGCCAGGCATGGTGGCTCACACCTGTAATCTCAGCACTTTGGGAGGTCGAGGCAGGCGGATCACCTGAGGTCGGGAGTTTGAGACCAGCCTAGCCAACATGGTGAAACCCTGTCTCTACTAAAAACATAAAAAAATTACCCAGGCATGGTGGCAGTCACCTGTCACCTCAGCTACTGAGGAGGCTGAGGCAAGAGAATCACTTGAACCCGGGAGTCGGAGTTTGCAGTGAGCCGTGATCACGCCATGGCACTCCAGCCTGGGTGACAGAGCAGGACTCCGTCTCATAATAAATAAATTAATTAAATTAAAGCTTCCGTTCACAAAGCACATGGTCACAGGCTTTGTGTGCATTTGTTCTCTTTGTCTTCATAACAACTGGACGGAGAAGATATATTCCTATCCTATTTTACAGATGAAGAAATGGAGGCGGGGGCTAAGTGACTTGTCCAAAATTGCACCGTATTTTTACAGGCTGGAAGCCTACTGCACCAGATGCTCTGAGGTCCTTTACAGCCTTAATAATTCTGCCTTTTGTGGTTCCAAACACAAGAGTAACTAGCAATGGCTCGCTTGGTGGTTCTCAGCTCTTGGCAGCTGAGAGGCTTCGTTTGGGGACAGGAGAAGACAAGGAATAGGGAAAGTTCACATCCGTGAAGAGTCTTTGCAGAGAAGGAGCCAGGATGCCCGGTCTTGACCCACTCGCCACAGCCATCTCTCTCTGCAGAAGGCACCTGCCACCCTGTGGGGCTGCTTAGTGATAACTGTGGCTGAAAAGTGACATCTGGTGTCCAGTTATAGAACTGCACTGTGGGAGAACTCCAGGACAATGAGGAGTAGAGGCAAATATTCTGTTGTTATACACTTGAAGGCTCTTTTAAATTATTTGTAAGGTTTTAAAAACATACAGGTGCCAGGGCCTCAGACCTAGAGAACCAGCATCTCAAGAAGTAGGACAGAGATCTGTTTTTTTAAGACTCAGGCAATTCTGTGGCAGCCTAGCTGAGAACCCCAAGTGTACACAGCTTTTAAGGGGGTGCTGGTGTGTTGATCAGAACATCTCAGTTGCAATTCCTCCACCTGGTGTTACACTTCTGTCTGGGCTACCAGAATGTTCTACGCAGCTGACAGAAACAAATCCATTAGGCATTATTTATCAAGGAAAATCTAGCTGCACTTTACATTTGATTTGTGCTTTATTAAGAAATAAAATGGCCAGGTGCATGGCTCACACCTGTAATCCTAACACTTTGGGAAATGAAGGCAGAAGGATTGCTTGAACCCAGGAGTTCGAGACCAGCCTGAACAACATCGGGAGACCCTGTCTTTAAAAAAAAAAAAATTAATAGCAGGGGATGGTGGCATGAACCTGTAGTCGCAGCTACTGGGGAGGCTGAGGTGGGAGGTTTTCTTGAGCCCAGGAGGTCAAGGCTGTAGTGAGTCATAATTACGCCATTGCACTCCAGCCTGGGTGACAGAGTGAGACCCTGTTTCTTAAAAAAAAAGAAAGAAAAGAAAAAGAAATAAAATGGCAGCTGGTAAAAAAAAATGAGTATAGAAATAGAATGAGTTATTTTAGAGAAATGTCAGTGAAGTTTAGTCCGTGTGTAGAGGATACAGAAGTCTTTTTTTTATTTTTTATTTAATGCATTGGCTCTCAATTGGGGGCAGTGTTTGGAGACATTTTATGGCTGTCACAACTGGAGGGTGCAACTGGCATCTGGAGGGCAGGGGCCAGGGATGTGGCAGAGCATCCTACAATGTACAGGACAGCCCCCCACAACAAAGAATGACTCCCCCAAATGTCCACAGTGCTGAGGCTCCAAGGCCCTGCTTCCGTGAGCACAAGGGACTCCTGTTTTCAGGAGTCCCTTGAGGGTGGGGACTCTGCCCACTTTGTCCTCTCTACTAGGACCTGGCAAGACACAGGAGCTTAGTACACGCTGCATGACAGAAGTGCAGTGAGGGGCATTTTGAGAAAAATTATCTACTGTGGACACATTTGCAAACCTCCCTTCTATGCTCAGTCCTGGGTGCTTTCTACATGGCATAGACTGTCTGAAGCTAAAAAAATCTCGTTTGTCGGCTGGATGCTACCCAAGTAGACCAAATACAACCTGGGAGTCAGAGGAGAGGGGTGTAAGGAGGAATCAGACCCCGTAGAAATGGGTTAAACCTCACCTCCTTCAAGCTGTGTGTCCTTGGGCAAGTTGCATAACTTCTCTGGGCCTTAGTTTCTTCCTCTGTAAAATGAGGCTAACACACCTTCTCACAGGCTGTTGTGAAGGTTACATGGCACTGTGCACAAACAATGCTGAGCATGGTCCTGCAGGTGCTGATTAAATGTTAGCTATGACTGGTGCCATCATGACTGAGGTCTGGATTGGTTGGGTGTGGTTGCTGTGCTTCCAGAGACAAGCTGTCACCCACATTGTATCTGAACACGAGTAATGATGGTGCAGAATGAATACATTGGGTAGAGGCAGAAGGCCTCAGACTCACTGACTCAGAACCTCCATGGAGGGGCCTGGGAATTTGCATCTGTAATAAACTCCAGGTCGATTCTTTTTTTTTTTTTTTTGAGATGGAGTTTTGCTCTTGTTGCCTAAACTGGAGTGCAATGGTACAATCTCGGCTCACTGCAACCTCTGCCTTCGGGGTTCAAGAAATTCTCCTGCCTCAGCCTCCGGAGTAGCTGGAATCACAGGCGAGCACCACCACACCCGGCTAATGTTTTGTATTTTTAGTAGAGACGGGATTTCACCATGTTGGCCAGGCTGGTCTCACACTGCTGACCTCAGGTGATCCACCTGCCTCCCCCTCCCCAAGTGCTGAGATTACAGGCCCAGGTGATTCTTACAGTTGAGCAAATTTGGGAAGTCTGGCTTTAGTAGAAAGACTTTGGAGTTAAGCTGCCTGGTTCTGCTACTTACTAACAGGGTGATCTTAGGCAAGCTACTTAATCGCTCTGTGCCTCAGTTTCCCCCTGTTAGGCCCTTGCTCAGCATCCACTAGACTCAAGAAATGGCAGCTCCTCCCCTCTCTTTCTCAAGTTTAATGGTGTATTACCTTCACCTTCATCCTCCATACGAAGCCTACCTCCTGCTCCTGCCGTTTCTCTCTGACTCGCCCTTTCTCCCAGTCCCACTGGTCCTCAGTGGGTCTGTCTGGCACCCCCGGCCTCCTCATAGGCTTCTCTAACTCTTGTCCCCACCACCTCAGTGAGTCCTTCAAGCAGAAGCGACAACAGAACCTGTACCGTGGTTTATAGTTATCAACGCCCTTTTCACATACTTTACCTTATTGACTCTTCCCAATCATCGGGAAGCAGCACCATCAGGATCTCCCCAAGATGAGTGAGCTGAGTCTGAGGCTTAGGGTGACTGTGACCATCCTGAGCCCCAATGCGAGTAAACAGGAGCATCTCTGCCTCCCGGCCCTGTGCATTTTCTCCTTGACCTGAGGCCTCTCAGTTCCTCCCACTGCCCCTCGTCGGATTCTTGTCCTGCCCTTCTGCTGCTCAGGAAACAACTCTGGCTCCCCAGCGATCAGGTCCAAGTGCCTGCACCTGTTTTCAAGGCCCACCACAGGCCACAGCTGGGAACTATTCCCCTCTTCTGGATTTTCCTGCATTTCCCAGCCTGTCCACCAGCCCAGCTGGGCTCCTCTCTGCCTTTCGTCCTCTCTGCCTCCCTGCTTGGATGCAAGCTGCTTCCCCGCAGAGCACCTCCTAGAGAGAGTGGATAACACTGGGAGGAATGGAGGCATGCCCCTACCTGGGGTCCATTTCACCGTTCACAGCACCCTCCAAAGCCCCACGCCAGGCCTCCTCCTCCAGGAAGCCTCCCTAGCCTTGAGGGAGTATTCAGTGCTCAGTCAGGTGGTCACAGCCTCTTGCTGCTCCTCTCCCACCCCGACACCCCTCACACACACACTGGCCTTTGGTCCCTTTCTGCCCAGCACCTCGATCTTCCGGTCTTATTTGTATTCGTATTGTCCTGTTGCTTGTGGTGGGGTTGGGGGGAGAAGGCTGCCATTCCCCATGTGGAGCCCACTGTGAATCCATGAACAGAATGGGGGTGACTGACGGGGCCCCTCCGCCACCTTTAGGTGCTAGGGGTCGTGGTAGAAATCACCACTGGCTATTGTGATCTCCAAAGGCACTTGTCACTCACTACATGGTGACAGGAAGGTTGGTTTCTGGCTCCTCCCTGTGGCCAGAATATCCCTGGGCAAACTGTAAGTGCTCCAAGACAGGTCCGCGTCACACTGCCAGTGGATCCTCGAGGTTAGGCACCCAGGGTGGGGTGCGGGTGGGGCCGGGACTGGTAGCTGGCTCTGTTGTGCTCTGATGCTGTGGGAACAGACTAGATGTCATCCAGGAGCCTAGAATTTGGGGGAGGCCGCTGGATGTGGCAGCATCGGAAGCCTCGGGTCCGCATCTCCATCTGCCACGTGTGAGCTGTGTACCTCTGAGCCAGCAGCCTGTGAGTGAAATAATCAGAGCCACTTTGTGGTCAGAAAGGACAACAGGGGTGGAGAATGGGGGTCGGGGAGGAGCTGGGGGTCCTGGAGGGCTGGGTTTCTGCCCTCACTCCTGCCATCCTCTTGCAGTGCAGGGCAAATATTTTTACCCACATCTGGCAGGTGAGGAAACAGAGGCCTGAGAGGCTGGGCTGGGAGGTCACACAAGACTCTTAGTCCTGGCATCACCAGAGTCACAAGCCAAGTCCCAGGCTGCAACCAGACCAACTGAATCAAATCCTCTGGGGGTGGGACCCAGGCAGCAGGATTTTTATGGTTCCTATATGATTGTGGTGTGCAGTCAGGGGAGAGGGAGGCTAATAGCTCAGATGACACTTTGCAAACTTTCGAGTTGTGCAAAGGTACCTTCGTGTCTTTGTGTAGCTCCTAATCCACCCTGAGCGTCCGTCCTCCTCTGTAAAATGGGATCGTATGGTTCCCTGCGTTGATGAGTTGAAGTGCTACCTTAATTAACATCGCAACTGGACCACCCGGCACTCTTGGTTCCCTTTTCCCTGTTTGGGGGTTTGTTTCTGTGTTGCCATCGCCCTTACCACGTGTGAACATAAGATATACTTTACCTAGTCATGGCTTTCATGCATTAGTGCTTGACCCTCCCCAACCTCCACTAGAGCACCATCTGCATGAAGGCCAAGATCTTCGTCATTGCTTCACTTTCATTCTTTCCTGTATCCCAAGCACCAAGCAACGCAGTGTTTGGCACATAGTACGTGCTTAACAAACAGCTGTTGAATGAATGAATGTGCCTGGCGCTGTCTAATACATGTTACAGGCATCACTGCTGCTGCTGGGGTTGTGGTCCGCAGCCCTTGCGCCTGTACCGCTCACCTCCCCAGCTGCTCGCAAACCTAATAAAGTCCCCCTGAAGTCAAGCTGACCGCCCCTTTCCCCGAAACATGCCTCTGTCCCTGCTTCTTGGGGTCTCCCCAGCCCACCAGCTCCCCTTGGACATGCAGTGCCCGAGCACCAGCAGGGAGAAGTGGCAGAGTTTCAAGATTTCATTTGTAATTCTTTTCAGATGAAATGTCAGAAATATTATAAAGGCAGAGTCATAAATCTGATCCTAATATAGCATAGAGCTTATTAATGAAGAATAAATCACCGAGGGAAACCTCCCCAGAGTGCTTCGCTGGGGCCTGTGGGGAAGATGGCATATTTATGTGCATGCGTAGCGGGTCTTTTACTTTCTCAGATATATGGCCAAGGCAGATTTGTCAGGGCAGTAGCCTTAACATCAGCCAATTATATTTTTTTCTAGTAAAAATTGATCTATTCTATAGAAATCTCCTAAGCATTTATTGGATTAGGATCACATCCAAATGTAGAAAATTAAACACACACACACACGGCGGGACTCTGGGAGGCCCTCAGATGGAATGACGACCCCCCTACCCATGCCCCCTGCCAAGATGCTCTCCCAACTGAAAAGCTCACAGTGAAGGAGCCAGAGGTGCCAGCCTCATTGCACAGGCGGAGAAACCAAGGCCCAGAGAGAGGACAGGCCTTGCCCAGGGTCACCCAGATTGCTAAGGCTGACACGAGACAAGAACTCCAGATCCAGGCTGGGTATGGTGGCACACACCTGTAATCCCAGCACTTTGGGAGGCTAAAGCGGGAGGATTGCTCGTGTCCAGGAGTTTGAGTCCAGCCTGGGCAGCATAACAAGACCCCCATCTGTACAAAACATTAAAATAATACAAAAATCAGCTGGGTGTGGTGGTGCACACCTGTAGTCCCAGCTACTCAGGAGGCTGAGGTGGGAGGATCACTTGAGCCCGGGAGGCTGAGGCTGCTGCATGGAGTCTCGATCACCCCACTGCACTCCAGCCTGGGTGACAGAGACCCTGTCTCAAAAAAAAAATTAAAAGAACCCCAGGTTCTCCTTCTCATCTCAAAAGATGTCCACATCCTCATCCCCTAACTGTCCCAATGTGAATATGTTACCTTATGTGGCAAGAGGAACCTTCCAGGTATGATGAAGGGAAGGATATGAGGATGGGGGGATTATCCTGGACTATCTGAACGGGTCCAAGATAATCAAAAGCGTTCTTATAAAGGACAGAGGGAGGCAGGAGAGGCAGAGGAGGAGATGTGACAGCAGATGCAGAGGCCACAATGACACGGGGCCACGAGCCAAGGAGTGCGGCAGCGTCTAGAGGCTGTGCGGGAAGTAGAAAAGTTCCTTTTCAAAGTTTCCTTTCTTGTTAAAGAATAAGTGTGCTAATAACTTTGTTAAGCCCTATCCTGTGTAGCTGTTAGACACGCCGTGCTCACAGGCACGTAGGACTTATGTGTCCTTGTACTTTAACCAAGGTACCTGTGCTGGACCTGCTCACACCACGTCCCAGCTCTCCATTGCTTTACCTGTTTAGAAAAGTTTTAAGTTGTTAGTCAATCAGGTTTTAGTTTAGATTGTGAGGTCTGGCTCCAGCCAACAGAGATCAGACACAGCATTAAGGACGGCCCCAAATGTGTAAGGGATAAATTTGTGTGTTTTCCTTTGTTCATTGTACTTTTGTGGCACAATGGCTAGCAAGGGTACCCTTCCTGCAGTCCAGGAAGTAAAAATTGCGTTGCTGAAAGATCCTTTGTCTCAGTGCTGATTTTTCTTTGTGGCACCGAGCATCCATTTCTAACAGGCTGGAAGAGGCAAAGACCAGATTCTCCCTGGAGCCGGCAGAAGGAACGCAGCCCGCAGGCACCCTGCTTTTCAAACTTCCTACTTCCACAGCTGTCATAGTCCATCTGTGTTATCTGAGGCCACTCGGTGGCAATTTGTTACAGCAGCGACAGGACACTCACATCGTGTTAGAGGGAGAAGCCTTGTCAGAAAAACCGCCCCTGGCCATGTGGGCTTCCATCTGTGCGCAGTGCTAGGGAGGGACCCCTACCCTGAGGGTCACCCCAGATCACCCCAGAGTCAGGCGGCTCCTCCTCTCCAGAGGCCGCAAGGTCACCACCTACTGCCTGCTCTTCCCTCATTCATGACACATCGCTCACATGCTGGCTGCAGTGGGGTCTTCCACCGTTTTTTTGGTCCTCCAGACTCCTGCAGCTTTTCTGCAGCCTGACCCCCTTCCAAATGGTTTTCCCAGTGCCTCACCTTTCCCCATCCCCTCCTCTCAAAGACGTTCTGTAGCATGGGAGGCTGAGGAAAGTGCGACCTGCATCCAGGCGTTTCCCTGCAGCCCCTCCTTGGTTCTCAGCCACCGTCTTTGGTCACCTCTCACTGCCTCAGGAGCCTCAGAGCACGGGCCTCCCCTGCCCATCTCGAACTTGGGGACCTGCTCTGGTCTGGTGATTCCTCTCTCCATCTCTTCGCACTTGGGGACAGAGATGTGGCTCAGAGAGCTCCCAGGGAAGCACCTGAGGAACAGATCCGGGTGGAGGGGAGAGAGGGCAGGGGGAGCTTGTGGAAAAAGGGCAGGTAGCCAGTGGCTGTGGTGCAGATGTTCTTGAGTCTGGCCGGCGGTCTGCCCAGCCTGGCTGGTGGCTTGTTAAAAGTGCATATTCAGCAGGGCGAGGTGGCTGATGCCCGTAATCCCAGCACTTTGGGAGGCCGAGGTGGGCAAATCACCTGAGGTCAGGAGTTCATGATCACCCTGACCAACATGATGAAACCCCATCTCTACTAAAAATACAAAAATTAGCTGGGTGTTGTGGCAGGCACCTGTAATCCCACGTGCTCAGGAGGCTGAGGCATGAGAATCACTTGAACTCAGGAGGCGGAGGTTGCAGTGAGCTGAGATCACACCACTGCACTCTAGCCTGAGCAACACCTTGCCTCAAAAAAAAAAAAAAAAAAATTGCATATTCTGACTGGTGATGGTGGCACATACCTGTAATCCCAGCACTTTGGGAGACTGAGGCAGGAGGACCACTTGAGCCCAGGAATCCGAGTCCAGCCTGGGCAACATATTGAAACTCTGACTCTACAAAAAGCACAAAAATTACCTGGGTGTGGTAGCACACACCTGTGGTCCCACCTACTCAAGAGGCTGAGGTGAGAGGATTGCTTGAGTCCAGGAGGTCAAGGCTGCAGTGAGCTGTAATTGAGCCCCAGCACTCCAACCTGGGTGACCAAGCAAGATCCTGTCTCAAAAAAAAAGAAAAGGCTGGGTGCAGTGGCTCGTGCCTGTAATCATAGCACTTTAGGAGGCTGAGGTGGGCAGATCACCTGAGGTCAGGAGTTCGAGACCAGCCTGCCCCACATGTAGAAAACCCATCTCTACTAAAAACACAAAATAAGCCGGGCATGGTGGCACATGCCTGTAATCCCAGCTACTCAGGAGGCTGAGGCAAGAGAAGTGCTTGAACCCAGGAGAGGGAGGTTGTGGTGAGCCGAGATCGTGCCTTTGCACTCCAGCCTGGGCAATAAGAGCGAAACTCCATCTCAAAATAAATAAATAAATAAAGTTCATACACTAGCTTTACGTAGCGGCTCGCAGTTGTAATCCCAAAAATTCGGGAGGCAAAGTGGGAGGATCTCTGGAGACCTAAAGTTAAAGATTAGCCTGGGAAATATCACAAGAGCCCAACTCTAGAAAAAAATTAAAAATTAGCCAGACATAGTGGTGTGCACCTGTAATTCCAGCTACTTAGGAGGCTGAGATAGGAGGATTGCTTGAACCTAGGAGTTTGAGACTGCAGTGAGCTGTGATTGCACCACTGCACTCCAGCCTGAGCAACGAGACTCTGTCTCTAGAAAAAAAAAATCACATATTCCTGGACACCCCTCTTACCAATAAACACGTCCTTGCCAGAGCAGAATCTCTGAGGGTGGGCCTTGGAGTCTACCACGCTCCTGGGCTGTGTCTTACTACACAAAAATCAGGAAATAGGCCTGTGGCAGTGGCTCACGCTTGTAATCCCAGCACTTTGGGAGGCTGAGGCAGGTAGATCAACTGAGGTCAGGAGATCAAGACCAGTCTGGCCAACATGGCGAAACCCCATCTCTATTAAAAACACAAAAAATTAGCCGGGAGTGGTGGCAGGTGCCTGTAGTCCCAACTATTCAGGAGGCTGAGGCAGGAGAATTGCTTGAACCTGGGAGGCAGAGGCTGCAGTGAGGCCAAGATCGTGCCACTGCACTCCAGCCTGGACAGCAAAGTGAAACTCCATCTCAAAAAAAAAAAAAAAGAAAAGAAAAAAGGAAGAAAGAGAGTGGGCTTTACAGTCAGGGAGCTCTGGGCCACACTCCCAGCTTTCCCTCCTCCTAGTCGTGGGAACGCTCTTGAACTTCTCCAAGCCTGTGTTCCCTTCCATAAAGCTGGAGGCTCTGATGTGCATGTGGCAGGAATGATGAGGCATGAACAGGGAAAGCACAGACACAGACGCTGCGGATGTCTGTGAAATCCCGCATCCCGAGAAATCCCGCATCCTGGAGCCCAGTGGACCTAACTCCGCACAGCCCGAGGGCCCCTGGGAGTGCTGAAGAATGAGTGTCCCACGCGCTCCACCCAGCTGCCTTCAGCAAGGGCGGGATGGAGTTGGTGTGTAAATACCTGCTCCCTCATCCTTCCGGTGGGATCACGCTGAGGTGTGGGTTCCACACTGGCTCCCAAGTTTCCCAGCAAAATTAAGCTCCCATCACCCGCAGGGGTGCCCTGCCTGACAACATGCCCCTGTAAGCTGCTTCCTTCCCTGGGTCACCTCCCTGCCCTCCCACTGGAGTTTCCCGTGAGCATCTCTCAAAACAACTTGTCCTCAAGTCCTTGTCTCAGGTCAGCTTCTGTGGGACCTCGGTCTAACATGGGCCTGGCAGCCTGGAAAGGAGCCTTATTTATTTATTTTTTGAGACATCGCCTTGCTCTGTTGCCCGTGCTAGAGTGCAGTGACGCAATCACAGCTCGCTGTACCCTCGACCTTCCAAGCTCAAGCCATCCTCCCACCCCAGCCTCCAGAGTAGCTGGGACTATAAGTGCATCCCATCATTCCTGGGTAATTTTTCCATATTTTTTTGTAGAGACAGGGATTTCACCATGTTGCCCAGGCTGATCTCAAACTCCTGGGCTCAAGGGATCTGCCTGCCTCAGCCTCCCAAAGTGCTGGAATTACAGGCACGAGCCACCGCACCTGGCCGTGAGTTCTTTTCATCTCCTCCTCTTTGGCTCTCAGTGTGGAGAACAGGTCTCAAGCAAAGTCACCACAGGGTCTGGGTCCTGCTGTGGCTTGCAGGGGTATGTGTGTAGACACTGATGTCCAGGGGCCAGCAAGGACAATGTCCCCCAACTGTAAGGACGCCATCCAAGTCCCAGGGAAGGCGGCTCACGCTTCCCTTCCCTAGATCCCCAATATCTGCTAGTTGGGGAGCACAGCTATAGGCCCATCCACAAGAAGCCCATCTCCTCTAATCCCACATCCCTCGATCTGAAATTGACACTAATCACAACTTTCCCTATCTTCATCTTTCTTTCCTAGTTCCTCGGACACAAAGCAAACGGCCGCTTCCCTGTTCCTTGGAGACATCTCGCCTCTAAATCTTGAAACTGCCAAGCCCCAGCTGGCCAGACCCCCGGCCGAGTGAATTCTAGCCCCCAGGGGCATTGAAGTCACCTCCCTGAGAAATCCTATGATTTCATCTTCTATTTAATCTTTATTTCTCCTCATACTTTTTAGAACTTCAAATAATTTCTCGTTTGTAGTAACTAGGAAGCCATGAATCACCCCTTTATGTCTAAGGAAAATCAATCGTTATTTGACACTTTACCTTAATATTCCCGACTTCCTTCAACTGTAATAAAGCTTCCATCTGCCTTTTATTTTACAGGCAATTAGTAAGTCACCTTTTTAAAATTTCTCCACATTTTCTATCAAATGAATGCTAGGATTGAAAGGGGAGAGCTGTTTTATGGGATTGAACTCACCGAGTAGAAGGGATTTATCTGTAGCCTTCGAGGTACCAACACTCATTAATGGGTTTTATTGATTCGGGGGCTTTTTAACCCTTAGCAATAATACAGGTGTCACCTGCCCGAGGCAGTCGGGAGGGGCAGGGATGCTGGGAGGGGCTGTGGGGGAGTCCACACATTTCTGAGCCCTGGGTCCAAGCTAGAAAGGGAGAGAAATGAGTTCTAACCCTTTGAAATGTGATCACGCTCAGCCCAACCACACCCTGAAAGGTAAGTCACAGCCCAGACACCCTCTTTTTCCTGGGGACAAGCTGGAGTTTTTTGGTTTTTTTCTTCAAATTACCCAGGGGAATGCAACATATTTGCACCCGTGGAATCAAAAGAAAGAGCCCCATTAGCCGGGCGTGGTGGTGCACACCTGTAATCCCAGCACTTTGGGAGGCTGAGGCGGGCGCATCGCCTGAGGTCAGGAGTTTGAACCAGCCTGGCCAACATAGTGAAACCCCGTCTCTACTAAAACTACAAAAAATTAGCTGGGCTTGATGGCAGGTATAATCCCAGCTACTAGGGAGGCTGAAGCAGGAGAATCACTAGAACCCGGGAGGCGGAGGTTGCAGTGAGCCGAGGTCACACCATTACACTCCAGCCTAGGCAACAAGAGCAAAACTCCATCTCAAAAAAAAGGCAGGCCTATTGTTGGGATTCAAGGCCCTGGGCTTGGTCTGCCTCTTTTAGCCCTGGCATTGTGGGGAGGCCAGGGAAGGAACCTCTGAGACTCAGTTTCCCACAATGCAAAGTGGGGAGATTAATCTTCTCTTTGACCTCCTCGCAGGGCTGCTGGGGTTCACCCCCAGACCAGGTCAGTGAGAAATGCTTAGAAGACCATGCAGGGCTCGAGAAATTACCGAAAAACTAACGAGAACCTTGGTCACAAATGGAAACCTCGGTCCACAAACTCCAGAACAAAACCTTCCTTGCTTCCTTGCTTTTCTAGAACTCACCTTAATCAGTTCTGCACCCCCACTGCCTGGGCTGGTGAAGCTTTGGTGCCAGTCTTTCCCTCGAAGGTTCTCCAAAGCCCCCAGCAGCCTTTTCCACCATCCCCCTTCCTTGAAAGCCAGCATTTGACACTCAGAGCCCAGGAAACCTTTTTTGGTCCAGACAGCAAGGCTAGAAGCCTTAGAGCTGTCAGCAAGAGATGTGAGGCCAGTAGCTGAGGACAGAGTCCCAGGGAGAGCATGACTGAGATGGCAAAAGTGAGTCCAGAAGACATTCATGGCAGGCTCTGGGGGCAGGTGTATGGGTGCTCACTGTAAAATTCTTTCAGCATTGCCAAACACTTGAAGCTTTTTATTGAAATGTTGGAAGGGAAACAAAAGGCTTCGTCTGGGGCAAATACCCCCAAAGTAGGGTACCTGCCTGTGATGGAAGAAGGGAGCCAATGTGAGCACAGGCCGAAGGCAAGGGGCCCTCTGAATCTACACAAATTTTGCACTGCTACGTCCAGTGCAAAATAAAAATTTGGGGCCCTTCCTTCATAAATGAAGAATATCGGCCAACACGGTGGCTCACGCCTGTAATCCCAGCACTTTGGGAGGCTGAGGTGGGTAGATCACCTGAGGTCAGGTGTTTGAGACCAGCCTGGCCAACGTGGTGAAACCCCATCCCTACTAAAAATACAAAATTAGCTGAGCATGGTGGTACACACCTGTAATCCCAGCTACTCAGGAGGCTGAGGCAGGAGAATTGCTTGAACCCAGGAGTTGGAGGTTGCAGTGAGCTGAGATCCCGCCATTGCACCTTCTCCTGGATAACAGACCAAAACTCTGTCTCAAAAAAAAAAAGGATATCAAGCTGGGGACAGCAGAGCATTAAACTAAGTGCCTTTCTAATCTCAGAGCCCTGGGTCCTACATAGGTCTCCCCTACATGAAGCCAGCCCTGTCTGCTTGGGTTAAGAGGTCTATTTTGACCAGCCCCTTCTGACCCATCTCTCCATTTCTAATCACACAAGAACATTACCCTGAACCTAGCATTCGACACAAGTAAACAATAAGTCAGTAAGTTGGGACCTTTTCTAATAATAATAAGTTACTGCTCATAAGACCTTCACCGTGTGCCAGGCACCGATTCAGTCTTCCATGGACAGTAACTCATTCAATCACCCCAACAACCCTATGAGACAGGACTATTGTTACTCTCATTTCGCAGATGAAAAATCGGAGGCACAGAGAGAATAGGTAATTTGCCTAAGCTCTCAGAGTTGGTAAGTGGTAGAGACAAGCTTTCCTCGCAGGTGGCTGGGTTCCTGAATCACGCTTTTAGCCATTCCACTCTGCTGCCTCTCCAAAAAGATAGTCAGGACAAGCTGGACAGAGATGCCTCCTGGCCGGAATTATTACTAGTCCCAGGAAGGCGACCTTCTTGGCATGGCTAGCTCAGTGCTTCTCAACTACAAGGTCACCACACACCATCCTGAACTATGTCACAAGTGTCATGTTATTAGTCAGAAAGAAGCAAAGTCTGTGAATATTTAAACTTAAAAAAAATGAGAGCAGATTCAAGCAGTGTCTTCTCACATATCTGTATCTTAACTGGCTTTTCAGACTGCAGGAACAGCCAACATCAGAGACGTCTCCTGCAAGGTCTCCTAGGGGGGTTCTCGGAGGAGAGGAATGCCAATGAATGTCATGGCAAGGCGAGGCAGGACAGGAGAAGCAAAAACTGCGGCTCTAACCTTATTAATAGGGATTGAAGAGCGCTGAATTTATAAAAGCAGTGTTTTTGGTTTCACGGGCTCCCTCTCTGATTACAACTGATCCAGGACACCACAGACGCCTGGTGGCCACCCGTGGAATTGCAGGCTTAGTGTCCAGAAGGGACAGTACAGGGTCTTTCTCCCATTTGCTAGAGAGGAGAGAAGCTACATCCTCAACTCCAAGAATCCGGTATTCCCCAACTCCACATCCTTCAGTCCGAAAGTGCCCCTAACCACTACTTTCCCTACCACGTCTCCCTTTCCAAGTTCCTCAAACGCAACCAGCCATTTCCTGCACCTGTGTGCAGTCATAGCCGAACGCAAGGGATCCAATGTGCCTGGGTGAGCCAGGAGGATCCCTTGAGGACATGGCCCTTGAGGATGGGTAGGAAATGGCCAGGGAGGCAATAGGGGAAGGGCATCCTCATGAAGAGGGGATAGATTTGGGGCCACGGCCTTGTAAGAAAGAGCTCCAGGATGCACCGTGATTATTATTTCATTTAACTCTCATGAACAACCTTGCCAGGGAGATAGTATTGCTCACGTTTAAGGTGAGGAAGAAAAAATTCAGGAAGATGAACTTACCTGCCCAAAGCAATCTGACAGGTAATTGGCAGGGCCTTGTGAGTTGAGGAGGATTTGAGCTGGTAAAGATAGGGAGTAATTCTAGATCACTGGGGAAAACAATAAACATACAGGGCGCCTTTCACGTGCTTGCACCAACCTCGGCTCTGCAGCCTGCCCGGTCCTCGGGCACAGCCAGGAGGGATGAGGGCCCTTCCTACCAAGGTGGCTGCCGCCAACTGTCCGGGCTGCACTGCACGCAGGCCAGAGGGCCGGAAAGATGAGATTTACGATGGCCATGCCTTCATGACTTAATGGTCAGGAGTTGAGCTATTTCATCTCATCAGACAGTTTTACCTAGAAATAGCCACAGACCTTCATTCCAGGATGGCTTTTAGTCATGAGGGGGTGACCTGCAGATCTCCTAAATCATGTTCATTCCCAGGGCAGCAGGCAGTGCTTTCTTCTCTCCGCGTCTTTCACCATTCGCCAGCCATTTGCTTATCTGAAGGAAAGTCTCTCTGGGGCCAGCAATGTTAAGGAATGCAGGGTGTGGGGGAGCAGGAAGGCCACTCTGATGTGGTCTGACTTGGGACCATCTGTCCACCCAGACAGAGCTCAGCAAATGGTCAAGGAGCTGAGAATCAGCTCAGTCCCTCTCCCTCTCACTCTTCTTCCCTCTACCTCCTCCCAACTCTCTCAGCCCCTCACCTAGCTAGCTGCCCCTCCCCTACCTCCCAGGATCCCCCTGGGGTGGGACCGCTTGCTGAGCAGTTCAGATGAAGGCAGGACCCTTTCCTCTCTGCAGACTCAGAGGAGGCTGAGGCGGGTGGATCACTTGAGGCCATGAGTTGGGGACCAGCCTGACCAACATGGTGAAACTCTGTCTCTACTAAAAATACAAAAATTAGCTGGGTGTGGTGGCCCACACCTGTAATCCCAGCTACTTGGGAGGCTGAGGCAGGAGAATTGCTTGAACCTGGGAGGTGGAGGCTGCAGTGAGCTGAGATTGCACCATTGCACTCCAGATCTGGGTGACAGAGCAAGACTCCATCTTAAAAAAAAAAAAAAAATTCCTATCCAATGGCAGGACCCTGGGCACAGGACATGGGACATGGGACAGTCTCAGTCACTGTCTGGGACGACTCCAGCAAACAGTGTCTTTGCTGGTCCTTTTCACTGTCCACCCACTGGCTTTTCCTGACTCATGGAGGGGCCCTGCAGACCCCTTCCCCAGATCTGATTCCTAGGTCTGGGATCCCACCAGCAGCCTCGCTCACTCCTCATTCCCCTGGAGGTCCCACCCCACACCCTCTTGACTCTCCAAGGAGTGAAAAGCTCCTTTCACTTTCACCTTGATGGTCTGTTAAAAGCCAAATCCAAATCATTAGCAACAGAAGTCAGTTGCCCTCGGCAGATCCTCAAACCCTTCCTGGGAGGTGAGATACTTTTGTATCCTACCTGGCTGGAGACATGCCTTCCCCTCACCCTCAACCCCCAGAATAGGCAATAAACAAAAGGAAACTTTTCTAATGCAGTAAATAAAAGGAAGAAAACTAAAGCAGACCAGATTCTGTTTTATTTCCTAATAAAACAGAGGCTGTGTGTCTCCTGACACCCCCAGAGGGCCCACCACCTCGGGAAGTATTAGTAACACACCCGCTGCCTTGCAAGGAGACTTGGTTGTCATTTACTTTTGTAAGGAGCCTTCTCAGATCTCATCTCACCATGTGAGTTGGCTGTTACTAATCATCGCTACCATTTAAAATACTTACTATGTGCTGGGTGCTTTCTATATGGCATTCTAAGCAAGCCTTACACCGACCCTGAAATGTAGGCGCTATTATTTCCACTTCACAGGTAGGGCTCTGAGGTTCATTAGCTTTCTCAAGGTCATGCAGCTAAAAAATGGCACGGTGAATCCAGGTGGGTCGTCCCTCCTGTGGGGCCCCAGGGAGCTGCCTGCTGATTTCTGGGGCGTTTGCACGCAGAGCGAGACTCGGCCAGCAGAGGGCGCCAGCGCCCCGCCGAGGCCGTGGGAGACCGGCGAGAAGGTGGCTGTGAGGCCTGGGCTGGTTTCGGCTTAGAGACTGCAGCCTCTAGACTCTCCGCACGCACATCGCGGACCATTGGGACCCAAGGCTCCTCTCTCGGAGGATGCCCTGGAGCCAAAGTCTGTGGGCAGATGAGGGCCAAACACTGCCTGGCTCTTTATTTTGCATCCAGAAACAGGGTGCTCTGGATAGCTGCAGCCCCTACCCGCTGAGCGAGCTCGGGCTGGTTTCGAGGAGAGAAAAAGGAGGTGGCTCTCCCAGTCCTGCCACCTGGGTTCTGGTCCCAGTGGACCATGGGAAGGCTGAGACTTTCTCCGTGCCTCTGTTTCCCCATCTGTAAAATCGCAGCATTTGTGCACCCCAGACTCCTGAGTCCAAGGTGGGGGGCGGGGGTGTTGTCCTCTACCATTTCGGAAAACCTGCTGCCCAGAGTGACCAAGGTACCAGGGGTTAAGCACCAAAACGAAGAAACCCCCTGCATGTCGATATGGGAAAGGGAATTGATACGCAAATGCATGCAGCTTCTTTGATATTCCTTAAATAAGAATATCAAATCAGAGTCCATGGGAGTCGGGGTCTGGGGTTGGTGGTCAGAGATGGGATCCCCAGGCCTGTAGGATCTGTCTTCCTTTCTAGCTCTCCAAGCCCTGCCAGTCTTTCCTCCTCGACTTTCTCTCTTGCCTAAAGAGAAATTATCATGAGCTTGCTAATCCTGAAAGATTCTGTGCCCTCCCTGCTGCCAAAACCATCCAACCTATTAACCAGAAATGGCTTTGTTCTAAGAGGTACAAAATGGTCCTCAAGGGTGAGGGCCCACGGGTCTGGCCCCCAGAAGCACCCTAGAGCAGCGAGGGCCCCCAGCGCAGTGGCTTTCACCAGCCTTCCCTGGTGGAGGGGAGATTCACAGTGCAAACTCTTCTCCAATGCAGGGACAGATGACCCAGCCTGAAACAGACCCACCTTGTGGACAGCAGGGGAGCTGGAAGGACTTTGTTGAGGACTCGGAGCCATGTGCAGTTGCTACCATGCCCTGCTTTGGCAGAGAAAAGATGCAGATCCTGGGGTCACACCATGTGACCTCTCTGGAACTGGAACAGCCTCTGTGTGGACTGCCATGGGGTCTCCCTTGAGAGCTGGAGCCACCACAGAATCTTGCTTACCCCAGGGAAGTGGCAGCAATAGGACCATCGTGACCTTCACCTTGACCTTTCACCACAGCCCGAGTCCTCCCAGGTGGGAGTGAGCGCAACGGCACAGGGGTTGGGGGTCTGCGTCAGAGTAGGAGGAGTGTCTAAACAGGTGAAGTAAGAGAGCATTGCAGAGAACATTCACTGCCCACCTTTTCTGTTTGCCAAGCCCGTTTTGCTTCCTGCTTTCTCCAGCCTCAGGAGTCAGGAGGCTCTGAAATGTCTAAATGTCACATGGCTTGACCACAGCCAGCGGGGTGCAAAGCCAGGCCTTGAAGTTTCTATTCTGATTCCCAAGAAAAAATGAAGGAAGGAGGGAGACAGTAACAAAAGAGAGAGAGAGAGAGAGAGCAAGATTTGTTAGAGGCCAGAGGAGTCTCAGGCCACAGGTGTCTCTCCCCAGCCTTGGGCTGGGAGGGAGCTGGGGGCCACCGTGCCCTCCTGCTCTTTCTTCTGCTCTGGGATTTGATTGCTCTGCAAGTTCAGTGAGTGGTTCAGTGACAATACTGGGGGCTCTGGGCTGCTCAGACTCAGACACAGGTGTGCCCTCCCCACTGAATTTATGAGACCCCAGACCTAGAGGGCCTCAGGGCCGTAATTCAAGGCAAATCCTAGAGACCTGTTGAACCCATGGCTACTTAGCAGTAGAATTCCCTAGGAAGCATTAGAAAGCTACAGACCGTTCCAGGCTTCTGTGGGCTCAGCTCCCTGCCTCCACTGCCTGCCCCTCCCCGCCTGCGGCAGCCCACCTCAAGGCATTTCTCCCCCCAGTCCCTAACTGCCTGTCTCCCGCCACCCCCTCTAGGACCCTCCCTCCTCCCGCCCATCCTTGGAGCTGCCCACTTCCCTATGAAATGCTTCCCCGCCCCATCACCCACGTCAGCCCCTCTGTTGCCCTCTGTACCCCATACCTGGCATCCTGGCTCTCAGCCCTTCTAACAGTCTCTCCCTTCGCTTTCCATCAGAACTTTCCCCTTGACCCAAACTGCTGTGTTGCTGTTCTGCATTGTCCTGACTTTGGGATGCCTTGTGTGCCCTCTGGCTTCGTTCCTTCCCAGCCCTACACAGGCGTGCACGTGCACGCACACACAAACACACACACAGACACCCTGTCTACTGCTCACACACTTTCCTCCTCCTCTGAGTCTCCTGAGTCCTCTCCCTTTTTCAAGTCCCGGCTCCAGTCCCACCCTCCCTGGACCTGCCCAGACCAGCCCTGTCCCAGAGACCTCTCCCCTCTGAACGGCAGTGCCCATGTCCTCAGTGCTCATCCATTCCACACCCTCTCCAAGTTCATTCTCTTCCTGTAGAGCTGGCCAGACCTCCCCAAGAGGCCTGGCAGGAGCTCCTGAGGTAGGAGTTTCTTTGCTCTCCTAGATAGTCACTCAATGCCACTTTGTGGATTGACAGGTGATTCTTACATTTGCAACAAAATCTGCCCGTAGCCTGCTCCCGCAGCACGAGGAAAATGAGACTGGTCCTGAGAGGATTTGATTCGTGCATTCTGGAGGGACAAGCCTGCCTGGAAAAGTCTCCTGTAGGAGAGGCAGACCAGGCTGCCCCACCCTGAGTGTGGGTCCTAGCCCTGGGCTGCTGGGTGATGTCATCTCCCATGTACCCACTACCCTTGCCCCGTCTCAGCAGCAACTCAGAATCTCTGTCTGGGTCTGGTCCACCATCGGCCCCTGTCTGAACTTGAACTCTTTCAGGGCTGGCACAGTGACCCATCATCCTATCACACCCACAGTGACCTGCTGGGTGCTGTGAGATGTCAGTGTGGGCCCTGCTGTGTGCACCAACTTGACTGGCGATATTGTTACCAGCTTAAGGGTCAGAGAGGTTTAGAAACTCACCCAAAGACACCCAGCCAGTAAGTGGCTCAGTTGGGTTTCAAACCCAAGTCTATAAGATGCCAGATCGCCTGGTCCATCCAGACACCTGACTGCATCTTGCACTCTGCACACAGTAGATTTAAACTATTCAAACGTCTACAGAAGTCAGGGACTGGGCGTGGTAGCTCACACCTGGAATCCCAGCACTTTGGGAGGCCGAAGTGGGTGGATCGCTTGAGCCTAGGAGTTTGAGACCAGCCTGGCCAACATGGTGAGACCCCATCACTACAAAAAAGTACAAAAATTAGCCCCATGTGGTGGTACACACCCACGGTCCCAGATACTGGGAGGCTGAGAATGGAGGATCACTTGAAGTTGAGGTCAAGCCTGCAGTGAGCCAAGATTGCGCTACTATATTCCAGCCTGGGTAACAGAGCCAGACCCTGTCTCAAAAAAAAAGTCTACGGAAGTGAATCTACCTGGAAACAGAGAACCTAAAGAATCAGCAGGAGATTTGGTTGAATGTAGCGTTAAGGTGTCTGAGAGCCTCTTAGACACAGGCCAAGTGGAGATCCAAGCCAAAGCTTCCTCCATGGTTTAGGCCTATGCTGGTGAACGAGGCAGATGCAGCCCCGACAGCATCTGCCTTCCAGCTCTGCCACTGGGCGGAGACATCACAGACTTGTAGTAGGGACAGCCAGCCACCCACTGGGGGTTCATGTGTCTTCCACTTAAAACCTAGAAAATGGAAGCTCAGAGTAGACATAAGCCTGGGCTGTTTTAAAAGGGAAGGGGTTAGTAACATGTAGGTAGCTCTCTTCCTATCCCCTGTGTCTGCATGCAGCTGTGGGGCCACAGTGGTTTGACATCCCCATCGGTTCCCGCTTTCTAGGGTCAGAAGAGTGGGTCCTCCCTCTCAGAAGGTAGAGCGCTCTGGCCTGGGCACATTGCAGAAAGTGCTGCGGTTCTAATTCTCACCACCAGATGGCGCTCCCAGGCCCTCAGCCAGGTTCACGCTACAATGTTTCCATCTAAATGCACGAATCAGTTTTTCTCACTCCTCTGTTTGTGAAAGCTACACCTAAAATGTTTCCACCTAAATCCATGAACTACTTTCCCTTACTCCTCCTCTGTGGGCTAAAGGTCCTCCAGAGACTAGAGCAGGACTTCGAAGGCCCTGTGAAGCGAGAAATTAACTGTTTGGGTGCCCAAAGTGGGAGTTGTGATGTGGGTTAAACTGATGGAGGAGGTGAATGCTATTGCTGTTTGAAAATGCAAGCACATGTTCAGCTTTCAAAATAACCAAAGTCTCGGCCAGGCGCGGTGGGTCATGCCTGTAATCCCAGCACTTTGGGAGGCCGAGGCAGGCAGATCACTTGAGGTCAGTTCAAGATCAGCCTGGCCAATGTGTCGAAAGCCTGTCTCTACCAAAATACAAAAATTAGCAGGGCTTGGTGGCAGGCACTGATAGTCCAACTACTCGGAAGGCTGAGGCAGGAGAATCACTTGAACCCTGGAGGTGGAAGTTGCAATAAGATGAAATCGCACCACTGCACTCCAGCCTGGGCAACAAGAGTGAAACCCCAGCTCAAAAAAACACAAAAATAACTGAAGGCTGAGGACATCGGTTCAGAGTGTGTGTGTGTGTGTGTGTGTGTAACAAAGACCAGAGTGTGTAGACACCGGGTTTCAGAGCTCACCTCTGTGTCCAGCAGTCTGCGAATCTGGACTATATATACCCCACTGGTGAATGTGGACAGGCACATGTGTATGGGGAGCGGGAGTGAGAACATTGGCCTGATGTGTCTCCTCGTGTGTCTAGCTGTGTGCGTGCATTGTTAGGAATGCTGAGTGTGGACTGAGCTTTTGTGGCTGTGTGTGTGCGCGCGCCTTCCCCTGCTTTGGCGTTTCTGCCCAGATACAGGGGCTTTGCCCTATGGGTGAGCAGGTACACACATGTTTAGTAGCATCCCTAAGGCCATCTGGCAAGGATACACGTGTGTGCTGGTGCTCCAAGCCTGCCTGTATTCAATTTTGTGTGATGTGTGGCCTACATGCAAGGGATGTATGTAGGGACTCTCAGACTCCAGGGAGGAGGCATGCATATGTGTATATGTGTGTTTATGTGTGTGCACCCCTGGTGTCCTGCCTCTCCTGGGGCTCAGTCAAGGCTGGCTGCTCTCTGTTTCTGGGATGTTTTACTTCTCCATGACACAGAGTCCTTCTAAGCTGCTGCTCTCCTCCGTGAGCGCTGCACCTGCCTTTCTCTGGCCAAGCATGCCTTAGAGGAGATGGTTTATTTCTTCAATTAAAAGAAGAAAGACCCTGGGAGGCCGCACACTTAAAATTACTACCTTTTAAAAAGCTCTGATATTCATGAAACTATAAACCTCACAGTGGTGTCCTGCTCCCCCCAGGCTCCTCCCCACCCTGAACTAAGGGGTTCACCTCCTCCAGGACTTGGACGGCCCCTATCCTGAGGCTGGGAGATCAGACCTTTTCTTCTCTGACTGGAGAGACCCCAGTATTGTTTGCACGTGTAATCATGTGTTAATCTTTCCGTCCTTCCAGATCTTTTTCTTCCTTAGTGTTGTATTCAGGAAAGAGGCTAGGAAGCAGAAAACCCAGATTCTGGCACCCTCTCCCTGGCTGGGTGACCTTGGATGAGGTCCCTAACCTCTCTGGGCCTCAGATTTTTCCACGGCAGAATGAAGCCAGTGCACATTGCAATCTGAAGTCTCTTCCTGCTCTGACACTGACACCTGAGCCCCACAAAATCTTGACAACTAGTATAGGCGTTGGCATTATCCCCATCTTACTAAAGAAGCAGAAGCTCATTAAGATGAAGTGACCTCCCCCTTCCAGGGACACCGCATCTTCCGCAACACTGCTCTGAAATGGACAAGGGCGGAGACAGCATGGAGTAACACAGACAGGCACACGCTCGCCACTCCCCGCCCGATCCTCTCTCAAAACACCCCAGACAGCCAGGAGGGGATGGATGAGAACTTGCCTCACAGCCCTACACAGTAATTATTGGTGTTCATAATGATGCCCTAAGGCATTACATTCCCCTGAAATGCCTTCAGAATCATCAAAGAAAGATTAAGCCATGCCTACTATAATTGCTCTTTGAAATACCTTCTATTTTATTCTCCTGCTTGGAAAATTGATAACCTATGGATTTTCAATTAACTTTAAGTTACAAAGAATATTCAGTTTACCCAAGTATCCCATCCATTTATGGTTCCCTTTTAGGAGGAGTTGATTATCCATCTCAAGCTGTATTCCCCAAGGAGCCTGACATTTTTATGGGATGACTGAGTTTAGGGATGGAAAAACCCTCGATCTGTAATGGGAGGCCCTGGCTCCAGCCCTTTCTAGGACTGCGACTTTGGCAGGTCACCAGCCTCTCCAAACCTCAGTGTTCTCACCAGTTTAAAAAATGGATTAATGCCAGCTCTGCTCCCTCAGGGTCCTTGCCAGAATCAAGTAGATGATGGATGTGTTTGTAAATGTCATGTCTATGCAAATGAGAGACGCAGAGGAAACACTTGAGAACTGCTTGGTGAGACCCCTGGCATAGCCAAGCCGGCAAAACTGCTGGGCAAAGAACACGCAACAGGCTTCCCGGCCTCACAGCATTCCCATTAACAACTGATGCAGCCGTGGCTAAATCACTAGGCCTCTCTGGGCCTCAGTTTCCTGATCTGTAAAATGGGGAGCAGAGAGACTTGGCGAAGATCAGAGATTGCAGATAACCAGTTGTGCCACGGTCTGGGCTGCTTTTAACGGAATGGCAGTGTTTTAAATTCATTGCCAACACTTAAAAGTTGACAGGGCTGCTGATAAAAAAAAAAAAATCTGAGAATATGGCTTTTCTGGAAAAATGGAAAGAATGGTTGGTTATACTGGGCCCATGTTCATGCAAGGGGAAATTGGCCAGTGCCAAGTAGCTGTTGCCCGCCTCTTTCTCCCATCAAAGGAATCCAGGTGTCTCCCGCCCAGCTGGATTGGGGAACTTGTGTTTGCTTGCATGGCTCCATGGGTTCTGACCCCTAAACTGACCGATCTCTAAAGCTTTAGACCTTGAACCATCATCACTCCTCCCCTGGGGATGCTGGCCTTCACCGGGAGGGGAAGGGCGAGTTGGGTAGTGATCTGGGACCTCCCTGGGGCCACCCTCTCCATCTGGCCTGGGTCGGGAGATGTACATTCCTTCAGCAGCCCCCAGGCCAGTGGGCAGAGGGCTCTGAAGAGACTCCCCCCATCCAGCTCTCACAGCCAGAGTTAGTAACACAGCTGCGGTTACCCGCACGCTGATTTCTGTTTTAAAAAATACTGCTGGGTAAACAGTGAGGGAAACCTGAGCTGTTCCCACACCACATAAATTCCCGGTTTGCTGTCCTATCTGGTTAGCTGGTTTCCCCAAATAATGGCACTGCTGCCTGGAAAGCAGGGGCTGGAAAAGGGAGCCCCGGGAAGTGAGCGGCTGGGAGTCTCCCAGGCTGGCTCTGGGCCCAGGCCTGGAGGCCTCCCTCCTTCTCTCTTTCAGCACTTCCTGCCCAGGGGCACTCACCTTTGTCCCCTCTCCTTCCACCTGGGCCGCCCTTCCTCCATACCTCTGCTTTGTCTCTCTCAAAAGGCCTCCACAGAAGGCTTTCCTGGGGAACCCTGGGCTCCTCCAGCAGCCAGAAAGCCCGCAGCCAGAGGCAGACCTACCCCAACACCACATTTCCCTCTGGAAAGCTCCCTTAAACTTTCCTTCCAGAGCCTTCTGTCAAAGTGCAACATCCTGACTCAAAAGGTAAGGCCAGAGCCTTCTGCATCCTGGAAATAAGTTTAGCCGTGGATTAGGATTGCCAGATTTAGGGGGGAAAAAGACACCCAGTTAAATTTGAGTTTCAGAAAACAACAAACAATTTTTTAGTCTATGTCCCAAATATTTCCTGAACATACTTACCTGGGCACCCTGCATTTTATCTGGCAGCCCTACCTTAGCTCTTTTCCTTGAGAACAGATTTCGATGGGGAAGAAGAAAAGGGAAGAATTATTGGGGCCACCAAGGTCCCTCTAGGCGGCATCTCCCAGCCTCCCCAGCAGCTCCTCACTGCCAAGTATATAGTTCTGACCAGTTGGTCTATAGAGCAGTTGTTGAAAAGGACTTTCAGAACACCTCCTTAAAACAGGTCAGGGAGGGTTGGGTGCAATGTCGCATGCCTGTAATCCCAGCACTGGGGGAGGCCGAGACAGATGGATCATTTGAGGTCAGGAGTTTGAGACCAGCCTGGCCAACATGACAAAACCCTGTCTCTACTAAAAATACAAAAATTAACCAGGTGTGGTGACACGTGCCTGTAGTCCCAGCTACTCGGGAGGCTGAGGCAGGAGAACTGCTTCAACCTGGGAGGTGGAGATTACAGGGAGCTGCGATTACACCTCTGCACTCCAGTCTCAGTGACTGAGTGAGATTCTGTCTCAAAAAAAGAGAAAAAAAGTAGAGAGGCTGGGCACTGTGTCTCACTCCTGTAAATTCCAGCACTTTGGGAAGCCAAGGTGGGAGGATAGCTCAAGGAAAGGAGTTCAAGACCAGCCTGGGCAACAGAGCAAGACTCATTTCTGTTGATTATGATGATGATGATGATGATTATTATTTTTGAGACGGAGTCTCGCTGTCGCCCAGGCTGGAGTGCAGTGGCACGATCTTGGCTCACTGCAACCTCTGCCTCCCAGGTTCAAACGATTCTCCTGACTCAGCTTCCTGAGTAGCTGGGATTACAGGCACCTGCCACCATGCCTGGCTAAGTTTTGTATTTTCAGTAGAGACAGGGTTTCACCATGCTGGCCAGGCTGGTCTTGAACTCCTGACTTTGTGATTTGCCCGCCTCAGCCTCCCAAAGTGCTAGGATTATAGGCGTGAGCCACCTCGCCCAGCCATCCTGTCTATTTTTTAAAAAGGGGGTGGACAGAGAGATGGGGAGAGTCCATTTGCTCCTTGGTGCTGCTTGGAATGCTGACATGCCAGTTGAACAAGGTGCCGCAGGGGAGCAAAGCAGATAGACAGTGCCTGGAGGAGAGGCCATCCCAGCGGGACCGTCACCCCCTGCGTTTTTATGGGGGAGAATCAAAACTCCGTGTGTTTCCCCTTTTGTCGTTTGTTTTCATTCCGCACAGCTCACTCCAATCCAGACGCCCTGGAAAGTGTTCATTCGCTGGGTGCTTACTGAGTGTCTGTACCTGGATTATACAGTCAGCCTCCACTTTACAGTCGAGGAAAGTGAGTCATGTCACCTCCAAGAGCCAGGTTTCTATGCAGGCCATTCTGTGTATTATATTTTTCAGTCATCTGCCTACAATCTTGGCAGCAGAAAAGTATAACACCAACGGTTTAAATGTGTGTGTGTGCGCGCATATATATGTGTGTGTGTGCACCAACACACACACACACACACACACACAGAAAACCCATCCACAGAACTTATCTCCCTTAGCTTTGTGTTTTCTGAGAGTTAGAGAAAGACCTCATTATTGGGTCCCTGGGGTGGAATGCAAGGGCTGTTCTATAGTTTACTCAACTGTGACCCCTGGATCATATTATTTGAGCCTTATAAAAGCCCTGTTGGGGCTGGGCATGGTGGCTCACACCTGTAATCCCAGCACTTTGGGAGGCTGAGGCAAGCAGATAACCTGAGGTCAGGAGTTTGAGACCAGCCTGGCCAACATGGTGAAACCCCATCTCTATTAAAAATACAAAAATTAGCTGGGCATGGTATCAGGTGCCTGTAATCCCAGCTACTCAGGAGGCTGAGGCAGGAGAATCACTTGAACCCAGGAGACAGAGGTTGCAGTGAGCTAAGATTGTGCCATTGCACTCCAGCCTGGGCAACAGAGTCAGGCTCCGTCTCAAAAAAAAAAAAAAAAAAAAAAAGCTTTGTCAGGCAGGCTGGCAGTAGCAACTCTGCTGCCTCAAAGTCTTCTGAGAAACAAAGGACACATGTGTACATTTCAGATAAATCCCAGGCCCAGTGGTAAACACACTAGTCCATAGCCATGTACACCGTATCTGAAATCTGCCTGTCTTCTGTTCATCCCTTAAGGCCTCGCTAGAGACCAGGCATCTCATCTGATTCACACATTCTACTATGTAAGCTCAGGCTAATGGCTTCATCTTGTTCCCTGTTCAGTGGCATATAAATATTTCACAGGGCCCTTCTGGAGTTGTCCTTAAGGCAAAAATCTCAGGTATCATCATCATCATCATCATCATCATCCAGATATTACCCCTCCATGCCAGACTACGATGAGAGCTTTCATAGACCACCTCACTCATGTCTCTCAGCAAACCCATGTGGAAGAAAGAAGTTTATCCCCATTTTATAGATGAGGAGATTGAGGCTCAAGCAATAAGGTAAGTCGCTCAAAGTCATTTAGCTTATCAATAACAGAGCTAAGGCCAGGCGCAGTGGTTCATGCCTATAATCCCAGGACTTTAGGAGGCCAAGGCAAGCAGATCACCTGAGGTCGGAAGTTCGAAACCAGCCTGACCAACATGGCAAGACCCATCTCTACTAAAAATACAAAAATTAGCCAGGCGTGGTGGCGGGCATCTGCAATTCCAGCTATCCGGGAGGCTGAGGCAGGAGAATTGCTTGAACATAGGAGGCAGAGGTTGCAATGAGCCGAGATCGAGCCACTGCACTCCAACCTGGGCGACAGAGCAAGACTCTGTCTCAAAACAAAAAAACATGGAGCTGAGATTTGAACCCACAGGCCCCTGATTCCCAAGGCCATGATTTGGACCCTTGGGTTATATTGCCATAGGAGAAGGTATCTGGGGGTGAGGATGAGCCACCTTCACCTGCATCACGATGTGACCTGCCCAGTGGCTCTGCCTAGTTCTCCCATCCAAGTACTGGCCAGGCCCAACCCTGCTTAGCTTCTGAGGTCAGGCACATTCAGGGTGGTATGGCTGTAGACTGACTGCCTAGTTGAGCACGGAAGTGTGGCTACTCCTCATGTGCATCACCCTAATAGTCAGCCAGCTGTTCTAAGATGCAGTTCATTTATCCTCCTCACTGCCAGGTGAGGCCAGAACTGTCAACTCCGCTTTGCTAGTGAGAAAAATGAGGCTCAGAGAAGGGCTGTGATTTGCCTGAGACCACACAGCCCGTAACAGGCAAGGTCACACCTTGAACCGGTGTCTTCTGCCTCCAGGTCCAGGGTCCTTCCCTGACACCCTGCCTCTCCAGGCTCAGGTGGTGGCCACGAACAGAAGCCGCCCTGTCCCGCCAAGTACATGCCTGCCTGCCGCACACAATGGGGGAAATTCCACAAGTTCCTTGGGATGGCTCAGGTGTGGCCAGGCTGCAAGCCCTCCCAGGGGCCCCCCACGCCCCTGGGGGACCTCCTCCTGACTCACACTTTTCCTCTTCCTCCCCCCATTCTCCCCTACAACCACCAGAGACCTGGGTTCCCTCCCTTCCTGAAAACAGGCCTTTCCTGGCACAGCCACAGGGCTTTTTTCTTTTTTTTTTTTTTGAAGTGGAGTCTTGCTCTGTTGCCCAGGCTGGTGTGCAGTGGTACGATCTTGGCTCACTGCAATCTTCGCCTCCTGGGCTCAAGAGATTCTCCTGCCTTAGCCTCCTTCGTGGCTGGGACTACAGGCGTGCGCTACCATGCCTAGTTAATTTTTGTATTTTTAGTAGAGACGGGGTTTCACCATGTTGGCCAGGATAGTTTCGATCTCTTGACCTCGTGATCCGCCCACCTCGGCCTCCCAAAGTGCTGGGATTACAGGCGTGAGACACTGCACCCGGCCCACAGGGCTTTTTCTGCTCACAGCCCCTTCCATCCATCTCTGTCTCTGGCCCTGCGGGGCCTTGACAGGGAAATGCTGACTTTGAGGAGGTGAAAGGTGCTGGTGCCCGGCCTTCATCTAACAAATGGGTTGCGTGAGGGGAGGAACTCTTGTTGTTTTTTCCTGGCCTCAGAAGAGGGGCCTGTCAGGAAGATGTAGGGGCCAGGAGGCTCCCGGCCGCGCCCTGCGAGGTGGCTGACAGACGCCAGCAGCTGCCGGGGGCTCAGGGGTGCCCGGGTCCTGTGTTCTTAGGGCAGAGCACCCCACCGCGCCCCCCTCCCGTGGCCCTCCTGACCTCCCCACCCACCCCACCATGACCCAGGGCCCACCCCATCCAGGGGCAAAGGGCCAGGCGCTAGGCCTCCCTGCCATGAGGTCCCTGGGCCAGATGCAGAGGCGGAGCGGGAATCCGGTTACAGCCTGTGGCTGGCCCAGGGGAAGGTTTTCCTAGGGAAGCTGACAGACCAGATCTTCCTCCCAGCCTCCCACGGATTCCTTCCAGAACCCCCACAACACAGAGTGCCCCCCCCGACCCCCGCCACAGGACCGCACAAGGCTGTTTCTGTAGAATTTCCTCAGAATTCCCCATTCCCAGGTTTACCCTTTGGGATCTTCGAGGTTAACCACAAATAAATGTGCTAGGAAGGAAGCTACATTTGTCCATTACCTACTCTGCCCTTTGCATAAAGGATTACATTGAAATTTACAAATGTCTGTGGGCTGGGCTGCCTGGATTTGAATCCTGGGTTCGTCCTCAACTTCCCTGCTATGTGACCTTGTGCAGGTTACACACTCTGTCTGCATCGGAGTCCTCTGCTGAAAAACGGAACTGATGAGAATGACTCTTGCCTCCGAAAGCTTTCGTGGGAATTCATGGAGGTAAAAATGTGTAAGGTGCAAAGTGCCTTAGACAGATCCCATTCTGACTGTCATCTCAGATGAGTAAACAGAAATTCAGAGAGGTAAGTGACTTGTCCCAGGGCACACCACCAGGAAGTGGCAGACCCGAGGTTTGAACTCAGACCTGTCTAACCTCAAACCCCACGTCTCTTCCTCTGCATCTGACCTGCTCCAGACTGAACAGCAGGACCCCTGAGCCCAAGCGCTGGTTCCACCTTTTCTTTGCTATGTGAGTCTGGGCAGCCCAGTCATCCATCTGAGCCTCAGTTTTGTCACCTGCAAAATGGAGATGTAATTCTTGCTTTACCCATCCTAGGAAAGTTATGAGGCTCAGAGAATTGTGTGTGCCACAGCTAAGCCCTGGGCAAAGCAGAGAGATGAGTCTGGTTGGCAGCTATGACTCCATCCTCTCTACTGGTCTACAACACCCTGACCGCTTGTTCCAGAAGAGAGCTTGTCTTGTCATATGCACGCCCCTCCTCATCTCTTACAGCTGTTCTTGCTCCCAGGATGTGTATCTGACTGGAGTTTCTGGATTAAAGACAAGTCTCAGCTTTATCTCACATCCCTGGGTGCCTTTCTGCTCTTCCTAGGAGCATCTCCTGCACCTACCCCCCCACCCCCCGGGCCCCACCTCCAGGCTGCAGAGCTAAGACCCAGGGGCCCCTCCTCAGGGAACCCTGGTTGTCTTTGGAAGCAGCCAGCAGAGATGCTGCTGTTAAGGTCCATGCCTGTTTCTGCCCCCATCCTGCTGCTCTGGACCATGTAAATCACCCATGGGGAAGGAGTTCTGGCACCTGGGTGTTAGGAATGTCATCCTCCAAGAAATTGCATTAACCCTCTGAGAGACCAGCAGGGCACAGCCATGAGAAAAACTGATTGGGCATCGAGATGGCACTTGGGCTGGCCGCCCTGTGATGTGCGCCAGCCCGGAGACCCACGTGCCTGCTTGCCAAAGAGGCTCATCTGGGGAACAAGGAGCCCCTGATTCCTATTTCCCTGCCCCAAATTCCTCAGAAGCCTCTGCCTCTGGAGGTTGAGAAAGGGAAGCAGGTGGGTGGAGGTGAAGGGGGCAGGGAGCAGGTGGGAGGAGACTCGAAGAAACTTCACGGACCTTATTTAAGAACCTTGCCATTGCCGTGAAGAAAAATGACTTGAAACCTCTCTAGAGGAGAGTGTGGCTAATTGGCATGTAAGTTGGAGGTTAAAGAGCGGAAGGAAGAATCTGGTTGTTTTTTTAAGTTACTGAGAAAGTGAGAATGCCACTCTGGGCAGAAAGAAATTCTTTTTTTTTCCTAGAGTGTGCCTTTATTTATACTAGAGACCATGGTGCCGCTGAGACTTGCAAAAAAGATTTCTTTTAATCCACCTTCCTTTTCCGCAGGCAGCAGCAGAAGGGCCTTTAAATCAAACGCAATCACCAAGCTTGCCTCTTGCACTTATTCCTCGCTTCACTCCCTGGAATTTGGCATTTGATGGATTCTGGATCTGACTTAAGGCTTTTTCTAAATCCAAGACTTGGGGAATTTTGTTAACAGTGCAATAAAAATAACTTCATAGTGTTATGGGAGGGACATTAAAGACGGGATGTGTGTGTGTGTGTGTGTGTGTGTGTGTGCGCGCGTGTGCGCGTGCGCACGCGCGCACTCTCCTCTTTCCTTAAAATAAAAAAAAAATACAGACAATGTTTCTTTAAAAGTCTCCATCTGCAAATCCCATTAGATGTGCATATAAGGTTTCTGATGATTAATAGTTGCCTGCTAGGGTTTTGGTTGGAGGGGATCTTGTGTGTGCGGGTTAACCCCTCCCTCTCCTCTCTCACATTTCACTTCAGAAATTTGTCACTCTCTCCCCACCGCAGGATTTAAAAGTGTGTCCCAGCAGCCCTGGTCCAGCCCTCTGCAGGCATTTGCTCCGGGCTCCAGGGCAAGCTCCTCATCAGCTGGTGTGTCTGGGTTGGGACAGTGAAAATGTTTAGTGTCATTGGCGACAAATACACGTATAGGGGACCCCAGTAGGCAGGCTGGTGCGTCGGAGGGGCAGGAGGAAGCCCGACATAGGTGTGTGCACACGCACAGGAGTATCTGGCCACGTGTGTGTCCTTTAAAGAGAGATTTTAGTTTTGGTTTTTGTTTTCGGTCCTGGGGTAAATTTTCTATTGAACATTTTTCCCTATTTTATTTTTCTTTTGCATTTAAAAAAAACTGAACATAAAAAGTATAAAGAGTCAAATCTTTGAAAGGACTGAGGCGTGCCGCGGACAGCAGATGGATCCCGTGGCCAGCAGCTGCATGAGGAACCTCCAGCCCCCAGCCCCCATCTGGGGCTGCCTTCGAAACCCCCACTCAGAAGGCAATGGGGCCTCAGGGCTACCCCACTACCCGCCAACCCCGTTCTCCTTCCACCAGAAACCAGACTTCCCGGCGACAGCAACGGCAACATACCCTGACTTCTCGGCCTCCTGCCTGGCGGCCACCCCACACAGCCTGCCCCAGGAGGAGCGCATCTTCACTGAGCAGCACCCGGCTTTCCCACAGTCCCCCAACTGGCACTTCCCTGTCTCAGAGGCCCGGCGCAGGCCCAACTCAAGCCCGGCAGGGGGTTCCAAGGAAATGGGGACCGGCAGCCTGGGCCTGGTGGACACCACAGGAGGCCCAGGCAAGGACTACGGGGTGCTTGGGAGCACTGCCAATGAGACAGAGAAGAAGTCATCCAGGCGGAGAAAGGAGAGTTCAGGTAGGTGGCTCAGGAGCTGCTGATCGTTCCTTTACTGTGTGACCTTGGGGAGGTTACTCACCCTCTCTGTGCCTAGGTGCTCTGACCATGAATTTCTGTCTAGCCTATCCAAATGCAGGAGACTAGTGGTTTCTTCCACTGAGAGTTCTAGGATTCTCTGGTGATGGGGACAGCGTCTGTGTCCCAGCACTCCTGGGCCCCAGAAAAGATGTCCCAGCAAGAGAATGAAAAAGGATCAGCAAGGATTTGGAGGACACATGAAATGGATCCTCTGGGTGCAGACTGACGGGACTGGTGAGGGGCTTTCCTGAATCAGGCTGCTGTTGAGTCATATTCCTCCCCACCATGCTTTGGCCAGCCCCAAGTGGTCCTAGAGCCACAGGCCTCACTTACCAAGGAAGTCAGCTGAGACTGAAGCTGGGACCCTGGGTGGCCACCCAAAGCCAGGACCCTATGTGTCCAGGAGCCTAGAGGCAGAGAAGTAGGCCTGGGACTAGGATGGGAGAGTGAAGGGGCGAGGCGGGGATGGAGGGCTGAGGTTTGGGGCAGACTGCCTACCAGGTATCACCCTGCAGAGCTGGACTATGCCCAGGCCCAGGGGACAGCCTGAGATCGGGCTGACCACCCCCCGCCCCCAGGAATGCAGCCCCTCAAGGAGCTGCGAGGGATGGGCAGCCTGCGAGAAAGTCAGGGAGGCAGGCAGCCGAGGGAGTCTGTGCTGGAGTCCCAGTGGCTGGAGGGTGAGGTTGGCCTGTTTGTTAAGATCCTAGCTAAAGCCCTTCTCTTCCCCAGGGTGGGGATCTGCTGCCTCCTCACCTCCCCACCAGGCCCTCCCTGGCTTCTCACACTGCCTGTTCACCTTTCGTCCGATTCCTTATCCCAACCTTATTCAGAACACGGTAGTGTCCAGGCCTCCTGCCTGTGCTGCCCTGTGGTCCTCCTGACAGCCGCCCTCGGGGGCATGCCTGTCTGTCGGAGCCTGTAGAGGACCTTCCCGTGGGGCTAACCAGGGCAGGCCGGAAAAGGAGGGCACCAATTAACAAGCAGGAACGCTCTGGGTTTCTTTACAAGGCACTTTGGACGTAGCACAGCTTTCCTGAGTTTCTGCTCTTAGCCAAGCCCCAGGAATGCTAAGGTGAACGAAGGGGTCTCACCCAAAAAAGCTCAAACTGAGAGGAAGAAGGGTCCTGCAGAGGCCTGTCTGCAGTGGGATGTGCCCTGATGGGGAGGTTCTAGGTGCTGTGGGATACTGACGCTAGCCCTTTGGGTTTTATTCATATACGAATAAAGCAGATTTTATTCGTATCTCGACTCTCTCAGTGTGCAAAATGAGAGACTGGAAGTTTGTGAGAACACAGAAAGATTGGGGTCAAAAAAGAGTGAGCAGCTCATCTCCATTTGCCCAGGACTTCTCCAGTTTGAGCACTGAAAATCCTGTGTCCTGGGAAACCCCGCAGTCCCAGGCAAACAGGATAATTGGTCACCCTAGAAGTGCGCTCGAACCTCAGGCTTCAGACCCGATATCAACCCTTCTGTAGATTTGAAATGCTCACTTAGAAATGATCTTTGGTCCTCCTGCTTGAAGAAGCCCCTCGGTGAGCTCACAATGGGTGATAGGAACCCGTCACTAAACAGTGGGGCCTTCTGAACCTCCAGCCAGTTAGATCCCCATCCCAAAAATGAACTCATCCTACCCCTGGCAGGAAATGTGCCGAGGACGCGCAGGAACTCTCAGCTGTAAGCTGGGTTGAAGAACTTTCCCCCTGGTGGCGGCGCCTGCCACTTTCCAGGGTACTGGGAGCCAACGGCAGTGGGAAGGGATAGCAAAGCCCAGAGGCTGCTGGGCGCAGGCAGAGTCTTTCAGCATTCTGAGTCTCAGCAAAATCTAAATGCACCAGCTGTCCTTTCGGCAAGTGGCCGATGGCCCTGCAATGCAGAGAGAGCATTCACGCCAAGCAACTGGCCACCCAGGAATACAGGGACACCCTCTGCCGAACGGCCAAGATTGTGCCATTGCACTTCACCTGGGCGACAAGAGCAAAACTCCCTCTCAAATGAATAAATAAATAAATAGAAGGGGAAAGTGACGAGCAAGGCTCATAACCTACTCCAGGAATCTGGAATTCAGCTCAGAAAAGGCAAACCTCACAAAGAACCCTCCCCCTCCCCAACCCTGCTAGTCCTGAGCCTGTGATTGGATCCTTTCTCTAAAATTGATATTTTTTCATCATCAATTTTTTGCATTAATTTTTGTTTTTAAAAATATTGCCTTAAAATATTATTGATCTTGATTACAGAGGGTTTGGGCATGCCCTCTCATTTGGGTCTCCCCAAGTCTGGGCTGAGTGGTCTCTGGAAGGTTAACCAGCATTGATCAGAAACGTGTTTTCCATAGCTCTTCCCATCAGACAGACAGGCTGCAGTGTCAGCACTGCAACTTTTGGCTGCATGACTTTGGGAAAGTTCTTAACTTCTTCCAGCCTCTGTTTGCCTAGCTGTAAAATGGGAATACAGCAGCAGCACCTTCCGTAGAGAGTCTCTGTGAAGGTTAGATGCAGTGATCCATGAGATTAACTCTGTGCCTGGCACATAGTAGGAGTTCAATAAATAGCAGCTGTGAATGGTATCATGCCCATATTTCCTGAACCAGCCTTCAGAATGTAAGATCTGACAAATATTTCTTTATTTATGGGGATGGTGGAATTGAATATTTCAATTGTGCTGTCTCAGAAATTCCTGAGTCTGGGGAACTTCTGGCAATCATTTTGGTCCTGTTGTCATCAGTGAGGAGCATAGAGCTCAGAGACCTGCTGGAGAGATTGTGAGTGACTTGGGCCTGACAAATGCACCCCTTTTGGAGTGGCTGAGAAGCCTCCAAAAATTGAAAGTTTGTTGCAAGAGGAACATTCTCTGCTCTCCCTTCCTCCTCTGCCATCTCCTTCAGCTGCTCCCTGCTCACTCCTGTGTAATCTGGAGCTTATCTACTCAAAGAAATGATCGAGAAAGCAGGGTTGGCCAGGCATGGTGGCTCACACTTTGGGAGGCTGAGGTGGGCAGATCACTTGAGGCCAGGAGTTCAAGACCAGCCTGCTGGCCAACATGATGAAACCCTGTCTCAGGGGCCGGGCGCGGTGGCTCACGCCTGTAATCCCAGCACTTTGGGAGGCCGAGGCGGGTGGATCACGAGGTCAAGAGATCGAGACCATCCTGGTCAACATGGTGAAACCCCGTCTCTACTAAAAATACAAAAAATTAGCTGGGCATGGTGGTGCATGCCTGTAATCCCAGCTACTCAGGAGGCTGAGGCAGGAGAATTGCCTGAACCCAGGAGGCGGAGGTTGCGGTGAGCCAAGATCGCGCCATTGCACTCCAGCCTGGGTAACAAGAGCGAAACTCCGGCTCAAAAAAAAAAAAATGAAACCCTGTGTCTACTAAAAATACAAAAAAAAAAAAAAAAAAAAAATTAACCAGACATGGTGGCAGGCACCTATAATCCCAGCTACTCGGGAGGCTGAGGCAGGAGAATAGCTTGAACTCAGGAGGTAGAGGTTGCAGTGAACAGAGATCACACCACTGCACTTCAGCCTCGGTGACAGTGGGACTCTGTCTCAAAAAAAAAAAAAGAAGAAGAAGAAATAAAGGTCCCTGGCCCTTGGCACTTCTCCACCCTGGAGACCAGGATGGTGTTAACTTACCCAAACCACTCCCAGCCCCAGGTCAATGGGGGTTAAAGGCCCCTGCTGGCAGGGACAGCTGTGAGGCCACTGTTGTTTTCCCCCAAACTGTCCTTGCTACTGTGGTTGTCTTTAATTTATGGGAATGAGGGATTTTGTGGTGGGTTCCTGATGGGGTTCAAGGAAAGGTTGCATGTGATTAGAGTGGCTGCAGGTGAATCTGATCGCCCACCTGGGAAAGCCGTGGTGCTAGAACTCAGCACTGCTCCCTCCTGCTCTCACGTCCTCCCTCTGCTGAGACGTGCCTTTAATCAGACGTGATTTGTCTCATCCTTCTTCAGCTCCAACACATGTGTTCCCAGAGCTGTCCTGCCCCAATTTCTCCTTGCAATTTCTCTGCCTGCCTCTGCCCAACCACAAATTCACCTATGGTGTACAACTCCACAAATGGGCCTCTCTCTCCCACTTCCCCTCCCGATGCCCCTTTGCCGGCCACCTCCCCCAGTTCCCCTCCACGATCCCTGCCATGAAGCCACACCAGGGGACTGACCTTGTAAACACATCCTGTGTTTTCTTCCCCCTCTGACTGTGCTCTGGCGGTTTCTCCTTGCTTAGAGCACCCTTCCCTTCCCCACACTTCTGCCTGTTGAAGTCCCGCTTAAAAACCATCAACTCAAAAACCACCCCTTCCAAGAATATTTTTTTCCTTCTTTTTCAAAACTTTATAGCTACACTTGTATGTAACATGGTATCAGACAAAGCTATAGTTAAGAAGTTTCAAAGAGGTTTCTGCTAGACTCTGTGTTGAGTTTCTCACTTTAGCTTGCAGTTTCTTCATAAAGGAACTCTCCTGAGATTTCTTACCTGGGACATCTTATATTTGAAATCTCCTTTTTTAAAAATTGTGGTCAGCCGGGCGCGGTGGCTCACGCCTGTAATCCCAGCACTTTGGGAGGCTGAGGCAGGTGGATCACGAGGTCAAGAGATCAAGACCATCTTGGCTAACACGTTGAAACCCCATCTCTACTAAAAATACAAAAAATTAGCCGGGCATGGTTGCATATGCCTATAGTCCCAATTACTAAGGAGGCTGAGGCAGAAGAATCTCTTGAACCTGGGAGGCAGAGGTTGTAGTGAGCCGAGATTGCACCACTGCACTCCAGCCTGATGACAGAGCGAGACACCATCTCAAAAAAAAAAAATTGTGGTCAAATACACATAACATAAAACTTACCGTCTTAACAGTTTTTATGTGATACATACAGTAGTTGTACAATCGATTTCTACAACTTTTCATCTTGCAAAAAAGAAACTCCATATCCATTCAACAACTCCCCTTTTCCCCTTCCACCATCCCCTAGCAATCACCATTCTACTTTCTGTTTCTAAGGGTTTGACTATTTTAGATACCTCATATAAGTGAAATCAGGCAATATTTGTCTTTGTGAGTGGCTTATTTCACTTGGCATAATGTCAAGTTTCACCCAGGTTGTAGCATGTGACAGGATTTTCTTCTTCTTCTTCTTCTTTAATATGGGGTCTTGCTATGCTGCCCAGGCAGGTGTTGAATTCTGGGCCTCTAGCAATCCTCCCACCTTGGCCTCCCCTAGTGCTGGAATTATAGGTGTGAGCCACCGTGCCTGGCCTCCTTCTTTCTTAAGGCAGAATAACATTCCATTGTATGGATATACCAGATTTCTTTATCCATTCATCTGTTGATGAACATTTAGGTTGCTCCTACCTCTCAGCAATTGTGAACAATGCTGCAATGAACCTGAGTGTGCAAATACCTCCCGGAGAGTGTTTTCAATTCTGTTGAGTGTATACCCAGAAGGGAAACTGCCAGATCATGTAGTAATTGTATTTTTAACTTTTCAAAAAAATTATTTATCAAAAAAATACAGACAGGGTCGCGCTATGCTGGCCAGGTTGGTTTTGAGCTCTTGGCCTCAAGCAGTCCTCCCACCGCGGCCTCCCAAAGTGCTAGGGTTACAGGTGTGAACCACTGCACCTGGCCATATTTTTAATTTTTTCAGGAAACATCATACTGTTTTCCATAGCAGCTGCACCACGTTACATTCCCACCACCAGTACACAAGGGTTCCAGTTTTCTCTTCATCCTCGCCAACACTAGTTTTGTGGTTTTTTTGGTTTTGTTTTGTTTTTGTTGGTAACCATCTTAACGGGTATGAGATGCTATCTCATTGTGGTTCTGATTTGCATCTCCCTAATGATTAGTGATGTTGAGCATCTTTTTACATACTTCTTGGCCATTTGCATATCTTCTGTAGAGAAATGTCTATTCAAGTACTTTGCCTTTTTTTTTTTTTTTTAAAGATAGTCTCGCTCTCTCTCTATTGCTCAGGCTGGAGTGTGGTGGCACAATCAGTTCACTACAGCCTCATCTTCCTGAGCTCCAGCGATTCTCCCACTCAGCCTCCCCAAATCCTGGGATTACAAGCATGAGACACTGTGCTCAGCCCCCTTGCTCATTTTTAACTGGATTTTGGGGGCATTTTTTTTTTAAGAGATGGAGTCTTGCTATGTTGCCCAGGCTGGAGTGCAGTGGCTATTCACAGGCGCGATCCCACTACTGATCAGCATGGGAGTTTTGACCTGCTCCGTTTCCAACCTAGGCTAGTTCACCCCTCCTTAGGCAACCTGGTGGTTCCCCGCTCCTGGGAGGTCACCATATCGATGACGAACTTAGTGCGGACACCCGATCGGCATAGCGCACTACAGCCCAGAACTCCTGGGCTCAAGCGATCCTCCCACCTCAGCCTCCCGAGTAGCTGGGACTACAGGCACGAGCCACCGTGCCTGGCTTTGGGGGCTTTTTGTTGTTGAGTTGTAGTTCTTTATATATTCTGGATATCAACCCCCCATCAGACATAGGGTTTGCAAACATTCTCTTCCACGCCATAGGTCGCCTTTTCTTTATCATTATTATTATTTTTATCTTTAAAAAAATAGAGATGGGGTTTCTCCATGTTGGCCAGGCTGGTCTTGAACTCCTGACCTCAGGTGATCTGCCCACCTCCGCCTCCCAAAGTGCTGGGATTACAGGCGTGAGCCACCGCGCCCGGCCTAGGTCGCCTTTTCCCTCTGTTGATTGCTTCCTTTGCTGTGCAGACATTTTCTAAGTTTGATGCAATCCCACTTGTCCGTTTCTGCTTTTGTTGCCTGTTTTTGAAGTTTTAGCCAAGGAATCATTGCCAAATCCAGTGTCATGAAGATTTCCTTGTGTTTTCTTCTAGTTTTATATTTTTAGGTCTTACATTTAGGTCTTTAATCTATTGTGAATTAACTTTTGTACATGGTGTAAGGTAAGGGTCCAACTTTTACATGTGAGTATACAGTTTTCCCAGCACCACTTGTTGAAGAGACATCCTTTTCCCATTGTGTAGCCTTGACAACTTTATTAAAGATCATTTGACCATATATGTGGCCATTATTTCTGGCCTCTCTATTCTATTCCATTGATCTATGTCTGTCTTTGTTCCAGTACCATAATGTTTTGTGTTTATACCTCCATAGTAGCATCAAAGGACAACTGGCCTTGTATCCAGACATATAGATGCATACAGCTGCCTCTCTCCCTGAAATGGAAGTGTCTGGAGGGGTAGAATAATATCTGATCCACCTGTGCAGTCTCCCTGGCACCTGGTGAAATATTTGCCCACAGGAGAAGCCCATTGAATGTCTGGTCAGTGGCCTCAACTGCAGCCTGTCATTCATTCATTTTTTCCAGTGCCTGGCATGAAGATATCTACCCTGTGCCATATGCTTCTATGAAATGCTTCAAGATTTTCACAGTCTCACTTATGAGAACAATTTTCAGAGAGCCAGACTTCAATCATAAAACCAGCACAGGGTCAGAGTGAGTGCTGGGGTCAGAAAGAGACATAAACACCCACGTGCATGCTGGGTTGACTCTGCGGGAACCCTCCACGGGGTACTGACCCCAGAGGCACCAGGGCTACCATGGTTGGGAAGCAAGTGGGGCTGCCATGACTGGGCAGGTAGAGGCACCACCATGCTGGACAGCTAGAGGGTCAGCCATCACAGGGGCGTGTGGCTGTGTTCTCCATTCTAGAGAAAAAGGCACCTTTTTCTAAGCACAGAGGTCTCCTATAGGCTAGCATCAGCCTTTCTAAGCACCCCTCAGGACCTCACTCCTTCTCAGTCCTCTGTGACAAGCACTGGCTGTGGGGAGTTGAGGGGTATCTTAGTCTGCTCAGGCTGCCGTAACAAAACACCCCTGACTGGGTGGCTTCAGCCACAGAAATTCATTTTCTCCCAGTTCTGGGGACTAGAAATCTACAATCAAGGTACCAGGAGGTCTGGTTTCTCCTACAGCCTCTCTCCTGGGCTTGAAGATGGCCACCCTCTTGTGTCCTCACACGGTCTTTCCCCAGTGCCCCGTCTTTCCCTGGCATGTCTCTGTATATCCTAATCTCCTTTTTTTTTTTTTTTTTTTTTTGAGTTTTGCTGTTGCTCTGGCTGGAGTGCAGTGGCTCGATCTCGGCTCACTGCAACCTCCGCCTCCTGGGTTCAGGCAATTCTCCTGCCTCAGCCTCCCGAGTAGCTGGGATTACAGGCTCCCACCACCATGACCGGCTAGTTTTTTGTATTTTTAGTAGAGATGAGGTTTCACCGTGTTGACCAGGCTGGTTTCGAACTCCTGATCTCAGGTGGTCCGCCCGCCTCAGCCTCCCAAAGTGCTGGGATTATAGGCATGAGCCACCGCCCCCGGCCCCTAATCTCCTCCTCTTATAAGCAAATTGGATTGCGACCCGCCCTAACAGCTTCATTTTAACTTAATCCCCTCTTTAAAGGCCCTGTGTCCACATACAGACACACTCAGGCACTGGGGTTACGGCTTCAACACAGGAATTGGGGAGGGAAGCACAATTCAGCCCACACAGGGACTGTACGGGGACAGGAACAAGGGACAAAGTTCAAGCTGTGGCACAGACCCTCCAGCTGAAAGCCCCTTTGGTGAAAGCAACCCCCCCAATGTGTGCCTGACCCCAGAGCTTTGCTAACCCAGGGTCCTGTTGGCCGCTAGAGCCCTTCCACTCGAGACAGGGAGTTGTTTCTAGCCACCAGCAGATCCCTGAGTTCCCATCTTACACTTACAAGTAGAGACATAAACACTGGAGGCAGTTTTAGGAATGAATCTCTCAAGAACAGGGCTGCTTGGCAGAGGAAGACAGAAAAGAGGCAATGGGGCCAGGCGAGGTGGCTCACGCCTGTGATCCCAGCTCTTTGGGAGGCTGAGACAGGCGGATCACTTGAGGTCAGGAGTTTGAGATCAGCCTGGCCAACATGGTAAAACCCCATCTCTACTAAAAATACTAAAATGAGTCAGGCATGGTGGCTCACATCTGTAGTCCCAGATACTCAGGAGGCTGAGGCAGGAAAATCACTTAAACCAGGGAAGTGGAGGTTGCTGTGAGCCAAGATCGTGCCACTGCACTCCAGCCGGGAAGACAGAGTGAGACTCTGTCTTAAGATTTAAAAAAAAAAAGGCAATGATAGAGATGAGAATGAAATAAATGGACAACTCCAGTAAGTGTCACCTGGTCGCCAGAGTGATGCCGAGTCCCACACAGGAGATCTCATGCCCACACTCACCCCCTTGCTGGGCCACAGAGCGGTAATATGAGGAAGGGTGGTGAGAGACTGAGGTCAAGTGCATTCGCCAGGTAACCCAGGTTCAGGTCCCTGATCCACAACTTCCTGGCTGTGTGGACGTGGGTGAGTCCTAACCCTTCCTGAGTCCTCGTCTCCTCTGAGGAATGAGGATGACAGTACTTACTTCATAAGGTGGGTGGCTGTGGGACTAAATGACATCAGAGATGCAGAGTCCACTTTTCCCAAACCCACAAATGAGTACCCTTCTCTCTTTAAAGTCTTCCCCTGATGCTGGCTGGCTGCGTCAGGTTACCCATGTTCAAAGTCAGGTCAGAGTGACCTGAGCTCTGCTGAGTCTTTGTCCCCTGACATCAGCTGGGCCTGCCTGACTCTGAGGATATCACTGATCTAGGGTTGTGGCAGTGCTGGGTGGGGTGTGGTTTTTGGGGTGCACAGCTGCAGCAGCCCCTCTTGTCCCTAGTCCATGTCCAGAATCCCCAGTGAGGAAGAAGTTTTATGGTCCAGAGTGGCCAGCGTGGGAGGGGAGACAGCAACTCCACACTCAGCCAGTGTCCCTCTGGGCATCCTGGCCTTCTGGTTAGAGCTCCTGACCGCCTCTTCTGACAAGGAAAGAAAGCTCAGAGTCCAAAGCAGGACTCAGGCCTTGGCCGCCATCTGAACTCAGAGGCTCCAGCACAAATCTCATGCCTGGGCCTGCTCGGGCCCCGATCAGGTACAGTCAGAAGCTCTGGAGATAGTCAATTTCTGTTGAGGCAGCAGGATCCTGACCAACAGCAAAGAGAGAAAGGTCCGACGAGCCCGTGCACTGTAAAAAGGCCAGCCCAGGGGCCACTCAGCTTTGTCCCACCACTCTGCCATGCTAGGGAATCAGGGATCCTGCCCACTCACCTATTTCTCTGGCTTGAATAAATCAGGGGCACCTGGGCCCAGGGAGGAGGCTAATTCAGAGGCAAAGCATCCTTTCTGTCTGAGAGGCAGGACTCAGAGCCCCTGCAGACCTCCAGAGCTGGCCTCTTTGCCCAACTCCCTCTCTGCCCATTACTTGGGCTTCCCACCCAGTTAGGCTCCCTGGGCTCTGGCCAGGACCCACCCCCGTCCTTTTCTGTTTTCTTCCCCCTTGTTTTCCTTGCATGCCAGGTAGAACAGTGTGAGCAGTGGACCTGGGTCTCAAGGCCACACTTCCTTTGGTGACAGCTGAGGATGACATCTGGAACTTACAAACATAAGCAAAACCCAGCACTGCCCACGCCCCTCCCAGCCCCTCTTGAAAGCTGCTGCTCTTCCCCCTCACCAACCTACCCCACCTGGGACCCTAGCAAAGACTAGCACCAGGCATTTTCATTCCAGAAGAACCTGCCTCTCTCCCATGAATCATCCCTTGAATTCCCTGGCCCCACTGCTGGGCTCCTCAGAAAGGCTGGAGCCCTGCCCATGTCTCTTTAGGCACCTACAGGAGAGGGAAAGGGCCTGGACATTGGGGTGGGGCAGGGCTCAGTGAAAAAGTCAGCCCAACCCCAGGAAGCCAGGGAGGTCCCAGATGTGAACATCAACCAGTCTTGGCTAGCTCCATCCAAGTATTTTCTATTTCCATGGGCTTTGACCCCTCCTTCTGAGGTTGAAGGTAGCAGAACTTATGAAGACATCAAAATGTCTATGCTGTGACATTGCAGGAAGCCACAGACAGTGTTTTCAGAGGATTTGCCAAGGTTTCACCTACTGATGTCATGCTCCAAATACTCCCTTCTTCTTCCCTCTCTGGGAAGTCCCAGGGAGACAGACCTGAACCCAGACCCAGACAATGTCCCTACGATAGGTACAGCCTCCCTACTCATCATTCCCCTGGGGCAGTGTGACATGAGGCTATAGCCCTAGACTGTTCCCAGGGGCCTTGGGCAAGCCATTTAGTCTCTGGGTCTTAACTTGCTCATCTGTTCAATGGGGTCATGTGGATCTTACCTACCTAATGGAATAATTAACAGGATACAACAGGAACCAGCCCAGTAGGGTGGAAACAGCTTCCTATCAAGAAAATCTGGGTTCTAGGCCCAGTTCTGCCCCTGATTTGCTGTGTGTCACTACATGAGTTTGTTACCTTCTCTAGGCTCACCTATAAAATGGAAAGGTGACATTGACCATCTCTAAGTCCTTCCCACCTCTACTTTCTATGATTCTGTAGTATCTGCGAAAGCCTAAAATAAGTTCTCTTTGGGGGAAAGAAATCCCTTGTCAACTGCAAAGTGCTATTTGAATGTGGGGCATTTGGCCGCCTGTCTTATTTTGAATATGCATTTATGTAAATTGGTGCCCTGAGAGCTGGACTGTAGAGTACAGAACTCCAGAAAGGCACGTTCCACTGGGTCTGTCTGAACCTCCCCATAGCTCTGATAAAGCTGTTTGCTCACTTTAGGAAGGCCGGCCAAACATGGCAGCTATGTATGAAATAATTTGCCCTGGATGGTGTGGAAGCTCATGGTGGAAACCACAATAACACACACACCGTTTGCATTTCTCTGGGCGCTGTTGACTGTTCCCTCACAGCCCTGCTCCAGCGGAGGGTGAGGGTCATGCAGGGGCTGGGGTGGGGCAGCTCCTCCCTAACCACAGAGGCAGACAGCTGAGGGCCAGAGTTCTCCCTCCAAAGTCCTGGAAGAGGCAGCTGCGGCCCCCAAGAGAGAAGCAGCACAGGAGGAGTGATGGATTGCCATGTGACTCATCTAGTTATTGTGCCTGGAATTGTGGGCCCCCAAAGGCTGCAGCAATAGTGGCCTAGGCTGGGTACGGTGGCTCACGCCTGTAATCCTAGCACTCTGGGAGGCCGAGGTGGGTGGATCACCTGAGGTCAGGAGTTTGAGACCAGCCTGGCCAAACACGGTGAAACCTTGTCTCTATTAAAAATACAAAAATTAGCTGGGAGTGGTGGTACACGCCTGTAATCCCAGCTACTTGGGAGGCTGAGGCAGAAGAATCGCTTGAACTTGGGAGGCAGAGATTACAGTGAGCCAAGATCACACCATTGCACTCCAGCCTGGGAGAGAAGAGTGAGACTCTGTCTCAAAAAAAAAAAAAAAAAAGGTAACCCTTTCACACAGGTCTGAAGATGTGGTGCCTTAAGGAGCATAGTGTCTAAGCTCTGTCCATGAGTCATCCCAGATATCATCTCCAGTAGAACTCCTTCTGATGTTTCTAGTGAACCGAGCTTCCATGGAATGCAGGCACTGTGCTAAGTGTCAACGCGCTACCCAGCTCATGTTACTTCTCAGCCTTATGAGCACAGCGGTGTAGCTATTCTTGCTTTACAAATGAGGAAGTTGAAGCTCCAAGAATCTAAAGGACTTGCCTGAGGTCCAACAGCTCTTCCTCAGTGCCTCCCTCACCTACGAGTGCTAAGGCCCAGGTTCACCAACAGGTCCTCCGACACTTCTGCAAATATAACTTCCCTCTACACAGCTCGGGGCAGGGAGAGAGAAACGGCCCAACAGAGCCCTGATTACTGGGCCGTGGGAAGGCTGGGGAGGGCTTTGAAACACAGCACACAACAAGACCTCAGATCCGACTGAAGGGAGAAACTAGGAGCCGAGACAAGAATATGTGAACTTGGTGAAGCCTCGGATTTCATCAAGGCCAGGGATTCTCAACAGGAGAGTAGGGAGTGCAGGGCATCAGGGCTTATGTACCGGGAAGGAACCCTGACACCAGCTCCCTGGCAGAAATAGAATCCAGTCCAATCCCATACTTCTACACATGGGGAAACTGAGGCCCAGAGAGGCGAGGAAGGCTCCCTAACAAAGTTGTACTATCCTGGGAACAAACCATCCTGGGATGCATGAGTTACTTTCCTGTGGTAGGGTGCACAGGAACTGTGCCCATGAGCGGGGTGACCAAATAACTCCCGGCCAAAAATGGCATGCAAGCACTCACAGTGTGTCCATCTTGATGAATATGTTGCAATTTGTAATACTGTTGCAGAACAAAGAGAACCATAACTTCCACTTCCACTTTCTTTTTACCTTTTTTTTTTTTTTTTTGAGACGGAGTCTTGCTCTGTCTCCAGGCTGGAGTGCTGTGGCGCAATCTCGGCTCACTGCAACCTCCACCTCCTGGGTTCAAGCGATTCTTCTGCCTCAGCCTCCCGAGTACCTGGGACTACAGGTGCGTGCCACCACACCCGGCTAATTTTTTTTTGTATTTTTAGTAGAGATGGGGTTTCACCACATTGGCCAGGCTGGTCTCAATCTCTAGACCTCATGATCCACCCGCCTCGGCCTCCCAAAGTTCTGGGATTACATGCGTGAGCCACCGCGCCCGGCCCTCCACTTGAGCTTTCAGAGCTTGCTTCCCATACTTCTGGTCCCTTTATCATTTCCAACAGTGGTGACAGTTGATCCCACTCTGGGAAGTTGACAAGGGATTAGCACCTTCCTAGAGCCAGTATCCATCCCACTTGCCATTACTAGGTATCATCCCCAGGTTCACACAGGGGGTTAGCTGAGACCCTCAGCTCCCAACCCAGGCTGCTGCTTCCTGTTTCCTCTGCTGGAAATCGTCGCTGGAGCCCCAGAGGCTAAATCAGAAGAATAAGAGACAGGAGAGGAGAGGTGGCCAGGGATGGGGCATAGCTCGGCTGGCAGTGACCAGCTGCCCTGCCCACACAACCAGGCCAAGACCTGCTCCAAAGGGGTCCTCTCCTGCGTTTCCCTCTTCTCTCTAGGGAGGACTATGTACAGAACTGGGGCAGGAGGAGTTGTTTTGGGGGATGCCATGGGGCACCTGTGCACACCTAAGCAGGTCTCGGAGGAGGGTAGGTGTGGGTAGCAAACAGGGTGGAGCCTCCAGGGGACCTGGAAGTGGTGACAAGCTGAGCCGCCATGGTCCAGCTCCAGGCCCCAACTGGGCCAGCCAGCCAGGAGATGCTGGAGAGCCTAGATTCTAATCAGATGGATCTGGGTTCAAATCTCCCTTCTACTACCTAAAAACTGCCAGGCACTCTGGGCAAGTTCCTGGGCCTGTCTGAGGCTGCCTCCTCTGTATAACAGGATGATTTAGCAAGTACTTTTTCCTCTTCTCTCTGGAAGGATTACGTGCAAAACTGGTTGGGGTAGGGTGGGGTAGGGGGGCAGTTGTGCCAGGTTACAGAAGCAACTACGACTAGAGGCTAGAGTCAGAAAAAGTGTTTCCCGGAGGAGAGAGCTATTAATCAAGTCATCACACAAACCCATGTAAGAGCGCTAAAGGGGTAAGAGCAGCATCCACTTACAGGCTGCTGCTGGTGAGGTTAAAGCCACGGACGCCTCTGGGCACACACAGAAGCCTTCCAGAAGCACAGCTGTTTCTATCCCAGCCCATCAGGCGGCATCTCGTGGAGCTGATAAATTGGAGAATATATTTGTCCAGAACTTTTAGATGGTTTTTTTTTTTTTTTTTTTTGAGACTGTCGCCCAGGCTGGAGTGCAGTGGCACAGTCTTGGCTCATTACAACCTCCGCCTCCCGGGCTCAAATGATTCTCCTGCCTCCGCCTCCAGAGTAGCTGGGATTACAGGCCCCCTTCACCACACTTTTTGTATTTTTAGTAAAGACGGGGTTTCACAATGTTGTCCAGGCTGGTCTTGAACTGCTGACCTTAGGAGATCTGCCCGCCTTGGCCTTCCAAAGTGCTGGGTTTACAGGCGTGAGCCACTTTTAGATTTTAATAGCATTTTGCACACACATATTAACTCATTCAGTCTTCCAATAATCCGAGGTGAAATTGTTTTCAATTTCTTGATGAGGAGACCAACGCCCAGAGAGGTTAAGTGACTTTCTCAAACTCCCCAGCAAGGAGATTCAGGATTCAAGCCTCTGCGCCAGTCCTCTGGGCTATCCACTCCCGGCAACCGTGGAAAGGAAGGGCTGGGAAACGCGGAGCCCTGGGGCAGGAGGAGACTGGGAAAACAGTCTCCGACCGCGCCCGGCGTCTAAGCCCGGGTTTCCTGACTCTCTCCGGGCCCGCGGGCCGGGCTGTGCTCCGGGAAGGCCGTCATCCGCTCGTGACCGACCCTCCCGGGCCTGCTGCCAGGAGGGGGCGCGACGCTGGCGGCCAAGGCCAGAGGGCTCCTCGGGGACCCCGGCCCGGGCCTGCGCGTCCTTCCCTCCAGCCCACGCTCCCGCTTCCGGAGGGTCTGGGCCTGCCTTCTCCGGCCGGGAGCCAGAGGCCGCCGGGCAGGCAGCCCGCGCCGGGAACTCGGCCCCCTGCCCTGCTCCATGGGCGCGCCCCACGGGCGGCCAACCCGGATCGGACGCGGACCCCCGGGCCAGGGCGCCGCGACACCCCTGACCAGGGCACCGGGACTATCAGGCCCCTCCCCCGCCTTCTCTGGTTCCTGGAACGGCGGCACCCACTCCCCTTCCATCCCGCGGCGGGACCAGGGACGCGCAGCGCGAGGTGGGCCTGGCCAGGCGCCCAGATCATTTTACCGCTCTCCTCCGGCTCCAGAGCCGCCCAGCCCAAGGCAGTGGGGAACGGGGGCGGAGGACGGGGAAACTGGAATACGAAGGGGGATTGCGTGGAAAGCAGTAGAGGGAGGTGTTGGGAAGAGAACCAGCTAGACTCAAAGCTGCGAAGAGGATCGCCGGGTTAAGGTGGGGTTCCTGCCTCGCCACTCACTCCCAATGCGGCTGCTTAGGCGCCTGCATGGACGGCTTCTCTGCCTTAGACTAGCTGGTCTAAATTCCCCAGCCCAGGCTTCCAGGTAGCTTAGACTCGGCCTTTGAAAACAGGACTCCCCTTCCAACACTGTCCAGCAAGGCAGAGACGGGTCTTTCAGGGAGCAGGAAGTTGGGGTGCAGGTTTCAGTAAAGCACCTCACTACAAACCACGGTCTCCGTGTCTATAAAATGAGGACGATGAACAACCGAAAGACTTAAATGTTAGAGCCCCTTACGCATGGCTCCTGCAGCCATTCCCTGGCCACATGGCTTGTGTTGAGAGTTAATGGTGTAGGTGTGTGGTCTCTGCCCCGCCTCCTCTCCACCCACCAGCTCCATTCATTAAAGTGAAGGTAGAGCTGCCTCCCACCGTCTGCTCAAGAGATAACCACGCAGCCCTTTTATTTATTCAGAACTTTACCATTTGTAAGCCCTTCCTACTTTATTATTATTATTATTATTATTATTAGTCTTGCTGTATCGCCCAGGCTGGAGTGCAATGACGCGATCTCGGCCCACTGCGACCTCCGCCTCCTGGGTTCAAACGATTCTCCTGCCTCAGCCTCCTAAATAGCTGGGATTACAGGAGCGTGCCACCACGCCAGGCTAATTTTTTGTATTTTTATTAGAGACGTGGTTTCACCGTGTTGGCCAGGATGGTCTTGAACTCCTGACCTCATGATCCGCCCGTCTTGGCCACCCAAAGTGCTGAGATTACAGGCGTGAGCCACCGTGCCCGGCCCCTACATATTTTTCATTTGAACAGTATGTATGAGTCAAACCGCCTGAATATGATTCTTGTCTCCCACACCCCTTGGCTTAATAAACTTGGACAATCTGTTTAACGTCTCCATGTTCATTTTCTGGTCCATAAAGTGAGGCTAATACTAGAACCACTTGGTTGGGCTATTGAGGATTAAGAGGCTGATATTTGTCAGGTACAGCACCTGGTACAGGGTGTGTCCTGGACCCTGTTGGCAGTTATGACTGAGCCACACTGATTCTAACAGGAGCCTCCTTTGGAGGGGTCCAGATGGCTTTCCAGACTTGGCCCTCTGGGGCAGATTCTGATTGGGTAGGCAGGTCTGGGGCAGGCCTGAGATCCTTCAGATCTGAATAGCTCCCTGGTGCTGCTGATGCTGCTGGCATCCAGGCCCTCGTTTGAGAGGTGAGGTCGTACAGCAGTGGACTTGACCATGCACCAGACGCATCTGGAGGGTTTATTAAAATAGATTGCTGAGCGCCACCCCCAGAGCTTCTGACTTAGTAGGTCTGGAGTGAGGCTAGGATTTGCAGTCCTAACAAGTTCTCAGGTAAGGCTGATGCTGCTGATCTTGGGACCACATTTTGAGGCTTTTACAGCATCTCATCTCACCCCACAAGCTTACGGCCACCAGTTATGACATGCTGGTGGGTGGGCTGGGGAGTAGACATCATTAAACAGCCAAGAGTAGCTTCTTGTGCTTTGGGAATAAAAGAAGGTTTGGTGGTGGGGGGCTGGGGAGGGAGCAGGTACCTGAAATTGGAAGCCAAAAAAAAGTTCCCAGTTCTAAGATGGGCAAGACACCAGAAGGAACAAAAGGGGCAGCGTAGCTTTCTCAGCATCCTGTGAAACTAAGGGAGACTGGGAAAGGCTGCCTAGTTGCTCAAGGACAAAAGAAAGGGAATGGAGTCTCCTTCAGCCCACATCTTCCTGTTTGGGGTCCTCTCTCCCTAGACAACCAAGAGAGCCGAGGGAAGCCAGACGGCAGCAGCAAGGCCCGCAAGGAGAGGACAGCCTTCACCAAGGAGCAGCTGCGGGAGCTCGAGGCGGAGTTTGCCCACCATAACTACCTGACTCGGCTCCGCAGATACGAGATCGCTGTAAACCTGGACCTCTCTGAGCGCCAGGTGCGCCCCCGGCAGCCCCTCCTCCTCTCTGCTCTCTCATCTCCCTCCCTTCCCTACTTTCCTGCCACCCATCCCTGGACCTTCTCCTTTTTCTTCCTCCTCCACTCAGTCCAGTGGTTCTCAACTGTGGCCATACCTGAGAATCACCTGGGGAGATTTTAGTAGCGCTGATGTCTGGGTGGGAGATGATGAAAGATGAAAATCAACCTAGGGATGATTTTAATTGGTCTGGGATGGGATACAGGCCTCGGAATTTTTCAAAGGCCCCCTAGGTGATTCTCATATGCAGCTAGGTTGGGACCTCCGGTCTGCCTATTCCCGAACTTGAGTATATGTTGGAATCCCCAAGGCACTTGTTCAAAATGTGGATTCCAGAGGTCTGGAGAGCGATTTTGCCATAACGAGTGGGTCTGAGAGTCTGTATTTCCAGTACGTTCCCCAGGTGCTCTGGATATGCCACTAGTTCCTGGGCACACTTTGAGAAACTTCCCTGGATCTTTGTTTTGGACTTTCCCTCAGCCGTCCCACCCCCCACACCCATGCTCTGATATGGAAGCATAGTAATAATAACAGTCCTGCCTCTATCACTTCTCCTAGTCCTGGGACCTCTGGGTCTCCATCTGCAAAATGGGATCATAATCCTGCAAGTAACACTGAAGCTCAGATGAGAAAATGTGTTGACCAAAGCTGTCTAAACCAAAAAGTGCTCGATACACATGCCTGAGGATAAGGTTGATGATCTCTGCTCCCAGACCCTTGAGGAATGGAGGGGGAGGCAATGGGACTTGGTACCTGCGGAGCAGGCCATGTGAAGGGGGTGGGGCCAATGCAGAGTGCTTTTAGAACTTGTTCCCCTGTCTGGGGCTTTATACCAAGACACAAGACAGACCCTCTGGGCAGATTGGTGTGTCCTCTCTTTGGTCTCAGTTCCTGGGGCCTTTGAGGGAGTAGGGAGTAGTAAGTGATGGTTTCAAGCTGGGGTCCCTGGAGTTACACCCTGGCCAGCCTGAGCATTGATATGGGAGGAGGTCACACCAGCCCTGCAGTGACCAGGCTCCTTTGCTTCCTCCCCCAGGTCAAAGTGTGGTTCCAGAACCGAAGGATGAAGTGGAAGCGTGTGAAGGGAGGTCAGCCCATCTCCCCCAGTGGGCAGGACCCTGAGGATGGGGACTCTGCAGCCTCTCCAAGTTCAGAGTGAGATTCTGCATAGAGAAAAAATGACTGAGGACTGAGCCCCTCCCCAGCTACCCCTACCCCATTCCCACCTTCACCTTCTTCCTTCCCAGCCAGGCAGCCTCTCCACATCTTTCACTGACTCTTGGATATGAAACCGCCCAGCATTCCTGGGAGTCTTCCAGGAAGTTCTGTCCAGCCTCTTAGCAGCCTCTTCCCTAGGGCCTTTGCTTCCCACACTCTCATGGAATCAGACAGCGATCCTACTGGGCTGGATGAATCTGGGAACAGCTTCAGGGACACTGCTTCTCAGGGCCTCTTGGCTGCCACCCACACCTCCTCCTACCACCGTTCTCCTGTGTCAGCCAGGCTTCCTCCTGGTCTGGACACCACCTGGCCTGGTGGGAGAGGAGCTTTGGAACCAGCTGGCGACTCGGAAAGTAAATGCTTCAAAAGGAAGGAAATGATGGAGACACACACACCCTGACCCACCTTTCCTCTGCAGGCTGTACATCTAAGGCTTTGGGGCCCCTTAGTTGTCCCGAACACCAAGAAAAATCAGAACGAGGAGAGTCAAGGACAGCAACTCAGCTGCTGCAAGCCAGAAACCTATCCCTGTCTCCAAACTTGTTGGCTAAGTGGGGACACTTCTGAGCACTGACTAGAGAAGACAGCAAAATAGCCTGATACAGGTTACTGTGTCCCCATACAGGCCCATCCACACAGGCTTGACTGGGTGGACAAAGAATGAACCCATGATAGCACCTGCTGCTTCAGAATCAAAATCAATTTAGGGATTCAGCAGGGGCTGTTAAGCAGTGTCCAGAGGAAAGGAGCAGCTATTCCTTTGAAATCCACAATTTCTGGATTGAAAACCTCTCCAGATGCCCAGTTGTTGAGTTTAACTACTAGGAGCTGGAAACAACGTAGGGGCCAGAAAGTGTCCCCTACATTCTGGAGGGGGTGGGGAAATAATAATGAGGGCTGCCAGGTGAGGGCCTGGAGACGTGGAACCCTGGCGTGGAAGGTTCTCCAGCTAAGTGTCTGCAAAGGGGACAAGAAAATCCCTCTTCCTCCATGGGATGGATTTAAGCTCTCCCTGTGTGTTCTACACATGCTGTTATTGTGGGAGGAAGTGCTAGGTTTTTGTGTGTGGACTGCTCAGACCTCAGCCAGGTCTTCTGGGATGCCACTTGAGGACTGATGGTCAAACAGCCTGGGGGATCGACCCCCTGGCCTGCCTCAGAGTTCTGTCTCCCAACACCAGCTGGTGTTGCAGAGGGAGGTCCACGCAAGTTTGGATCTCTTGTACGCAGATTTAATCGTTCACATGTAAAAATAACCCCACCTCCCCACCCCAAAGAGGACAAAAGCTGTGGAAAATGATCGCCAAATGAGATGGCTGGTTAGAGGATGATTTTTTTTCTAAAGCATACTTCATATATTTTCTTAAGATTACATCAAGCTAATTGTGCAAGGTCAATTCGCTTTGTAAGAAAACTCTTGGAGAAATAAAATCAATAAAAAGCAAAGTTCCCAGCCTTTTTCTTTGCAGGGCTAACAACCACAGCTCTTGTGTGCAGCCTTCTGATTGACGAGACAATGTCTAGAAGCAAGAGAAAAAGGGAAGAAATGACCTAGATTGAGGTGTCCCCCTTTAGTTTCTCAAAAGGTGGGTACAAAATAGAATCGTCGCAGAAAAAAAATCTTTTCTCCCATGCAAATGCCTGGTCTTCATTTCTCATTGTAAAACTAGCTTTCAGTTTCCCTAAACTATGACCTATCAAATAGTGTTTTGGAAACAAAAGATGAACTCTTTTGTTAATAAAGGAAACTTGACCACAAACTAAACCATCCCTAATGTTTAAATTCAAAGTTTGAAATTTTATTTTTCAAGGTAGAAAAGTATATATTAATAGTAGTAAAAAATAATAAGAAGAAAAAATATTCCATATTCTTAGTCTTTTTTGTTTTGTTTTTGAGACAGTTTCATTCTTGTTGCCCAGGCTGGAGCACAATGGTGCCATCTTGGCTCACTGCAAGCTCTACCTCCTGAGTTCAAGCGATTCTCCTGCCTCAGCCTCCAGAGTAGCTGGGATTAGAGATGTGCGCCACCACACCCGGCTAATTTTTGTATTTTTAGTAGAGACAGGATTTCTCCATGTTGGTCAAGCTGATCTCAAACTCCTGACCTCAGGTGATCCACCTGTCTCGGCCTCCCAAAGTGCCAGGATTACAGGCGTGAGCCACCACCCCCAGCCTCTATGTCTTTTTAACTAGAAAACAATTTGTCTCACCAAGATGTCAACAATGGACAAAACAGGAATGGCTACGGCGAGGGGAGAGAGGGAGGCAGGAGAGGAGACCTGGCCACCCTCCTGCTGGAAACTCAACTCCATGCTTCAGGGGACTATAAGCATCTCAAACTCTGATATCTGAAGGGGAAATCGCCATCCCCCAAATTAGGTGAGAGTCTGTCCCTGTGCTCTGATGCCTCTACTTTAGCTGACAACACCAACCTACCTGTTCATTCATGCTGGAAACCTGGGACACATCCTCGATACTGACCTCTGCTTTTCCGAACAAATCCGCTACCTGATCCTGCTCATTTTACTTTCCATATAGATATTTCTCCCACCCATGGCATTGTCTTCCCACCACCACTGCCTTCCTTCTGGCTGTTGACGTCTCACTTGAATTAGAGCCTCTGAGAGCTCTCCCTCTTGATCTGAGGCTGCTCAGATTCCAACCCCTCTCAGCCTGTAGAGTGATAACACACACAAAAATTCAACCCTGCCTCCCCCAACTTAAAACCTATCAGTAGCTTCCCTCACTTATAAAATAAAGTCCAAGAGCCTTCACAGGTCCCCATGATCCAGCCCCTGACCACCTCTACAGCTGCAACCCACCACCCCCGCCATGAATCCTGTGCTCTAGCAAGACCAAGCTGCCTTCCATCCACAGCCACAGGCCTTGTGATTTCTCTTCTCCATTCCTTGGCTCATTCCCTTCTGTCTGGAGTCTTCTCCCAGACCTGGAATCCCGAGGACTTATGCATTCTAGGAGCACTCTAAAGGAACACGCAGGATGTTTTAATACAAATATGGCCCAAGTGTTTTTTGGTTTTTTTTTCAAGAGACTTCATTACCCAGGCTGGAGTACAGTGGTGTGATCATGGCTCATTGAAGCCTCAAACTCAAGGAATCCTCCCACCTCAGCCTCCTGGGTAGCTGTGTGAACTACCACACCCAGGATTTTTTTTTTTTAAGACAGAGTATCACTCTGTCATGAGGCTGGAGAGCAGTGGCACCATCTTGGGTCACTGCAACCTCCAATTCCCGGGTTCAAGTGATTCTCCTGCCTCAGTCTTCCAAGTAGCTGGGATTACAGGCATGTACCACCAGGCCCAGCTAATTTTTGTATTTTTAGTAGAGATGGGGTTTTACCGTGTTGGCCAGGATGGTCTCCATCTCCTGTCATTGTGATCTGCCCACCTTGGCCTCCCAAAGTTCTGTGATTACAGGTGTGAGGCACCATACCCCACCCCAGCTAATTTTTAAGTTGCTTTGTAGAGATGGGGTCTCACTATGTTGCCCAGGCCGGTCTTGAACGTCTGGCCTCAAGGGATCCTCCTGCCTCACCTCCCAAATCCCTGGGACTACAGGCGTGAGCTACTGCACCCAGACCAAACTAACTTTCAATAGTAGGCCAATGCCTAACGTGAGGTAGCGACAGTCACCGATTTCTAAAACCATCAGGAAAAAAATCTGTGTGAGAATTTTCCTTTCCCCAATAAACCCAGTTAATAAGCCCACTGAGGAGAGTCTGGTCATGAAATTAAAAGTACACGCACACATCAATCGAGAGGGTTCTGGTTTTGAACACTCCCCACATGCCTCTCCCTCTTCAGCGTTGGTGTTTGATTGACCAACGCTGGGTGGGCATTAGCTGGGACCAGCTGTTCTTCAAGTTGGTAAAAATCCTCTACTTTCTTCCGAGGGCAAAGCTGCATGAAGGAAGCAAGGCCACCCACTGGCACCACCCTGATGGGAACCAGTGAGTGTGAACAGAGATGGTGGCTTGGTAGGAATCCAAACAACTGAGAATTCCCAGGCAGTAACTTTTCAGTAATGCGATTCTCCATCCTTGAAAGAGCATCAGGGACGAACGAGTGTGTGGCTGACCTGCTGAGAGAGGCCAGGAAATATGAAAAAAAAGAGAGAGATGAAGCGAGTAGGGAATCAATTTCCAAATGAAAAGGACTGGAGGGGCTCAGGCCTTCAGAAACCTGCTCACCTGCCTGGGCCAGGTCCTGCAATGGATGCATGCATTTCTGATAGTTCCTCTATTCAAAGATAAGAATCAGTGTCAGGCAGAGATCTATTGTTTTCTCTCCAGATCCCCAAAGCACCACAATTCCAGTAACTGGGTAAACCCGTGGTGGGTGGCTTTCTTTCCTTCCATTGAGTGGAAATGATTGCCGTTAAGAGCTGTATATTCCCTGGCCAGGCAGAGGAGCCTGTGCCTGCTAATCCCTCATAGCCACCACTGAGGCACTAGTCAGTCATGTCCTCTCTTGGCCACCACAGCGCTGGACTCTCACCATGTTCCTTCTCTCACCGGCTGCCCCTTCTCAGCCCCATTTGCTGCCAACCCTGGGCATCTGAATATTTTTGAAACACTTTAAAAAATACCTCAAATCCGGCTGGGTGCAGTGACTCACGCCTATAATCCCAGCACTTTGGGAGGCTGAGGCAGGTGGATCACCTGAGGTCAGGAGTTCAAGACCAGCTTAGTCAACATGGTGACACCCCATCTCTACTAAAAATACAAAAATTAGCTGGGCATGGTGGTGCACACCTATAATCCCAGCTACTTGGGAGGCTGAGGCAGGAGAATCACTTGAACTGGGGAGGCAGAGCTTACAGTGAACAGAGAGCATGCCTCTACACCTCAGTGTGGGCGAGAGAGCAAGACTCTGTCTCAAAAAAAAAAAAAATAGAAAAAAATCTCAGCTGGACACAGTGTCTCATGCTTGTAATCCCAGCATTTTGGGAGGCCGAGGTGGGCAGATTGCTTGAGGTCAGGAGTTCGAGACCAGCCTGGCCAACATGGTGAAACCCTGTCTCTACTAAAAACCCTGTCTCTACCACCCTGTCTCTAGCCAGGCATGGCAGCAGGCACATGTAATCCCAGCTACTTGGGAAGCTGAGGCAGGAGGATCGCTTGAACCTGGGAGGCAGAAGTTGCAGTGAGCCGAGATCACACCACTGAATTCCAGCCTGGGTGACAGAGTGAGACTCCTTCTCAAAAAAAAAAAAGAAATCTCAAATCCATGCTCTTCTCTAATGCTACTGTGACCTGTGGCCACGACTGTCCGTTTATTCTCTATCTTCCCACCTTGCACGTGTTCCCTTATGGCCACTACCACAATCCATCATTCTTCTAGTTTTTGTTTGCCTATTCATGTTTGGTCTGCTTTCTAGGCTGGAAGAAAGAGAAAGGGATGTGTTTTTCTGATCATTTTGTTCCCAGCTACTAGCATGATGCTTGGTACCTAATAAATGCCTAATAGATAGTACTGGATGAGGGGGCACATCCATGGATGGATGGATGGATGGATGGACGGGGGAACTGTTAAATTATTGACATCACTGCCTTCTCAGTTCAAAACTGCCCATTGCTGGACACATGGACAATGTGGGAGAAGCTCAGCCCAGAAGCTGGTTAGGTAGCTTGATGGAGTCAGGCCTTCCGAGACCACCAGGTCTGGCGGACCATGCCCTTGACGCGGGGCACTCAACAGTCACCCTGTTTCTACAGCCCCAGGGAACTCTCTGGGACCACAGTTCTCTGCAAATCTCTCTCCCACTCTCTGAGCTCTGTCTTAAGTCTGAACAAGCTTCTCCTCTTTGACCTGTGGTTGGCAAAGAAACAGCTTCCAGAGCCTGACCACTGACAACAGCGAGTCTCAGAGGCGTGCCTGATAAGAGGTTTGTGAGCTGCTCACACACATCTCTGAGGGTGACGCTTAATAGCTTCAAGGTGACATCAGGGTTGGGACTAAGATCCGATTGAACAGAAAGAGACATGACCTAACTCGTCTCTCACCATGGGCCTGGCTGCAAGAGCTTCTCTTTCTTTTTAATTTCCTAACCGGAGCTGCTGGCTCAGGACTCCAGCCTGTCCCCAGAGCTGGGGCCCACGGCTGGGCTTCAATCCAGCATTAGTGGGAAGGGAACAGGCTCAGCCAGGGTCTGAGAACCCCCAGGATGGACGTCCACCGAGTCTGTGCTCGTCTTGGCAAGAGCCTCGTGGTTGGCTTTCTCCACCATCCAGCAGATTTACCCAGTAGGGCAGATCCAAAGGCTCTAAAGCATTCCTCCGGGTATAAAAAACCTTGCTGCAGCCTCCCATTAAGCTGCAGGCCTCCCCAGTGGCTATAAAGGATGGTTTTATTTGTGTTTTTAAAAATGATTTAAAACCAGTTTTCCAGGAACACAAATCCTGTCTAAAGAACCCGGTGCACCTGGCTAGAGAGCTGGAGGCCTGTGTCTGAGCTGGCTGACTGCCTGGTGGGACCATACTATCTTCAGGTTATTTTCCTTTAAAGTATTCTCTGCATTGGCTGGGCACGGTGGCTCATGCCTGTAATCTCTGCACTTTGGGAGGCCAAGGCGGGTGGACTGCCTGAGCTCAGGAGTCTGTGGCCAGCCTGGGCAACACGGTGAAACCCTGTCTCTATTAAAATACAAAAAATTAGTTGGGCCTGGTGGTGGGCGCCTATAGTCTTAGCTACTCGGGAGGCTGAGGCAGGAGAATTGCTTGAACCTGGGAGGTGGAGGTTGCAGTGAGCAGAGATCGCGCCACTGCACTCCAGCCTGGGTGACGGAGCGAGACTCCATCTCTCAAAAAATAAATAAATAAAAATCTCTTAAATAAATGAAAATAAAAATAAAAATTATCTGTATTGCAGGAGGAGAAATCCTGTATGTCTTATCACCCTCCCTCTCCACAGCTTTCACCCCATCCCCACATTTACCCCTCCACACACACACCCCAGCTTTGGACACTGTCAGATTCCAGTTCCGACACAGGCTTTGCTACAGACTAGCTGTGTGGCCTGCATGAAGTCGCTCGTCTTCTCTGATCCTCAGTTTCCTCAGCCAGTGGCCTGCAGAAGTAGTGGTGCTTGATAAACATTTGTTAAAAATGCTTCTACAAAGTAGAGTTCAGGCCGGGCGCGGTGGCTCAAGCCTGTAATCCCAGCACTTTGGGAGGCCGAGGCGGGTGGATCACGAGGTCGAGAGATCGAGACCATCCTGGTCAACATTGTGAAACCCCGTCTCTATTAATACAAAAAAATTAGCTGGGCACGGTGGCGCGTGCCTGTAATCCCAGCTACTCAGGAGGCTGAGGCAGGAGAATTGCCTGAACCCAGGAGGCGGAGGTTGCGGTGAGCCGAGATCGCGCCATTGCACTCCAGCCTGGGTAACAAGAGCGAGACTCCGTCTCAAAAAAAAAAAAAAAAAAAAAAAAAAAAAAAACAAAGTAGAGTTCATATTTTACTCACAGGCTGATAGAAGGATTCGATTCATTCATTCACTCCACAAAAACATTACTTAAGAGCTAACTATGTGTTAAGTCTTAGGTAGGGCGAGTGGAGACAGTCAGACTGTCCCCAGGAAAATGGGGTAAGGTCTACAGAACACCTCGCACAGTGCCTGGGTCCGAGTGGGCCCTCCAAGTGGGAGCGAGCTCCCCTCTGTCAGTCTCTCTCTCTGTGTGTGTGTCTCTCTCTTTCACACACACACACACACACACACACACACACACTCTCTCTCTCTCTCTCTCTCTAGTCAGAGTGTTCTTCCCCTTCTTCAGGGAGGGTGCAACACAGTGTCAGCACTGTCTTCTGCCTTGAGTACAAGCATCGGCGCACGGAGGAGGAGGCCTACATTTCAGTATCTGGTTTTCTTTCTTTCTTTCTTTCTTTCTTGTTGAGACAGACTCTCACTCTGTTGCCAGGCTGGAGTGCAGTGGCATGATCTCCACTCACTGCAACCTCCACCTCCTGGGTTCCAGCGATTCTCCTGCCTCAGCATCCCAAGTAGCTGGGATTACAGGCGCCCACCACCATGCCCAGTTAATTTTTGTATTTTTAGTAGAGACAGGGTTTCATGTTGGCCAGGATGGTCTTGATCTCTTGACCTCATGATCTGCCCACCTCGGCCTCCCAAAGTGCTGGGATTACAGGCGTGAGCCATCATGCCCAGCCCTCGGTACCTAGTTTTCTACTCATTTGCTGTGTGGCTTTTAGCAAGCCACTCACCTTCCCTGGGCTGATTTCCCAACTGCAAAAACAGAGCATTCTAATACTTTGTTCTGCCTTGAATATAAAAGATAAACAGACACTATGGGCAAAATGTTTTCAAAGCACTGAGCTATATCAAATAAGCGCAGCTGAGAGGCAGTAGGGGATCGTGGGGAAAGGCAAGGGCTTGGAGGATGCCGAATCCAGATTAGCTTCTGTGTTAACCTAGAACAGAACTTTTCACACTGTGGCCACACATGACAGCCCCTAAGCACACCTTAAGATACTCAATCAGCTACTAGGTCAATCCCCTCCAGTCCACACCCCCTCCAAGGGAGGCATCGCTGGGATCTTGACCCAGGGGCACCTGTGGAGGAGCGGCCTCATCAGGAAGGATCAGAAAGTGAAGGCCCAGGGCACTCCTTGCCTGTGTTCTCCCAGGAGGTCTCCCAGGGCACTGGCCCATGTCATGCTTGCCAGTCCACCCTCCCTCATCCTGTCCTCCGTGGCTCTGCCCCCCAGGACCCCACTTTTCCTTCCCAGCATGACCGGCCCATGAAGGATCTAGAGCAGGGAGAAACCAGCCACAACTGTCCCTTCCCACAGCAAGGTGCCCTGCAGATGGCCTGCCAAGCGGGCACGTCCCCCTCCAGAAGCGGGTACCGAGTGCTGAAGGCTGTGTTTCTTCTAAGAGAGGGTGGGGAGGCCTGAGCCCCTTAAAATGCCTTTTCATCCTCAGCTGCTCCCCTTCACTCACCTCTTCCCTGACAGGCCTGAGGAGAACTGCGGGTGGGGACACTGGAGGGACCGAGGCCCCTGAGCCCGGGGGAACCCCTCAGCCAAGACCAGGATCTTTCCACTCAAGAATTTGTGGCCCTTCTGGGGGCTGTGGCACAGGATGCGGCGCCTTCATCCCACAAATCCCCTCTGTGCGTCCCCTGAAGGATCTCTGTGGAGTAGATGCCAGGGGTGGGGAGGCGACACAAAGCCCCTCTTTGTCGGGGGGGATCCGGGCCGGCAGTCGGGAGGAAATTAGACAGAGCTCCTGACAGCAGGCTCTGTCTGGGGTGTCTGTGAAATATGGGCCAGAGGGGCTCCTTCCTGAGACCAGTTCATGGTTGCCGACCGCCCCCACCCCTGCTTTGGGCAGAGAGGACACTGCCTGTTTGGAGAGAAATGATATACGACACCCAGCTTCCTTCCCTCCACTCCTGAGGGGCTTAACGCAGCTCTGAGAGCCTGGGGAAGCTCATGGCTGCTCCTTGGAGGTGTGAATGTACGTGTATGTGTGTATACTTGTGTATGTGCATGTGTGTACCTGTGTGCACTCATCTATGAGCCTGTGGGTGTGTGCGTTGTATGGGTGTTTTCTGAGTTTGTGTATCTGCTCACTCCACGGTCAGAGGAGAGGGCTCAAAATGCTGGCCGAACAAACAAAATGTCGGCCAACATGGCACCCTCTTTAGAACCCCTTCCTTTTCACAGGCCAGGATGAGGACCTTTAAAACCTAGAGCCTAAACAAAGCTATTTAGAGAGCGGCGGCGTGAGGGGGGGGGGCAGCTTACTGAGGACCCTGTCTGCTGATTCCATCCTCCAAGTGGCCACCTCACAAGGCAGGAATTGTTTTCAAGAGGAGCACATCTCCCGCCCCACGGAGGCTCCTAATCCCGCCACAGCAGAGCCTACGGAGCCTCCAGTGGCCCCAAACCATTTGTCTTCAAGAGAGGAAATGGTAGGCTATTCCCACCCACCTACCTCCTTTGCGGCCAGCCGGGTCTCCACATCTGGGCTGCAGCTGGCTGCTCTCTCCAAACAACAAGAAGACAGAAAGCTGTCAGCAGAGAGCTCCGAAAAGCACCTTAACCCCTCAGCAAGCTGGAAGCCACAAAGGACCAGCCTCAGTTTCCACACCTGTGAACAAGAGCAAGGGCAAACCCTGCCTTCTGAAAGGCTGTTGGGAGAATTAAAGAATATAAAGGCCAGGTGCGGTGGCTCACACCTGTAAACTTTTGGAGGCTGAGGCGGTGGATCACCTGAAGTCAGGAGTATGAGACCAGCCTGGCCAACATGGCAAAACCCTGTCTCTACTAAAAATACAAAAATTAGCTGGGCATGGTGGTGCTCACTATAATCCCAGCTACTCAGGAGGCTGAGGCAGGAGAATTGCTTGAACTCGGGAGGCGGAGGTTGCAGTAAGCCGAGATCACACCACTGCACTCCAGCCTGGGCAACAGAGTGAGACTCCATCTCAAAAAAAAAAAAAAAAGAAAAAAAAAATGAAGAACATAATGTGTGGAAACACTCAGTAAGCTCTCAAGGGCTGTCCAAAGGTTAGTGGCTGGTTTATATCCAATAAACATCTGCCGGGTGTCTGCTACACGTGAGACTTGGGATGGACACTATGAGAGAGTAAGAAAAAGAACAATTTTTTGGAGGGGACAGGATCTCCCTGTGTCATCCAGGCTGGAGTACAGTGGCATGATCACAACTCACTGTAGCCTCAGCCTCCTGGGCTCAGGCAATCCTCCTACCTCAGCCTCCCAAATGGCTACAGGTGCTCACCGCCACACCCAGCTAATTTTTAAATTTTTTGTAGAGACAGGGTCTCACTGTGTTGCCCAGGCTGATCTCCAACTCCTGGACTCAAGCAATCCTCCCTCTTCAGCCTCCCAAAGCGCTGCAATTACAGGTATGAGTCATTGCACCTGGTGGAACAGTATTTGGGACATCAGAGGCGGTGCAGCCTTTTCACTGTCGTCCACCACAAGCTGTTGAGGTGGGCAGGTAATCTTATGCCCATTATGCAGGTGAGGAAATCAAGGCTCTGACAGTGGGTGGTCTCAGGGCCCTCTCTTGCTCAAGGTCACATGCCTGCTCTGTGTTGGAAATGACGTGCCTTGTGTTGTGTCATTGAACTGTTGGAAGTAACCCACCATAGAGCTCTCCCTGCGAGCCACACTGGCCAGCAACACTGGGCATCACCTGAGATGGGAAATGGATTAGGTGCGAAGTCACTTGCAGTGGAGCCCTGGGCTCAAGTTAATTACTGCCATGTCCTGACCAGTCTCTGAGACTTGAGTACTTCCCTTTCTCTTCCCCTGTCTGCCTGAGGAGGGTTAGGTCTTTGGAGCAAGATTCCATGCTTTGCTTCTCTGCTGTTCTGCCTCCCCTGTCCCCAAGGTGCCTGGAGTCTCTTCCAGGAAGGAATCTTGATCAGGAAGAGCCCCGATGACTGAAGGACTCTGAGGAGGTGTTACATGATAAGATGGAAAGACTCTGGCCTTTAGGCTCAAACAGATCTGCTCTGAATCCCAGTTCATCCTCTTCCTAATGCGGAAGCTTGGCCAAGCCATCATTTCTGAGCTTCACTTTCCTCATCTGAAGTGGGACTTCATCCATGGCTTTGAGCTGCTGTGAAGATTAAATAAGCTAACACACATGGAAGAGCCCAGCCCTGAGTCTGGAGCTCAGTTAGTGAACCCGGAGAATGGGCTGCCTTTCCCTTGCCTTTACTGGGGAAGAAGTGATAAATGAGAGATAAATTAGTAAGTCCAGGAGAAAAGGTAGGCAAGATCTCACTGGCTCTGGAAACCAAGGACCAGATAAAAGGAGTGAAGTTTCAGGCAACCGGGCACGGTGGCTCATGCCTGTAATCCCAGCACTTTGGGAGGCTGAGATGGGCAGATTGCTTGAGGTCAGTTCAAAACCAGCCTGGCCAACATGGTGAAACCCTGTCTCTACTAAAAGTACAAAAATTAGCTGGGTGTGGTAGCATGTGCCTGTAATCCCAGCTACTTGGGAGGCTGAGGCAGGAGACTGGCTTGAACTGGGGAAGTGGAGGAGGAGGCAGAGATTGCAGTAAGCCAAGATCGTGCCACTGCACTCCAGCCACGACAGAGCCAGACTCCATCTCAAAAAAAAAAAAAAAAAAAAGGAGTGAAGTCTCAGTAAAATGAGTCTAGAAAAGATGGCAAGGAAAACTTTCAACAAATGGGCTGTGAGTCACTGGGGAAGGTAGAGAATAGGTGTTTCCTCCCATCAGAGGAATCTTATGAACAAACACCACTGTGTAGCAGAGTTGGTAGGCCCTTGGAGACCCTCCCAGCCAGCTCCTTGCACTCATGGGGAAACTGAGGCCCAGAGAGAAGGGACTAGTTCAGGAGGGGCCTAAGCCCAGGGAGATAATCTGCTCTTATCAGTTGGAGGTCAGCAGAGGGACAGGAGGGAGGGCTGGACCAAAGACAGCAGCCAAAGTCTGGGCTTCTGCCCTCTGTCCAGGGCTTGATGTCCTCACAACAGGTCCGACCTGCCAGTGGAAGCCAGTTGGCCAGCGCTGAAGGTCCCTATCTGTCTAGACTGCTCGCTGGCCCATTCTGCTGAGAAACCCGACTCAAAGGGGGGCTGGGGCAGGCAGAATGACCTTGGAGGTCCCCGACAGCTCCGGAAGTCTGAGCACAGAGTCTCTGGAAGACTGAGAGGTGTTGTCTCTGCAGAAAAGCCGTCGGACATTTCCGTGTGACGGTGACACAAACCATTCCTTCCTCCATAATCGCCCCTTGCTACGGCGCTGGCTCGGGGCAGACAGCCTGCTGTGCATGGACTTTATTTTTAAAGCCCTCTTGCTTTTTTTTTCTTTTTTCTATATCCCTGTGAATGCCTGAACTCCCAGGCAGAGGAAAGCACTCAAGCCTGTCCTTGAGTGTGCTGATGGTGATGTGATGTCCCAGACGGGACCCTCCAAGCTCTGCGGCAGGAACAAACCCCCAGCTGATGTAATTTAAAAGAATAACCTCCCAATTTTCTCATCTCCCTTTGCTGGATACACCTTATCAAATGACAGGAGAAGCCAATGTTTGGTTAAATGGTTCAGAGGTTAATACTCAACAGATGGGAGAATTTTTTCCTTTTTTTTTTTTTCTCCTTCTAGGCGATCTGGTCTGCTCCTCTTGCTTACAAAAGGCTTAGTAGTGGAGGGTGGGGGAGACGTGGGGGGAGGGAGCAGGGGGCATTCTTCCTATCGTGCCCATTTCTCCCCAGCCACCATTGTCCTCAGGGTCTCAGGCTGTGTCCTCAGCCTTCACAGGACCGCGCTGATAGGGCTGCTTGCATTTGGGGAGGTAGAAGCTGTCCACCCTGTGAGGGTACCTAAGTACCCCAGGTGTCTGCTGGCACTGGGCGGCATGCAAAAGGGCAGAGTAAAGGGAAGGAAAACAATACAAGCGAAAATCGCAAACTATCTCTCCATGCTTCGGGCAAATTATTGAGTCCCTGAAACTCTTGTTTCTTTTTTTTTTTTTCCTTTTGAGACAGAGTCTCACTCTGTCGCCCTGGCTGGAATGCAGTGGCTCGATCTTGGCTCACTGCAACCTTCGCCTCCAAGGTTCAATTGATTCTAGTGCTTCAGACTCCTAAGTAGCTGGGATTACAGGCATGAGCCACCATGCCCAGCTAATTTTTTGTATTTTCAGTAGAGATGGGGTTTTGCCACTCACCCAGGTTGATCTGGAACTCCTGGCCTCAGGTGATCCACCTGCCTCAGCCTCCCAAAGTGCTGATATTACAGGTGTGAGTCACTCACCTCGCCCAACTAGTTTCTTTATTCATAAAATGAGAATAATTTATATGGCAGGGCTATCAGGGAGACTCAAAGAGGATTCTTCATGGAAACCAGACATTCACCTATACTGCCAGTTTCACAAAGGGTAAAAAAGTACATCGCCGGCTGGGTATACTCTGTCACCCAGGCTGGAGTGCAGAGGTGCAATCTCAGCTCACTGAAACCTCTGCCTCCTGAGTTCAAGCGATTCTCCTGCCTCAGCCTCCCAAGCAGCTGGGATTACAGGTGCATGCCACCATGCCCGGATAATTTTTATATTTTTAGTAGAGATGTGGTTTCGCCATGCTGGCCAGGCTGGTCTCGAACTCCTGACCTCAGGTGATCTGCCCACCTCGGCCTCCCAAAGTGCTGGGATTACAGGCGTGAGCCACCATGCCCAGCCAATGATGTCCAATTTATCTAAAATTTATTTTGTTGCCTGGGCTCTTCTTATCAAGTCTAAGAATCCATTGCCAAATCCAAAGTCCTAAAGATTTACCCCTATGTTTTCTCCTGTGTTTTAATTCTTATATTTGGGTTCTGGATCCATTTTGAGTTAATTTTTGTTTATGGAGTGAGGTAAGAGTCCAACTTCATTCTTTTGCATGTGGTTATCCAATTATCCCAGCTTCATTTGTTGATAAGAATATTGTTTCTCTCATTGAATGGTCCTGGCACCCTTGAGAACCACTTCTCAGTTCTATTCCATTGGTCTATGTTTCTATCATGATGCCAGTACCACATTGTTTTGATTACTGTAGCTTTGCAGTACCTTTTGAAATTGGAAAGTAGTGTGTCTTTTTTTTTTTTTTTTTTTTTTTGAGATGGAGTCTCACTCTTTCACCCAGGCTGGAGTGGAGTGGCTCTATCTCAGCTCACTGCCCCTTTCCCAGGTTCAAGCAATTCTCCTGCCTCAGCCTCCTGAGTAGCTGGGATCACAGGTGTGCGCCACCACACCAAGCTAATTTTTATATTTTTAGTAGAGATGGGGCTTTACCATGTTGGCCAGGCTGGTCTCAAACTCCTGACCTCAGGTAATCTACCTGCCTTGGCCTCCTGAAATCCTGGGATTACAGGTGAGAGCCGCCACGCCCAGCCAAGTGTGAATCTTTTAACTTTCTCTTTTTCAACATTGTTTTGACTATTCAGGCCCATTGCAATTCCATATGAATCTGAGAATAGAATTTTGCATTTCTACAAAAAGATCATTGGAATGTGGATAGAGACTACAATGAATCTTCTATTAGTCAGGGTTCTCCAGAGACAGATAATAAATAGGAGAGAGGGAGAGATGGATGGGAGGGGATTTATTAGAAATGGCTCATATAGTTACAGAGGCTGAGAATATGCCATCTGCAAACTGCAAAATCAAGGAACGCAGTAGCATGACTCAGTCCAAGTCTGAAGTCCTCAGAACCAAGAAATCTAAAAGGCCTGATAATCTGGAGTTCTATGTCCAAGGGCAGGAGAAAAAGAATGTTCCAGCTCCAAAAGAGAGAAAGCAAATTCACCTTTCCCCTGCTTTTTTGTTCTATCTGGGGCCTTAGCCAATTGGATGGTGCCTGCCCACATTAGGTGAGGGCAGATGTTACTTACTCAATCCACTTGATTCAAATGCCATTCTCTTCCAGAGACACCATCACAAACATACCCAGAAATAATGCTTTATCAGCTATCTGGGTGTCCTTTAATACAGTCAAGTTGACACCTAAAATTAATCATCACGAGTTAGTAGATCATTTTGAGAAGGATTGTCATCTTAACAATATTAAGTCTCCCAATCCATGAATGAGAGATGTTTTGAGACAGAATTTTGCTCTTGTTGCCCAGACTTGAGTGCAATGGCACAATCTCGGCTCACTGCAACTTCTATCTCCTAGGTTCAAGTGATTCTCCTACCTCAGCCTCCCAAGTAGCTGAGACTACAGGCACATGCCACCATGTCCGGATACTTTTTGTATTTTTAGTAGAGACAAGGTTTCACTATGTTGGCTGGGCTGGTCTTGAACTCCTGACCTCAGGTGATCCACCCACCTTGGCCTCCCTAAGTGCTGGCATTACAGGCAAGAGCCACCTGCACCCAGCCAAGCCATCACACCCGGCCTTATTTTAAAATACAGGTTTCAGACACGCCTGTAATCCCAGCACTTTGGGAGGCTGAGGCGGGCAGATCACGAGGTCAAGAGATCGCACCACTGCACTCCAGCCTGGCACCTAGCAACAGAGCAAAACTCTGTCTCAAAAAAAAAAACCAAAATGATTTCAGAGACCCTTGTTAGCTTATGATAATAGTATTATGATTTGAGGAGAGAAATTATGATGCTTGGAAATGTATGCACAAACATTTAGGAGTGACATGTCATGGTGTCTGTAACTCTTTGAAATGGTTGAAATCATTTGGCAATTTCTTATGAAGTTAAACATGTACATACCATATAAACCAGCAATTGCAGGCTTGGACTTCTACCTGAGAGAACTGACATCTTATGTTCACACGAAAACCTGTACACAGGCCAGGTGCGGTGGCTCATGCCTGTAATCCCAGCACTTTGGGAGGCCGAGGCGGGCGGATCATGAGGTCAAGAGATCGAGACCATCCTGGCCAACATGGTGAAACCTCATCTCTACTAAAAATACAAAACTTAGCCAGGAATGGTGGCATGCGCCTATAGTCCCAGCTACTCGGGAGGCTGAGGCAAGAGAATCGCTTGAAACTAGGAGGCAGAGGCTGCAGTGAGCTGAGATTGTGCCACTGCACTCCGGCCTGGGCAACAAGAGCGAAACTCCATCTCAAATAAATAAATAAATAAATAACCAAAAAGATTCTAAGCTCACCGATTGTACACAGATAGCAGACTAGATTTGGCTCACAAACTGTAGCTTGCTGACTGCTGGCCTAGATAGGAAAAATTTAGCCTAATGGGATTTAAAAACTCAGTACTGAAAAAACAAAACAGAAAACAGTTCTCCTAGAGTCTGCGTGGAAGCCTCGGGGTGCGGTGAGAGGACAGAGAGGAGATGAGAGGAAAGGTCTGCAGGGGCAATGAACGGACAGGTCAAGGCCAGCACTAGAGGGTTAGAGAGGCTGGGGATGGCTGATGAAACTATGAAACTCAGCAGACTATGGCTCACCAGCCAAATCGACCCACACCTGTTTCTGTAGGGTCTGTGAGCTAAGAATGGTTTTTACAGATGAACATTTGCAATCAATTTGATGAGAAGGAACACCAACTTCGAACCTCAGTTAAGCCAAACGTTATTCCCCCAAAATAACTGTGTTTCTCTTATTATTGTTTTGAATTATTAATAAAAGGCGTGTGAAATGTGTTTTCTCTGTTGTTATATGAGTCTATACACTTAATTTTGCTCTTGGCCCACAAAGCCTAAAATATTTACTATTTGGCCCTTTCCAGAAAAAGTTTGTTGACTCCTGGTCTAACAATAGATGATATTCAGGCCAGGTGTGGTGGCTCACACCTGTAATTCCAACAGTTTGGGAGGCTGAGGTGGGTGGATCGCTTGAACTCAGACCAGCCTGGATAACATGGTGAAACCTCGTCTCTACCAAAAATACAAAAATAAAATGAGCCGGGTGTGGTAGCATGCGCCTGCAGTCCTAGCCGCTTGGGGGACTGAGGTGGGAGGATCGCTTGAGCCCATGAGGTAGAGGCTGCAGTGAGCCGAGATTGTGCCAATGCACTCCAACTTGGGTGACAAAGTGAGACCCTGTCTGAAAAAACAAAAAGGATGATATTCAATTCTATGTGGCTCTTTCCTGGAAACTCTATATCACCTCAAACCAGGAGTGCAAGTCTGTAAAACACACAGCACCCCTGTGTCAGCAGAGCCCAGGGTTGGTGGGCAGCGGGCTGGAGGAGGCCCCAGGTAGAACGGGGCAGAAAGAGGTAGGGCCAGGGAAGGGGTAGGGTTAGGACCATCTTTAGATGGAAGCAATGAAGGACTTTGCAATGGGGTTGGGCCAGGCCGCAGGATAGGCTGGGAGGTGTGGATAGGAAGCACAGGGTTAAGAGCAGAGAGCCTGCCTGCTTCCCTGAAGCGCATGGGAGCACGGCGTAAGGCTGATTGGCCAAGGGCTTTGCTAGGACCTGGGAAAGGAAAAATGTAAAAACGCAGAAACCACGTATCCCTCAAGGAGCTTAGTGGGTGAGAGACAGGAGGATGATAGGCGAAAAATGTGGTCCATGCATACGAGAGAGCAGTACAGGGGACTCTACAGCAGCCCCAAGGAGAAGTGGTGGTCCCGCCTATGCATACATGTGTTTGTGTGTGTGTGTGCGTGTGCATGTGCATGTGACCACGAAGGCTTCCTGGAGGAGGGACAGCAACAGGAGCAGCCTTGCGGAGACCAGGACACCACCTTATAGAATCTGGGGTTACTGATCATTAAATGCCAAGAGGAAGGCCAGGCACGGTGGTTCATGCCTGTAATCCCAGCACTTTGGGAGGCCAAGGTGGGTGAATCACTTGAGCCCAGGAGTTTGAGACTAGCCTCCTGGGCAACATTGCAAAACTCCATTTTTTTTTTCTTTTGAAACGGAGTCTTGCTTTGTCACCAGGCTGGAGTGCAGTGGCACGATCTCGGCTCACTGCAACCTCTGCCTCCCAGGTTCAAGCGATTCTCCTGCCTCAGCCTTCGGAGTATCTGGGAGTACAGTTGCGCACCACCACATCTGGCTAATTTTTGTATTTTTGGTAGAGATGGGGTTGCACCATGTTGGCCAGGATGGTCTAGATATCTTGACTTCGTGATCTACCCACCTTGGCCTCCCAAAGTACTTGGATTACAGGCGTGAGCCACTGTGCCTGACCAAAACCCCATTTCTACAAAAAATTTTTAAAAATAGCCGGGCGTGGTGGCACATGCCTGTAATCCCAGCTACCTGGGAGGCTGAGGATGGAGGACTGCTTGAACCCTCCATGTGGAGGTTGAGGCCTCTGCACTCCAGCCTGGGTGACAGAGTGAGACCCTGTTTCCAAAAAAAAAAAAAAGTGCCAAGAAGAGATTGTGATGACTGGGTTGGAGAGAAGGTAGGGAAAGGACAAGGAGGGCCTTGAGCACCATTTGGAGTGTGGGCTTCCCCTGTGGGTGCTGCGGAGCTCCTGAGGCATGACCTGGAGGATCACAGGGACAGCTGGGTGGAGGATGGGCCCAAGGTGGACAGCACTGGAGTTTGAGAGGCCCACCAAGGCGGCTGTCGCAAAATCCAGTGAGAAATGATGAGGCTGCGCTCCGGCTGCAAGAGTGTCCATGATACATGGACTCGTGATACATGACTGGGGACAGAGTCAAGGAGGTGATATCAGTGGCATGTGGGCCAGTGGGAAGGGAAGGGGAGGGTGGCCTCATGGAAGCCTCCCAGTTTTCCAGCTCTCTTGGCTGCTGGGGAGGGGATAGATTATACCCTCCAGCTCCCCACTCCTGCCCAAAGCCCCAGATGACCCTCCAGACCATGCGAAGAACGTGTTGGCTCCCCTCCCTGCCCCACCTTCCCTCCTCCAAGTGATTGCCTGGAGTCCCGAGGGAAGAGAGAGAGGAGGAGATGAAATCATGGAACAAAGGGGATTAGAGCCGCATTTCTTTCCTTCTCTACAATGGAAAACTCTGTTGTCGGGAGAGAGGAGCTTTGGGAAGGGGGGCCTGATGAGGTTATAGTTTTGAAACAGGAGCTGTCAGGAATCGCCAATCTGAGGAGCAACAAGGCTCTCATTTTTCTTTCTTCTAAGTAGGTGCTCTTCTCTGTTGCCCCCAACTTAGAGCACCCCCCATGCTGGAGTGAGTCCGTTTTATTATATCTCCCAACCAAGACTGCATGTGCCCCTTCCACTTGGATGACCACTCAGCCTGGGCACCCACAGAGGAGGAAGTTACCACCTCCTAGAGGGGAAAGAGTCTCCAAGACAGAAGCAGGGTTCAGGGGAGTAGGAAGAACCAGATGTGGGGTTGGGGGTTTGGTTTCAGGTCCAATTTCTGCCACTTCCCACTCAGGCAAAGTCAGGCAAGTTCTTTTTTTTTTTTTTTTTGAGATGGAGTCTCCCTCTGTTGCCCAGGTTGGAGTGCAGTGGCACAATGTTGGCTCACTGCAACCTCCATCCCCTGGGTTCAAGTGATTCTCCTGCCTCAGCCTCCTGAGTAGCTGGGACTACAGATGCGTGCCACCACGCCCAGCTAGTTTTTGTATTTTTGGGAGAGACGGGGTTTCATCATACTGGCCATGTTGGTCTTGAACTCCAAAGTCAGGCAAGTTCTGAACCTCCCAGAGCCTCAGAGCCTTCTTCATTTGTAAGTGCAAATGATTATACCAGCTACGGTGACTAAAGGAGATAAAAAGGGTTGTGGAAACCTGACCAACCCCTAACAATTTCAGGGCCTGGGGCAAGAGTATACATGGAAGTTCACCTACATATGTCTAAGTACTTAAAGAGGTTTAAAAAATCAACTTTAGTAAACTTGTAAATGAAATGTTTCACCCTCCAACTCCCACAAACATCCTATCCTAACACCTTGGAAGGCCAGGTTTGAATTTGCAGGTCCTGGACTCTGGAATTCAATGTAGAACACCCCAGCATGGGGAGAAGCCAGCCTTTGGCCCTTACTCATGGCCCATTCTCCCCTTCCCTTCCTCCTGCCAGCTCCGTCCTGCACAGCAAGGGCTTCAGGCAGATGCATGAGGATGCCCTAGCCCTAATATCTCACACACACACACACACACACACACACACACACACACACACCCTTCAGCCCAGAGGTGCACGCACTGGATGGCGGTGGGGGGTGCTGGGGAGGATGGATTCTGGGAAGAAGCCCATGCAGATCCTGGAAGTGGGCTCAGGGTCACTGGGGCAGGACATTCTAGGGTCCAGGCACACCCAGCACGGTGGATCAGCGGGTGCTGGCTCCAGATGGGCAAATCCCTTCCCCGTGGACTCCTCGCCCCATGGAGAGGGGCATGGCTAGAAGAACGAGACCAGCTATACAGCTGAAGACTCAGGCCAGGGGCCTCTCTTACCTGGTTTACGGCAGTAGGTTCTGCTCTAAACTATAAAGTGATGATGAATAGGAGGAATAATTATTCTCTTCCCAAGGGTTTGGCATTTCTTTCCTCTCTCTTTCTCTCTCTCTCTGATTCTCCACTCTTCTTTTTTATTTTCCTAGGAAAGAATTTGGGGATAATGTACACATCAGCCAGTCAGAGAAGTGGGAAAGTAGGTATCTTTGGGGACAGATGAACCAGGATGCCAGGAACTCTTGGGTTAGGTCCAAGGCCTGAAGAGCTGCTGAGCACCTCCCTTCCCACCTCTCTGGAAGACTTAGGAACTTGTTATTTATTATCTGAGAACAGAGAATCCTTAGAGCTTTGGACACGAGCATGGCCAAAAACCTGGGGGGAAAAGTGCTGCAGGCACTCACCAGGCACAGTGAAAAATGTAGTGCTGGACGAGGAGACTGGGGGAGACACAGCAACGCCCACCTGGTCACTGATCCAGGCCCGAGGCTGAGCTCAAAGCCATCCTGTCCCATGTCCCCACGCTGGGTGAGACTGAAGTACAGAGGAAGAAGCCACAGGGAGTGATGCAGGGAGCACTGGTGTCAGCCAAGAATAAAGAACCAGGTGCCTGAGGCTGGCCAAAGAGGTGGCAAGCATTCTGGGGAAGAAAAATGGACTAATCCCAGCTACCAGCTACCTGAGGTCAGGAAAAGTCCTCTCCCTCTTTGGGCCTCAATATTCTCATCTATAAAATGGGGATAATGGTGTTTTCCCTCCAGAGTAGTGGTGAGGATTTGATTATTTAGAGCCCAAGATACTGTTTGCAGTGCTCCTGAAATGGAGAAAGGGATCGCTGAATGTTAACCACGCAATTATTACTATGATCATGGTGCCTGGAAAATGTCAGTTGAATGCTAGTTGAACTTGTGTGAACTTCCTCAGATCATGCCCCACTTACGGGCCTCTGCTTCCTTATCTGAGAATTTCTTTTATTCTTTAGAAACATCTTGATGTGGCCGGGTGCGGTGGCTCATGCCTGTAATCCCAGCACTTTGGGAGGCCAAGGCAGGTGGGTCACCTGAGGTCAGGAGTTTGAGAAAGCCTGGCCAACATGGCGAAACCCTGTCTCTACTAAAAATGCAAAAAAATTAGCTGGGTGTGGTGGTGCTCACCCGTAATCCCAGCTACTCGGGAGGCTGAGGCACCAGAATCACTTGAACCTGGGAGGCAGAGGTTGCAGCAAGCTGAGATCGTGCCACCGCAATCCAGCCTGGGCGACAGAGCGAGACTCCATCTCAAAAAATAAAAATAAAAAAGAAAGAAACATCTTGCTGTTCAGGCCTAGAGTCCCCTGACACAAATATTACCTAACACTTGCAGAGCACTTGCTGGGGGCTGGTACTGTCCAGAGCACTTCACGCAATTATACCATTTCACCTCCAACCCCCCTTTGAGGGCTATTAGGTCCTATTTGGCAGATGAGGAGCCCAGGACACAGGAGGATTCAAGAATTTGCCTCATGTCACACAGAAGCACCCAGGCATTCTGGCTCCAACGTCCACATCTATCTTCCTTCTCTGTCCAGATGTGGGCTGTGCCCCCCACTGGAACACCCGGGCAGCCGTTTTGACCAATCCCACGGGTCAACCCAGCCAGCTCACTGGTTTGGTGGATGTTCCTAGCACCGAACTAACTAGTTATGGGGCCAAATTAGTCATGCTGGCCTTTGAGTCAGTGATCCTGACTTGACTTGCTTAGGCTTTCTGACAGTGACACAGTCCCTCCAGTTCTAGATTTGAAAGAACCAGTAATAGGAAATACTGATCTTGAATTAAAATGGGAAAATGGCCATTTCTGAAGTCATTTACATCTTAACCCAGGACATTGGCCCACCTTGCCTCGGAAAGCACTTATGATCATGCAGCGACCAACACAGGTCTGGGGTTGTTATCCCATTTCACAGATGAGGAAAACCTGATTGGAGGCAGAGGGGTGGAGTCAGGTGCCTGGGATGGCACAGCCTGCTGGCAGTGGGAACAGAAGCTAGATTTGAACCCAGGGCTCCCAATGCCCCATCCTGTGCACATCCCCCTGCCTGGAGCTGTTCCGTTGGTAATACCCTCTTCTGGAGCCCTGAGCCCCCAGCCACTTGGGGCATCACCACAAAGAACGGGAATGGCTGCGGGCCATTTGGCCGGGCATCTCCCATTTGTTGTGCCTTTTGGCACTGATCTGCAAGGCTACATTAAGAGTTGTTTGTGGGCAGGAGAAGCCATTGAAATTGCAATGAACAGAGGCACCTGGCTCCCCAGGGAGAATTTCTGAGTCCATCTCCCCACCTTGTTTATTTGTAAAATGGGAACACAGACCCAACTGGTGTATGTTTTCATTAAACCAAGTAGGAGCTTGTGGCATTTCTGTCTGCACTTGAGACATGTTTATACTGCTGGGTCCATTATGAATCTGTTTAATATCCTTCGAATTCTCTGAGTCCTTCCATCCCTGCGGCCAGGAAGTGGGTAATGTGCATACAGGGAAGAAATTTCCAGGCACTCAGACCTTTAGGTAAATGAGGACTCTTTTTTCTTTCTTTTCTTTAAAGAGGGGAAAGCCTATTGCAAAAAAAATTAAATTCTTCCTGTTCAAAATGGCTTTTCCAGTGATCCTTTCCTTGTAGGAAATTGGTTAGGTCCTAGAGAGATGCTGAAGGAGCCACCAGCTAGGGGAGCCTGGGACTAGTGAGAATAGCATCCCTTTGCCCTGGAGAGCCTGGGATGGAGACAGGGAGGTAAGCGACTGTCCGGGGACTGAGAAGGACATCAGGGGATCTGTAGCCAGGAGCTCAAGGTCACCTGAGGGCTGCCCTGGCTGCTGGGGGCTCCTGGGAAGCCAATATCAGACTAATCCTGTCGGATTGGGAACAGGCTTCCCACTGGAGTGCCGGCAGGAGTAGCTCCCTGCTTGCTGGCAGAACAGAGAGGTATTATTTTAAGGAGAAAAATGAGATTCCTGTTTCTGCTTTATTCCTCCTGCAGAAATGTTGGTGTGTCCCAGCCAGGGCCAAGATGAGAGGCGGTTGGTGCCAAGAGAAGGGTGAGCTCATTGCATGTGGGGACGTGAGGTGATTCCAGCAAGGCACAGTGTGGAAAAAAAAGCCCCATACTTGGGATCCCAAATCCCTGCAAAGCAGACCCCTGTGACCTTTCCCTCCCCCACCTCTCTCTCCATCAGCCAGTCCGTCTGCCACCTTCCTTCCCCATCATCTCCATCCTCCCTTGTCTGAGCCCACTCCCATTGAATCTCTCTCTCTCTTCCTGCATCTCCAAGCAAACACTCCCCCTCAGGACCCTTGAGCACCTATGCATGTTCTTGTGTGGAGACTGCATGAAGGAAAGAGCACGGGCTTTGCAGTTGAAGAAACCCGAGTTCAAATCTCAGCCCCACCACTTACCGGTTGTGAGAAAAGGGTCTTCTCTCTGCTGTCTCATGTTATCATGTGATCTTGCAGCTAGATGAGAAAGAAAATAGGAAAATATCTGGCACATAATAGATGTTTCCTTAATATTTCTTCCTCCCAGCCGGGCACAGTGCCTCATGCCTGTAATCCCAGCACTTTGGGAGGCCAAGGTGGGCAGATCACCTGAGGTCAGGAGTTTTGAGATCAGCCTGACCAACATGGAGAAACCCCATCTCTACTAAAAAAAATACATTAGCCAGGCATGGTGACATATGCCTGTAATCCCAGCTACTTGGGAGGCTGAGGCAGGAGAATCACTTGAACCCAGGGGGCGGAGGTTGCAGTGAGCCAAGATTGCACCATTGCACTCCAGCCTGGGCAACAAGAGCAAAACTCTATCTCAAAATATATATAGATATTTCTTCTTCCCTTCCTTCCTGTGAAAGGAAAGGCTACTGTATAATTAAGAAATTGTTGGTCCAGGCATGGGGGCTCATGCATGTAATCCCAGCACTTTGAGAGGCTGGGACAGGAAGATCATTTAAGCTCAGGAAGTTAAGACTGCAGTAAACTGGCTGGATGCAGTGGCTCACACCTGTAATCCCAGCACTTTGGGAGGGCAAGGCAGGTGGATCACGAGGTCAGGAGTTCAAGACCAGCCTGGCCAAGATGGTGAAACCCCATCTCTACTAAAAATACAAAAATTAGCTGGACATCGTGGCAGGTGCCTGTAATCCCAGCTGCTTGGGAGGCTAAGGCAGAGAATTGCTTGAACCTGGGAGGCAGAGGTTGCAGTGAGCCAAGATCACACCACTGCACTCCAGCCTAGGCGACAGAGTGAGACTCCATATCAAAAAAAAAAAAAAAAAAAAGACTGCAATAAACCAAGATTGCACCACTGCACTCCAGCCTGGGCAACAGAACAAGATTGTCACAAAAAGACAAAAAATAAAAATAAATAAATAAATAAAATTGTGAGATTATGATCCGCAAATGTGAAATTCCTGCAGGACCCTGGAAAATATGGGTCACAGGTTACTTCTTGGACTCATCACCAGATCCTGGCAATGGCCTAGGGATGATACAGTCACTCTGAATGGAACCCGGAAGGATGAAGAAGGGTTCCAGAGAGTTGGGGAGAACTTTCTTGGTCTCAACCAAGAAAGAAATGGCATGGCCAGGAGCCCAGGTGAGAGAGGGCAGGAAATAAAATGATGTGGGTTGGAGGGAAGTAGCCTGAGGTTTGGGGAGCAAGAAACTCCATAAAGTGGCCACAAAATTGGAATCGTTGGAAATTCTGAAAGGTGAGCGTGAAAAGGTGCGGAGTCCAGGGGGTGAGTCACCTGTGGAGGACACAGAGCTCTAACTGGCATTTTGGCTGCCTCAGGCAAGGGTCTGAAACACACTCTCAGACCAACTTTGGTTTTCCATCTAGGAATCACAAAAGAGGTGTTATTGACCACACGCCCTCTGGAAGCTTCCTATGGAAGGACCAAATCCCTTTGTTTCTGTGTCATGCAGGGGTGCAGATGCGGTCAGGATGTTAAAAATGTCATAACATTTTCACTTTCATCACTTTCCGCACCTTAGTGCTTTAAATTCCATATCCTCTAAATTTCCAGGCCCCTAGGCAAAACCCAGTCAGACTGCCCTGGGTCATGGCCATGATGGGGTGAGGTATCTCTGTGATGGAAACTTGATTGCTCTCTGTTTCCTTTCTTGGGTTTTATTTATCCATTGACTATTCTTTGTAGTTCGCGATTTTTTAAAAATCCATCCTGTCTCCATTTTACTAAAGAAAATCAAGAAAAGGGATTTGTGTCCACACTTTGGTGAATGGGAGATAAGAGGCACTCAAAGGGTTTTTAGGAGCCAGAAAGGGGGCAGCAAAGGGGTGACAAGTGAGGGAACTTATGTGAGTTAAGATACAGGCTAAGGCTGGGCGCAGTGGCTCACGCCTGTAATTCCAGCACTTTGGGAGGCTGAGGCGGGTGGATCACGAGGTCAAGAGATCGAGGCCATCCTGGTCAACATGGTGAAACCCCATCTCTACTAAAAATACAAAAAATTAGCTGGACACGGTGGCGCGTGCCTGTAATCCCAGCTACTCAGGAGGCTGAGGCAGGAGAATTGCCTGAACCCAGGAGGCGGAGGTTGCGGTGAGCCGAGATCGCGCCATTGCACTCCAGCCTGGGTAACAAGAGCGAAACTCCATCTCAAAAAAAAAAAAAAAAAAAGATACAGGCTAAGATGCTGGAACAAACAAAAATATAATACAGAAGAGAATTTTATTCTTCTCTCACATTAGGGACCAGGGTTAGACAGGCAATCCAGACAAATACCAAGAGCTTGTGAGGACACCCAGATTCCTTCTGCTGTGTTACTCTGTCATCCTAGAGTATGGTCCTTATTTTCATGGCTGAGGCTACCTCACCATCCCTGAGCGCCCACATTCCAGCCCAAGGCAAGGACAGAGGAGGGGAGGACATGCAGCTTTCTCATACAACCATCACCGGAAGGTGCCTGTGGGATTTCTGCATCATCTCTTTGGCCACAGCTTAATCACATGATCACATCTAGCTGCAAAGGTGACTGAGAAATGTGGTCTCCAGTGGGCACCACATGCCCAACTAAAACCTGGGGTGTTCTATTACTAAAAGGAAGAAAGGGGCAATGGGTCATGGGGACAATTGTCACTTTCTGCCATTAACCCCAGAAGGAAAGGGCTATCAGGACCACAAGTGGCACTCAGGGACCAGCAGTCACTCTTCTAGAGATTCTCACTGGAGGAACCGAAGAGGTTCTGGGTTTTGTTTCAGGGAAGCTGCAGTAGACTGTTCTTCAGCTCTTCGAGTGAGTTACCTTGTGACTCGGGGCAGGAGAATGGGTGGAACATATTTCCCCACCCAGCAGCATTGGGCTTGACCATATGACCAGTTGGGGCCAATGGGATGTGAGAAGCAACAGCATGCCAGTTCCAAGCCAAAGCCTGAAGCGGCACCATATGTTTCCACTCCTGCCACTCACCAAGAGAAGGGCACATGCCAAATAGCAATTTGCCCAAGAAAGGGAAGAAACACATATAGCATACCTGAGCTTAAGCCCAGAGCCAAGTACAGCTGAGCCCCAGCACAGCCAGCCTCATGAATGAGAACTCCCCACTCACAGACTCTTAAGTGGGGAAAATATGTGAATGAACACTGGTTAAAGTAAGCCAGTGTTTTGGGAGGGCTTGTCATGGAGCATTACTGCAGTAATACTGGCTAGTACGGTGGCTCTGGTTCCCTGCTAAACCTCGATCTTGTCCCCATCCTTCCTTCTGTCCTCACTTCTTCAGTTCCTTCACTCATGCAGGCCGGGTTCAGTGGCTCACACCTGTAATCCCAGTATTTTCGGAAGCCAAGGCAGGCGAATCATTTCAGGCCAGAAGTTCAAGACCAGCCTGGCCAACATGGCAAAACCCTGTCTCTATAAAAATGCAAAAATTAGGCTGGGCATGGTGGTTCATGCCTGTAGTCCCAGCACTTTGGGAGGCCGAGGCAGGCAGATTGCTTGAGGCCAGGAGTTCAAGACCAGCCTGGCCAACATGGTGAAACCCCATCTCTACTAAGATTACAAAAATTAGCTGGGCGTGCTAGTGCACGCCTGTAATCCCAGTTACATCAGGAGGCTGAACCTGGGAGGCAGAGGTTGCAGTGAGCTCAGATCATGCCGCTGCACTCCAGCCTGGATGACAGAGTGAAACTGTCTCAAAAATAAAATAAATACCCACTCATGCGGTCAACGGTCATTTACAAGACACCTATTATGTTCCAGGCACTGATCTAGGTGCTGGAGCTAAAGAAACCTTAAGGCATTTTCAGTCCAGGGGAAGGGACAGACATGAAAATACATATTACACTAGCACAGCAAGTGCTAGAAGCAGGGTCTGTGCAAGCTGCAGGGGGAGGGGAAGCTTAGCACAGGGCTACACAGAACAAAGAACCAAATCAGCTTTCCTTTGTTTTCCCCACCCACAGCCCTCCTACCCATCCAGAAACTTGAGGCCTTGTCCCGAGTGAGTGCTGGACTCTAGGAAATACTATGGAAGCAGCTGTGAATCTGTTACTGCTCTTTCACAATAACAACCAATGCGTATTGGGCACTTACTAGGTGCCTTCCAGAGATGAAAGGCACATGTCCTGGCCAGGCGCGGTGGCTCACGCCTGTAATCCCAGCACTTTGGGAGGCCGAAGCGGGTGGATCACGAGGTCAAGAGATCAAGACCATCCAGGTCAACATGGTGAAACCCCGTCTCTACTAAAAATACAAAAAATTAGCTGGGCATGGTGGCGCACGCCTGTAGTCCCAGCTACTCAGGAGACTGAGGCAGGAGAATTGCCTGAACCCAGGAGGCGGAGGTTGCGGTGAGCCAAGATCGTGCCATTGCACTCCAGCCTGGGTAACAAGAGTGAAACTCCGTCTCAAAAAAAAAAAAAAGAAAGGCACATGCCCTGCTCTCAAGGAGATCAGAGTCTCTTGGGGAAGACATTCAGGAGACAAGTGATGAGCTCTACCCAATAAATAGACAGCTTTTTTATTTATAAACATAGATATTGCCCCTTCTGGTCTTAAAACTTGAAACTTACATTTGTTTTATCTGAGTTCCTTCCTCAGTAAAGGACCTTCAGGCCTCTGATAAAAAAAAAAAAAAAAAAAAAAAAGAGTATCAAAGAACTGAAACTCACCAGATAGCCACTTCCAGACATTGAGATACCCACCCCTTACTCATTATGATTGCTTCCTTGCCCCTCCCTAGTTCCTGCTGTCTTACACATTGTTACATTTCTTCCCTGCCATATAAACCCCTAGTTTTAGTCCATCAGGGAGATGGATGTGAGACTGAGCTCCCACCTTCTCAGCTGAGGCACCGGATTAAAGCCTTCTTTCTTGGCAATACTCATCATCTCGGTCATTGGCTTTCTGTGTGGTGAACAGCAGGACCTAGACCAAATGCCTGGTGCTTTCGTAACAGTGGCACTTTTCTCTGCAATGGCACCAGAGCTGATGGCATGGGCAATTCATTTAGCCTGTTTTTTTTTTTTTTTTTTTTTGACAAAGAGTCTCACTCTGTCAGCCAGGCTGGAGTACAGTGTTACAATCTCCGCTCACTGCAAACTCAGCCTCCCAGGTTCAAGCAATTTTCCTGCCTCAGCCTCCTGAGTAACTGGGACTACAGGTGTGCCTGAGTAACTGGGACTACAGGTGTGCGCCACCGTGCCTGACTACCTTTTTTTTGTATTTTTAGTAGGAGTGGGGTTTCACCATGTTGGCCAGGCTGGTCTCCAATTCCTGATCTCAGGTGATCCACCCATCTCAGCTTCCCAAAGTCCTGGGGATATAGGCATGAGCCACTGCACCTGGTCTTTTCTTACTTTCCTTTTTTTTTTTTTTTTTTTTTTCAGACAGAGTCTTGCTCTGTCACTCAGGCTGGCATGATCTCAGCTCACTGCAACCTCTACCTCCAGGGTTCGAGCAATTCTTGTGTGGTCTTATTGCCCCTCAGGAGACAAGTGGTGAGATCTACCCAATAAATAGCTTTTTTTTTTTTTTTTTGGGGGGATAAACATAGATATTGCCCCTTCTGGTCTTAAAAACTTACATTTGTTTTATCTGAGTTCCTTCCTCAGGAAAAGACCTTCAGGCCTCTGGAAAAAAAAAAAAAAGAGTATCAAAGAACTGAAACTCACCAGATCGCCAAACTTCTTGGCCTCCTGAGAAGCTGGGACTATAGGCACCCACCACCATGCCTGGCTAAATTTTGTATTTTTATAAAGATGGGGTTTTACCATGTTGGCCGGGCTGGTCTTGAACTCCTGGCCTCAAGTGATCTGCCCACTTCCACCTCCCAAAGTGCTGGGATTATAGGTGTGAACCACTGCACCTGGCCTATTTAGCCTTTATGTGTCTCAGTTTCTGCCTCAATAGAAGGGTGATGTGGCCCCAAACATCCAACCTTCCCTTATTCCACTAACAACAGACTAGAATTTCAGCTGAGCACATGGCCGCCCAAGACAGACTACATCCCCAGCTTTGCTTGCAGTTAGGTTTGGTCATGTTGAGATAGGAGGTGGGATTTCACTCTAGAGGTGGGTTTCAGCAATGGATCAGATTGAGAACTAGCTAAAACAGGGGAGGAGGGGAAAGCACCTCTCTTTAAGGCATGGCCTCCAGTGTGCCATGTTAGTTTACCAGTACCATAGCAACACCCAATAGTTACTGCCCCTTTCCATGTTAACAACCTGATAACCTAGAAGTTGCTACCCATTTTCCAGAAATTTCTGCATAATCTGCCTCTTAGTTTGCATATAACTAAAGTGGGTATAAATATGACTGCAGAACTGCCTCTGAGCTGCTACTCTGGGCACAATGCCTATGGGGTAGCCCTACTCCACAAGGAGCAGTCTCTCTGCTGCTGCTGTACACCACCACTTCAATAAAGTCGCTATCCAAGGCTGGGTGCCATGGCTCACGTCTATAATCCCAGCACTTTGGGAGCCCTAGCTAGGCAGATCACCTGAGGTCAGGAGTTCAAGACCAGCCTGGCCAACATGGTGAAACCCCATCTCTACTAAAAATACAAAAAATTAGCCAGGCATGGTGGCATTCACCTGTAGTCCCAGCTACTCAGGAGGCTGAGGCAGGAGAGTTGCTTGAACCCAGGAGGCAGAGGTTGCTGTGAGCTGAGATTGCACCATTGCACTCCAGCCTGGGCAACAAGAGTGAAGCTCCATCTCAAAAAAAAAAGTTGCAGCTGGGCATGGTGGCTCATGCCTGTAATCCCAGCACTTTGGAAGGCTGAGGCGGGCGGATCACAAGGTCAAGAGATCAAGACCATCCTGGCCAACATGGTGAAACCCCATCTCTACTAAAAATACAAAAATTAGCTGAGCGTGGTGGTGTGCGCCTGTAGTCCCAGCTACTCAGGAGGCTGAGGCAGGAGAATTGCTTGAACCCAGGAGGCAGAGGTTGCAGTGAGCTGAGATCGTGCCACTGCACTCCAGCCTGGCGACAGAGTGAGACTCCATCTCAAAAAAAAAAAAAAAAAAAAAAAAAAGTTGCTATCCTACACCACTGGCTCACCCTTAAATTCTTTCTTGGGTGAAGCTAAGCACCCTCCTAGGCTAAGCCCCAATTTGGGGGCTCACCTGTCCTGTATTTTTGTGATGAACATAAAATGGGGATGGGGTAGGGGTGGGGCTGGTGTGAGGGATCAAGTTCATGACTTGAACTTCCTGCTGACAGCAAAGAAGGGAACTCCTGGGATTTTTTTTGTTTTGAGACGGGGTCTCCCTATGTTGCCCAGGCTGGATTCAAATGCCTAGGCTCAAGCAATCCTCAGCTCCAGTGTACCACCGTGCCTGACTTTCCTGGGCTTTCTCAAACTTGCCAGACATGAGGCACCAAGGGAAGACAGAGGGGTAGGGCTTAAAAGCTGTCAACAGTCAAATACAAAAAAAAGAGTCAGACCTTTTCCTACACCCTTCTTTTATCCTTGCTTGGGAATATAGACATGGTGGAGAGCTGTCTTGGGCCATGCAGACAAAGGCAATGCTCTAAGGCTGGCTGAGCAACAAGAAAGAAGGAGCCTGGGTCCCCATCACTCTGGAGCCATCATATTAATCCCAGGAGCTTGACTGTGAGATGGGAGAGTGGTTAGCAGGAGTAAGTGACACAGTACCTGGCCTATTACAGAGGCTCAAAAGATAGTCCCACCCACTTTTCCACCACTTTGTAGAAAATCCTACTTTTAAAAAGTTAAAGAGCTTGCTATTTAAATAGATTCTGCTATGATTAGGTAGAAATTGCTACCTAATCATTCCTAAATTCCAAATGCCTGAAAGTTCAAACAGCAGAAAATCAGAGGCCTGCCTAACAGTCCAGCCTGCCACCCAAAACAGAACTTTCTCCACCACTTCCCTTACAGGGCATCAGCCTCTGCTTGGATACAACCAGTGACAGGGAGCTCACTATCTACCTAGGCAGTCCTTTCCATTATTGGGGAGTTCTAACTAACTCACCAGCTAAACAGGCCTCCCTGCCATTTCTCACTCATGCATTCTCCCCTCTATGTCCACAATCCACATGCAATTCAACCAGCGCCCCTTCTTAATAAAGAGCACGTCTATCCTCTGTCCTCCCCTCCTCCTGGCCTGTGGTAGGCAGCCTCTAAGGTGGCTCCCAAGGAGCCCCACCTCTTGTACCCCCTCCTCTTGAGTGTGGGCTGGACGTAGCAACTCACTTCTGACAAAAAGAACAGGGTAAAAGTAGTAGGCTGTCACTTCCAAGATTAGGTGACCAAAAGTCTGTGACTTCCATCTTGCTCACTCTCTCTTCCTGTCCCTCAGAGCCATCACTCTGGGGAACACCACCTGCCGTGTTGAGCTGCCTTATGGAGAGCACAGGGCAGGAACTAATGTCTCTGGCCAACAGCAGTGAGAATGAACTTTGAAGCAAATTCTCCTCCCCTGAACCATAGCCCTGACCAAAACCCTGACTGCAGCCTTGTGAAATCCTGAGCAGAGCACTCATACCAGATTCCTGACCCACAGACACTGGGAGATAATAAATGTGTATGTTTCTTAAGCCTCTAAGTTTGGGGATAATCTGTTACACAGCAATTAATAACTAATACACGACTCAGCATCTCAGTTCCTTCAGCCTCCATTTATTTCCGCACCCCTCTGTAAGAATTAAAGAAAGAGGAAAGAAACGTGAAAGGTGGCTCGCCAGTCAAGACAGGTTTATTTTAGAGAAAACAAACCTGGGAGAAGCTTCTGGCCGAGTTAGGTCAGAGGCACACTCTCTTACAGACTAAGAGTTTTGAAGAATTCCGGGTGGGAGAATTTATCAGAGGCTTGGACTGCTTCTGTGTCTCTTTGTTGTCTTATCTAGGAGGGAGAGTTGAGTGTCTGTGCCATGCATCTTTCTGCAGCTGCAGGCATACCTCTGAGTCTGCTCTATTTCAGTGCACCTGAAGGGAAAGGAATGTGCTTATTAGGGCCCACTGTTTCACCGGGTCCCTTGTATGAGGGTGAAGTTTGGCAGTTATCTAAGAGGCTTTCTCCCCACCTCCCTCTGTGCCCGAGCTGTCTTATCTGTGTTTTACTGTCTGCTCTTTTTGGCTGCTTGTAGTTAGAAAAGAAGTGATTTCCTTGAAATGCCTGAGGCTAGAAAGGGAGCTGGAACTTAAAGTGGCAGTGTTAGTCTGAGATGATGGTGCTCTGTCACTCTCCCCATCCTTTCTCTGCATACACTCCAATATATCAGCGTCCTTCCTAAAGTATGGCTCCTAGAATGGATCACAACTCTCCAGATGTGGTTGTGCAGTGGGACTGTTTCCCGCTGTGTGATGGACACTGTCCCTGATTCCTGCCCAAGATGCCATTAGCATTTTAATGGCTGTATCTCACAGATGGTTTCTTTTGATCTTGACTAAAACCCCTAGGTCTATGTTCTATGAAATGTAAGGAAAGCCTAGTCACCCACCATTGCATAACTGTGCCATTGATTTATTTGATTTATTTTATTTTTTGAGACAGAATCTCTCTCTGTTACCCAGGCTGGAGTGCAATGGTGCCATCTCGGCTCACTGCAACTTCCACTTCCCAGGTTTAAGCGATTCTCCTGCCTCAGCCTCCCAAGTAGCTGGGACTAAAAGTGTGCACAACCATGCCTAGCTAATTTTTGTATTTTTAGTAGAGACGGGGTTTCACCATGTAGGCCAAGCTGGTCTCAAACTCTTGGCCTCCAAAGTGCTGGGATTACAGGCGTGAGCCACCTTGCCTGGCAATGCCACTGATTTTCAGAACCCAAATGTAGGACTTTAGAGTAGCTCTAGAAAACAGTCGTTCTGCCTGCCCTGGGCAAGTGAGGACCCCGCAGACTCTATTTTGCATCTTCTGTATTCATTTACTCTCCCAACTCTGAGCCATCTGCATATGTGGTCAAGCATCCATGCAGCCCTGAACCATCTTGTTGCCTAAAATGATAAGCAAACACAGAAGCTGCTCTCAAGGGTCGCAAAAAGAAGGCAGGAACCCCACATTGATGGAGACTCATTAAACGCCAATCTTTGCCTGGTGCTTTTACATAGGACACCTCACCTCATTCTCAGTACAACCCTACAGAGTAGTCACTATTTGCATATAGATTGAGACTCAGAGATGAGAAATAATTTTATTTATTCCAAGGAAATAATTTTTAAAAAGAAAAAACCCAGCTAGGTGCGATGGCGCATGCCTGTAATCCCAGCACTTTGGGAGGCCGAGGCGGGCAGATCACTTGCGGTCAGGAGTTCAAGACCAGCCTGACTAACATGGTGAAACCTGGTATTACTAAAAATACAAAAAGTAGCTGGGCATGGTGGCACATACCTGTAATTCCAGCTACTTGGGAAGCTGAGGCAGGAGAATTGCTTGAACCTGGGAGTCAGAGGTTGCAGTGAGCTAAGATCACAACACCACACTCCAGCCTGGGTGACAAAACGAGACTCCATCTTTTTTTTTGAGACGGAGCTTCGCTCTTGTTACCCAGGCTGGAGTGCAATGGCGCGATCTCGGCTCACCGCGACCTCCACCTCCTGAGTTCAGGCAATTCTCCTGCCTCAGCCTCCTGAGTAGCTGGGATTACAGGCACGCGCCACCATGCCCAGCTAATTTTTTTTTTTTTTTTTGTATTTTTAGTAGAGACGGGATTTCACCATGTTGACCAGGATGGTCTCGATCTCTTGACCTCGTGATCCACCCATCTAGGCCTCCCAAAGTGCTGGGATTACAGGCGTGAGCCACCGCGCCCGGCCCTGAGACTCCTTCTTAAAAAAAAGAAAAAGAAGAAAAGAAAAAAGCTGGAATCAGAATGTAATTCATCATTGTGATAGTTATAATAATCAGACAAAACCTAAAATACATCTGCGATCTGGGCAAATAGTTTATCCACTCTGAACCTCAGTTTCTTCATCTTTAAAATAATATCCACCTCAGGGCCGGGAGCAGTGGCTCACGCCTGTAATCCCAGCACTTTGGGAGGCCAAGGCAGGCGGGATCACGAGGTCAAGAGATCGAGACCATCCTGGCCAACATAGTGAAACCCCATCTCTGCTAACAATACAAAAATTAGCTGGGCGTGGTGGCGCACACCTGTAGTCCCAGCTACTCAGGAGGCTGCGGCAGGAGAATCACTTGAACTTGGGAGGCCGAGGTTGCAGTGAGCTGAAATCTGCACTCCAGCCTGGCAACAGAGTGAGACTCCATCATAAAATAAAAGAAAATAAAATCCATCTCACAGGATTTGGAGAAAGACTTGATGAGAGCCCATCTATGGCACATCTGGTACAGTGCCTGCACAGAGTAAGCCAGCAATCAGTAGAAGGCATTTGTAACTAATTTAACTTGCATAAAACAAGTGGTTATGTCAGAGGGAGAAAATATCATCAGAGTGGTGTAGTTGAGAGAGCCCAGGCTTAAAGTCTAGCTTGGCCACTCACTCATTGTGTAAACTTGGACCACACGCCTACCTAGCTCACAGGGTAATCATGAGGAGGCAGGCAGAGTAATGTGAAATGCAGGGCAAATGCTGGTTCTTCTCATTACTGGGCTTCTCGGTGGTTGGTGATTAGTGTCACTACCATACCAGTGGACGCCTTCTTGCCTGTAATGCTTTTCTTCTTTTGAATTATTTTCTTGGGACAAATTCAAAATCCTTTCTCCAACCCTTTCTGCAGTTGTCAGATCCAAGAAAAGCAGGTAGTAGTAAATCCTGCAGCAGCTCAGGCTCAGGACCAAGTTGTGGCTGCTCCCCTGCCAGGAGCGGCCGGCAGTGGGTGACCCGCAGCTGCTCATTCTAGCTGAGGCCCATGTGCCAGATATGACATCATCGGGAAGGACAGGTTCTCAGCAGTGGGGACGGGAGGGGTGGGGGCAGCAGGAGACTGATTCTCTTGGGACTGCTACATCATCCTGAGGCAGAGGAGAACTGGTACAAATGCAGAATTTGGGGTTGCCCAGTAGTCCTCTGAGGACAGTCTAGAAAATTCCCATGGGAGTGTATGTATCACATCTCAGAGTAGAGCTAAAGGGGCCTGAGTGTTAGGGGTGGAGGCCTCAGCCCTGGAATCTGTTGCATGAGAGGAAGTACACAGATGAACGTGGTTAAAAAAAAAAAGTGAGAACAGGCTGAGTTCGGTGGCTCACACCTGTAATCCTAGCACTTTGGGAGGCTGAGGCAGGCATATCATGAGGTAGAAGATCAAGACCATCCTGGCTAACACCATGAAACCCCATCTCTACTAAAAATAGAAAAATTAGCTGGGCGTGGTGGTGCACACCTGTAGTCCCAGCTACTCAGGAGGCTGAGGCAGGAGAATCGCTTGAACCTGGGAGGCGAAGGTTGCAGTGAGCCGAGATGGCACCATTGCACTCCAGCCTGGAGACAGGGCGAGACTTCGTCTTAAAAAAAAAAAAAAAACTAAAACAGATTTATAGGAAAACAACCCATTCAAATGTGGGCAAAGGATATGAACAGACACTTTTCAAAAGAAGACATATATGAGGCCAACAAACATGAAAAAATGCTCATCATCATTGGTCATTAGAGAAGCACATCAAAATCACATTGAGATACCATCTCACGCCAGTTAGAATGGTGATCATTAAAAAATCTGTAGACAACAGATGCTGGAGAGGGTGTGGAGAAATAGGAACACTTTTACACTGTTGGTGGGAGTGTAAATTAGTTCAACCATTGTGGAAGACAGTGTGGCAATTCCTCAAGGAATTGAAATAGAAATTCCATTTGACCCAGCAATCCCATTACTGGGTATATATCCAAAGGATTATAAATCGTTCTGTTATAAAGACACATGCACACGTATGTTCACTGCAGCACTGTTTACAATAGCAAAGACCAGGAACCAACCCAAATGCCCATCGATGATAGACTGGACAGGGAAAATGTGGCACATATACACCATGGAATACTATGCAGCCATAAAAAACGATGAGTTCGTGTCCTTGTAGGGGCATGGATGAACCTGGAAACCATCATTCTCAGCAAACTGACACAAGAACAGAAAAATCAAACACCGCATGTTCTCACTCATAGTCGGGTGTTGAACAATAACACATGGACATAGGGAGGGGAGCATCACACACTGGGGTCTGTTGGGGGGGACTAGGGGAGGGACAGCAGGGGGTAAGGAGTTGGGGAGGGATAACATGGGGAGAAATGCCAGATATAGGTGATGGGGATGGAGGCAGCAAACCACATTGCCATGTGTGTACCTATGCAACAATGCTGCATGTTCTTCACATGTCCCCCAGAACCTAAAGTGCAATAAAATAAAAAAAGAAAAAAAAAAGAAAAAGAAAAAATCAAAAAAAGAGACAGGATCCAAGATGGGGGCTCTGCACTGCCTGAGTTTTGGGAGATCCTGAAGTCCCAGAATTTTATGCAGTATTTTGTGTGTATAATCCAGACATCAGCTAAGATACCCAACTTTTTTTTTTTTTTTAGGAAAGGGTCTCATTCTGTCACCCAAGCTGGATTGCAGTGGTGCACCCATAGCTCACTGTAGCTTTGAACTCCTGGGCTCAAGCAATCATCTCACCTCAGCCTCTTGAGTATCTGGGATGTGCCACCACACCTGGCTAGTTTTTTTTTTCTTTTTTAATTTTTTGTAGAGACAGGGTCTCATTATGTTGCCCAGGCTGGTCTCAAACTCCTGGCCTCAAGTGATTGATCCTCTCCCCTTGATTTCCCAAAGTGCTGGGATTACAAGCATGAGCCACCACACCTGTCCACACCTGATCCTTTGAGTTCAAATAAAATCAGCATCTATGCCAGCCCACATGCACCCCACTCTCAGGACCCCAGGAATTCTGGGATCTGACTAATGACTTCCCGGTTATCACCGGCTCTACCATCTTCCAAGGTGATTTAGTTTGTCAATCATCTTGCTAATTTGCAGCTACTAATCATGTTCTGTTCTATTCTCCATGACTTCCTTAAAAAAAGAAATCACTCATATACAAGGGTGTTGCAGATTTGGCTAAACGTTCAAGGACCAGCAAGACAGAGTAGACGTTCATGTTGCGTGCGTGTGTGTGCGTGTGTGATGTGTTTGTTTTTCCTGCCCAGTGTCCCTTTCACCATCTGGTGAAAACAGAGAACTGCCTTTCCCCAACTCCATGTTTCTAGAAGTTTTGTCATCTATGATATCCCAGCCCACCCAGCCACAGGGGTTACTAGGCTGGTGTGCAGTAGGCCTAGAGTTATTGGGGTCATCTTCTCAACTGTAGGGAAGAGGCCTCTCTACAGGGAAAGAGACTGAAGCCAAGACAAAAGAAGCTGAGCCAAGAGAGATGGGGGACAAGAAGTGTCCTTTGAGTCCCTAGATCTCCACTTGAGCCAGATGTGAGAGCTGCCAAAATGTGAATGGCACTCGCTTGGGTCATGCAACTCAGTACAATCATGGCTCCACTGGCAACTTCCCAGTTAGACAAGTCAACATCAACATATTCCATCTTTCCATCTGCCTTTCTTTCTTCTTTTTTTTTTTTTTTTTTTTGAGACGGAGTCTTGATCTTGTTGCCTAGGCTGGAGCGCAATGACATGATCTCAGCTCACTGCAACCTCCACCTCCTGGGTTCAAGCAATTCTCCTGCCTCAGCCTCTTGAGTAGTTGGGATTACAGATTCGCACCACCACACCTGGCTAATCTTTGTATTTTTAGTAGAGATGAGGTTTCCCCATGTTGGCCAGGCTGGTCTCGAACTCCTAACCTTATGATCCGCCCACCTTGGCCTCCCAAAGTGCTGGGATTGCAAACATGAGCGACCACCCCTGGTCTTTTTAAATTTTATTTATTTATTTTTTAGAGGTTTCACTCTGTTGCCCAGGCTGGAGTGCAGTGGCACAATCATGGCTCGCTGCAGCCCCAACCTCCGGGGCTCAAGCCATCCTCCTGCCTCAGTCTCCCGAGTAGCTGGGACAACAAGTATATACCACCATGCCTTGCTAATTTTTAAATTTGTTTTTCTGTAGAGATGGAGTTTCACTATCTTGCCCAGGCTGGTCTCAAACTGCTGGGCTCAAGTGATCCTCTCACCTCAGCCTCCCAAAGTGCTTGGGATACAGGTGTGAGCCATCACGCCCAGCCTCTTGCAAGAAATTCGAGTTGAGATTTAATCACTCACTACCAGAAGACTAAATACCGAGGGGGTTCCATCTACTCCGCCTTGCTGGCCCTCAATCCTTTAGCCAAGTCGACAACACAGCTACTGGTGGTGATGCCATGGAGAGGGGCTGATTTCTGTCTAGGTCAACCAGAGCAGAGCAAGGTCAGTCCCTGCAAGGTGGTGAGATAATCTGCAAAGTGAACCATTTTTTTTATGGTGAAGTGAGCCATTTTTTTATGCAGAGCGACAAGGTCCTTCCTTGGTTCTGCTCCGGCCTTTCATACCCTGCCCTGAGGCCCATAGACATGTCAAGTAATTTTCCCAAACAAAGACAGGTTCTTGAAAAGGGATCTGGATGCTCCAATGGTTACATTTCCACAGTATGCATATATATTTTCCTGTGTATATTTTTCCAGGGAGAGGATTGGTAGCTTTCATCAGATTCTCATAGTTCCATGACTCAGAATAGAAGACAGACAAAAAGAGAGATGGGAGTGGGGAGGGGCAAGGCCCTCATGCACTCGCACAGGAAGCAGCTGCCAAATAAATAGAAGCAGAGCCAGACACTAACGGGCAGATCACAGACACTTCCAGCCAGAAGGATCCTCGGAGGTGTTCAAGCATTTTCAGCCTCAGCACCCTTTGTTCAAACAAAATCTTACAGGAAACCCCAATCTGTGAAACAGACAAAAGGAGGCAGGGAAGGGAGCGGGGGGGGGGGGAGGAGAGTCTTGACCCTCCAAGACTCCTGGGAGGCGCTAAGGAGGGTTTTGTGAAATCCTTAAGACTCCTCCATGTACACCTTGGAAAATCCCTGGTCCAGCCTAATCAACTCACAGGTGGAGAAACTAAGGCCCACAAAGAAGTGAGTTGCTCATGTTGCCCGGCTAATTGTGATGTCATTGAGACTTGAATGCAAGACTCCTGGGCTCCAGTGGCCAGGTCTGTGCTCTTCCTTCTGCCTGGGAAAAGGCGAAAACCACACTTTCTGCTCCAAAAGGCCAGGTACTCAGTCCCTCCCACAGCCCACAGGCAGGGGCCTGCCTCCAGTCCCATGAAATACCCCTCATCCTAGCCTCGAGACCCTCCTGGCCTTTACAGGCAGGACACTGGGGATCTCTTTCACCCAGGAGAGAGTTTGGAGCAGGAACCGGAAGACGCCTCCTCCCTTTGCTGGCAACGAGGGCCCGGGATGAGGCTGTGTCTTCTCTAACAGGGCCCAAGGCGGAGCCAGCATGAACCTGAGACCCCAGGGACCGAGAGCAGCTCAGGGCAGAATCCTGAGATGTCTCACTTTACAAGGATGGAATTTCATGACTTGTGTATTTTAATTAAATTTTTATTTTTATGGAATTTTAGCAAGAGTTCCCCCACGCCTGGAGCTCGCTTATTGTTATTAAAAACCATGACAAGATGAGGGTGGGAAAAAAAACAAAACACTGTCCAAGTGGCCAAAATGAGGCCATATTTTAGAAAAGATCTGACCACAGTGTACACTTGAAACCCACTCCCTGCCTTCAGATGCTGATTCCGCCCCCGTGACTTCACAGATCAGATTTTAAGTCTGTGGCTTATTGCTTTCTGAGCCTCCTGGGGCTTATAGGATTATTCTGGATTTAATCCTTTAATAATTTTTCCTCCCTCCTGTCTAAGGTCTGGTTTTCCAGCTGAAATCGGCCTGGGTGAAGCAGCTTGCTTTTAGCCCTGATGGACACCCCTCTCAGACTGCTGTCCTCTGTCATTGCAAGAAAATTAGGGAGGGGGCCTGTGTAAAGCTCACCATTGCTGAGATTTACAAAGAGAAAGCTGGAAGTCCTTGTTCGGAAGCTCTGGTGAAGAGGGAAAGGCAGCCCATGCCAAGCCCTGTACCTGAAGCTTGGCACATGCCATCTTTACTCCTTACTATGCCTGGGAAGCCAGCATAATTATCCCCATTTTACAGAAGAAAACTCAGGCTTGGCTGGGTGCAGTGGCTCAGGCCTGTAATCTCAGCACTTTGGGAGGCCAGGGCAGGTGGATCATGAGGTCAGGAGTTTGAGACCAGCCTGGCCAATATGGTGAAACCTCATCTCTATTAAAAATAAAAAATTAGCTGGGTGTGGTGGCGCATGCCTGTAGTCGCAGCTGCTCCAGAGGCTGAGGCAGGAGAATTGCTTAATCCCGAGAGGTGGAGGTTGCAGTGAGCCAAGATCGTGCCACTGAACTTCAGCCTGGGTGATAGAGCAAGACTCTGTCTCAAAAAAAAAAAAAAAAAAAAGAAAGAAAAGAAAGAAAAAAGAAACTCAGGCTCAGTAATAACAAATGACTTGCTCAAATTGACACAGGTGGTCAGAAGTAGAACCGGGCTTTGAACTCTCTCTGGCTGGGGTCTGGAGGCCTTACTCCCTGAGTCATACCAGCTGCCTGGCTCTTCCCTCTTTCACCCCAACCAGTTATCCCTTCCAGCTGAGCATGGGGCTAGTAGACAGGGTCACCCCAGGAATGGGAGAGGGAATGAGACGCCTTATTCAGCCAAGCAGCTCTGGCAGTCAGAGAGGGAGCAATGCCCCAACCTGATCTACCTCAAACAACAGCTGCTAAGGCAGATGCGGTGGCTCACGCCTGTAATCCCAGCACTTTGCGAGGTCAGGTGGGTGGCTCACAAGGTCAGGAGTTCAAGACCACCCTGGCCAAGATGGTGAAACCCCGTCTCTACTAAAAATACCAAAATTAGCTGGGCGTGGTGGCAGGTGCCTGTAATTTCAGCTACTCAGGAGGCTGAGGTAGGAGAATTGCTTGAACCTGGGAGGCAGAAGTTGAAGTGAGCTGAGATCGCACCACTGCACTCCAGCCTGGGCGACAGAGTGAGACTCCATCTCAACAACAACAACAAAAAAAACACAATAGCTGCTAAGGAAGATGAACAGGTGTGATCCACCCCCAAACGCCCTAACTGAACACTGCTAACCAGGCAGAGCGCTAGAGGCTGCAGAACAGGCATAAAGAATGAATGAGACATCCCAGCTAGTGCAGGAACCAGACCCACGGTAGTAAGGCTGCTACCATATGAGAGCCCAGAGAAGCAAACGAGCCTCTAAAACCTGCCCAGAAGTGGCCACATTTGGACTCGGTCTTAAATTAGTGAGTTGGATATCCACCTGCAAAGAAAGAACATGGGAATGTTGAACAGGGGAAACAGCATGAGCAAAGGTGTGGAGGTGTGAACACAACAGTACTTTGAAGGAACTATAGAAAACGGATCCAGGCAGTAATCCCAGCACCCAGGGAGGCCAAGGTGGGCAGATTATTTGAGCCCAGGAATTTGAGATCAGCCTGGGCAACACGGCAAAACCCTATCTCTACAAAAAAAAAAAAAAAAAAAAAAATGCAAAAATTAGCTGGGAATGGTGGTGCATGCCTGTAGTCCCAGCTACTTGGGTGGCTGAGGTGGAAGAATCACTTGAGTTCAAAGAGGTCAAGGCTGCAGTGAGCCACAATCGTGCTGCTGCACTCCACCTTGGGTGACAGAGTGAGACTCTGTCTCAAATAAATAAACAAACTTCCACTTTATAGACTCACCCAAATTCTTTCTTGTACAAGGTCCAAGAATCCTCTCTTGGGGTCTGGATTGGGCCCTCTTTCCAGTAACATACTCATGACCCCAAAAGCTCGGAGAACCAGCCGTCCTGCCCAGCAGACCTCCTCCCCTCAACTGAGCTCTCTACCCAGCAGCTTGGTTCCATATCCACAATTTATTCAGTCAACAAACTTCCAGTGATCAGCTTCACTATCTGCCAAGCAGTAGAACAGAGACATGGAAAAGAGTCCCAGCCTTCCCAGTAGGAAGGAACAAAAAATAAGCAAGTGGCCGGGCACGGTGGCTCACACCTGTAATCCCAGCACCTTGGGAAGCCAAGGCGGGCAGATCACTTGAGGTCAGGAGTTCAACACCAGCCTGGCCAACATGGTGAAACCCCATCTCTACCAAAAATACAAACATTAGCTGGGCATGGTGGTGTGTGCCTGTAATCCCAACTACTCAGGAGGCTGAGGCAGGAGAAACACTTGAACCCGGAGGCAGAGGTTGCAGTGAGTCGAGATCGCACCATGCAGTGTCTCTTGAGATCTTGTTAGAAATGCAAATTTGCAGGCCCTGCCTCAGACCTATTGATTCTGAAACTGGGAAGGGCCCAGCAATCTGTGTTTTAACAAGCCCTCTATGCGATTCTGATGAGGGCTAAGGTTTGAGAATCACTAAACTATAGGAACACAAGAGAAAGTGGTACTTTTTTTTTTTTGAGATGGAGTCTTACTTTGCCGCTCAGGCCGGAGTGCAGTGGTACAATCTTGACTGACTACAACCTCCACCTCCCAGGTTCAAGCGATTCTCCTGCCTCAGCCCCTTGAATAGCTGAGATCACAGGTGCCTGCCATCATGCCTGGTTAATTTTTTGTATTTTTAGTAGAGACAGGGTTTCACCATGTTGGCCAGACTGGTTTTGAACTCCTTACCTCAGGTGATCCACGCACCTTGGCCTCCCAAAGTGCTAGGATGACAGGCGTGAGCCATCATGCCTGGCCAGTCCTTTTTCTTTTGAGACAGTTATGCTCTTGTTGCCCAGGCTGGAGTGAAGTTGCGCGATCTCAGCTCACTGCAACCTCTGCCTCTCAGGTTCAATCAATTCTTCTGTCTCAGCCTCCCAAGTAGCTGGGATTATAGGTGCCCGCCACCACGCCTGGCTAATTTTTGTATTTTTAGTAGAGATAGGGTTTCATTATTTTGATCAGGCTGGTCTCGAACTCCTGACCTCAGGTGATCTGCCCGCCTTGGCCTCCCAAAGTGCTGGGATTATAGGCATGAGGCACCGCACTTGGCCTGGTACTTTTTAAAAACTAAATTAATTTTTTTTTTCTTTTTAGTTGGGAGTCTCTGTCACCCAGGTTGGAGTATATTGGTGTGATCTCGGCTCACTGCAACCTCCACCTCCCGGGTTCAAGCAATTCTCCTGCCTCAGCCTTCTGAGTAGCTGGCATTACAGGCAAGCACCACCATGCCTGACTAATTTTGTATTTTTAGTGGAGACATGGTTTTACCATGTTGGCCAGGCTGGTCTCGAACTCCTCAAGCTCAAATGAGCCGCCTGCCTTGGCCTTCCAAAGTACTGAGATTACAGGCATGAGCCACTCCACTGCTCCCAGCTGAGAAAATGGCACTTAACCCTGAAGGGAGTGATTAGGAAAGGCTTCCTGGAGGAAGAAACTCCTGCGGTGAATCTTCCAGAAGGAGCCTGATGAAGAGGTAAAAAGATGCCTCAGGTGAATGAACTGTGTGTGCAAGAGCATGGAGGGTAAGGAGTTTGCAAAGAACCGCAGGGGTGGGTGGTGCATTGGCAGGCAAGTGGTTAGAGATGGGGAAAGTGGCTGGGAAGAGACATTGGGAATCAAAGATTTCAGCGTCTCTGAGAAGGAACGCGAAAGAGTGTGGGTGTGCCGTAGACCCCACTGCAGTAAACAGCCTCCCCTAAACCCGGAGGGACAGATACCCAGTCTCCCCCAGGGCCTAGAAGCCTCCCCATCTCACCCTGCAACTCTTTGGGTTAACCAAAGCGGCATGACCTCATGTGTTATGGCTGCAAAGGCGCGGGGGAGGCCAAATCCGGTGTTTGTATTGAAATTAATTGGGGGCTTCTTGGATGATGGAGGCTTTGAGGAATGCACAGGCCCCCGCATATGCTCCTGTGAACAATGGTGTCACTTACGACCACCAGGGCCCACGTCTGCACGTCCACAGCCCTTCTCGATGAAATAATAATCAGAGACAGATATGAGTATTTAAAATACAAAGCAGATACCCGCAGTGACTTGCGACGGGGAGAACTCAGGCAAGCACCCCAGAGCTATTTTTAGCCTAGGAAATGGAGCCCCATTTTACCAGGGCAGCAGCTTGTCAATCAGGAAAACCCCACTGCTCCCCGCCAGCTCTGATTTATGATGATTCAGAGGGGAGATGCTGCCAGGAACGGGCCAGGGCCAGGAAAATTTCATCTGTCTGGAATCCGACAGGAAAAAAGAGGCCTGGAAATTTCAGAGGAAGCTGGGATCTGTGCGGGTTACAGCGCCTCTGTTTGTGTTCGCTCAGCTGGCTCCTGTTAGCGAGTGAAGGGTCCGCTGAGGAAAAGCGTCAGGCCAGGTTTTTCCATCACTCCAGAACCTTGAGCCTGATCCCCAGGCAGCCGCTGCTCCTGCGACCTCCGACCCCAAACAACAGGAGCCTTCACCGGCTTTCCCCAGCCCCCGGCCCTAGGCTATATCTTAAATCAACATCTTTGTTTTTTTCTCTTTTCCCTTACCACAAAAAATGATAGCAAAGTGATTCTATCTTTTTCACTATTTGTTTAACCAGACATTTAGCTCACTCAAGAAGCAGGGTTCAATATGAAAACCAATTAACGAAATTTAGTTTTAATTTCCTCCCCTGGAATGGCCCAGCTCTCCCAAGGTCGCCTTCTCACCTCCCCACTGGTGCTGGGGCACCAGAAACCCCTCACCTCCAAATCTGATGCTACAAGCTCTAAAATGGGGCCAGGAATTAGGATTTTGCTCAAAATCTTTCAGCAGATCCTAGAGGGGCAAACAAGATGGTGGCGGAGTTCAGGACACGCCACCCAAAAATACAACAAGTCACAAAAACAGCAGAAGGAGGAAGGTCTCTCTGACCTTCTGCCACTATTCTCCCCTGAAGCAGACCATAAAAGAATGTTCTGTCCTTCCTCTAGAGTAGGTCCTAAGACCCTCATTCCAGAGGAGTCCTCCCTATACCCAGAGGAAAAGAATGAAGATGCAGAGAAGAATCTGAAGACACAGGCCTTGCTAAGCTCCCCTGAGTTGATCACCATTAGATCATACCCCCTTTCTTTCATTGTATTTCTTTTTTTCTTTTTTTTTTTATTGAGACAAAGTCTCGCTGTGTTGCCCAGACTGGAATGCAGTGGCGCGATCTCGGCTCACTGCAACCTCCGCCTCCCAGTTTCAAGTGATTCTTCTGCCTCAGCCTCCCGAGTAGCTGGGACTACAGGCATGTGCCACCATACCCGGTTAATTTTACTATTTTTAGTAGAGATGGAGTTTCGCTGTGTTGGCCAGGCTGGTCTTGAACTCCTGGCCTCTTGATCTACTTGCCTTGGCCTTCCAAAGTGCTGGGATTACAGGCGTGAGCCGCTGCACCCGGCCTCGTCCATCATATTTCTACACAAGTGTCTGCTCCTCATCAGACCTAAACAAAAAATATACACAGCATTCCCTGTTTCCTTGGGTCTTCATCTCCCATGTCACGTAAACTTATTGTACAAATAAATATGCTTTTCTCTTGTTAATCTATCTTTTAATAAAAGGAAAATATATTACTCTTCCTCCCCTACCATGCTGTCCTTTCCATCCATTCATTCCCTCATTCATTTACTCAGTGCCTACTCACTTGCTCAGGAATTCAAGACCAGCCTGGGAAACATAGTGAAACTCCAACTCTACTAAAAACAGAAAAATTCTGTGCCAGACCCTGTACTGGGGGAATGGGGATGGGTTTGGGGGGATACAAAATAGACATGACCTGCCTTCAAGGAGCTCACAGTTCGGTGGGGTACACAGACCTGCAAATAGGTTTAACTATGGTGTAGAGGAGCAAATGGGGTAATAGCTAAGCAGAGGAGTCACGAAGCACAGGGAAGACTCTGGGGAATGGCTCAGAGGCAGACGAGAGGAGAAAAGGTATCCAAGGACAGGAACTGTGTGTACAAAGACAGAGAAGCAGGAAAGAAAGAGGACACACACCGCACACCATGAGGATTCTGGTGTGACTGCAGATCCTGAGTAGGATCCGAACTCAGGGAGGCAATTTGTTGTCTTAAAGAAAAAATTATTCTCAATACTTTTTAAAGACAGTAAGGAAGATCTTATTTAAGGCAGGGGCTACACTGGGGTTTGGCAATGAGGAAAAGAGATTGGGCTGAACTCGGAAGACAACAAGGAGTAGTGAAGATTTATAGCCAAGGAGCAGGGTGTGCTCAGTGGATGGAAAATCACTAAGCGGAAGCCTTCAGGCCAGGGGATTCCTGCTGAAGGCAGGCCAGAGATGCGGCATCAGGGTGGGGAGGAGGAATTGGATCAGAGAGGAAGGATAGGGGATTTTTGCTAAATGGGCCCGGCAGGATTCATGCTACAACTGGACTAAATTGTCCAAGGACACAGCCAAAGTCAAGATGCAGTCAAAAAGAGGACCCAGGCCAGACATGGTGGCTCATAACTGTAATCCCAGCACTCTGGAAGGCTGAGGCGGGTGTATTATCTGAAGACACGAGTTTGAGACCAACCTGGCTAACATGGCGAAACACCATCTCTACTAAAAATACAAAAATTAGCTGGGCGTGGTGGTGCATGCCTGTAATCCCAGCTACTTGGGAAACTGAGGCAGGAGAATCGCTTGAACCCGGGAGGTGGAGGTTGCAGTGAGCTGAGATTGTGCCACTGCACTCCAGCCTGGTCAACAGAGCAAGACTCTGACTCTGACTCCACACACAAAAAAAGGACCCAGAGGACCCTGACTCAGGTTTAATCAAGGAGAAAGTCTGTCAGGTCAGGGCACTGGTGTAACTGCCTTTGCATTGGGACTTCGTGCTGAGGACACTGAAGAGTTGAGCAGGGAAATACCAAGGGGAGATGTTTGTCTGGGTGACCCTGGTGGCAATGTGAAGGCGGTGTGGAAGGGGGTGGGGCTGGAGGCGGGAGGACCAGTCAGAAGAGAGCAGGGGCTGACAAGCAGGGCAGTGGGGCTGCAGAGGAAGGCAGGCTTTAGAAGACATTTAGAAGCCAGGCCGGCGCTTGTAATTGCAGCACTTTGGGAGGCCAAGGAAGGCGGATAACGAGCTCAGGAGTTTGAGGCCAGCCTGGACAACATGGTGAAACCCCTCATCTACAAAAAATACAAAAATTAGTCGAGTGTGGTGGTATGCACCTGTAATCCCAACTACTTGGTGGGGCTGAGATGAGAGGATCACTTGAGCCTGGGAGTTCCAGGGTGCGGTGGGCCATGTGTACACCACTGTACCCCAGCCTGGGTAACAGAGCAAGAAGCCCAATTTTTTCATCTTTGGTGGCTGGCTGATCACAGCTGTTCAACAAGGAAACACGAATGGGTGAAGGGAGACCTAATTTCCTAAAGAAGCCAGACCAAAACCACATGCCACAATCCCTGAAGGACGGGAAGGGTCCAGGCCTGCAGCTGTTCTGCCCAGGCTACTTGGGGCTGCAGTCAGCCAGGGACCCAGGGGAAGTGAACCCCAGGGCCCAGCCTTTACCAGCAGCTTCCCGTCTTAGAACCCAAGGTACTGGGGTAAGGCCTTAAGAGACCAGTAAGGCATTTGCCTCCAGCACACAACTTAAGGGAGTGCCCCAAAACTCTGAAATCAAGATAGATAACTGATAGGGTTTGGCTGTGTCCCCATCCAAATCTCATCTTGAATTGTAACTCCCACCATTCCCACATGTCATGGGAGGAACCCAGTGGGAGGTGACTGAATTATGCAGGTAGGTCTTTCCTATGCTGTTCTTGTAATAGTAAATGAGTCTCATGAGATCTGATCGTAAAAAAATAAAAATAAACAGGAGTTTGCCTGCACAAGCTCTCTCTCTTTGCCTGCTGCCCTTCATGTAAGACATGACTTGCAGAGCAGTGTGAAGAAGAAGAGGTGAGGACGTCCCCCGGACCGACCAAAGCCCACGCGCCGCTGCATCCCGTGCCCAGCGCCTAGGTCTCGCCGCCGTCGCCACCACGCCCAAGAGAAATGCTGAAGGGGATGCTAAAGGAGATAAAGCCAAGGTGAAGGACGAACCACAGAGAAGATCCGCGAGGTTGTCTGCTAAACCTGCTCCTCCAAAGCCAGAGCCCAAGCCTAAAAAGGCCCCCGCAAACAAGGGAAAGAAGGTACCCAAAGGGAAAAAGTAAAAAGCTGATGCTGGCAAGGAAGGGAATAACCTTGCAGAAAATGGAGATGCCAAAGCAGACCAGGCACAGAAAGCCGAAGGTGCTGGAGATGCCAAGTGAAGTGTGTGCATTTTTGATAACTGTGTACTTCTGTTGACTGTACAGTTTGAAACACTATTTTTTATCAAGTTTTATATAAATGCAGAATTTTGTTTACTTTTTTTTAAAAGCTATGTTGTTAGCACACAGAACACTTCATTGTTGTTTTGGGGGAAGGGGCATATGTCATTAACAGAATGTCTCCAAAGCTGGATTGATGTGGGGAAAACACCTTTCCCTTCTAGTTTTGAGAGACTTCCTCTTGGCTCCCAGGAGGAGGGATTCCCTGACTTTAACACACATGGACCCCTTGGCACACAAAAGCCTTGTGGTATAGAAAAACAAATTCATTTTTATGTCCTCTTCTCCCTTTCCATCTTTCAGCATAGACTTAACTCCCTTAAGCCCAGACATCTGTTGGGACCTGACCCCCAGTCATTGGTTACCAGTGTGTCAGGCAATCTGGACTTGCCAGTGATGCCACACAGATGGCACCTGTCAAAAGAGCAGTGGTTCCATTTCTAGATTGTGGATCTTCAGATAAATTCTGCCATTTTCATTTCACTTCCTGAAAGGCAGGGTGGGCGAAAAGTTGTTAAACAACATGCTAAATGTGAAATGTCAATCCTCACTCTAAACTTTCCCTGCTCAGAGCATCAGATGAAGACTTCATTGGGTTTTATAGTGGCTTTCTGATTTTTGGTAGTCTATCAAAGAAGGAAGTTTGAAAGTTGTTGTATACTGTTAACAATTGTCTGCCCATGTCCTGCCTGAAACACCATGATTGTTTATGGAAAATATCTTTAATAAAGCTGGATACAGTTTTATTAAACTTGTATAATAAAAAAAAAAAAGATGTGACTTGCTCCTCTTTACCTTCTGCCATGATTGTGAGGCTTCCCCAGCCACGTGGAACTGTGAATCTTCCCTTAAACGTCTTTCTTTTGTAAATTGCCCAGTCACGGGTATGTCTTTATCAGCAGCATGAAAACGACTAATACAATAATATTCTTTTCTTTTTGAGACAGAATTTCACTCTGACCCCCAGGCTGGAGTACAATGGTGTCATCTCGGCTCTGCCCTCCAAGTTCAGGCGATTCTCCCACCTCGGCCTCTCTAGTAGCTGGAACTACAGGCATGAACCACCACCATGCCTAGCTAATTTTTGTATTTTTAGTAGGGATGAGATTTCACCATGTTGGCCAGACTGGTCTCAAACTCCTGACCTCAGGTGATCCACCCACCTCAGCCTCCCAAAGTGCTGGGATTACAGGCATGAGGCACTGTGCCCCACCCAAGATAGATACTACTTTAATGCAGTTTTTAAAAGTCAAAAATAATGTACAAATTCATGATGAACGAAATATTAAAATTTCAAATAAATGCAAGATCCAGCCCTTCCCTCAATACCCTGTCTCATCTACCTCCCCCTAATCTCAGTCTTGGGTCCAGCAAAACCTTGTTTTAAAAAACAGGCAGCCAGCTCACAGACTGTAGTTTACTGACAGTGAAAATATTGCATTAGGCCAGACACAGTGGCTCACGTCTGTAATTCCAGTACTTTGGGAGGCTGAGGCAGGAAAATTTTTTGAGGCCAGGAGTTCAAGACCAACCTGGGGAACATAGCAAGACTCTGTCTCTACAAAAAATAAATTAGCTGGGTGTGGTGGCACATGCCTGTAGTTCCAGCTACTCAAGAGGCTGAGGCCGGAGGATCACTTGAGCCCAGGAGTTCCAGGCTGCTGTGAGCTGTAATTGTGCCACTGCATTCCAGCCTGAGGCAGAGAGCAAGACCCTCTGAAAGAAAAAACAAAAAAATGCATTCAATTTTATTTATCTTGATTACTGAGCTTTTTGGTGCCCCTTACATTTTGGGCCTGTGGTGAGTGCCTCACTCCCCTCACCCTAAATCTGGGCCTGCCAGAGAGGGCCCCTTCCTGGAATACAAGCCCCAGTGGAGAGACCTACAGCCTGCAGAGAACACTGTGCCCACATGAATTCTGCATGGGATCACAATCACTCCATGTGTGCTGAGGGGTCCAGGTTGGTCAGCAACCCCTAATGTCCCTGTTCCTTAGAATATTTGATGCCTCCACACACCTGGGAAGAGTTATTTAATCTTTCTTTCTTTCTTTCTTTCCCTCCCTCCCTCCCTTCCTTCCTTTTTTTTTTTTTGAGACAGAGTTTTTCTCTTGTCACCCAGGCTGGAGTGCAGTGGCTCAATCTCGGCTCACTGTAACCTCTGTCTCCTGGGTTCAAGCGATTCTCCTGCCTCAGTCTCCCAGTACCTGGAATTACAGGCACCTGCCACCGCACCTGGCTAATTTTTGTATTTTTAGTAGAGACGGGGTTTTACCATGTTGGCCAGGATGGTCTCAAACTCCTGACTTCAGGTGATCCACCCACCTCGGCCTCCCGAAGTGCTGGGATTACAGGCGTGAGCCACCTCGCCCAGCCTGTTTAAGCTTTCTAAGCTCATCTGTCTTATCCAAAACAGGGAGAGAGGACTGTTTATTTGCTGCTCTTCATGCCAAAGAAATCTAAGTTGGCCTGAACCCAGGACCTTTTGCACATCTAATGTACCAGCATTGAGACCATACCCTGTGCCAGGCCCCGTCCTGGGGAAATGTTGACAAACAGGGTGTGAGATGTATTCCCAACCCCTACTGACCACCGCTTATACTCACAGCTTAGAAAGACATAGGCCCAGAAACCAAAATCACTCATTCATTTGTTCATTCATTCACCCCTTCAGTAGTAGGCATCCGCTGACTATAGACGCCAGACGCTGCCAGCGTCGGTTGAGTCAGGCATGATCCTTGGCCTCAAGATATTTACAGCCTAGTATGGTGAGATGGATAAAGAAAAGTAACTGCAATACGAAGCTATGTGTGCTCTTTGAAGATAAAGGGATGTGGAAATTTAGAGAGAACCACTATTTAGCTGATAGTGGGGAGGGATTTTGCAGAGTAGAGCACAGGTAGAATTGTGCCAGACAGAGGGACTAGCACTTTTCAAAGACCTGTATGTGCTAAGGCAGAGTGTGAAAGAAGGCATTGTGATTACAGGCCAGGAGGCTGAACAAAGCATACAGGAAAAGTAGGTGTTGGGTCCAGGCCTGGTGGCTCACGACTGTAATCCCAGCACTTTGAGATGCTGAGGTAGGAGGATTTCTTGAGGCTGGGATTTCAAAACTAGCCTAGGCATCATAGTGAGACCTTGTTTTTAAAAATTAAAAATTTTAAAAAGTAGGTGATGGGCTGCGGTGGCAGGTGAAATAAGCAGCATAGACTATGAAAGGCCCTGAATGCTAAAATAAAAAATGGGATTTTGGTCAGGCACGGTGCCTCATGCCTGTAATCTCAGCACTTTGGAAGGCTGAGGCCGGCAGATCACCTGAGGTCAGGAGTTCCAGACCAGCCTGACCAACATGGAGAATCCCGTCTCTACTAAAAAGACAAAAATTAGCCAGGCGTGGTGGCAACTCATGCCTGTAATCCCAGCTACTCGGGAGGCTGAAGCAGGAGAATTGCTCAAACCTAGGGGGACGGAGGTTGCAGTGAGCTGAGATCGCGCCACTGCACTCCAGCCTGGGAAACAAAGGCAAAACTCCATCTTAAAAAAAAAAGTGGGGGGCAGATTTTTATTCTGTTGGGAGATTCTGGAAGCTTATAGGCAGAAGATGGCATGTTTTGATCCATTTTTTGAAAGAGAATGCTGGCAGAAGGATTGAAACAAACTCAGTTGGAATATTTTGCATTAATCCAGGGAGGAATGATAAAGGCCCGAACCAAGGCACTGCTGGTGGGAACAGAGAGCAGGGATGAAGTTTAGCGAGATCTCTGGTAAGAAGCTATACAAGAACAAATAAAATAAACTAAAGAAGCTATACAACTTAGTGGGTAACTGTATGTGGAGGGTGAGGAAGAGAAAGGAGTCTGGCTTGATTTCCAGTTTTCTGATTTGGACAATTGTACTAGTGGTAACAGGGAATATAGTGGAAACACAAATAGGGAAATATGGGAGGAGGCACAAGTTGGGGAGCAGAGGATATGCTCATCTGTGGATCTGTTGACTCAGGGGTGCATGGAAGATTGTTCTGATAAAATGACCAGAAGAGATATGATATGCGCAGGGCTCGGGGAAAAGTTTAGGCTGGAGATACTGCTGTGTGGGCAGAGGGTATATGAGCCTGGGTGAGCTGACCCAGGGTGAGTTTAGAGGGAGAAGACAGCTGAAGGTGAGAAGCCAGCAGTGGAGTGGAAAAAATAAGGGAGACCAGAGGGCAGCGAGGGAGGAAGAGCAGGAAAGAGTGACATCCAGGAGACCAGGAGAGCTGATAAACTAAGAGGAGAAAGAGTTCCACACAGCAGAGTGGGAAGAGCATGACAAGAACCAAGCCATAGTTTGAAGACGAGTTGGCCATTGGTGCCTTTAGCAAAAGCAATTTCAAAATCGACCAAAGTCTGCACCTCATTAAACCACAGATCGTTTCCATGGAAGGGTGGAATGAGAGTTGAGGAATCCATGGGAGGTGAGGAAGCAGAGGCAGTGAGTGTGGATGGCTCCTTCAGTACGTTCTGGGGAAAGAGGAAGGAGGTGGCAGCATCTGTCTCACAGTCCAGAGGTCGTGAGAAAGTGAGCAGGCTTTAGAAAGTGAGAGAGACATGAGGAGCATTTTAGATTCGAGAAGCAATGGAAACAGAAGTGAGATCCCAACTGGGCAGCACAGGAGCGCCATGTTCAGACCCCAACCACAGAGCGCCTCAGTCAAAATTCAAGACTCATTTTCCCTCATGGTGCTTAGGTTCCCCAATCGGACCCTCAGAACCCATTGCACCCATAATCCACCAGAAGCATGGTACCAATTATGCATGGGAAACACACTCCTTGCTCCAACTCAAAGTTCTAGAATTCTGGAGTTCTGAAGGATGCTAGAAGGTGGGAACAAGGCTCTCAGGAGTGGGCAAGACAGATCTATATTCTGGTCTGGCTCATTTATCTACAAGGAACAGAAGTCCACTTAAGTCACCTCAAAGAAAAGGGGAGTTTGTGGCAAGGACGTATGTGGCTAGCAGTCTAGAAACAGAATGGAAATGGGAACCCAGAACGGTGACAGCAGTAGGCCCCTGGCTTGCGGTCACTCTGCTCCTCTCTGGACATCTGTCCCCTTGTTCTCCTCTCTCTGCCAACAGCTTCCTCCACTCTGTTTTGTCACTTCCCTTGTCACTTTGTCTCACACAAGTCTTTGACTTTTCATCCTCAACCTCTCGGAATCTCTTTCAACTACTATCCCAGCTGCTACTGGGTCCAACTTCTGTTTCCCAGTTGAGGCAGGAATGTGACTGACCCAGCTCCTGGTTCAGGGCAGGGCTTTGGCTCACTAGCCAGGCTGTAGTTGACTGTCTTTAGGTAAACTTCCCACCTCTGCTCCAATCACTGGGGGCAGTGAGCAGAGACCCAGGGACTCAGGACACCACCACTGTTCAGCCTGCCCCTCTTACAGAGGCTGGAATGAGCAGGCGGTACCCCAAAGCATGTCTGGCACAATAAATCTGTGTTCCTTTCTAAGCCAATTGCCTGATGATAGGGTCTGAACTAGGGGTGGGAAATGACAAGGCTTTGAACCACTATTCAAGGGTTCTTATGGCAGCGACCACCTCCTACAGATGTTTGAGATTATTACATGAAGACCAGGAAGAGAATGTGTAGCAGGGAATTCATAAGGAGATGGTGGTGAATGCCTGCTTCTCTCCACCCACAGATCAAAGGAGGTGCCTCCTCTCCCGAGCACTCAGGAGATGCCTGTGCCCAGTGCCCTCCTGGTTTGCTGACTGCCTGCTGGCTTTTAGGAGGCTGCCTCCTCCAATAAGTGCCAGGGAAAAGATCTTGGGTGGAAGCCTGAGGGAGTGTCCTGGATCTCTGACCACAGTCCCACCCAGCAGGGTGTCCTGTCCCCAGCACAGTGGAAAGGTCTTCAGCCCCCTCTCCCTGTCCTCCAGCCTTCAGCTGGGCTCTCCCAGATGTCACTGGCTATCTTTCCAAAAATAGGAAGAATTCCAAAACCAAATGCCAAGTGCTATGCCTCCCACATCCTCCCACAGCCCAACCAGCCTGCCAACCTTTTGAGGCAAAACCTCAACACTTTTGGGAGGGCAAGACAGGAGGATCCCTTGAGCCCAGGAGTTCAAGACCAGCCTAGACAACAGAGAGAGAGAGAATTAGAGGCCAGCGTGTGTGGAAGACATCAGCAGACACTGTTCAGAGACGTGCAAACCACAAGGGGAGCCAGCCTGTGGAGGAGGCCAAAGAGCAGGGACCTTAGCTAACCCATCACCCCTCCTGCATTCCGGCTTCTTTCTCCTCCAGCCCTTCCGGACTCCAAAGACCCAGCTCAACAGGAAGCTTAAAGTGAGGCGGAATGTTCACCACTGTTATCAACAGAACATCCAGTAACATTTTAATTGAAAATTTAACTCCAATTATTCCAGTTTACCGGGAATGCAAGCAAAAGCAGGACCAACTGTGATGCAGGAAACAGATACACACGTGAAAAGATACAGAAGCAAACAGGAAGAGACAAAGCCTGGGACCAACGGCCCAGGGGACCCCAGGACATTTATCCCACTCACAACTCAAACACAACGTCTCTGCCTCCCAGGGCACCCCAGGCTACTACCTGGAGAACCTCCTACCCTCAAATCTTCCCCAGACACACACCCTTTCCCACTGCGCCTCTGCTCTTCCCAGCCCTACAGTAGCCAATGATCCCTGCTTCTTGCTCAAATCAGATCTGTAGTCAGAGATTTTACTGCTGCAGATACAAAAGATGCCCAGAGACTATTGTTTCCCTTCCCTTCTCCTCCCCTCCCCTCTCCTCCCCTTTCCCTTCCTCTTTCCTTCTTTCCTTCTCCCTTCCTTCCTTTCTTTCAGATGGAGTCTTGCTCTGTTGCCCAGACTGGAGTACAGTGGCGCGATCTCAGCTCACCACAACCTCTGCCTCCCGGGTTCAAACAATTCTCCAGCCTTGGCCTCTGGGATTATAGGCGCCTGCCACCATGCCCGACTAATTTGGTATTTTTTTAGTAGAGACGGGGTTTCACCATGTTGGCCAGGCTAGTTTCAAACTCTTGATCTCAAGTGATCCGCCCACCTCGGCCTCCCAAAGTGCTAGGATTACAGGCGTAAGCCACAGTGCCCGGCCTGAGACTGTCCTCTCAAAATGGTGCTTCACCCTCCACAGGGCACGTGGCCGTATGCAGGACAGTCTAAAAAGCCACAATAAAGAAACGTGGTGGCAATATTGTACTGAAATGTTTGGCAGGGAGAACCTTTATTCTTACATAAAAACATCTCAGGTAGGTTATAAGGCAGACAGAAACACTTGCGTGCATATTAAATCAAACACCATCTTCAAAATCATGCAGGCTAAATACAATGCTGTATCCAGGATTAGATCCTGGAACAGAAAGAAGATAGTAAGGGAAAAACTGGGGAATCCAAAGGAAGACTAGAGTCAATTACTAGTAATGTACAATGTTAATTTCTCAGTTTTGAGAAAAGCACCAGAGTTTCATAATATGTTACCATGAGGGGAAAGTGGGTAAAGGGTATTTGAGAACTATGTGCTATCATCGCAGCCTTTCTGTAAGTCTAACATTATTCTAAAATGTAAAGTTCATTTTAAAAAAAGAAAAGAAACAAAGCATGTGGCTGCTTCTGGCTTTCTGAATCCCCACCGCACCCTCAGCACTCCCCAGAGGCACAAGGTCACCGTCCTCCCCAACAGGGTTTCTTGGGCAGCAACCACTAGGAAGCCCACGAAGACCACCTGGGGCCAGAGGCAGGGTGTGTGGTCCTGGGCAGGTCTGAGCCAGACCCAACACAAGGCAATCCGTCTGCAGAACCACAGACAATACAGACCTACGCTGTGGAATTCCAGATCATTCCAGATCTACAGGTCATTGGTTCATTCAATCAGTATTCATCATAGCACAGAGCACGTGCCAAGCACCGTGCTAGGCTGTCTTGAGAATGGAAGTGTGGGGAAAGAGGGGTGAGGTCCAAAGATGCATACCCAGAGAGAGAGAATCTCCTCCCTTAAGGGAACAGATGAGCTCCTCACACACAAAGGACTGGAGAACAGGGACAGACGCAAAGACTGTCAGAGGTGATCAAGGAAGGCTTCACAGAGGAGGTGGTATCAGCAGCAGCAACTGTAGCCAAGTTGCTCCCTGTGACCCAAAGTCAGCCACACCTGATACCGTGGCTCAGGCAGCTGGAAAGGAGCTGAGGAAAACGAGAGTCATGCTCTCAGCAAACCTCAAGTGTTGTAAGCATCATAAAATCATCATCATCATCACCACCATCAGACGCTGATGGCCCCGTGGGAGGCCGGGGCCCTGAAGAGAGCCCAGGTAAGGGGCAAACAGGCCTGGAAGAGGCAATTGCCTAGGGCAGTAGGGTGGGGGTGGGGGGCTGCTTCCCCATACCTGCAGCTAGCGGGGCCACGGGGGCAGAGGCGTGTTGACACAGCTGGGAAGAAAGGCTTTGTCCCTGCCTCATTAATCACTTCAGCACAGGAGCTCTGAGGGAGGGGACGCCCCGGGGGCACTGGGCTAGCTCTCAAGAGGGGCCCCTCAGGGGCAGAGAGGGTTCCTGGCCTCAGGCCCAGGAGCCAGGGGAAGGTCTGAAGAGGGCAGGATGGCGTGGAAGGAGGCCGCCCAAGCCCTAGGGCCCCTCAGACAGGGCATTTCCCAGCCAGGATGTTTGTCACAGAGGATCAGTCCTCCCGCCCAGAGCCTAAAGCACTTCCAGCAGGCAGCCCGCAGATGGTAACCCCCTAACAAGAAGGTCCCAGGAGGGGCATATATTTTTCCCTTTCTCATTTGGCCAAGCCAATGTCAGCTGCTCGCCATGCGGTTCCTGACCCTCCCTAAACCCTGCCCAGGGTGGGTGTGTGCAAAAGGTCACCAGCCTTTGCTGAGAACTGAGAGAAGGTCCATCTGTGAGAAGACTTGGCTGTGAATGCAGCAAGGGAGAGGATGGGGAAGCCAAGGAATTGTTTCCACTTCTGTTATTTATTATTCACACCACAAGCACTTATGGAACACCTACTATGTGTCTGGCACTGTTCTAGTGACTGGGAGCAGAGAGAACACAGAACAGAGAGAAGGTCTGCTTTTCTGGAGCTCTCCTTCTGGAGCGGGCAGCAGAGAATGGGAAAACCTTCCGTTCATCAGAGTGGTCAGGAAAGCCAACACCCTTCTGGGCCAACTGAGCCCAGACCAGTTTCCAGAACCGCCCTCCCTGGCATCCTCTTCCTCCCTCCCAGCCCTCACTGAGGCCCCTCCTGAATCTGAATGTGGAGGCCCCAAGGTGGGCTGGCACCTGGAGGGCATGAAGAACTTCCCAGGAGCCCCTGTCTGTAATGAAAGAAGCCAGTTCCGGCAGCTGGAGTCCAGTTTCATTGTAAACTCTCCAGGCTATCGGGTGGCCGAGTGGCCAAGGGTCTCCTCTGCCCTCTCTCCTCTGCCTGGGGGGTGGGGGGCTCTCTGCCTCTCCCTTTGTCGCTTCCTCCCTCCCTCCCACATTCTCTTTCATTCTCTCTCCTCCTTTCTTCCTTCCCCTCCCCCTCCCCAGCCTCTGTTCTCTCTCTGACCCCCCCTCCCCTTCTTCCTGTCTTGCATTTTCCTGCCCAGGAATCAGACCCCAGACAGTACCTAGGAAGTCTGCGGCCTTGCCTAATACAACCGTAATAGTCCTCAGGGAGGCGCGATAATGACATCCTCCTTAAATAAAAGGACTTAATGGAGATTTCCCAAATTTGAAAACCACATTTCCACTAGCAACCCATTCAGCAAGCGACTGCTCTGGAAAGGAACTCGTGGGAAGCTGCAGTGGGGAGGGGGTGAAGTGGCAGGAGGGGAGGAATTTCTGCGAAGGTTCTATTCATAGGGGACTTTCTGTGGCAGGACAGAGAAGCTGGCGTGAGGACACAGATCACAAAGATGTGCCATCTCCCTCCTCACCCTATCGGGCCAGCTCCTGAAGAGCAGGGGCTCAGTGCCGGGAAGTCCTGGGTGAGCTACTCACCCCTCTGAGCCTCAGCGTCCTCAGCTGGGAGTTGGGTGTAATCTTCTCCAGTTACTCGCCGAGGGTCCTAACGTGTAGCAGAAGCCAAATGCACCTCAGGCTGCACCTGCTTAACAAACACAGCCAGATAGGGGCCCTCCCAATCCCGGGACTGAGCGGACAAACCAGCCCACCCCACCCCACCCATTCACCCTGGACTTAAGGGAATACCAAGCTATTGCTGGGGAGCGGGGTGGTGGAGGGAAGATCATGGGTTTCACATTGCTTCAGTCACTAGGACACTGATAAACTGTAAGGGAGGTGTGGATACTGGATATAGAGTCAAGATCTTGGGGACTCTGGGACCCCACAGTTGTTTTTTTTTCTTTTTTTGAGACAGAGTCTCACTCTGTCATCCAGGCTGGAGTGCAGTGGTGTGATCTTGGTTCACTGAAACCTCTGCCTTCGCGGTTCAAGCAATTCTTCTGCCTCAGCCTCCAGAGGAGCTGGGACTACAGGAATGCCACCAGGCCCGGCTAATTTTTTGTATTTTTAGTAGAGACAGGGTTTAACCGTGTTAGTCAGGATGGTAGCAATCTCCTGACCTCATGATCTTCCTGCCTCGGCCTCCCAAAGTGCTGGGATTACAGGCGTGAGCCACCGCGCCCAGCCAGGATCCCACAATTTATCTCAGGTAATCATGTAAACCTATTTGGGTCCCATTGGCTGCGCTTGAAAACAGAGATCCAAAGACTGAACCAAGGGCTCTGAGCCCCCGGCCCCCCACTCCAAGCCCAGGATGTGAAGCCAAGGGCAGAACAGTATGGCAAATGCGCATTTCATCAATAAACCATCAGGAGTCCCAGATAAGGGGCACAGCTCTACCACCAACTCATTCTGTGATCTTGGCCAAAGCTCTTCCCCTCTCTGGGCTTCCATTCCCAAGGTGTGGAGTCATGGAATTAAGCGATTTCTAAGTATTCTCATTCTAAAAAGAATTTAAACTGGAGGCAAAATTCTTCCCATCTGGGCCTCGTAGCAGTGAAGGATGTGGTTTGTTTGTCAACACTGCCACCTTGTGGCAGCAGCACACAACTCCCGACTGAGACCTCTGGACGCAGCACGCTGTGGTCGAAGCCCAAGGGTCACAGGCCTTCTGCCCACCCCACCTCCGTTCCACAACGGACACGCATTCCTATCAGCAGAGTGGCTCTGTTTCAAAAAATCCCTCGCTCACGGCTTGTAACATAGGACGCTTGTTTTTGCAAATAAGATCCTATCTCGGAAGAGTAAAAGAATTACATTTCTGGAATGGCACTGTGGCTCACACACTTTGGGAGGCCAAGTAGGGTGAATCATGAGGTCAGGAGTTCGAGACCAGCCTGACTAACGTGGTGAAACCCCGTTTCTACCAAAATTAAAAAAATTAGCCGGGCGTGGTGGCAGGTGCCTGTAATCCCATCTACTCAGGAGGCTGAGGCAGAAGAATGGCTTGAACCTGGGAGGTAGAGGCTGCATGAACCGAGGTGGCACCACTGCACTCCAGCATGGGCAACAGAGCAAGACTCCGTCTCAAAAACAAAACAAAACAAAACTACCACTTCCAAGCTCCTTTTTTGTGCCAGTGACCACAATAAATATGTTATTATACATACATTGTCTTGCTTGATTCTAAAAACAACACTGTGAGAGAGATACTGCTATTGGCCCTCATTTTACAGATGAGGAGACTGAGGCTCAGAGAGATAAAGTGACTTGCCCAATTTCATGCACCTAGAATGAGATCACTGTGAAACTCCAAGAAAGCTCACCCAACTCCAGAGCTCAGGCTGCCTCCCCAGGAATGAGTAATTCATTATCCTCAGCTACATCCGACTCCATCTTCACAGGCCTCTGCTGTTGAGGGGGTCACTGAGTTGAAGGGGATGAGAGAGTGAAGTGTCTGAGGAACACCCCTGCCCTACTCCTGGGATGGGAGTGGGAGAAGCCTCACTCTAGCCTCTGGGCCCACCATGCTGATTGGGGCACATCAGTGCTTTCTGAATGCTCCCTGAAATGCCAAAGAAAAACCTCCAGGCCCTAAAGAAGGCATGAACCTATGACTCAGAGGAACCAGAAACTTGACTCCTGTGTCTGGGGCACATTTGTCAATTTACTCTTTTACCACTAAACCTCCCCCAACCTCCCAGAGTCCATGACCAATCTGAGGGAGTGAATGAAGATAGAGACCCAGCTGGTTCTCATACTCTTCGGAAAAGTGATTCTCCTGATGTGTTCCTGTGTAATAGGAACACGACCAGTCCAGCTCCAAAAATTACATATTCATAAAGTTGCTTAAAAGCAATCCCCACAAACATATTAGAACATCTTTCACAATCCCCACTGCATTTAACCACTTCCATCCCCGCAACAGCAGACATCCCATAAGCAACATGGGCAGCAGCAGGAGAGAAGGAAGGAGGGAGCTGTAAGGATGCCCTTTACCTCCAGTCTGGGGATATGTAACTGTGATCAACTAATCTTGGCTAAGCTAATCTTAGCTGGTTCGTGTGAGCTTTGTGGCTTCTTGAAGCATAGACACCCACCTGTGGGCCCTGGAACTGTCCCAAATAGACCAGGAAACTGTCAATATCTCCCCTACAGTCTGCTGATCTAAATGGTGTAAACACTATGGCCCTAGGACTCCCTTGCTTCCAAAGAGAGACTGTAAAACTGAAAGATTAAACAATAGCAATAATAACAACAATCATTAAAGGGTGCATACAGTCACTGGACAGAGTTCACCAGCAAACGGGTTGTCCAAGAGCAAATGAAAGGAAGAAAAGCACAAGTCTCGCTCCCTGCAGCCCTCTGCGCAAGCCAGGCCCTGTCAAACTCACCGAAATTCCAAATAAACATGCCCCCATTTAAACTTACTCTAACATTTTCTCATTTATTCACAACGCATCAGCATGTCCAAATGTCCTTTACTGAAGACATTGTCACTGTCTGTTGGTGACGTTCTTTAGCAGCAGCTTGGCTCTGTGAGACAGACTCAGCAGCTACAGACGCAGATGCAGTACGTACAACCTGGCGCTGCTGGTGATGACAGGCATGGCACGGGCTGTGCAGCATTCCCAGAACCAGCACACGCCATCCTGAGAGCTGCTCTCCTGCCGATGTGCTCCCAAGTTTTTCTATGTTTAACACAGCTTTACCCTGAAACCCCCCAGCCCACCACAATGTCCCTCGTTCCCTGTCCTGCTTGATGACAGTGAGCCGGAAGAGTCGCTGAAGCAGTGTGCAGGCCAAGCAAACGCCATCGTGCCATGCAATTTACCTTATCTTCAGTCGGTTTCTTGGGGACAGCTTTCATTTCCTTGTGAACGCTAGCGGAATGGCGCCCGCTAACTGGCAGTGCGGTGTCAGGAGACCTGGTCAAGAGCAAGGCATTGACCTCTAGCTCCCAACACCCAGGTCAGAGCAGCAGTTATAACTTGGAGGGAGCGGGAGTAGAGACCTCCAGCTAATTTCTCTATGGGCCAGAGAGGTGTCATCTCCAGGCAGCACCACAGAGTTTCAGGCCAGCCCCACCTGCTGACCACCTAGGAGGGAACACACGCGCCCCAAAGCACCAGTTTGAACAGGCAAGTAGCACAAAGAAATTAGACAGCATGTGCTCCTCAATACGGTGTGGGGAGACCCAGGGGCCCAGCAAAGCTGCAGAAACTGCAGGCTCCGCTGCCATCTGAGTTGAGGCAGAGGCTACTCCTAGCCTCCGGGCCTCGAGAGGGTTAAAAATTTGCTCATGGATCCATGGCTCCATTCCAAAGGGTCTCCGTTAACACCAGAGGTCTCCTGATATCTCACTCTCTTTAATAGATTTTTCCCATTGACGTCTGAGTTTATTGACTATCATTTCCTTTTCTGCAGGGGAGCTATTTTCTGGGTCACTGATCCAACCAACTTAAAAGGGGCTGCATTGATTAGGTTTTATTGGTGGTGACTTGCACAGAGATGGGCTGACTTGCTCCTACCTGCTAACAGCTCCTTTGTTTCCCCTCCCAGCCCCCACCCACCCTGTTGACTTATGAAAGGGACAAAGTTGGAGCACTTAGGTGGTGAGCTTTATGAAGTGATGGGGAACTTCTGGCTGTATTGCCTCAAGGTTTCTGCAGTGTTAGGGTAAAGACCATTAAAAAAAAAACTCTAACTTTGGGAGGCCGAGGCGGGTGGATCACGAGGTCAAGAGATCGAGACCATCCTGGTCAACATTGTGAAACCCCGTCTCTACTAATACAAAAAAATTAGCTGGGAATGGTGGCGCGTGCCTGTAATCCCAGCTACTCAGGAGGCTGAGGCAGGAGAATTGCCTGAACCCAGGAGGCGGAGGTTGTGGTGAGCCGAGATCGCGCCATTGCACTCCAGCCTGGGTAACAAGAGCGAAACTCCGTCTCAAAAAAAAAAAAAAAAAAAAAACTCTAAAGAATTTATGTTCACAGAGCTGGAGTAGAAATAGAAGCAAGTCCAGGAAGTCACCCATTCATTTAGTGAGACTTTCCTGAGCACCTACTATGTGGGATCATCATAAATACACTTAAGTGACATTGGCAGGTTTCAAAACTCCTTTGAACGGATTCTCTCACTTGATGCTTGTAACTCTGAGTGATAAACAGAATGATTATTGTTCCTACTTCGTGGATGACACACCAGAAGCAAAGAGAAGAAACACATCCTAAATCACATAGTTAGCTAATGGCAAACTCAAAACTTTAAACAGAGGGTTGTTTGACTCCAGAGTCTCCATCCTCCTCTACTGAGAGCTCAAGGGGCTCCCAAGAATAATTAGGCAAAATTCTTTTTTTTTTGAGTTAGAGTCTCACTTTGCTGCTCAGGCTGGAGTGCAGTGGTGAAATCTTGGCTGACTGCAACCTCTACCTCCCAGGGTCAAGCCATTCTCTTTCCTCAGCCTCCAGAGTAGCTGAGATTACAGGCATGTGCCACCACCACGCCCAGCTAATTTTTGTATTTTGATTTTTAGTAGAGACGGGTTTCACCATGTCAGCCAGGCTGGTCTCGAACTGCTGACCTCAAGTGCTCTGCCCACCTCAGCCTTCCAAAGTGCTGGGATTACAGGAATGAACCACCACTCCCGGCCAACAAAATTCATACTTGATGTAAGTGTATGATTACTGATGCATGTACAGTGCAGGTACCACAAATTGACAAAGAGGAGGTGGGAGAAGAAGTGGCAGTGGAAACCCTGGAGGCATCTAGTTCAACCCCCGCAACTTACGGATGAGAAAAAGTGAGTCCCAGAGATGTAAAATAGCGTGCTCAAGGTCAAACAGCATTCATACACTCATTCATTCATTCATTCATTCATTCAATGTGCCAGGTTTGGTCTCACTAGAGCCTAAGAGGGTCCAGCAGAGTAGTGGCCGGTTGCCTGCAGGAACACTCCTCTATATAGAGATAGCATCTGTCCAGGGAGCCTTTGATCCTTCCCTACTCTGAGTCACTGATCTCTTTTCACCGCAGGCCCTCCCACCCCAGTCCATTATCACATTCAGAGTAGCCCATTTCCAACCAGGACCCCAAAGCTCCAAGACCCAACTTGGTCTTGGTTCAACATTGAAATGCCCCTCCAGTCCCACTTTTCTCCCTCATCCTGTGCTGCTCAAGTTCAGGTAAACCTTGTCTAAAAGGACAGCTAGGCCAGACACGGTGGTTTACTTTGGGAGGCCGAGGCAGGTGGATCACTTCAGGTCAAGAGTTCGAGACCAGCCTGGCCAACAAGGTGAAACTCCATCTCTACTGAAAATACAACAATTAGGCCAGGTGCAGTGGCTAATGCCTGTAATCCCAACACTTTGGGAGGCTAAGGTGAGTAGATCACACTCTGTCTCAAAAAAAAAAAAAATATATATATATATATAAAATAAAATAAGAAATAAAAATAAATAAATTAATGAAAGGACAGCTACGGCTACCAGAACCCTTCTGAAAGCAAAATGTCAACATATGCAGAACAAGAATTAATTGCTAGAATTCAATTGAGCTGCCATAGGGGTGAGAAGTATGCATTTGCAGGGGTGAATATTTGTGTAATGACTTTGGCACGGGAGAGATGGGATGGTGAGGAACTGTGTGCGTGTCTGTGTGTCTGCATTTGAGACCTATGCAGTTCATCCTGTCCATTCTCCTGATCGTGTGCTCATTCATTTGTTCAGCAAGGTTCTAGTCCAGTATCTCCTGTGAAGAAAGGACTACGCTAGGATCTGGTGATTCAGAGATGAATAAGACACAGTCTCCACCCAAGAGAAATTCATGGCTGAATGTGGGAGAAAAACACATGTGCAAAGAATTACAGCTCAGTGTGGTGAGCACCACAGTCAAGATATTTGCAAGAGATGGCCGGGCGCGATGACTCATGCCTGTAGTCCCAGCACTTAGATTGAGGCAGGCAGATCACTTGAGGCCAGGAGTTTGAAACCAGCCTGGCCAGCATGGCAAAATCCTGTCTCTACTAAAAATACAAAAATTAGCTGGGCGTGGTGGCATACACCTGTAATTCCAGCTATTTGGGTGGCTGAGGCACAAGAATCACTTGAACCTGGGAGGCGGAGGCTGCAATGGGCTGAGATGGTGCCACTGTACTCCAACCTGGGCCGCAGAGCAAGACTCTGTCTCAAAAAGAAAGAAAGAAAGAAAATGATACCTGCAAGGGAGAGGAAATGGGAAAGCACATCATTAAAAACAAAGTCTGAGCTGAGGACATAACAAGGACTAATAAGGGTTCATCAAGTAGACCAAGAGTGAAGGAGGGTTGGGTGCGGTGTCTCACGTCTGTAATCCCAGCACTTTGGGAGGCTGAGGTGGGTGGATTACTTGAGATCAGGAGTTCAAGACCAGTTTGGCCAACATGGCAAAACCCTCTCTCTACTAAAAATACAAAAATTAGCCAGGTGTGGTGGTGGGCACCTGTAGTCCCAGCTACTCAGGAGGCTGAGGCAGGAGAATCGCTTGAACCTGGGAGGTGGAGGTTGCAGTGAGTTGAGATTGTGCCACTGCACTCCAGCCTAGCGACAGAGTGAGACTCCGTCTCAGAAAAAAAAAAAAGAGTGAAGGAGGACGTTCCAAGCAGTAGAGAGAAACATGCAGAGGTGTGGTGTTTTCTTGGAACCAGAACAGTCAAGTTCAAGGGAGGGAGAGAGAGGAGCCCGCAGAGGTGGGCCAGGAGATCGCAGTGGGTAGGCTCTGCTGCTGGAGGCTGGGACTGGGGGAAGCCTGGTCTCCAGGAGGGCCAAGCTGGGTGACAAAGCTGGGTGACACAGGTGGAAGGAGGGAACGTTCTTTCTCAAATCTGGCCAATGAGACCAGTTGTTTTTCACAGAGAAAAGTCCCAAAGACAGGCCCTTACTCTTTGGGCCACCATAACTAGGCCCAAGTGTGAAACGTGTTCCCTTGGAGAGAAGTCCTCTCCCAGCTCCCGCTGAAATCACCGGATTTCAACCTTCTGCATCCCTCTGTCTTCCCCACTCTCTCCTTCAGGCCCCTGTAATGCAAAATGTGTGTTTTGTTCCCTCTAAATGAGAGAATTAAATCATCTGAATTAAATAAATGTCTTCTCCTGGGCAGGAAGCTTGGCACATTTCAGAGAGAATTCCAGCAAACCCTCCAGAAACAGACAGAGGGCCTGAGATCCACCCAAATGAGCAACAGCTAAAAGGGTCGGCCCGTTACCAGAACCCATTTTCTTTGCATAAATCTGCAGCAATCAAGGGATGTGCATTATAAAAACACATAAAGGCTGCTCACTGGAGGAACGGCAGCAAGTGCTGCCACGTACTCGCGCCAGAGAGCTGAGTCCCTGCACCTCTACATACCACAGACTGCACGTGTATGCCCACACAGGCCCCCAGCAAGTCCCAAATCCCAACTCCAAAGGGAGAAGAAAGTTTCTGGGCTCTGTTTTAGGGTAGTTCTCATACACTTACACACACACACACACTCATATCCACTTACACACATCTCACACATCACACATATGTACACATACACACAATCACACCCATGCACAAGTACACCCATCGTATGAACATACACATCTCGTACATAACCCATACATGTGCTGACACATACTCATACACCTCACACTCACAGTCATAACCACTTGTACATACACACAGCTCACACCACACATACACTCGCAAATATACCCACTCATGCACATACAAACATCTCACACATTCACACACTTCCCACTCACAAACACACCATTAATACACCCTACACTCATGCAATCAGTTTCTCACGCGTGCATACACATACATAAACACACATCTCACACACACACCTCACATACACACTCTCACACCCATACATTCACACATTTTCTGTGCTCCAGGAAAGCAGTACTTTTCTTTTCTTTTTTTTGAGACAGTCTTGCTCTGTCACCCAGGCTGGAGTGCAGTGGCACGAGCTCAGCTCACTGCAACTCCAAGGTGCAAGCGATTTTTCTGCCTCAGCCTCCCTCCCAAGTAACTGGGACTACAGGTGTGCACCACCATGCCCAGCTAATTTTTTAATATTTTTAGTAGAGACAGGGTTTCATCATGTTGGCCAGCCTGGTCTTGAACTCCTGACTTCAAGTGATCCGCCCACCTCAGCCTCCCAAAGTGCTGAGATTACAGCATGAGCCACTGCGCCCAGCCAAAACTGGCACATTCTATGTTAAGGTGCCAAATGTGTATGGATGAGAGGACCTTTTGTCGCACCGGCAAGGCTTGTGGGTAATGTCCTTTGCTGCTCAGCACAGCAATAGTGCTCAGATGACATCAGTTCTGTTTCCTGTCCCTAAAACTAAAAGTGAACACTAAAAGTTTACCGTTTTACCAAGATGCCTTTTACGTACATCTTATTGGACTCTACGTACAGTTTACTGGATTAGAAATCTGCCCAGAAGTGTACCCAGTGTAGGTCTGATGCCTTTTCACAAAGATCATTTTCAGATCAAGAGGCAGAAGATGTCCTCAAACCCAGAAGCCCCCATGTGCCTCCTTCTAGAGGTAACTACTCTCCTGGCTTCTTCTTCTTGTGTTTTTTTTTTTTGAGACAGTCTCGCTGTTGCCCAGGGTGAAGAGCAATAAATGGCATGATCTCAGCTCACTGCAACCTCCACCTCCCAGGTTCAAGCGATTCTCCTGCCTCAGCCTCCTGAGTAGCTGGGATTACAGGCACCCATGATCATGCCCAGCTAATTTTTGTACTTTTGTAGAGATGGGGGTTTCACCATGTTGGCCAAGCTGGTCTTGAACTCCTAACCTCAGGTGATCTGCCTGCCTCAGCCCCACAAAGTGCTGGGATTACAGGCATGAGCCACTGTACCTGGCCCACTCTCCTGGCTTCTAATAATAATAGCACAGATTAGCTTTGCCTGGTGTTGAACTTTATACAAATGTGACTAAAGGTGCACTTGGATGCCCATGATGACATCCACCTCAGGAAACTGAGCACACTGCTGCTGCAGGAAACAAGAGCGAACAGGACCACCGGCCTCTCTAGAAGCCAGACTTTATGCTGCAAGACATGGGTCCTGGAAAAAGGGATGCCATGTACCACTTAGACTCTTTCCTCCTTGAGCATTTGTTCAAAGTGCATTGAGACTCAGGAGATCCAGATGAGAGGCTCGGTTCTGCCGCCAACTTTCTGGTAACTCTGGTAAGTCACTTTGCCCCTCACCTGTACAGTAGGGGTGAGAATGATAATAACTGAGGTCTCTTGAGCACTTGCTAGGTGCCAAGGACTGCTCCTACTCACTAATCCTCTAGACCAGGGGTCAGCAGTTATGGTCTCCTACTGTTTGTGTACAGCCTGCAAGCTGAGAGTCATTCTTACCTTTTTTAAAGGTTTGAAAAAAAATCAAAAGAATAATACTTCACAGCCAGGAATGGTGGCTCACACTTGTAATCCCAGCATGCTGGGAAGCCTAGGTGGGAGAACCCCTTGAGGCTACGAGTTTGAGACCAGCCTGGGCAATGTAGCAAAACCCCTGTCTCAACAAAAAATTAAAAAATTATCCAGGTATGCTGGCATGTGCCTGTAGCCCTAGCTACTTGGGAGGTTGAGGCAGGAGGATCACTTGAGCACAAGAGTTCCAGCCAGCAGTGAGCTATAATGGCACCACTGTACCCTAGTCTGGGCAACAGAATGAAGCCCTGTCTCTCTCTCTTTTTTTTCTTTGAGGCAGGATCTCACTCTGTCACCCAGGCTGGAGTGCAGTGGTGCAATCTCAGCTCACTGCAACCTCTGCCTCCTGAGTTCAAGCCATTCTTCCTCAGCCTCCCACGTAGCTGGGACTACAGGCACATGCCACCACACCAGGCTAATTTTCGTATTTTTAGTAGAGATGGGTTTGCACCATATTGGCCAGGCTGGTCTCAAACTCTTTACCTCAAGTGATCCATCTGCCTTGGCCTCCCAAACTATCGGGATTATAGGGGTGAGCCACTGTGCCCAGTCGACCCTGTCTCTAAATAAATAAATAAATAAATAAATAACTATTGGGTAGAAGGCTTAGTACCTGGGTAATGAAATAATCTGTACAACAAACCCCTATGACACGAGTTTACCTACATAACAAACCTGCACATGTACCCCTGAACCTAAAATTTAGAAAAAGGAATAATAATTTGTGACATATGAAAATTACATGAAATTCAAATGTCAGTGTCCATAAATAAAGCTTTGTTGGAACACAGTTGTGCTCATTCATTTACATCTATGGCTGCTTCCGGAGTAGGTATGACAGAGATCTCATGGCCTGTAAAGGCTAAAATATTTACTACCTGACCTTCTATAGAAAAAGGTAGCTGGGCGCGGTGGCGCATGCCTGTAGTCCCAGCTACTGCGGAGGCTGAGGTGGGAGGATCGCTTGAGCCCAGGAGTTCTGGGCTGTAGTGCGCTATGCCGATTGGGTGTCCGCACTAAATTCGGCATCAATATGGTGACCTCCCGGGAGCGGGGACCACCAGGTTGCCTAAGGAGGGGTAAACCGGCCCAGGTCGGAAACGGAGAGGGTCAAAACTCCCAGGCTGATCAGTAGTGGGATCATGCCTGTGAATAGCCACTGCACTCCAGCCTGGGCAACATAGCGAGACCCCATCTCTTAAAAAAAAAAAAAGAAAGTTAAAAAGAAAAAGGTAGCCACCAGTCCGGGTGTGGTGCGTGAGTCGTGCCTGTAATCCCATCACTTTGTGAGGCCAAGACAGGCTGATCACCTGGGGTTAGGAGTTCAAGACCAGCCTAGCCAACATGGTGAAACCCCATCTCTACTAAAAATACAAAAATTAGATGAGTGCTGTGATGGGCGCCTGTAGTCCCAGCTACTTGGGAGGCTGAGGCAGGAGAATCACTTGAACCCAGGAGGCGATGGTTGCAGTGAGCCGAAATCACGCCATTGCACTTCAGCCTGGGTGACAAGAGGGAAACTCCATCTCAAAAAAAGAAAAGAAAAAGGTGGCTGACCCTTTATCTAAACTGTGTTCTAGCTCCCCTCTCACTCTAGACATTCTTTTTATTATCCCCATGGCCCAGATGCAGAGAAGTTAGATCACCTGCCAGGGGAACCCTGGGGGTGGTAGCAGGTGGGCTGGCTTCAGTCTGCTTCCTCCAGGAAACACCCTGTGTGAGGCTCTCTGAGGTGGTGGGCACAGCTTGCTTTGGAAACTGCAGAGAAGTTTACAAATGTGAGATCCATACCTCCCTTACCTCCTGGTAGGCATCAGTGACTGCATCTACACTTGCTTCCCAGATCAAAATGCCCCAACACCCTACACATACCACACCCAGCCCAAAGACCTCCTGATGTGATTAATTAGTGCTTTTCTACACACTTCTACTTTGGAAGGAGAGGGTTGGGTCTACCATACTCTCTGTTCGTGGCCTGTTGTCATAACTGGTCTGTGTAGTGCCCTGCTCTTGGTTTCATTCATTCATACATTCCCTTTTTTTTTTTTTGAGACAGGGTCTTGCTCTGTCACCCAGGCTGGAATGCAGTGGTTCACTGTAGCCTTGACCTCGTGGGCTCAAGTAATCCTCTCACCTCAGCCTCCTAAGTTGCTGGGACTACAGGGGCGTGCCACTGTAATTTTTTTCATTTTTTTGTAGAGATGGGGTCTCACTGTGTTGCCCAGGCTGGGCTCAAGCTATCACCCCACCTCAGCATCCCAAAGTGCTGGAATTATAGGCATGAGCCACTGCACCCAGCCTGTTTGCTGAGTTCTTTCAGGATGTGTAGTTATTTCATAAGCATGGGGTTTATTTTTATTTTATTTTATTTATTCATTTATTTATTTGGGGGGAAAAAAGGGAATGGAGTCCAGTGGGTCAATCGTGGCTCTCCACAACCTCCACCTTCTGGGTTCAAGTGATTCTCCTGTCTCAGCCTCCTGAGCAGCTGGGATTACAGGCATGTGCCACCGCACCCAGCCTGGCATGGGGTTTATTTACATAAATAGTGCTGTGTTATATATCTCCTTATTTCCTACGATTGTTTCCCTCTACAACTTTTTTTGCTCTTTTCCTTTCCTGTCAAGGTATAACACATATACAGTGAAGTGAGTAATGTGCACTGATCTGAAATATAAAACTCAATTTTTAGCCTATATATACATCTGTGTAATCACCACCGAGATCAAATAAACTGCCCCCTTCCCTGCCTGAGGCACCCACTCTTCCAGCGCCCATCACCACCCGTTGGTTGGATTTTTTTCTTGAACTTCCTCTGCATGGGATCGCACCTGTTTTTCATGTCTTGTTTCTTTTGCTCAGCTTGTCTGGGAGACTCCCCTATGTCACTGTGGGTAGTGAGAAGTTGTATTTTTTGCTGTTGTGGAGCACTACGTCTTTGAGATCTATCCGCAGGGCTCTGTGTACAGGTGTCAGTTGCTTCTTGCTGCTGCCTGGCACCCCTTGGTGCTTCCACCCGTTTGACCTCTCCACTCTCCCAGTGAGGAACACCCAGGGTGCCTCCTGTGAGGCTGCTCTGATCATCCCCATCCACATCTCCTTACGGAGCCGTGTGGACATTTCACTGGATGAATACCTGGGAACAGAATCTCTTGGGCACAGGGAATTGACTGCGCCCCAGCAACTGACAAACTGCTGCAATCGAGCAGCTCTTTCCCATGTCTACCAAGGCAGGAGCAGGGAGAAGGGAAGAAGAGCTGCTCTGGTGATCCTCCTCTGACCCCACTCTCCCCTCCCGCTTGCCCTCCAGGAAAACCTTTCAGCTCCCCCACTTCGCCCTCTTGCAGGACGCAGCTAAGCGCTTTGCTTCCTGAATGTCGCTGCCTCCGCGGCAGCCCGCACCATCCTGCTGCATTATAACAGGATGATAATCAATGAACTGCTAACTCTATTGCAATAAAGGAGCGAGCCCAACCTTATATAATTCTTTTTAATTGTTTTCTCACATTACAAGGGTTTTTTCTTTCTTTCTTTTTTTTTTTTGCTAAACTTATTCCGCAGTAAGTTATGTCGTTTAATTTCTCAAAGTGCTAATAATTTAATTGCTTCCTTCCTGCAGACAAAGTGCTTGTGCTGTCCTCCCTCCCCGGCTCGGAGATTATAAAACGGAGTTGGCAGGAATACCTAAGAGGAGAGTCTTTTTGGCGGCAGGATTTGATGGGAAGCAGCTTTCTCAGAAGTCAGTATGTGGGGCTGGGAACCTGGCTTAGGACTTCAAAGGGGCATGGGGCCCAGCCAAGCCTGCCTAACTTGAGAGGGTTTATGATAATCATAGGGGAGGGGAAAGGGAAGAGCTGAAATTAGAGAGGCTGGATGAGGGTGGGGAGCATTGAACGTGGAGCTTCCCATCCTGAAAGGCTGTCAGGGAAGCTGGGCTCCATCTGCAGCAGGAGGGATTTAGATCAGACTGGTAGGTGGGGTGGGGGCATTCCTGAGTCAGGACTTTGAGGTGCTGACTGGACCCGGACAGAGCAGGGAAGTGACATCTGATAACAGGAACTAGCATTTATTGAGCCCTTACTGAAACCCTGAGCTTCCCTAGAACATCTCATTTTAACTGCACACCCAGCTCTCTAAGGCAGGTACTAGTAGCATTGCTGTTTTACAGATGGGGAAACTGAGGCATAGAAAGGTTCACTTGCTCAGGCCGGGCACAGTGGCTCACACCTGTAATCCCAGCACTTTGGGAGGCGGAGGCCAGCAGATCATAAGGTCAGGAGTTCAATTAGAGACCAGCCTGATCAACATGGTGAAATCCTGCCTCTACTAAAAATGCAAAAAACAATTAGCCGGGTGTGGTGCACTGTAATCCCAGCTACTTGGGAGGCTGAGGCAAGGGAATTGCTTGAACCAGGGAGGTTGGAGGTTGCAGTGAGCCGAGATCATGCCACTGCACTCCAGCCTGGGTGACGGAGCGAGACTCTCTCAAAAAAAAAAAGAAAGATTCACTTGCTCAAGACCCCATAGCTTGTTGGTGAATAATGGCATCACATCTTATGTGGCAAAAGGGGGACGTATAGGCTGCAGGGGACAGGATCAGGGATGAACTACTCTTGAAGATTCCCAAGGCAGTGACCTCCTTCCTCTTGTCTAGGGTCTGATTCAGTCAGAATTGCTTTAACCTACCCATGCCCCCAACCCCGCCCCCGACCCCAGTGACTCCCATGATCTATAGATTATAATCCAAAAACACGATCTTCAAAATACACTCCCTAGCTTGAGGGTAGGAATTTTGAGGACTACCCCCAGATTTGTCACTCCCCTAGGATTTCCTTTCTGGCTCCTGCACCTTGGCAAATGCTGCTTCTTTAAATCTGGAACTTTTTCCCCTCTCCTAGAATGGAATTTGATTCATCCCATGAGGCCTGGCTCAAATGCCTCCTCCCCACCTCCCAAGCTGAGACCCTCTCTCGAATCTCTAGGACATTCAGAGCACACTTCTGCTGGAGGGAGACCTGATCTGCAGGGTTGCTGGCCTGAGCTCACTCGTTTGACTCCTCTTGCTACTCACTAGCTCTGTGACGTGAGGAAAATCACTTAACTTCTCTGCATTGTATACATATATGATGTCGAATAAATGAATAGCACCTGCAAAGCATTTAGCCTGGCACATGATGAATGCTGAAAGAAAGATTTGCTGTTGTTCTTGTCATTGGCCCTGTATTCTCATCTCCTAAACGGTGCCTGCCTGGCATGTAGCGGTTGCTCAGTAGATGAATAAAACAGAAACAATTACTACCTCCTCCCTCTACCCCAGTCCCAGGAATGCTCCTGTTTGGAATCGCAAGTTGAAATCCCAGGTATAACACCTATTTGCACTTTCCATTACCCTAGTATTTCCTCTGGAAGGCAGGGCCCCAAGGGTTCTGCCTAAATTAAGGCCCTATCCCTCCCTCACCTGCCCACAAGGACCGGGCAACAGAAGGCATCTTGAATCAGCAGCCACCAGGTGTAGAGAAGCCAGAGCCTCACCAGCAGCCCCTTGCTTTCTCACCTTCCTTTCTCTGGCTCTGGCTGTCATCTCTGTTATTCAGAACTAGGATTCCTCAACTGGGCCTCTGCCTCCTTGCCCTGCGCCTCTGGATATGAGTGCCTGGGACAGACCTCAGGTCTCTTGTTCTCAGTCCATTGAAACTACTGATATACTAGACAGAAGTTCAGAGGCATTCAGGCTCCAACTGCCATTCCTGGCTGTGTGAGTCAGTCAAGTTACCTAACCTATCTGAGCCGCCAGGCTGTGGTACAATAATATAGAGGGCTGGGTGAGACTCCACAGTGCAAAGCCACAGAGAGACAATTCTGATGGGCTCCCTTCCCTGTAGCGGCGGCCCGCCCTGGAAGAGGGAACAGAGCAGGGTCAGAGCTGAATGCCTTGACGTTGCCAGAGTTTGAGAACCTGAGGGGACCAGGGAAGAGGGGTGGGCTACAGAGCCATGGAAAAGTGAGTGACTTGGAGGCATGAGCAGACACCCTCCTACCGTGGGACAAGCAGGGCGCCAGGAGTGTGGCTCGAAGCTGCCATGTTTCCCCCTCACATGCAGTTGCTGAAATTGGGTTGGACAAAGAACATACCTCACTCCCCCAGCCCTGTCTGAGCAGCGAAAGTAATCTTCGTAACTCCTAGAGGGGGCCAACAGGACCCAAACTCACAAGTGCCCCCTCCCTCTACCCCAGGGAGACCCACGTATACCAGTGACCCCTCTGCACGAGGCCATGGTTCTGAAGTCTCCATCCTCGGCAGACAACAGCAGAGACCAAGTGAGGGTGTAGCACCCAGAACGATGGAACTTCCAGGACAAGCCAGTGCTAAACAGAGCAGGAACGCAGAGCCTCTGTGGGCTAGAACGGGAACGCCTCCAGGAGTGCCTTCCTTGCCCTCCCGTTGACACGAGCCTCTGCTGGGTTGCCTTTGGTGCTCAAACTTCAGTGATAAAAAATGTTATTGGCCGGAGGCGGTGGCTCATGCCTGTAATCCCAGCACTTTGGGAGGCAGAGGTGGGCAGATCACGAGGTCAGGAAATCAAGACCATCCTGGCTAACATGGTGAAATCCTGTCTACTAAAAATACAAAAAAATTAGCCGGGCGTAGGGCATGCACCTGTGGTCTCAGCTACTGGGGAGGCTGAGGCAGGAGAATTGCCTGAACCTGGGAGGTGGAGGTTGCAGTGAACCAAGATAGCGCCAGTGCACTCCAGCCTGGGTGACAGAGCGAGACTTCGTCTCGAAAAAAAGAAATGTTATTATTATAACAGTGCACTGCCACCTCCACCCACCTCCCTGACTAAACAGGGTGTCTGGCAGGTAGAGGCCTGAACCCCTTCCCGCAGCACCCACTCACTCATTCCTTCACTCACAAATGTTTATTAAGCACTGAGGCAGTTGCCAGGAGACCTGAGAGTTATTCTTTAGGGGTGTCAGCTGCTAAAGCTCCAGAACTTTGGCCTCCCAGGTTCCCAAACGTAAAGTTTCCCCCACCTCATCCCAGAGGGAGGACAGGGTCCAGCAGGGCCTGTAAGGAGAAGCCACGAACTACATGCTTGCAAAGGAAAACCAGTTCCCCCTTTTTCTTTCCCTCAGGTCCAGGGGTGTGATGGCCCCATGGAAAATTCGCAGGCAGGACTTGGAATCTCTACCAGGGAGTTAGCCCAGGCTGCACTCAGGGAAAGCCCTGCCACCAAGACCAGGCCTGCACCCAGGGAAACGTGTCCAAGGCCACTGATGTACAAAGGCCCAGGCAACCAGAGCTTCTGACCATCCAGGGTCTCTCTCTCTCTCTCACTGGCCTGGAATTACTCTCAGCTTCGAGGCCAGCCAGCAGAGACAACAGGCCTGGGGCCACAGAGCCAAGATTCCAAAGAGAAAATTCCAAGGCAAATATCTCAAGGGTTTCCAAGGACTGTCCCCCCACTTCCCAAAACTCCCTTCCACACCACCGTGGAGTCTCCCCCACCAACCCCCAATTTAACCTTGTGCTTCCCAGACTCCTGCCCTAGGTCCTGATATTAGGAGATATCCCTAAGCCCAGAATATCCTGCCCCTAGCCCCACACCCAAATCCTACCCACCTCAATGCTAGCGCCAATGCCGCCTCCTCCAAGAAGTCTTCTCTGATCCTCTCTGAGGACGGTCTCTCTCCCTCCTTTAAATAACGAACTCCAGGCCTCTTCTGTGGCTGTGGTCAGGTATTTGGCTTCTGAAAGCAAACAAGACCTGGTTCCCAGGCTGGCTCTACCAATTCCCAGCAAGGCAACCTTAGCAAGTTCCCTTCCTGCTTCCTGGCGGGCTGCCCTTGCCCCTGCCTTGCCCAGAGATACTTGACCACCTCCCTTGGGCTGCCCAACCTTCAACCTGGATTCCTAGTATTTGTGAATTAGGTTCTCTGGCTGCAAACTTTTTCTGTTCGGGGTCAGAGAGTAAATAAATCAGGCTTTTCAAGCCATACTCTCTCTCTTGCAACTAATCAACTCTGCTGTTATAACACAAAGTAACCTAAAATAATAAATAAGCATGACTGTGTCCTAAGAAAACTATTTATGCATACTAAAATTTGAATTTCTTGGTCAGGAGCAGTGGCTTATGCCAGTGATCCTAGCACTTTGGGAAGCCAAGGCGGGCGGATCACCCGAGCACAGGAGTTAGAGACCAGCCTGGGCAATGTGGCAAAAGCTGTACTAAAAATTCAAAAATTAGCCGGGCGTGGTGGTGTGCACCTGTAGTCCCAGCTACTCGGGAGGCTGAGGCACAAGAATCGCTTGAACCCAGGAGGCGGAGGTTGAATTGAGCCAGAGCAAAACTCTGTCTCCAAGGAAAAAAAAAAATTGAATTTCTCATATTTTTCACATGTCCAAAAATATTGTTTTTTTCAAATTTTTTTTCAATCATTGAAAAAAACACTTAGTGTCTTCCAGGCCATACAAGTCCTTCCATGTCTCTCCTGAGAGTACTCCCAGGCTGTGAACTCAGTTCCAGAGGCTACACAAAGCTGCTCCCTCTGATTCAGCCTCAGCAGGGAGTTTGCAAAGCCCTGACTGTTCCAGGGGCAGGCTTGGGTGCCAAAGGAGCAAAGAAGTGAGGCACCCAGCCTGCCCTCTAGGAACTTCTAATCCAACAGGGGGACCCAAGACAGAGCCACAGATGATTCAATAGTAACACAAGGGGCTGGGCACAGTGGCTCACACCTGTAATCCCAGCAGTTTGGGAGGCCGAGGCAGGCAGATCACCCGAGGCTGGGAATTCGAGACCAGTCTGACCAACGTGGAGAAACCCCATCTCTACTAAAAATAAAAATTAGCACGGCATGGTGGTGCATGCCTGTAATCCCAGCTACTTGGGAGGCTGAGGCAAGAGAATTACTTGAACCTGGGAGGTGGAGATTGCGGTGAGCCGAGATCGTGCCATTGCACTCCAGCCTGGGCAACAAGAGCGAAACTCTATCTCAAAAAAAAAATAATAATAACACAAGGTTGGGGAAGATCAACATCATAAAGAAGACCTTATCTTTTCCTTTTTTTCTCTCTCTCTCTCTCAGATGGAGTCTCGCCCAGTCACCCAGGCTGGAGTGTAGTGGCGCAATCTCAGCTCACTGCAACTTCCACCTCCCAGGTTTAAGCAATTCTCCTGCCTCAGCCTCCTGAGTAGCTGGGACTACAGGCACCTGCCACCACGCCTGGCTAATTTTTTGTATCTTTAGTAGAGATGGGGTTTCACCATGCTAGCCAGGCTGGTCTCAAACTTCCGACCTCATGATCCGTCCGCCTTGGCCTTCCAAAGTGCTGGGATTACAGGCATGAGCCACCTCGCCCAGCCAGGACCTTATCTTTTCCAATAAACAAATACTTTTTTTACAACTTACATTGACGAAACTGAAGGCGAGTGTTGGCTCCCTGGGAGAAGAAATGCACCAGGAGAGACTTCATGGAGGAAATGGCATTAGACATGAACTTAAAGGAATAGGAACTCCAGGACTGAAGTCGTCACCCTTGACTGTTTCCTCCTGAAAGGCAGCCCCCTGGCTTTTGCGAAAAACACTGAAGACTTATAGCTACACTCAGCCCCACGAACCTACAATGCCATCACCAGATGGTGGGCTCCTTGGGCAGGGGCAAGGGCCTTCCTCAATTCCGAGCCTCTCGGCATGTTTCTGAGCCTAGCACATGTTTTTTGGCGTGTTTTTGTAAATGCTTGTCGAGACTGAATTGAAGTTGGAGTTATGGGAGATGATGACAAAAAAGATTCCCAATAGAAACTGGACAAAATGAGGCCAGGCATGGTGTCTCATGCCTGTAATCCCAGCAATTTGGGAGGCCGAGGCGGGTGGATCACTTGAGATCCGGAGTTCGAAATCAACCTGGCCAACATGGTGAAACCTCTTCTCTACTAAAAATACCAAAATTAGCCAGGTGTGGTGGCACATGCCTATAATCCCAGCTGCTCAGGAGGCTGAGGCAGGAGAATCACTTGAACCTGGGAGGCGGAGGTTGCAGTGAGCTGAGATCACGCCGCTGAACTCCAGCCTGGGTGATGGAGTGAGATTCCATCTCAAAAAAAAAAAAAAAAAAATTGGACCAATTAGGTCATTCTTTCCATTTTGTCCAGTTCCTCAGGCCCAGAAAGACATTTCCCAAGGAATAAGCCAACTGTCTTGGGCACAACCTTACATGTGTACAATGTTGTTTTAAGCAAATGCAACATAAAATGTGGATTCAGTGTCCTGTTTTCAACTCTGCAGGCACAGCTGAGACAATAAAAGCAGAGGTCTGGTTACTACCTTGTAGAATGACAGAGGGGAAAACACAGAGAACAAAATGCCATTTAAAATCTCACCAGGCCAGGCATAGTGCTCACACCTGCAATCCCAGCACTTTGGGAGGCCGAGGCGAGTGGATCACCTGAGGTCAGGAGTTCAAGACCAGCCTGACCAACATGGCGAAACCCCGTCTCTACTACAAATACAAAAATTAGCAGGCCTGGTGGCTCATAACTGTAATCCCAGCTACTCAGGAAGCTGAGGCAGGAGAATCGCTTGAACCTGGGAGGCGGAGGTTGTAGTTGAGCCAAGATTGTACCACCGTGCTCAAGCCTGGGTGACAAGAGTGAAACTCCATCTCAAAAATAAATAAAATAAAATAAAATAAAATCTCATCAAATGATCATGCCAAATAAGGATCCTGCCTGGGAAAAGGCAGGGGTCAGAGAAGCCAAACAAAGAGAACTGATACAGAATGAACAGTACCCACTGGGGAGGTGAGGGAGGGGAGCTCCAGAGGCCCATCTCCCTCCCAGCTTGAGTTTACATGGGGAGAGGGAAGACATTTAAAGAGAGACAAGTTGGAGCCTGGAGACTCCCACCCTGTGATGCACGTAAATTGAAGTAGGAGAGAGAAGGTGGCAGGCAGGAAAACAAGCCCCAGTGCCTGGCTCCACCTCAGCCACGCACACAACCCCGGCACTTCCCCAATCTGAGACTCAGTTCCCTTGTCTCTACCATGAAGCGTTTGGCCCAGACAGATCTCCAAGGTGCCTCACGGCTCTAATATTCTCTGATTTGATGGCTTCAGCCTTCTGCAAATGTGCATAAAATAGATTAGTTTTAGCAGTAGTAAAAACAAAACTGAAAATCAGATTTATCATTTTAATTAAATATACTTTACATTCTCAATTTCTAGGGAGCAAAATGCTCCCCCCACCATCAGTTTCCCTTTGTGGGAGGCATTCATGTCTGACACGCAATTTAAGAAAATGCCAAACCACCCCGTGTAAGATACACAATTAACAAGACCCTAACAGGCATTTCTTAACAGGAAAGTGGGGCTTGTTGGTTGGGGGGTGGGGTGGGGAAGAACATAAAAAGGAAATGTCAAGAAGGGGAGGGTCATGTGGGATCAGGATACCGGAGAACGGGATCAGGCTAGTAAGAACAACAGGCTACTGTCTTTACTAGCCCTCAGAAGCCACTATATCTGGAACTCCGTGGAGCTGGCGAGTCTGAAACGGGTGATTTGGTTCCCTCTCCCTGGGTGACGTAAGGCAAATTGCTCTCTGGACTTTAGAGTGCTCAACTAGAAAATGGAACTAAATACATCTACTTTGAGGAATGCTGGGAAATGTAATAAGATATCTGAAAAGGCTTAAGAAAACAATAAAGTGTAAAGCACACATGCAAACACTGTATTTTTTTTTTTTTTTGAGACAGAATTTTGCTCCTGTTGCCCAGGCTGGAGTGCAATGACATGATCTCGGCTCACTGCAACCTCCGCCTCCTGGGTTCAAGTGATTCTCCTACCTCAGCCTCCCAAGTAGCTGGGATTACAGGCATGTGCCACCACACCTGGCTAATTTTGTATTTTTAGTAGAGACAGGGTTTTACCATGCTGGTCAGGCTGGTCTCGATCTCCTGACCTCAAATGATCCACCTGCCTCTACCTCCCAAAGTGCTGGGATTACAGGTGTGAACCACTGCACCTGGCCCAAATACTGTATTTTGGAAACTCAAATTGGGATCCAGAATGCCTGGTCCCCATCTGGTTAGGTAATGTGTCCTCCCAGCATGCGTCCCCCTGCCATCCTTTCTTTCTGCCATCCTCTTCTCCACCCAGGCACGTGGTCCCCACAAAGCAAGAGGAAAGCAGCCGCCCCTGCCCAGAAGGAACATTATTTCCTGGGCTCTGGGCTCAGTGGCTCCAGATCATAAATTAACAACCGTGGTTGTAAATTACCAGATAAATCTGGGCTGGGGTCGCCAGCAAGATAGATGAGAATCAACAGGAGAAATAAATCTACAGCGGCAGCTCCCTGAGTTTCAGGAAAGCCCTACAGCCTCAGGGCAGTCAGGGACTAGCCAGAGAGAAGAGTCTCTGTTTTGGATATAAAATGAAAAGGCCGGGTGCGGGGGCTCAGGGCATGGTTGCCTGAGCTCAGGAGTTAGAGACCAGCCTGGGCAACGTGGCAAAACCTTGACTCCACAAAAAAATACACACACAAAAAAAAATTAGCTGGGCATTGTGGCATGTACCTACTGAGATTGTCACACTGCATTCCAGCCTGAGTGACAGAGCAAGACCCTATCTTTTAGGAAAAAAAAAAAAATCAAGGTGTGGTAACTCACACCTCTAATCTCAACAGTTTGGAAGGCCAAGGCAAGAAGATCCCTTGAGGCCAGGAGTTCAAGACCAGCCTGGGCAACATAGCAAGACCCTGACTCTACCAAAAAAATAAAAATAATTTTTTAAAAAATCTCAGAAATAGCCAGGTGACACCTGTAATCCCAGCACTTTGGGAGGCCGAGGCAGGTGGATCACGAGGTCAGGAGTCTGAGACCAGCCTGACCAACATGGTGAAATCCCATCTCTACTAAAAATTAAAAAATTAGGCAGGTGTGGTGGCGTGGGCCTATAATCTCAGCTACTCAGGAGACTGAAACAGGAGAATCACTTGAACTCGGGAGGCGGAGGTTGCAGTGAGCTGAGATCGTGCCACTACACTGAAATTCAGCCTGGGCGACAGAGTGAGACTGTCTCAAAAAAAAAAAAAAAAAAACCCCTCAGAAATAAAACCAGGAATTCTCCTCATTACCCACTACCACAATTCTCCCAAAAAGATTCAGGTAAGAGCCAAGTCCCCAGGCTTCTGCCAGCTCTGATAGAGCTGTCCCTGTCCCTGCCTTATTGAACTGGGGCGTCCACTCAGTTGCCCATTATTCCTGACGACAAGAGCAAATATAGATACTCTCAGAGGACTGAGGAGAGGCAAAGTGGAATAAGCGGTGTTTAATCTTTAACGAGAGAAATTGCTCTCCCTTAGCAGAGCCCCACCCAGCAGGCACTGTGGCCCCTCATAATTCAAGTCCATCCTTAATTAAAAAGGGGCGCATCCTGGACTCTCCCCAACTGGCACCAATTTCATTCTCATTCTTCAGCCTGCTGACATTTGTCTGTTTGTCTCTCTTCGACAGAAAGGGAAAAAAAATCAAAAGGAAAAGAAAATGTTATATCCTGCAGCTTTCTGAGAGGGCCTGTCCTTGAGCTGGGGCGCTTCATCTAGAAGCAGAGTCTGAAATCTAACAGTGGGAGACAGAACAGGACAAAGAATCCTTTGCATTTTGGAGGGAGCCCTGAGCTACTGCAAATAGCAAGTATGAAAAGCTAAAGTCACCAGCACCTTCTAAAAATAAAACTTGCTCTCCCTGGGGCACCCTTGGTCGCTGCCCTTCCAGCGCTGGGCTCCAACATTTCCTCCTGGGACAATATTCCAGAAGAAGGAGGATGCATTTATTTAGCCTTGTTTAAAAATATTAAAATGAAAGGCTGGACACAGTGGCTCACGCCTGTAATCCCAGCACTTTGGGAGGCCGAGGCGGGAGGACCATGAGGTCAGGAGTTTGAGACCAACCTGGCCAACATAGTGAAACCCGTCTCTACTAAAAATACAATTAGCTGGGCATGGTGTCGGGCACCTGTAACCCCAGCTACTCAGGAGGCTGAGGCAGGAGAATCTCATGAACCAGGAAGGCAGAGAGCTGAGATGGCATCACTGCACTCCAGCCCAGGCAATAGTGTGAGACTCTGTTTCAAAAAAAAAAAAATTAAATTCCTAATTGCAGCTCCGTCAGCTCTGTCTGCCAGAGGAGATCCCTCAGGAGTCAGGCTGGGACAATCTGATCTTCTCCTCCTGTTTCTCCCAAGATTCTTGAGGATGTCCAATGCCTGCACCATCCAAGGGAAAGAGAGTCCCCCTCTAGGACTTTTCTATGGAGACTGCTCTCCTCCTCCACAGGGTGCCCCTAGGAATCAAGCAAGACACCAGCTTTATCTGAGTGCCTCCTCTTTAGCCCAATATACTCCCAGCTAGTAGGCTGAAGGAGAGCCTCATTTCTTTGGAGTCTCAAGAGAGATCTCAGGCTAAATAGTAGATGGAGACGAACAAGGGAGTAGTTGCTTTACCTCCCTCCCCAGCACGTTCTCCAAAAGTGATGCCTTTCCAACCATGTTGAAGGGAATATATATTGACAAGATATTTGTAACAACATCTATGATTAAAAAAAAAACCAGGGCCGGGCGCGGTGGCTCAAGCCTGTAATCCCAGCACTTTGGGAGGCCGAGGCGGGTGGATCACGAGGTCAAGAGATCAAGACCATCCTGGTCAACATGGTGAAACCCCGTCTCTACTAATACAAAAAATTAGCTGGGCATGGTGGTGCGTGCCTGTAATCCCAGCTACTCAGGAGGCTGAGGCAGGAGAATTGCCTGAACCCAGGAGGCGGAGGTTGCGGTGAGCCGAGATCGCGCCATTGCACTCCAGCCTGGGTAACAAGAGCGAAACTCCGTCTCAAAAAAAAAAAAAAAAAAAAAAAAAAAAAACCAAGTTGGGTGTAATGGCTCATGCCTATAATCCCAGCACTTTGGGAGGCCAAGGCAGGAGGATCACTTGAGCCCAAGAGTTTGAGATAATCCTGGGCAATACAATGTGACCCCATCTTTGCAAAAAAATTTAAAAATTAGCCAGTTGTGGTGGTGAACACCTGTATGCCTAGCTACTCAGGAGGCTGATCGTGGGAGAATCACGTGAGCCCAAGAGGTCGAAGCCGCAATGAATGAGCAATGATTGTTCCACTGCACTATAGCCTGGGTGACATAGTGACACCTTTTCCCCACGCCTCCCCCCGCAAAAAAATCTTCTTAGTTCTATAACATTAAAATAATAAATAAATAGGCTGGGCGTGGTGGCTCATGCCTGTAATCCAAGCACTTTGGAGGCTAAGGTGGGTGGATCACCTGAGGTCGGGAGTTCAAGACCAGCCTGACCAACATGGTGAAACCCCGTCTTTAATAAATAAATAAATAAATAAATAAATAAATAAATAAATGGCTTTCGGCTCGGAAGAGGCCAAGGTGCAACTTTCTTTGGTCATCCCAAATCCGGGTTCATCCCACAGCAGCCGCCTCCACCATGCCGCTGAAGTTCAACCCCAACGAGATCAAAGTCGTATACCTGAGGTGCACTGGGGTGAAGTCATTGCCACTTCTGTGCTGGCCCCCAAGATCAGCCCCCTGGGTCTGTCTCCAAAAAAGGTAGGTGATGACATTGCCAAGGCAACGGGTGACTAGAAGGGCCTGAGGATTACGGTGAAACTGACCATTCAGGCCGGGCGTGGTGGCTCACGCCTGTAATCCCACCACTTTGGGAGGCCGAGGCGGGTGGATCACGAGGTCAAGAGGTCGAGACCATCCTGGTCAACATGGTGAAACCCCGTCTCTACTAAAAATACAAAAAATTAGCTGGGCATGGTGGTGCATGCCTGTAATCCCAGCTACTCGGGAGGCTGAGGCAGGAGAATTGCCTGAACCCAGGAGGCGGAGGTTGCGGTGAGCCGAGATCGTGCCATTGCACTCCAGCCTGGGTAACAAGAGTGAAACTCCGTCTGCAAAAAAAGAAACTGACCATTCAGAACAGACAGACCCAGATTGAGGTGGTGCCTTCTGCCTCTGCCCTGATCATCAAAGCCCTCAAGGAACCACCAAGAGACAGAAAGAAACAGAAAAACATTAAACACAGCAGGAATACCACTTTCAATGAGATTGTCAACATTGCTCGACAGATGCGGCACCGATCTTTAGTCAGAGAACTCTCTGGAACCATAAAGAGATCCGGGGGACTGCCCAGTCTGTGGGCTGTAATGTTGATGGCCGCCGCCCTCATGACATCATAGACGACATCAGCAGTGGTGCTGCGGAATGCCCAGCTTGTTAAGAAGCACAAAGGAAAATATTTCAATAAAAGATCGTTTTAACAACTGGAAAAAATTTTTAAAAATAATAAATAAATAAAAGAAAAATGGGCACCAGGCATCTTGGCACAGGCAGTTAATTTCAGGAGTACATATCCATGCACCCATCATTCAGAAGCCCTGCAGTTTAGAGGAAGCAGTGTGAAAGGGGGACAGTGAAACAAGACAAAAGGAAGTCAGAGAGTGGTGCTTTCTGATCATCCTGACCCACCAGCCCATGGGGAGAACCCCAGGCTCCCCATCTTCCATCCCTACCACCAGACCCCGCTGTCTGGTTCATTCCTCTAGTGTCTCCAGTCTGGGAGATACTAAAGGGACACAGGACATTACTTGACCCTATTTATCTCATCCATCTGGTCTTGCAGAGCTGTCTCCCAAGGCTACCCCAATGGGTTCTACCCTTTAAGGTTCTGGAACTCAGCTCTTCCAGACCATGAGGAAGCCAGGCCTTGAAGATAATTCCATCCTCCTCTCACAGTCACATGGCACAGGTCACCCACAGGATGTCCCCGGCTAACCCAACCCAGAGAACCCAATCCGGTCCTCCACTCATTCTCTGAAACCTGCCCTGGGGAAAGCCTGCTTCTCTGATGGCTCCTGAGCCATCTTGATGTCTGATCCAGGTGAATCCAACAGCTTTCTCTCCCTACTCATCACAGTGCTCTGATCTTCCAGCCTCCAGAGCAAGCCACAGCCTGCCTTTACATGAACATTTGCATATCAAAACCCCACATTTACATTGTATAACTCGGGCTCCTGGGAAACAGGTCAGAGTTCAGCGCCCCCAATCTACTAGTGGGGAAAGAAGAATTTATCTGTGCAACCCCCACGAAAAATGTGTAGGAGGGTGTCAGGGAGTATGCTGCATGTGTCCACGAAGCTGTGTCCAGAAGGGGACTGTGAGCATCCTGCATCCAAGAGGGTCCATGTGTATCTCTGGCTCAGATGTGGCCTCCATCTGGCCTGTTGTATGCGCCTTCAAAGTGTCTGCATGTCTGTGACTCTGTTTGGGGTGTCCTCAGTCTGAGTCTGTTGTGGGTGCCCTTGGGGTAGATGTGTATTTGTGAGGGCTCTGTTTCCTCATCTGTAAAATGAGAATGACAATCCTAATACTTACCTCACAGGCTCATTGTGAGGCTGCATGGGTTAATGCAGGTCGTGCACTTACAGCAGGGCATGGCTCGGTACATGTTGGTTATTGTGATGTGATTTCCAACAGAAACCTCCAGCTCCTCTATTCCCGCCTCCCCAACTACTTCCAGTGGTGTAAGAGGCGAATGTTCCCCTTGGAAATATCACTGCTCTGAGCCTGGACATTCAATCAGAGGTCAGTGACAGCAGCAGTATCTTCTCTTAGCCTGAAGGAGGAAGGCTTCTCAGCCTCTGCCAGGGCTGGGGAGGATTGGGAATGGGGCAGGGGCACTTACTCACCAGGGAGCCAGGGCCCCTCCAGAAGAATATAAGAACTCAGAGCCAGTAGCCTGGGCAACATAATGAGACCCTGTCTCTATAAAAACCACAACAGACACACAGACACACACACACGCACACATACACACACACACTAGCCAGGCATGATCGTGTATGCCTGTAGTCCCAGTTGCTTGGGAGGCTGAGGTGGGAGGATTGCTTGAAGTCAGGAGTTCGAGGTTACAGTGAACTATGATGGCACCACTGCACTTCAACCTGGGTAACAGAAGGAGATCCTCTTGTTTCTCAAAAAAAACACAAAAAAGGCCGGGTGCGGTGTCTCACGCCTGTAATCCCAGCACTTTGGGGGCCAAGGCAGGTGGATCACCTGAGGTCAGGAGTTCAAGACCAGGCTGACCAACATAGTGAAACCCCATCTCTACTAAACATACAAAAAATTAGCCAGGGGTGGTGGCAGGCACTTGTAATCCCAGCTACTTGGGAGGCTGAGGCAGGAGAATCGCTTGAACACGGGAGGTGGAGATTGCAGTAGCCAAGATGGAGCCTTTGCACTCCAGCCTGGGCAACAAGAGTGAAACTCTGTCAAAAACAAAACAAAACAAACAAAAACTCAGAACTGGAGGGGCACTGGCACCCCTAGACAGGCCCCACGCCACCGAAGTGCCCAGTACCAACTTAAAGACCCACTGGACTCTTCTTCATTGTCATGGAGACCACATCGGAGCTGCCTTCCAGGAAGAACCCTCTGTCCTCCTCCCCACTTCTCTTGGCCAGAACTCATACTCTTCTCTAAACTGGTTCCATCCAGCCCAAAGCTGGGATTTGCTTGGGCTTGCCTCTTCTTCCTTGGGCAGGATTCCTGCTAAGCTCAATTAGTTTGGTCTATATTGTACCTATTCACTACACAAGCATTTCATGCCACCCTCATAAGCATGAAAACAGGCTGAGGAGGACTTACAGAAGCAAATGAGCTCTGGAGAGCTCTCCATACATAAGGATGTCTATATCATGAGGCAGAGTAAAAAATATACACACCAGAGATATAGTCAAGAATGTTGTATGGGGCTAAAAGAACTGATTCAGGCTATCATGGAAGGCTTCCTGGAGGAAAGGGACAATAGATATGAGCCTTATAGAATATTACAGCAGAGGTGGGCACAGTGGCTCATGCCTGTAATCCCAGCACTTTGGGAGGTTGAGGAGGGCGGATCATCTCAGGTTCAGAGTTCGAGACCAGCCTGACCAACATGGAAAAACCCTGTCTCTACTGAAAAATACAAAATTAGCTGGGCATAGTGGTTACCCAGGACGCTGAGGCAGAAGAATCGCTTGAACCCGGGATGGGGAGGTTGCAGTGAGCTGAGATCAAAAGACCAAAACTTCGTCTAAAAAAAAAAAAAAAGAATATTACAGCAGAGAAGAAAGGGAAGTTTATTTTCATTTGCCCAAGCTGATATTATGGAATGAGCCCTAAACAACAATTTTATGTTTTAGCCCCAGTTCTGGACAGACAGGCACAAAGATGCTTACATGTGTCATTTCCTTCTTTGAAACTCCACTGCCTGGTCTGTAAAGTGGCGGGTGTTAGGTTAGATGAATTTGGGAAGCTACTCCTACTGGCCTGGTGTTTGAACATTATTTTGTGTTTATCACAAACAGGCAGGACACAAAATCAGGCTGTCCTCAAAGGAGTACATAGGCTGAAGAGACAGAGAACTGTCTCAGGAAAAAGGCCTTTGAGGATTCATGTCCTGTGTGCCCCTATGGCCACAGCCCAAACAGCCCAGCTCCCCTCAGATGTCTGTCTTGTTCATAGCTGCTTGCCTGGCACCCAGCACTGTATCTGACACAATAAATGTTTATTGGAAGAAGTGGTGAATGGATGAGATGACAGAAACTTCGACCAGCTTCTAAGCCAAAACTGAAAACCATCCTGCCCCCAGATCATCAGAGCCTTTGGGGCTTTTGCTCCTGCTCCTTTTGCTGCTGTCAGTTAAGAGGGAAGATGGCTGAGAGGGAGCTACGCTTTCAGAAATCATCTACCCTGGGGCCTTCTAGTTTCTGCTGCAATCAATAGAAAGTGGGTCACAAAACAGATCTGCAGAGAACAGACCTTTGAGGACAAGCCTGGATTCTGTGCCAGTTTACATTTATTGATCACCTACTATGTATCAGTTGTCATATAGCTTAACTCATTTAATCATGGCTTCAGAGGGCTCTACAGGAGAGTGTGAGGGATCTGAGGCATTAAACTTGCTGAGTTACCTCAGGCGAGTTACCATCTCTTTCTGAGCTTTCATTTTTAGTATCTGTAAGATACAAACGATCCACTTCGTCGGGTTATGGGAACGAAATGAGCACGTGGAAGCGGAGCGCTTCATAAATGCTAGTTATTATTGTTCCTCTGGGCACACAAGCCCGGTCGCCTACCCCCTGGGCGCACACAGACATGTTCATACTCCCACGTACACGCAGATGCAGGGACGTGTGCAGACGCCAGCCGGAGGAGTTCGCCGCGCCTCAGACTCAAGGCCGTGGCGGAGACCGTGGAGAAGCCGCGGGGTCCTCGGCTTCTCTCCTTTTCTCTCGGTTCTTTATGAATGAACTCCGGCCGCGAGTTTATTTTTTTATGAATGGGAGCCGGAGCAGTGAATGAAGCCGGGAGCCAACCCCTACATTCTGATTGGCCTCCGCGGCTGGGAAACTCCGCCCCCTGGCTAGGCCGGGCGACTCTCCGGATTGGCGGGCGTGCCCAGCCCTGGGGTTCCATTCACAAAAGTCAATGAAACAAAGGGAACCGGGTTGGGGGGAGAGAGAGCCGAGGCCGAGAGAAGGAAATGCACCAATCAGCTGCTCCCCCGGGCTCACAACTGTCTGCGGCGCCCGAAAAACAAGTCGGTGCGCTGGGGACCCGGGGCCGGGGCCGCCTTGCTCCAGCCTAGCACCGCGGCCCTCCGTGCCGGCCCCAGGGCATGCTCGGAACCCCGCGCGGCTCCAACCCAGACGCCCCGGCCTCAGGTGAGGCTGCGGGAGGGAGAGGGAGGGAGAGTGTCTGTGATTCCCCGCCTCGCCTCCCATGCACACCACACTCACTCTCACCGCCCGCCTCCGCAGATTCCAGGGCGGGGGGTAGGAGGCGCTGGGATTCGGGGTTGGAGGGGGGCGCGGGAGTTGTGGGCATGCGATGGTGTGCGCCTCGCTTGCTCCTCCGCGCGCGCGCGCGCGCGCACACACACACACACACACACACACGTCTTATGTAACCGAGCCCGGGTAGAGCAGGGCTGCAGAAAGCAGAAACGGCGAGCCCGGCTCCCAGGAGCAGGTGGGACCTCCTTTGGCCTTTGGCGGGAGGGGAGTGGTGGTGGCGCTCCGCCTGGCAGGCGGAAACCTCCCCATCGCCCCAGTGAGTCGGAGAAGTTTCGCTGTCGGACTCAGCCTCGGGACTGCCCCCTCCCGCCACCCCTCCCCGCCCCCATCGCAGCCCTCCCTGGACGGTGTGCGAACGCAGTCCCCTCCCCCCAGGTCTCGGCCCCCGCTAGGGGCCCCGGCCGTGCGGCCGGAGGGAGCGGCCGGATGGAGCGGAGGATGAAAGGCGGATACTTGGACCAACAAGTGCCCTACACCTTCAGCAGCGTGAGCGCCGCGCCGGCCTCCACGCCCGCCCCGCCCCGCACCCAGCCCCTACTCTCACCACAGCCCCGCTCCCCGCCGTCCCAGAGGAGTCCTGGGCTGCCCCGCCCCTGAGCCACCCGGGGACCCTAACCTCGTCCCCCAGACTAGGCGCCTCGGAGTGACTTGGGGGCATTCTCCCCCTTCTCGCAGAAATCGCCCGGAAATGGGAGCCTGCGCGAAGCGCTGATGGTCCCGCAGGGGAAGCTCATGGACCCGGGCTCCCTGCCGCCCTCCGACTCCGAAGGTAAAGAGCAAGAGACACAAACCGCGACCGTCCTCCGCCACACACACACACAGACACGCGCGCGCACACACACACACACACACACACACACACCGGCCGATCCTGGAACCCCCGCCTGTTTCCCCAAAAAACTCGCCCTCCAAAGGAATCTGGTCATTCTTCTTGGTCCCTACTCCTAAGGTGGGGCGCGGGGGGGTGTTCACCGGGGCTTGCTAGGGCTCCTTCTCTCTTACTGTCCCCTTCACCTCACCTCCAATTCCACTGATTTACCCCTCAGATCTCTTCCAGGATCTAAGTCACTTCCAGGAGACGTGGCTAGCTGAAGGTGAGTAGTTTTGTGACCTTTTCTATTCTGGGGGTCTGGAGAGGGGAACACTGTAGCCCCTGTTATTCCATCCTAGCCCTACACTTCTCCTCTCCCTTCTCTGCCTCCAAGGCCTTTTCTCCCCAGGTTCCTTGCCACTATACTCACCCCAGCGCCCGGTGTGGACACTTATATTGATATTTATTTTCTCTATCCTGAGCCAGGCTTGTGTAACTAGGCTTGAGGATGAATCAGACCATTGTGTGGGGTATTTGCTTATTTGAATGGAACTTGGCCCCAGGCCCATTTTCCTGGTTGAAATTTTCATTTGCAAAGTTTGTTTTGCAGAAGCCGCCAGGCCAAGGTGCGTGTTGGGGTGTCATTGTGGGGGGGGGGGAGGAACAATTAATTTGTCACCTATCCTCCGGAGTTGCCAAAGCATTGATTCTTATCCCGTGAGTTTCTGTTCTTCCCAATCCCAGCACCCAATAATTTACTGTCCAAGCCAAAAGCACAACAAAAGTTTAAATAATTCTTTTCGGCAGTCCTTCGGCACAGAGGGCCCAGGGCTCCCTCCTCAAATAGCCTTGATTGTAATTCTAATAGCAAGTGTTCCTCCCTCCTCCATCCCGCTTGAATACCTCCGCCCCCAGGCAAATTCCCCTTCCTGTGTGCTGGGGAGTTAGCCGTGAGCTGGCTGGGGTGGGGTCCGTGGCTGGGCCTGATGGGGAAGTGGTGTGTTTGAGAGGTTTCCTGGTTGGATTCATCCGTGCGTTTTGGTGGGGCCTGAGGGTGTCGCTGGTGGGGCTGCAGGTGGGAGGGAAAATGGTGGTTTAGACAGCCTCTGAGAGCAAAGGGTTAGTAGCCCCATCTTAGGGTTCCTTTATTTTAACGCTATGAAAACCAAGAAGCCAAAACACTAAGAACTCCTTTTTGAGGTCTTTTCCTTAGGATCTCCTCATCCCTCCACCCTGGCATCTTTCTTTGGTAATTTTTTTAAAGCTCAAATCCAACTGCCCTGGAACTCTCCGTAGAAGCTTAGAGTAAAAGGAAAATGACTCCTGACTAGATCCTTGGAGTGAGACTAGGTCTGTCTTGCCCACTACAGTATTCTAAAAATATATATGTTGACAGAATGACTATTTAGCATAGAGCAAGCACTCAAGACATTTTGTGGAATTAATGGCTGAATGGCAGTGTGAGTGCTGGAGGGATCTGGGGGTATTGTGTGCGTCCTCCCGACCTTGCAAGTCCTGCATGCCCAGCTCCAATTTACAGGCAGAGCTTTGCCCCATCTCCCCATCCTCCTCCTGAGGTTCCGGAGCTAGGCTGGAGCTGAAGAACGCAGAGGTGTCAGTTTCCATGGGCTCTCAAAGACTTCCTTTCCCAGCGCCTGATTTCTGTCTGGCTCACCGGCTTCATTCCTTGCCTGTCAGCTGAGAGTCCCCACAGTGGGCAGCTCCTGGGGCTGTGAGCTAGGGGTGGGCTGAGGTTGGCATTTTGGCAGCAGCTGGTCCATCTGTGCCCGGGTTTGAGATGGGAGGGGGAGGAAAAAGCTCTCATCTCTCTACCCCTTGGCCGGGGGTCTGGAGAGTGTACGCATGTCTCTCTGTGTCAGTGTCAGTGTGACAGCAAGTGTGTGAATGTGTGTGTGAGAGAAAAAAGAATGAGAGAGAGTGTGTGTGTGTGTCTGTGTTACATGCTGCTGCCCTGTACATTTAAATCCAGTGGGTGGGGAGGTGGGGGTGGGGATTGCAAGGAGGAGAGGGGGGTGGGCGCTGGGATCTCCTTGGTTCCCTCTCCTTCCTTCTGAGGGAGCAGCTCAGGTTCCCAGCTGGCGATGGATGGCCAGGCCTGAGGGGGGGATGCTGAGGCCGATCGCTCCTTCTCACTTTCTCTGCGGAGACAGATGCAGCTGCCGGGGCCCTGTCCCCCTGCACCATCCCAGCACCACCCCAGCCTCCTCTCCTGCCTCTTCTCACCAGGTCAGTGACCCCAGCAACCCATGGGGAGCTTTGGGGTGGCAGGGAGGGACCAGCTCCTTTGGAAACTGGCCAGTGGTGGGACGCATTAGGAGTAATGGGGACCAGAGCCCAAGCTCCCTCTCTCAGCTTGGTTTCTTCCAAAGCCCCAATTTGGAGAGAAGCAGCAAGGGGGTCCTGGTAGTATGGGGGGGCGCTGTGAAGACTTAGCATTTGGAGGATGCACAGGTTGGAGCTGGGCAGGTATAGGGAGATTCCGATGTGGTTGCACGTTCGGTGTCCTGTGTCCGGGCGCTGAAGGGTGAGTGTGAGTGGGGCTTTATGGAGGCAGCTCACATATTTGGGGTTGGGTTTTTGTAGACAGAGGGGAATGATGTGAGGCTAGGAAGGCGTGTCTGATTTGGGGGTGCCTGGGATCTGTTGAGATGTTGGAGAAAGAATCAGGCTGCTCCAGGGAGACCCAGGCTCAGGCAGGCTGAGCCCAAGATGTGTCTGGCTATGATAAAAGATGTGCTGGTTTCTGGTGAAGGTTCTTTTCCAGGCTTGTCAGGAGCCCTGAAACCTTGGGGACAATGACTTTGTTGTCTATTTGGTAGTAAGGGCCATTGACTCTAGGCCATGACTCCTTTGTGTGAGGCTGGGGTCTGTGGATTGCCAGAGCCCTGGGGATGGGTTGCAGGGATCCCTCTGATACTATGTGTAAAATTGCTGGAAATGCACCATACACAAAGGTTGTATGGATTTTTTTAGGAAGAGAATGACCCGTAGCTTTTATCAGATTCTCAAAGGGATCAATCTGCATTCCCTTTTTCACCGGAATCACTACTTCCCAACCCTCTTCCACGGGCTCCAGTCCCCTTGCCCTTTGGCTTTCCCAATCATATTTGTAGCTCCAAAAAAAGATCCCATGTGCAGAGGGTGTGCATAGAGGGCGTGCATGGAGGGCACATTTCACCCTGTGCTGTCGTGCTGCTGCAAGAGTGAAGTGAAAGGAATTAGGGTGTGTGCATCCCTGAATGTGTGTCCATGTGCGTGTACACTGGTGCCTCAGCATGTCTGTGGGGAGAGAAATCCCCTCCCAAGTCTTTACCAGCTACAATGCCTCCTTCTCCCTCTTTCTGTCTCTTCCCCTTCCAGAAGACTCCTGGGGACAAATATGTCCCCTCCACAACTAGACATCTGGTTCCTTCCAGTACAGAGGCTGCCAGGGTGGGGGCAGGGTAAGGGACAGCAGTGACACAATGGAGCAGAAGCTCTGGAGAATGCGTCTATCCCCTTCGCACTACGACTGGATCCTGGGAAGAGGGTGACGGGGTATATACCGTGTGGGTGGCTAATGTATGGTAGGCTTCAGTTTGTCTCTGTTTTAACCTCCCAATTCTTCCAGAATCCAGCTTGGGAGGCCCCAGAACCCCTCCTCTTTTTTTAACTGACCCCCATTTTGACAGGAGAGTCCCTAAAATTCTCTCTCTCTGGGCATTATGCTGTCTTGGCACTTGTCCCACCCCCTCCTTAATCATCTGCCTCGTCCTCAGACAGATAAACTCCATCTTAGTGCCAGGATGGAGCTGGGGACAGACTCTGGCACACTGTGGCTTGGCAGCCAAAACTCAGCCAAGTTAACAAATAAATAGAGTGGTGTACACTCAAGACCAAACATGGTAATTAAAAATTCTCCTGCTCTCCAGGAACGCAAAGCTCAGTGTTCCTATTTCTATCCTGTTGACAGTCTCTGGATGACTGAGGGCCCTGGCCTACCCCCTTTGGGAGAAGGCCAGTGTTTGGGGGAGGGGCTGAGCAAGGACAGATTTCTCCTGGCTCTGGGAAGAGGATGGTGCCACCTCTTTTGGGGTGTGGTCTATGTGCTTGAGGAGGCCTCCTCCTGGACTGCTGGGCCGGAGGGGTCTCTGGTCAAACTGTCAGGCACGAGGCAGGAAGAAAGGCAAGATGATGCCAAGGGCTCTCTGCTCTCCAGTGCCAGTGACGCCAGCAGGAGATACCCCCAGCCCGTTACCTCAATGGAAAGTGGCAGTTAATGAAGCCCAGGAGGGCCCCCGGAGTGCGTCAGCCACCCCTGAGTTCTGCACCACCCTTTCCCTTGGGACCTTTCTTGCCTAGTAGGAGGGAGGGAAATGTTGGTCACTCCGCTCCCGTCACCCTCACTTCCTGCCATCTTGGGGGATGTTGCCTCTGAATGGGCCAGAGGGCACAGTGGGGATAAGCCTGGGCTTTGCATCCCTGGGCAGGTGGACAGATTTGGCCTCCTACCTCTATCCAAATGTGCCTATTTTTAAGGTTGTGGTGGCTGAAGTGGGAGGATTACTTGAGCCCAGAACCTTGAGGCTGCAGTGAGCTATGATTGTGTCACTGCACTCCAGCCTGAGTGACAGAGGAGACTTTCTCATAATAGACAGATATTTTTTATTTTTTTTGAGACAGAGTCTGGCTCTGTCGCCCAGGCTGGAGTGCAGTGGCACGACCTCGGCTCACTGAAACCTCTGCCTCCTGGGTTCAAGCAATTTTCCTGCCTCAGCCTCCAGAGTAGCTGGGATTACAGGTGCCTGCCACCATGCCTGGCTAATTTTTGTATTTTTTTTTTTTAATAGAGATGGGGTTTCACCATGTTGACCAGGCTGGTCTTAACTCCTGACCTCAGGTGATCCACCTGCCTCAGCCTCCCAAAGTGCTTTGATTACAGGTGTGAGCCACTGTGCCCCACCAATAAATAGATTTTAAAATGCAGATGGCTGGGCCCAACCTCAGTCCTATGGAATGGGACTCTCCCAGGAGGGGATTGGGAATCGTGTTTTTATTTTATTTATTTATTTGTTTATTTATTTATTTTGAGATGGAGTTTCGCTCTTGCTGCCCAGGCTGGAAGTGCAATGGTGTGATCTCAGCTCACTGAAACCTCCGCCCCCTGGGTTCAAGTGATTCCCCTACCTCAGCCTCCCAAGTAGCTGGGATTACAGGCACATGCCACCACGCCCGGCTAATTTTTTTGTATTTTTAAGTAGAAATGGGGTTTCATCATGTTGGCCAGGATGGTCTCTATCTCCTGACCTCGTGATCCGCCCACCTCAGCCTCCTAAAGTGCTGGGATTACAGGCATGAGACACTGTGCCCGGCCCTATAATTATTTTTTGAGACAGGGTCTCATTCTGTTGCCCAGGCTGGAGTGCAGTGGATCTTGGCTCACTGCAACCTCTGCCTCCCAGGTTCAAGTGATTCTCCTATCTCAGTCTCCCGAGTAGCTGAGATTACAGGCGTGTGCCACCTCACATGGCTAATTTTTGTATTTTTAGTAAAGATGCACGTTGGCCAGGAACTCCAGACCTGATGATCTGCCTGCCTTGGACTCCCAAAATGCTGTGATTACAGGCTTGAGCCACCACGCCCTGCCGGAATCGTGTTTTTTTTTTTTTTTTGAGACGGAGTTTCGCTCTTGTTACCCAGGCTGGAGTGCAATGGCGCGATCTCAGTTCACCGCAACCTCCGCCTCCTGGGTTCAGGCAATTCTCCTGCCTCAGCCTCCTGAGTAGCTGGGCTTACAGGCATGTGCCACCACGCCCAGATAATTTTTTGTATTTTTAGTAGAGACGGGGTTTCACCATGTTGACCAGGATGGTCTTGATCTCTTGACCTCGTGATCCACCGGCCTCAGCCTCCCAAAGTGCTGGGATTACAGGCGTGAGCCACTGCGCCCGGCAGAATTGTGTTTTTAACTATGCTCTGGTGACTCTTGAATCAGGCCAGTTTGGGAATGGCTGACTTTTCGCCGTGTTTGTGTTCCTGAAAAGATGTGTGCCACCTGTGTGTTTCTGTTTGTTCTTGCCACCGGATTTCATGTCCCATTGATTTCTTTGGGCACTTTAGACCAAAGTGTTATTATGTTGACTTGTCCTCACTTCTCCTTTAGCTGCTGGTGGCTCCCAATTCTTAAACTCCCTCTCCCTAATCCTTCTGTCAAGAAATCAACTATCTATTAATACAAGCCTATGTTTATAAACACTTGACACCTCTAATAGTTAAAGCAAGTTGTTGAAGAATATTCTTGCCAAGCAACGTATCACAACCTGAAGTATCCCCTGTGAGATGTGCTTTCCTAGAGAGGACCTGCCCCTCTCTAGTGTTGCCTTGTGTGTGGAGAGGAGGAGACTGCAGGGAAGGGCTAGGATGGTCAGGATCTCTTCGGTGCATGTCTCCAGGCCCACAGTGCTGACTCCTCCCAGCCTGAGGACAAACGGTTATTGCCTGTTTATTCACAGTCAAGAAATAATGCAGCGAGTGTCTACTCTAACATGCTGTCTACTCTGACCTGTGCTGGGTGTTGGAGAATCAGATGACAAGAGATAAATTTCTTGCCCTCATAGAGCTTAACTTCCTGGTGGAGGAGATATGATGGATAGATAGATTGATAGATAGACAGATAATAAACGGGTAAACATAAATTAGTAAGTTCAGGTGGCAGTGTGTGCCAGGTAGAAAACAAAACCGAGTCTCAATAGAGAGCCAGGAGGAACCACTTTGGTTTAGAGGCGGTCAGAGAAGGCCTCTGCAGAGATGTCAAAGTGAGCTGAGACTGATGGCCAGGAAAAAAAGAGGAAGGCAGGAAAGCATCTGAGGAAGAAGGAGCAAGCTCAGCAGGTTTGAGCCTAGAAAGGAGACCAGAGTGCTGCAGACTCAGGCAAGGAGAGGCGGGTCAGAGGTAGGCAAGGCCAAGTCATGCAGAGTCTTGGAGGCCAAGGACAAGCATTTGGATTTCATGCTTTAAATAAGAGAGAAATTATTCAGTTTTTGTTGTAAAAAGGTCACCTTGGCAGCTAGGTGGAGAGCAAGGGACTATGGGAGGTAAGAGCAGGGTATTCTAATAAGAGGCTGTGGCTGAAATCCAAGTAAGAAACGATGGAACCTTAGCCTAGAGGGAAGCAGAAGGGATGGGATGTGTATTTGTGTAGGCTGGGGTGTGGAGGTCTTCTCTAGCCATCCTATCCCCTCACCAGCCATTCTGACCTCTCTGGGCGTTTTATCAATTTCCTCATTGTCCAATCTGAGAGCAGTCTCTAGGGAAGGAGAGTCCAGCCTTGGGCTTACAGGTTCCACCTCATCACCTAGAGCCACTCTCTGGAATGTCAGGAAGTTCTTGATGTCTGCACTTCCTGATGTGATCCCAGGGGCAAAAGTGGGCAAAGACTGGGATCAAGGGAGACACTCAGCTGTATAACCACCTGGGAAGCTCCCCTCTGGGGAGGCCAGGATAAGAACTAGAAATCAGAGTTTGCTGTCCTGGTTAGAAGCCTTGGATGAGCTGCTGCTGTATTTCAGTTTTCCTGCCTATTCCCAAACCTAGCTCCACCCATTCTGGCATCCTGGGAGAGCTCCTCAGATCTCCAACCTTGGGAATCCCTCCCCTCAGCTGCATATTAAAGGGATGAGGCACTTAGGTGCTCAGCCAGTGCCCTTTGCCTTCTGCAATGGTCCCAGTCACCAGCCTCCTGCTCTCCCACTGTCATCCTCCTTTTCTTTTTTGTTTTATTTTATTATTTTTGAAATGGAGTCTCACTCTGTCACCCAGGCTGGAGTGCAGTGGCGTGGTATTGGCTCACTGCAACCTCCGCCTCCCGGGTTCAATCAATTCTCCTGCCTCAGCCTCTTGAGTAGCTGGGATTACAGGCATGTGCCACTACACCCAGCTAATTTTTGCATTTTTAGTAGAGAGAGGGTTTCACCATGTTGGTCAGGCTGGTCTCGAACTCCCGACCTCAGGTGATCCACCCACCTCGGCCTCCCAAAGTGCTGAGATTACAGGCGTGAGCCACCGCACCAGGCTCTATTTTTATTTTTGACACAAGGTCTTGCTATGTTGTCCAGGCTGAACTTGAACTCCTCAGCTCAAGTAGTCCTCCCACCTCAGCCTCCCAAGTAGCTGATCCACCACATCCATCAAACTTTTCCCCTCTGTCAAACCTCCTTCTTGCCTCCATTCCATCTCCTTTCCCTGGCTCAGGAATTTTTTTTTTTTTTTGAGATAGGGAGAGCAAGCTCTGTTGCCCAGTCTGGTGTGCAGTGGCATGATCTTGGCTTACTGCAACTTCTGCCTCCTAAAAGGGCTCAAGTAGTCCTCCCACCTCAGCCTCCTGAAGAGCTGGGACTACAGGCACATGCTGTCATACCCAGCTGTTTTAATTTTTTTGTAGAGACAAGGACTCACTGCACTGCCCAGGCTGGTCTCAAACTGCTGGGCTCAAGCAATCTCACCGCTTTGGCCTCCCAAAGTGCTGGGAATACAGAAGTGAGCCACTGTACCTGGCCTCAGAACTCTTGTACATCTCAAAATCACCTGGAAGGGTGTTTAAAATGCAGATTCCTGGGTCCAGCCCAGACTCAGAACCTCCCCCATGTGACTTTAACTTCTTTATTTACTTTTTATTTTGTTTATTTTTTGTTTGTTTTTTTAAGAGGGAGTCTCACTCTGTAGTTAGGCTGGAATGCAGTGGCGTGATCTCAGCTCACTGCAACCCCCGCCTCCCAGGTTCAAGTGATTCTTCTGCCTCAGCCTCCCGAGTAGCTGGGGTTACAGGCACATGCCACCACGCCTGGCTAATTTTTGTATTTTTAGTAGAGACAGGGTTTCACCTGATTTTGGCCAGGCTGGTCTCAAACTCCTGACCTCGTGATCTGCCCACCTTGGCCTCCCAAAGTGCTAGGATTACAGGCATGAGCCACCGTGCCTGGACTTTATTTTTAATTATTTTTAGACATAGTCTTACTTTGTTGGAGTGGCAGTGACATAATCTCGGCTCACTGCAACCTCCACCTCCCAGGTTCAAGTGATTCTCCTGCCTCAGCCTCCTGAGCAGCTGGTCATTACAGGTGCCCACTACCACGCCTGGCTAATTTTTGTATTTTTTAGTAGAGACGGGGAGGGGGTTACACCTTGTTGGCCAGGCTGGTCTTGAACTTCTGACCTCAAGTGATCCTCCTGCCTCAGCCTCCCAAAGTGCTGGGATTACAGGTATGAGCCACCACACCCAGCCACTCCCCATGTGATTTTATTTATTTTATTTAATTTTTCTTTTGAGAAAGAGTTTCACTCTCGTTGTCCAGGCTGAAGTACAGTGGCGCCATCTCAGCTTATTGCAACTTCCGCTTCCCGGGTTCAAGAGATTTTCCTGTCTCAGCCTCCTGAGTAGCTGGGATTATAAACACCTGCCACCACACCCAGCTAATTTTTGTATTTTCAGCAGAGGCAGGGTTTCGCCAGGTTGGCCAGGCTGGTCTCGAACTCCGGACCTCAGGTGTTCCACCTGCCTCGGCCTCCCAAAGTGCTGGGATTATAGGCGTGAGCCACAGCACCCGCCCACCTCCTATGTGATTTTAAATCCACAGGATCCCACTGTCTGCCCATCCCAGATATGACTGCTGTGAGCTTTGAGGGAGTTTTGTAAACTTTGACAGGCAAGGCTGTTCCACTTCAGAAAAATGGAGGAAATAAAGACAAAGCATCTAGAAAAAGAAAGACTGGAATCTGCTCCTACAGGTTCTGGGAACAGTCTTCCCTCCTGAGTCTTAGTGGAGCCCAGAGCTAGAGGGCACTAGGACCTAGGGTGGAGCTACCTTTAGTTTTAAGCAAGCTTGTCCAACCTGTGGCCCTGCAGGCCACATGCAGCCCACATGCAGCCCAGGGTGGCTTTGAATGCAGCCCAGGCCCAACACCAATTCCTCATAAACTTTCTTAAAACATTATAAGATTTGTTTGTGATTTTTTTTGAAGTTCATTAGATATCGTTAGTGTTAGTGTATTTGTATATTTTATGTGTGGCCCAAGACAATTCTTAAAATGTGGACAGCCCGGTCTAAAGGCTGTTGGTCCTTTCTTGACTGTTGCTAATCTGCAGGGCTGCAATAATGGAGCCTCCCAGGAGCCCACCAGGGCCCCACCCCAAACTCACCTCTGATCTCTCTCTGCAGCTCAGGTACCAGACAGTGATGAGCAGTTTGTTCCTGATTTCCATTCAGAAAACCGTGAGTAGAGGTCCCTGGGGAGAGGGCGTAAGGAGTGAGGGGTGGCAGGAAGTGAGTCATAGGATAGAGAATCACAGATCAGCTGTTCTCTCCTGAAAACAGTGGGGGTAAAGGTCTTGGGTTTGATCTCAAAGACCAAGGCAGTAACTGGAATGAAAACCTTGGTTGAAATCCGGGGCCTGCCATGTTCTTGCTGTGTGACCCTCCAGCAGACACTATCCGTTTGGTCCTCCACTGCCTTAGATCTGAAGTGAGCGGCCTGGGCCAGTTCATCAGAGTCCAGTTCTGATGTTCTAAGTCACTTTCACGTAACTGGGGATGATTTTGCTCCCCAGGAGACGTTTGGTCATATCTACAGACATTTTTGGTTGTCACAATTGAGGGTGAGGTGCTATGGGCGTCTAGTGAGTAGAGTCAGGGATACTGCCGAAAGCACCCTATGAAGCTCAGGACGGCTCCCCACAATATATTCATAAAACACTATCTGGCCCACATGTCAATAGTGCCACTGTTGAGAAACTCTGCTTTAGACCGGGCACAGTGGCTCATGCCTGTAATCCCAGCACTTTGGGAGGCCTAGGCAGGCGGATCACAAGGTCAGGAGTTTGAGACCAGCCTGACCAACATGGCAAAACTCCATCTCTACTAAAAATACAAAAATTAGCTGGGTGTGGTGGCGGGCGCCTGTAATCCCAGCTACTCAGGAGGCTGAGGCAGGAGAATTGCTTGAACCCGGGAGGCAGAGGTTGCAGTGAGCCAAGACTGTGCTACTGCACTCCAGTCTGGGCAGCAGAGCGACACCCCATCTCAAAACAAACAAACAAAAAAAGCCCACTTTAATGTCAGATACTTTGCTGTCAATTGTCTACACCAGTGAAACAGAACAGGGCACAAAATATCGAAAACAGCAGAGAATAGTTCATTACAAACAGGGCATTTAACTGGACTGCAGTTAAAACTGAATCTCACTCACACTGGCTTGGAACCAATTCTTTGCTGCTCAGCCTCGTGGCTAGAGTTTGGGAACCCAGCAGGGGCCACAGGAAAGGCCAATGTTCTTCACAGATAATGTTATTCAGCTGACATTCAAGTGGGCCAATATCCAACCTCAACCAGAAAAAGAAAGATTCTTTATATCCTCAAATAAGAAAACATGGCACACCCTTGGAATTTTCCAGGGCACTCAGGAAAACTACAGGCCCTAGGTTGGAGGTGCTCACTCCTATGAAAGTGTTTTCTGGGGCCTGGGTTGCATTAATTTTTTTTTTTTTTTTGAGACAGTCTTGCTCTGTCGCCCAGGGTGGAGTGCAGTGGTGTGATCTTGGTTCACTGCAATCTCTGCCTCCTGGCAGAGACTCCCTTGAGGCAAGCAATTCCCTTTTCTCAGCCTCCTGAGTAGCTGGGACTACAGGTGCCCACCACCATGCCCGGCTAATTTTTCTTTTTTATTTTCAGACAGAGTTTAGCTCTTGTTGTCTAGGCTGGAATGCAATGGCGCGATCTCGGTCTACCGCAACCTCCGCCTCCCGGGTTCAGGTGATTCTCCTGCCTCAGCCTCTTGAGTAGCTGGGATTACAGGCACGTGCCACCATGCCCGGCATTTTGTCTTTTTAGTAGAGACGGGGTTTCTCCATGTTGGTCAGGCTGGTCTCAAACTCCTGACCTCAGGTGATCTGCCCACCTCGGTTTCCCAAAGTGCTGGGATTACAGGCGTGAGCCACCAAGCCCAGTTAATTTTTTAAATTTTTTATTTTTAGTAGAGACAGGGTTGCACCATGTTGGCCAGGCCAGTCTTGAACTCCTGACCTCAAGTGATCCACCCGCCTTGGCCTCCCAAAGTGCTGGGATTACAGGTGTAAGCACTGCGCCCAGCCTAAATGTTGAACTTTAGAGGATTTATTTGGTTAATAATTAGACACTAGTCTGATATATAAACAAGATCTAATGTAAATAGCCAAAATGTTCTTAAGTGTCTCACCTTGGATCAGGGAAAACTGATACCCAGAGAGGGAAGGAAGCTGTTGCAGTCACCCAGCTGGTCCTCAAAGCACAGAAGGTGTCAGACGCCCTGGCTGCCTCTTGTGTGACAGGCTCTGGCCTTGCTCTGCCCCCTCTACCCCCTCACCCCCGCAGTAGCTTTCCACAGCCCCACCACCAGGATCAAGAAGGAGCCCCAGAGTCCCCGCACAGACCCGGCCCTGTCCTGCAGCAGGAAGCCGCCACTCCCCTACCACCATGGCGAGCAGTGCCTTTACTCCAGGTGAGCCCCAGCCGGACCTGGTAAAGGGTAGGGGAAGGGTGTCTGGAGAAGGGAGGCAGGGGCAGAGGCAGCAGCTGAGATGCAAGTTAGACAAAGGATTTTCCAGCTCCTGTAAGGAAGCAATACAGCTAAGGATTTCCTCTAAACAATCAGACGGAAGATGCAGCAGAGGGCATCAGGAATACATACGGAAGCCAGAGCAGAGTCTGTTTCCACCAAGAGGCCCACTGTCCCACCTAAACCACTGCTCTGAGCAACGAATCCCAGGTGTTCGACCAGCCTGGGCAACAGAGGGAGACTGTCTCTGAAAAAAGAAAAGAATTCGCTAGGGCTGTCTGTGGCTTCTGTGGTTCCCTTCTCAGCCCCCTCTATCCTTCCTTCTCCCATAATCCCGGTGACCTCACTTTCCTAGGAATGAAGGGTTCAAAGATGCTTGCCAGCTTCTCTGCTCCCTCACCCCTGTCTCCTTCTCAACTCCAGTGCCTATGACCCCCCCAGACAAATTGCCATCAAGTCCCCTGCCCCTGGTGCCCTTGGACAGTCGCCCCTGCAGCCCTTTCCCCGGACAGAGCAACGGAATTTCCTGAGATCCTCTGGCATCTCCCAGCCCCACCCTGGCCATGGGTACCTTGGGGAACATAGGTAAGGAGACAGGGAAACCCCACTGCTTGTGGGCCCAGGTCTCAAACAGTTTTTCTTCAGTTCCTGAGTGTTCTCCATAAAGACTTGAGCTGCGGGGCGGTGGGGGTGGGGGGCGGCAGAGTAGAGAGGGAGAGATACTGACACTCCAACCCCCTAGACCCCATTCCAGAGCCCACTCTGTAAGCCTGGGAGTAACAGGCTTGAGGAGGGATTAAAGTGCTATTCTCCTCCTTCTCCATCCAACCACATCCAGCTCCGTCTTCCAGCAGCCCCTGGACATTTGCCACAACTTCACATCTCAGGGAGGGGGCCGGGAACCCCTCCCAGCCCCCTACCAACACCAGCTGTCGGAGCCCTGCCCACCCTATCCCCAGCAGAACTTCAAGCAAGAATACCATGACCCCCTGTATGAACAGGCGGGCCAGCCGACCGTGGACCAGGGTGGGGTCAACGGGCACAGGTACCCAGGGGCGGGGGTGGTGATCAAACAGGAGCAGACGGACTTCGCCTACGACTCAGGTAAGAGACTGGGGTGCGGCAGGGTGGCATGTGATCAAGTGAAGAGTTCCGTTAAGCCCAGAATGTCTCCCGAGCTTTTTACATCCCTGTTTACCATTTCATACATCCAACACATCCACCCCCCCTTTTTTTTCATAATTTCAAAAGAATTATCATTTTTCTTTCTTTTTTCTTTTTTTTTTGAGACGTAAGTCATTTTGAGGCCCAGGCTAGGATGCAGTGGTGCCATCTCTGCTCACCGCAACCTCCGCCTCCCAGGTTCAAGTGATTCTTGTGCCTCCGCCTCCCGAGTAGCTGGGATTACAGGCACCAGCAACCACGCCTGGCTAATTTTTGTGTTTTTAATAGAGACAAGGTTTCACCACATTGGCCTCTCTGGTCTCGAACTCCTGACCTCATGTGATCTGCCCGCTTCGGCCTTCCAAAGTGCTGAGATTACAGGCATGAGCCACCTCACCCAGCCAAATTGCTACTTTTCTTTTCTTTTTTTCTTTTTTCTTTTTTTTTTTTTTTGTGATAGAGTCTTGCTCTATTGCCCAGGCTGGAGTGCACTGGCATGATCTTGGCTCACTGCAACCAACCTCCACCTCCTGGGTTCAAGCGATTCTCCTGCTTCAGCCTCCCGAGTAGCTACAGGTGCATGTCACCACACCTGGCTAATTTTTCTCTATTTTTAGTAAAGATGGGATTTCACTGTGTTAGCCAGGATGGTCTTGATCTCCTGACCTCGTGATCTGCCGGCCTGGGCCGCCTCCCAAAGTGCTGGGATTATAGGCGTGAGCCACTATGTCCAGCCTATTGTTATTTTTCAATTAGCAAACCTATATTCAGATTAAAAGATAAACAACCCTCCCCCATGGTGATTTATCTGTAATCCCAGCACTTTAGGAGGCCATGGTGGGAGGATCTCTTGAGTCCAGGAGTTAGTTCAAGGCCAGCCTGGGCAACAAAGTGAGATCCCCCGTCTATTTATAAAAAAGTAAAATAAAAATAAAATAAAGGGGGATGTAGATCCTGCCTTCAGGTAGCTTGTGACTTATTAGGAAAATTAAGGCATTTATTTCTATTGAACAGGTGTTTGAGGTTTTAGTTACCCACTAAGACCAAACTACTGTGACAGGAACATGAGTGTGCAGGGTTGGGAAATACAAAGATGAATAGGATGTGTCTGGTCCCTATCCCCACAGAAATTAAAAAAACACAAAGGGATTTGAATGAAGAGAAACATGAACTTGAAACTAGCCAGGCTCATCGTTCTTGCTAGTTCTCAATAGGAGTGCAGGGTGTTTTGTTTGTTTGTTTGTTTGCATGTTTTGAGACAGAGTCTCCCTCTGTCACCCAGGCTGGAGTGCAGTGATGTGTGTGTTTGTTTTGAGACAGAGTCTCACTCTGTTGCCCAGGCTGTAGTGCAGTGGTGTGATCTCAGCTCACTGCAACCTCCACCACCTGGGTTCAAGCGATTCTCATGCCTCAGCCTCCCAAGTAGCTGGGATTACAGGTGCCCACCACCACAGCCGGCTAATTTTTACATTTTTCGTAGAGACGGAGTTTCTTCATGTTGGCAGGTTAATACGTGGTTTGCACATCCTGTTAGAGCTTCCCAGTTGATGTATGCCCTGGCCAGAGGCTGGGCACTGCAAGTAGGAACTTATTTAAGTTCTAGTTCCACCTGGCTGCTGACTGGAGTGAAATGCACTCAGCTATGTTCATAAATAGCTATAGTTCAAGGCCCCAAGGGCTGAGGGAGGGCCAGTCCCAGGAAGGGCCCAGAAAACCCTGCCTTTTCTTCTTTCCTCCTGGCTTTTGTTACATTGTTAGTAGCCCCAAATCTGAGTTTATTAGAGTAGGCCCAGAGCCAGCTAGAACTTTAGAATTTCTCTTTTTGTGGTGCCCACAACCTTTCAGGGGCAGGGGGATGAGCCACAAACCCCCAGGCTGTCCGACTGAGAACCGGATGGGTGCTCCTGTCCTCAAATCCAGGGCCTAAGCCTGACCCAGGCTTGGCAGTGAGCTGGGAGAGGAGGAGGGAGGCACTCTTGCCGCTGACCTTCAAAGGCTGTAGACCGGAGGGGATCATGTTACATGCCCTTGAACTCCTGCCCCTCCCCCCAGCTACGCCTGAATGGAGTCAGGAATTCCATTCACAAAATGGATGCGTGAATGAGCCCACCCTCCCGCCTCCTGCCTGAGGTGTCGGGTTTCAACATCTCATTCATAGGTGGGAGTGGAGTGGAAGGGGGAGAGGGCGGGAAGGGGTTGGAACTTGAATGGGTGGCTTCACACAGCCGCCTCCCTTTTGTGGAGTGGGGAGGTTCCTATCCTATGGAATGGAATGAAATGAAGTGGAATGTGCTCTGTTAGACCTGAGAAAACAAGGCCCAGTGCCCACTGCCTCTTCTCCAGGTGCATGCAGGCACACACTCTCAGTTTCTGTCACACACACACACACGTGCACACAGGGCTGGGAATCTGACCTGCTGACCGGACATTTGTCCATTCTGAGGGAGTCAGGCGTGGACACCGAACCCTTTCCCCGGACGTTCATCTCACCCTCCCTCCTCCCTCTGAACCCGCAGGAAACAGCTGCTCCCTGGCAGCTTGGGCCTTGCAGAACAGCTTGCCCAGCCCCCGCTGCTGCCTTCCATGGCCTCTGCCCCAGCCCTCAAGTTGAGGGGCTCCAGCTTCACACTCCCTCTGGGTGAACTTCCTCTGGGATTTTGTGGTTAGCAGGCAACTTGGGCAAAGAATAGTCACCAGGAAGCAGGCTGGAAGATTTTTTTTTTTTTTTTTTGAGACTTAAGTCTCATTCTGTTGCCCAGGCTGGAGTGCAATGGCGGGATCTCTGCTCACCACAACCATCGCCTCCCAGGTTCAAGCAATTCTCCTGCCTCAGCCTCCTGAATAGCTGGGATTACAGGCAAGCACCACCACGCCTGGCTAATTTTTTTGTATTTTTAGTAGAGACGGGTTTCACCATGTTGGTCAGGCTGGTCTTGAACTCCTGACCTCGTGATCCACCCACCTTGGCCTCCCAAAGTGCTGGGATTACAGGCATGAGCCACCGAGCCAGCCTAGGAAGAACTTCTTGAATGTGGATAGGATTTCCTCCTCCCCACCCCCCAGCTCCACCCTAGCCACCTCTCACATACCCCTTTCTTCCCCACAGATCTCACCGGGTGTGCATCAATGTACCTCCACACAGAGGGCTTCTCCGGGCCCTCTCCAGGTGACGGGGCCATGGGTAAGGCAGTTCCCCTTCCCCTGACAAGCCCTCCATGTTGGGGGAGGGAGTGCTGCCATGGGGGAGGGTCTCCCTGGCCAGGAGTCCCTCTGGATTCTGGGGTTTCATCAGTGAACCCCCAAATCTGAGCAACCCCTAACTTCCTCCACAAGGCTATGGCTATGAGAAAACTCTGCGACCATTCCCAGATGATGTCTGCGTTGTCCCTGAGAAATTTGAAGGTCAGAGAAGTGACTATTCATGGGAGGGTCAAGGTCTTATGTTGTGTCCCTGCAGAAGTCACATCACGTTTCATGGTTGCAAGAGGGTGGGACCCATAGAAAAGTGCCTGGGGATACCCCTTGGAGAAATCCCTGGGGTGAGGGGAGGCAGTTGCTTGGGGGACCAAAAGACCCAACCCCACACCTCCTATTTTCGTGTTCCCCAGGAGACATCAAGCAGGAAGGGGTTGGTGCATTTCGAGAGGGGCCACCCTACCAGCGCCGGGGTGCCCTGCAGCTGTGGCAATTTCTGGTGGCCCTGCTGGATGACCCAACAAATGCCCATTTCATTGCCTGGACGGGCCGGGGAATGGAGTTCAAGCTCATTGAGCCTGAGGAGGTGGGCCTCTCAGATATCCCCAGCCCTCCTTTCCAAAGTTGAGGGCCTGGAGACGGGAGAACCTGGGGAATGGTGGCACGTGCCTCCACCATGATCCTTGCTTTACTTGACTGGAATTCTTGCCAAGCCTAAGTTTATGGGCTGATGCTTTGTTGCCGGGCTGGCTTAGTACTTTGCACTGAGAATCTCAAGTGCTTTTTCTGACCTTTCCCCCATTTTTTTCCCTCTGCCAAGGTAGCATCTCCACCCTAAAACTGTTTTGTCCCCAGGTTGCCAGGCTCTGGGGCATCCAGAAGAACCGGCCAGCCATGAATTATGACAAGCTGAGCCGCTCGCTCCGATACTACTATGAGAAAGGCATCATGCAGAAGGTGGGGGCTATGGGTCGAGGGACAAGGTGGTGGGGGCAGTGGCTGTGGGAAGCTAATGGGGGAGAGGGTCAGAAGGGCAGTTCTCAGCAACCTCTGTAGGATCAGATAATGAATCGGTCAGAGGGACAAGAAATTGTGGACAATCCCAAGGTTCTCCTCTCCCAAAAAAGTGCTACACTGGAACTGAGAAGCCCCAAGCAGGGAGAAATTGAAATGAAAAAGGAGTAAGAACTGTGAAGGGAGAATCAGCTTCTCAAGGGAACCAGCATGGGAGAGAAATGCCCTGAGCATCTGCCTGGACTGGTAGAAGGCTGCATTCCCCACTCCCCTACCTTTCCCCATACCAAGGCTCAGGGGCTAGCCAGGCTGACTAGCCCTTCTCTCTCCCCATAGGTGGCTGGAGAGCGTTATGTGTACAAGTTTGTGTGCGAGCCCGAGGCCCTCTTCTCTTTGGCCTTCCCGGACAATCAGCGTCCAGCTCTCAAGGCCGAGTTTGACCGGCCGGTCAGTGAGGAGGACACAGTCCCTTTGTCCCACTTGGACGAGAGCCCCGCCTACCTCCCAGAGCTCGCTGGCCCTGCCCAGCTGTTTGGCCCCAAGGGTGGCTACTCTTACTAGCCCCCAGCGGCTATCCCACCTGCCACAGGTGGGTGCTGCCCTGTGTACATATAGTTGAATTTGGTGTTGGGGAAACCTTCATCTGAAACCCACAGATGACTCTGGGCAGATCCCCACTGTCCTACCAGTTGCCCTGGCCCAGACTCTGAGCTGCTCACCAGTCACTGGGAAGGAAAAGTGGAGAAATGGCAAGTCTATAAAGGTGGAGTCTCAGAAACTCCCCTGGGGGCTCCACCTGGGCCCTGGGGGAATTCAGCTCAGCTTCTTCCCAGGTCCTGCTTCCTGTGTCCAAGCCCCCCACACCTTTTCCCCAACCACAGAGAATGAGTTTGTTCTGTTCTGGGGGACAGAGAAGGCGCTTCCCAACTTTAACTGGCATGAGGGAGAGGAGGTTCGCTGAGATCCCCAGATCTTCCCACTGCGGGGAGACAGAAGCCTGGACTCTGCCCCAAGCTGTGGCCCCGGGTGGGTCCCGGCTTGTCAGTTCTTGGTGCTCTGTGTTCCCAGAGGCAGGGGGAGGTCGAAGAAGGAAACCTGGGATCGGGGTGCTGGGTGGAAGCAGAGAGGGATGGGTTCCTGTTCCAAGGGGCCCTTTGCCTTTCTTCCGCCCTTTCCTAGGCCCAGTTTCCACTTCCACCTCCACCACATCTGCCAGACCTTAATAAAGCCCCACTTCTCCCATTAGTTATCCTGTGTCCTCTTTGCTGTCCTGTGAAAACAGACCTGGGGATGGAAAAAGCTCTGGCCTTGGAGCGGAGCTCACTGGTTTGGGGCCAGGCCCTGACATTTAATCCCCATGTGGATTTGAAAAAAGGCACCTATTTCTCTTCTGAAAAATGAGCTTAATGATACCTGCCCTTCCCCCTTCCTAGCATTACTGTGTGAAGATCCAGAAATAATGGACAGGGGTACTTCATAACCTGGACAGGCATCCCTTGTGCACTTTGAGCCTGCTTCCTGCAGCAGTCTCCCTGGCCCTGCAGGTGGGGCAGGTGGGCCACTGAGTTGCAAGGCTCTCCCCCCCCGGGACTTACTTCTTCAGGCAGGGTTTTGGTTTTTGGTTTCTGTGATCCTAACTGCTCCCCTGCTGCCCCACAGAGACCCCAATTGCATGTCCTCCATCCTACCTCAGTGCCTAGGTTGCTACTTTCGCTGGGGTTGGGGACAACTGTTTGGAAAATGGGCCAAAGGAGAAAGACTCCCAGGTCAGATGGTACAGGGAGAGGCTAGAGCAGGCCCTGGATTCTGGCCAGTGAAGTCTAGATCTTCAGGGGAGTGGGGGAGTAGGAAACACCTAGATTCTCCTTGCCCAAATTTGGGAGAGATCAGAGTTCTGAGGCTGAGATTTTTGGGCATGGGTAGAAAAGGCAAAGCGGACACCATGATGACACCTGCGGAGGAAGTACGACTGAGCAGAGGTGACGAGAGGTGGGAGGGGCAGAGTGGGTGCTTCCAGCCCCAGCTCCTGTGTAAACCACTGCCCGGGAGACAGGCTCAGGTACAAACAGGGGCTCTCGTGTTAAACAGAAACTGCAGCTGTTCTGAGGTTGGGCCAGCCCAACTCTGTTCATGCCTGAACTGCCAGCAGCCTTGGCCCAGCACCAACCTGAGACCATCCCTTGGAGGGACACCCCAACCACCATCCATAAATAAAAGGCGACATTACTTCTTCCTAGAAACACAAAACATCAATGTACTGATACACTTTAGAGCAAGAAACAGAAAATAAATTTTAAAAATAAGTTTTAAAAATATATAATTTAATTCCACATTAAAGCCAAGCTATCATGGTGGGAAGAAGGTGTAAAAATCTGGTGGAGACCCTGAGGGCTGAGTACACACACGAAGAGAGAGGGATTGAGATGAGAAGCAGCATCCAGGGAAAGTGAGGTCTCTACAGGCTGAGAGGATTGCCTCTGCCCTCTGAACTGTTCATTAACTAGTCACCAGTCCCAGTTCTTTGTTCAAATCCTCAAACTTGGAGGGGCACTGCTCCAATGAGACAGCTATAGCACCCACAGGGAGGAAGTGCTTTGGGCTGCAGTAGACAGTCAAAGCCAACTCGTCCAGGCAGGATGAAGTAAACCTGGACTGAGGAGCCTGACTCAGCAGCGGAGCTCACACATGCCCCATGGGGACGGTCCCCCCATATACATAAGCAGCGCACCCAGCACCTGCAGAGGCAAAGCAACTCTTGAGCCTGCTTCCCGCTGGGTTGGGGTGAACAATATACTTTAATGGCCAAAAAGATCCCAGCTCTCTGCATGAGACCCACATCCTCTCCTGGGCTGTCACTCAATCTTGGGAAATACTGGTTCAATGAAGAGAAACAAGAGCTCCATTGTGTGAGAGCAGCAGGCAAGCTCCCCTTCTGCATCTGGACAGGACCCCCTCCTCTCCCACAGAGCAGGCTCAGCTCAGCTCCCCACACTGCTTTCCTGATAGTCAAAAGGTCAGACCCCAGCTATGCTGTCATAGCAGAGAAATGACCTCAGCTCTAGAGTAGAGATGGTCAAGAAACACCCACAGAATGGGGATCCTTTTTTCCTCACCTGACCCAGAAAGATAACCAACCCTGCTGCCATTATCCTTGGCCCATTCAACATTCCTTTTCAACCTCAGCTTAAAACCCAAGCCTCCCTCCCCAGGTGCCAACACTGTCAGTGCTGGGCACTCAGTTGGGACAGGCTGGGCCACCACATCCAGGAGTTTGTTTCTGAATGGGGAAGATTTAGGCTGGAATTAAGACTGGGAGACAGGTGTGGTGGTGTGCACCTATAGTCCGAGCTACTGGGGAGGCTGAGGCGGGAGGATAACTTGAGCCCAGGAGTTTGACGCCAGCCTAGGCTCAAGACCCTATCTCAAATTTATAAAAACAAAACAAAATGAGATTGGGGAGGTGGATGCCAGTCCCTGTTTCCCCTTTGGCTTCATTTGAGGTCCCTGCTCTGTCTCTCCCCAGAAGGCTTCAAGGTTAACACCCAACAATGCCCTGCCCCTTGATGACTGGCCTGGGCTTACGAAGGCACACAGACAGAATCAGGAGGCACTCACTGAGCTTAACAAAGGGGCAGGGATCAGCAGTCAGCAGGTTGCCTGGCCTATATTCCTCTCCCTTGGACTCTCTGAATTGTGTCTTTAGGGTGTGGTTTGCTGCCCAGTGACAATATACATTCCTTTCTATCCTGGAATGTTGTATAGTCTCTTTTAGTTTCTGGCATACAGTTCTACAGCAGTTCTAGCATTTACATCACTTCAGAACTTGCTAATAACCTAAGGATGGGAGAAGCAGCACCATAACAGGATGTGCCCAATCTCCCAGCGGCTTCTCTACAAGTACTACGTCCAGACCAGCTTTCCACAAGTTCCACAACCTGGCCTGGCAAGACCTGCCTGATGTTCTTCCAGGTAAGGAGCCTCCTCGGTGCGGAGGACAGTGGCTCTCACTGTCATACCAGCGCTTTGGGAGGCGGAGGCAGGAGGATTGCCTGAAGCCAGGAATTGGAGAGCAGCCTGGGGAACATAGTGAGAACCCATCTCTATGGGAAGAAAAAAAAAGCCTCCTCAGGAGCTGTGAGGGGGGCACAAGGAGGTGGCCATTCCCCAACCAAGTGCCAGGAAAAATCCACCAGAACAAGCCCTGGAGCACAGATTCCAGGCAGCACAGACCAGCTGAGAGGAGAGGTGTTATGTTTGTTTTCTGTTTGGGGTGGGAAAAGAGAGGTTTTGACCATAAAATTCCTTTGTTAAAGTCCATCCAGGACCTCAGGGGAAAAAAATAAAAACAAAATAAAATAAAAGCTGCGTTGTTACTTAGTATGTTTCAAAAGGAAATGGGACATGCTGCACGTTGTGAATGTGGTGGGAGGTTGAGGGAGCAGGGGAAACCTGTGTTTAATATGTGGCATCTGTAACCACTCAGGCCTCCAGACTGACGTGCTCTGTGGAGAGGACGCGGTTAATCATGGGGCAATCCCCCAGCACGGCCACTGATGCTGAAAGACAAGGCTGGAGGTCTGGGCTGTACATCATTTCTGAGCCCAAAGAGGCCCTGCGCTCTGGTTTTAGGGGATTCTCATCATATACACCCGAGCACAGATACTAAATCTCCCTCACCCTGAGCCCAGGCCAGTATCCTACCCTTTCAGCTAAAAGAAACAGTCACAGAAAATCATTTTAGATTCCTTAAGAAAATAAATATTTCCATGGAGGTCAAACCAAAGTACAGGGGCTGGAGAAGGGGTGGGAAGCCCTGGGGCACACACTTTAGACGAGCACAGTAGCTCCTGCCAGCTGGGGCATCAGCGCCCTCACCATGTCCTCACACCAGACACTCGCCCACTCCCCTTTCCCATCCTGGGACTGCACAAGTTGCCCCTTTCTTGAAGTTGATGCAATGTGTCTCCGTGTTAGCTATGAGCTCCCAACAGGCCCCAAGGACTTGGGGTGATGGGGGCTAGAGGCTCTTGCCAAAGCCAAGCCTAAATCCCTGTTTCTATTTTACCAGCAGGGAAGAAATGAGAGTCAAGTTGAGAAAATGCCCCGTTAAGACAGTCACAGGACAGCTGTATCTTCAGGACCAGCCTGTCATCAATGAGAATAAGTCCAAGCCCCGGGCTACTGCTGCCAGAGAGGCAAATGAACACGCTTGCCTTTCAGCGCCGTCGGAAGGCCCGGGATATTCTCCAGGCATTGGGTTCCTCATAGCGGTTGTACAAGGGTTCCAGACGCTGCTGCTTCTTCTGTTTGCTTAGCTTAGTTGGGTCGGAGACCTTGAAGAAGGCTGGGGCAAACTCTACAAGCCACCGGGGGTCGATGGTGGTAACCTCACGCATGTATTCCTTAGTGGTCAGCACCAGCTCATGGTATACCACCCTATGGGGGAGAGAGATAGAACTCAAGCCTCTGGATGCAGGTCCCACTCTACAGTCAACCTGATCCCTAGCAGGCCTCAGCTGAGCTTACATTCTATCCTCTTACCTCTCACGCCTGACCCCTACAAGACTGCAGATTGTTTATGATAGCCACACCCCAATACTGAAGCACCCGCACACCTCTAACCACAAGAAAGGTCTCAGGAGAATGTGTTCTAGTCCTGGCTCTGGCTCTAACTAGTTAAGTGACATGGAGCCAGTCACATCCCTTCTCTAATCTGCTTCTTGCTCTATAGGGTAGCTTATTAAAATGTTTCCACAGAATTCTAGGGCCCTGAAGAGGGGTCTCACACACTGCCACAAGGGATGGGGAAGGCCAAACAGGCAAGAAGCTACATTTCTAACCCTTCTACTGTGATAACATGGTGGTTTTGAATCAGTTTTATATTAGGGTTCTAGAGAAAGAGTCCTTTTTTAAAAAAAAATGTTACTTTAAAACTACATCTCTAGGTAGTTTTTCAAACCACAAATTTTTTTTCAACCCCTATTTTTTTAATTCTCGCATAGGGTTTGATACATTGTGCCTAATTCAGGTTTCTGCTGCTCAAGAAATGCAAGCAGTGTTATAACAGGAAGTACTGGGAGTAGGGAAGACACAGTCGCAAAATGCAGGAGATTTACAGGTTTTCTCTGTCCCTAGACCCTAGGACACATCCACCTACCATTCTGGCTGTCTGTTGAAGAGGGCACTGGAAGGATGGATGTAGACCACCTGCTGGTCGATCAGCGTCCGGTAACCCTCCTGCGGGTCTTTCTTGGCAGCATTACGGAAGAACCCACTGCAGATGGCCTTCTGTACTCGGACTGTGGACTTGCCACAGGAAACAACATCCAGCTTGTGTCTATCAAGATAGGACAAAAGATGTGACCCCACTCTGCTTTCAGAGGTTTTATTTTCCACAATGGCAGTGCCCAACACCCCCATCTTGGGGTGCCCAGAGTAGTCACCAGGACCTTCCTTCCAGCCCTAAGTGTACTACAGAGGCAGCTCTACATAGTGGGCAGACAGAGGCACTCAGAGGCAGATACTTTGTTTAGAAGGGAATTCAATTCCAGAGTAATAATGTTTCAGAGGCTTGTAAACTAAGAGCATTTCTTCAACAACTGACAAATAATCTTCCTCTTAGGAACTTTCTGAGGTAATTCTCAGCCATACCCTGGCTTGGGCAGAAGGAATATAACAAAGATGGAAAAGCTGGAGGAAGAGGGTTATGTGAGGAGCAAGAGAAAAGGTGCCCATAGCTTTATAGGTACACACAGATGAACAGACATGATACTCAAGGTGGTTCAACTCAAGCATGGGGAGTCATCAGATTCCAGCTTACCTGTCCATTATGCCTAACATCTGCTTGCGAATGTCCTGGGCCCGGCGCAGGGAACGAGCCTGGATAAAGTTCTCATAGCACCATGGGTTGGAGAACTTGTTATTCTTCCAGGAGTTGTACACAGCTAGCAGGGTGAGGTGGTCCCCTTCAGTCTGGTGGAATTTGGCCTTCTTCTGATCTGCAAGGGCTTGTTTATCCTGCCAAGCATTGGGACAGAGGATCATTTCCGACCCAACAGCTACTAACTGAACATGAAGCAATTCTAGGGAGCCCTACAAGGCCCTATCAAAAGTGTCCACATCAGGCCAGGCATGATGGCTCAGGCCTATAATCCTAGAATTTTGGGAGGCTGAGGCAAGAGGATCACTTGAGGCCAGGAGTTTGAGACCAGCCTGGCCAACATGGTGCAACCCCATCTCTACTAAAAATACAAAAATTAGCAGGGCATGGTGGTGCATGCCTGTAATCCCAGCTGCTCCGGAGGCTGAGGCAGGAAAATCGCCTGAACCTGGGAGGCGGAGACTGCAAGACTGCGCCACTGCACTCCAGCCTGGGGGACAGAGTGAGACTCTATCTCAAAAAAAAAAAATTTCCACATCAGCATTGGAATGGCAACAGGCCAACTACCCTAACTTCACAGCACCCCATCTAAACCTGGATGTGAACTTCCTACCTTGGGCCTATAGAAGACGTTCTGCACAGACAGCATGGATACAATGGTCAGCATTTCCTCACTGCAGCCCAGATGCACGGACATGATGAGCATTTTGCATAGCATTGGCTCCAGAGGAAACTCTGCCATCTAGAGGGAGAAAGAAAAATGACAACTACTTCCCTGTGGAAGACACTTTTGGATTCATCATAGCAAGACCTTGGTCAAAATGGGTAACAACACAGATTTTCCCAAAGCATAATGATGCCGTGGGATGCCTTTCTCTATCAGAAGAATGCTGTTGTTTATTCTTTTCCCAAATAAAATCCAAAGGGATGTATGTGACCAAGCACATAACTACTGTTGGGGTAGGTGAGAATTTTGTAGATGCCTTTTCTAAGTAGGGCTAGACTCACTAATATATCCTGAGGCAAAATTAACTGTGAACACCTTTTTCTATAAAGACAAAACAGTTTAAAGTGATAGTGGAGAAATTCAGGTTAAAAACAAGCATTGATAATTCTACTCAAAGCTTATCCACGGTCTCAACTCTTGATTTTGTACAGACCAAAGGATGTGAAAGGCTGACCAGAGAATCTTCCCAAAAGCACAGAAAGTTAAGTCTGTCCCCTACCCGGCGGCCCAAGCGAGTGAGCAGGCCCTCGTCGTCCAGGGCCCCCAGTGTATACAGCTGCTCCATGGCGGTGATCAAAGTTTCCATTGGTGGGGCATCCATGAAATCAAAGGACAGCAGGTCATTGATACCCATGGCCTAGAACAGAAAGGAAGAAGGCAGGTGACAGAGGGTCAGTCTAGCCAGTGTTAGCATGTGGGGAAGCTATTTGTTACTTTATTTCCCATTTCTTCAATTGAAATTAGGAAGCCACCAGTGAGATTGGTGTAACTTCCAGGGCTGGGCCACATAAAACTCAGACTATTAGAATAGAAAGGACATACCTGAGACAGAGTCTCACTCTGTCACTCAGGCTGAAGTACAGTGGCCCAATCTCAGCTCAATGCACCTTCCACCTCCCGAGTTCAAGCAATTCTCCTGCCTCAGCATCCCAACTAGCTGGGATCACAGGCGCCTGCCATCATGTCCAGCTAATTTTCTTTTCTTTTTTTTTTTTTTTTAAAAAAAAGATGGGGTTTCACCATGATGGCCAGGCTGGTCTTGAACTCCTGACCTCAGATGATCCACCCACCTTGGCCTCCCAAAGTGCTAGGATTACAGGCGTGAGCCACCGTGCCTGGCTAGTGTCCAGCTAATTTTCGTATTTTCAGTAGTGATGGGGTTTTACCATGTTGGCTGGGCTGGTCTTGGCCGGGCATGGTGGCTCACATCTGTAATCCCAGCACTTTGGGAGGCTGAGGGGGGCATATCACGAGGTCAGGAGTTCGAGACTAGCCTGGCCAATATGGTAACACCCCATGTCTACTAAACATACAAAAATTAGCCAGGTATGGTGGCATGTGCCTGTAGTCCCAGCTACTCGGGAGGCTGAGGCAGGAGAATTGCTTGAACCCAGGAGGCAGAGGTTGCAGTAAGCTGAGATTCTGCCATTGCACTCCAGCCTGGCAACAGAGCAAGCCTCCTTCTTAAAAAAAAAAAAAAGAAAAAGAAAAAGAAAAAAGCAGACTCAGCATTATTGATAATAGTCAAAAGGTAGAAACAATCCAAATGTTTCTGCTGATGAATGGATAAACAAAATGTGGTATATACATACAACAAAATACTAGTCACCCTTAGAAAGGAATGAAAGAAAAGAATAAACCTTGAAAACAACATGAATGAATCTGGAAAACATTATTCTAAGTGAAACGAGCCAGATACAAAAGAATACTGTATGATTCCACTTAAATGAAGTTATCTAGAATAGACAAATTCATAGAGGAAGAAAGTAGAATAGTAGTTACCAAGGGATAGAGAGGGGGGGTAAAGGGGAGTTATTGTTTAAGGAGTACAGCGTTTCTGTTTGGGACAATGAAAAAGTTCTGGAAATGGATGTTGGTGATGGTTGCACAACATCGTGAATGTATTTAATGCCACTGAATTGTACACTTTAAAAAGGTTACAATCGTAAATTTTGTTATGTATTTTACAAGAATAATAACAATATAGTCTACCAGCTTGTCCTGTCTCTTGCATACCTCATTTCTACTATATATCTGTGAGGGACCTCGTACCATGCTAGGTGGGAGGAATATAAAGATGGCCAAGATATGGCCTCTGCCTTCAGAGAGTTCACACTGGGTGAGAACTATGTTCACAAAACCATAAAAAACAGTGCAATCTACATGCCTGGCGTGTAGCAGGTGTTTAATACATTTATTAGCTAATTTGATGAATAAAAGAAACGACTGAATGATGATGATTCAAGTGTGTATAAAGTGTGATGTGGTAGGACCTAAGCTTTCTATTTCTTTCTCATAAAGTGATCGTGACCATAAACACAGCAGGTGTTCAATACATGTTTATTGTGTGAATAGTAACTATGAGGAATTATGTTAGCAATCATCAAGCTAGGCGCTGTGCCAAGTATCTTCACCTACATTATCTCACTTATCTTTCCAACAAATACTATTTTTTTTTTGAGACAGAGTTTCACTCTTGTTGCCCAGGCTGGAGTACAGTGGCATGATCTCAGCTCACCACAACCTCCGCCCGGGTTCAAGTGATTCTCCTGCCTCAGCCTCCCAAGTAGTTGGGATTATAAGCATGCACCACTAAGTCCATCTAACATTGTATTTTTAGTAGAGATGGGGTTCCTTCATGTTGCTCAGGGTGGTCTCGAAGTCCCAACCTCAAGTGATCTGCCTATCTCGGCCTCCCAGAGTGCTGGGATTACAGGCATGAGCCACTGCGCCCAGCCTCCAACAAATAATATTAACAGCCCCTTTTTCAGAGGAGAACACAGAGCAGAGGGCAAAGTAAATAAACTTGCCCAAAGTCACACAGTTTGGAGCTGAAGTCTGAGCCACAGATGCCTCTCTGTTGGCACTCCAGAGACTGGAGCAGGTTTCTTTTTTCTTTCCGAAGCTCTGTGTTAGCCTCTCTTACAGGGAATAAATAATAAATGACAATAGAGCACTCTGCACCAGAAAGTGCCAGGGATCCAGGGTAGCATCAGTGTCGGGGGAAATGCCATCAGCTGGGAAATTACTCATATAGCTCCTCCTGCCAAAAGAGAATGAAGTCCTCACTGGGGACTGAGAGAGGAAGAACAATGATTCAGAATGAAAACCAAGTCCCTGAGAGCCAGTCTGAAATCTGTGCTGACAGTTTCCTTGCAAAGTTTTTGAAGAGGGAGTTTTTTTTCTCTCATTCTAAAGGAACAGAATTGGATCTGAACACTAAAATGGTTGAGGTTAAGTGTGTTTGTCCACAGTTTGGCATTGATTATATTTTCCTAATTTTCTTTTAGAAAATGCTCCTAACTACAACCTTTTACAACCTAATATCCTGCTGGTTGTTATAGTAAGAAAAAAATGTGTGTTCACAGCAGACATGCCAACTTAGCCCCAGACCTGCTGTGAGGCGGTTATCACAGCCATTTGCATTTCACTCAAAGGGACTGGTTCCATGAGGTTACTAAAGTATTTAACAAGCTTCATAAAACTGAGATTCATTTACAAAGGCCAGGATTGGACTCTTTCACCAACCCATTCTAACCAGACAGTGATTTCTACCTTGAGTGACAGCACCGTGCTTGCTAAGTTGGTTCTCTGGATTTCCGGCACGTTGGTGGTGAGCATTTCATCTCGGTAGGCACGTTCTGTATACAGCCTGTAACACTTCCCTGGGCCTGTTCTCCCAGCTCTGCCAGCTCGTTGCTTTGCCTGAGCCTAGAGGGGTGGGCATATAAAAGCAACATATCTGTTAAACGCTGCTTAACAGCTTTACCCAGGATCTCTGTTAAAAGGGGGACAATTAGCAACTGGCAAAATCAGAAATGGGGTTGATTTCACTTCCTTTGGGACCATTTCCAAGACTACCAATGCTCTTATCTTTCCCTTTCCATACTCAACACTTCAGGGAAGTTTGTTCAAGGGAGGCAATATAAGCAGGGTTAATGAAAGAAATATTATACAGATCTCAGACATGTATTTTCAAAATAGTATGGCACAATATAAAAGAGAAAGCAGCCGGGTGCAGTGGCTCACACCTGTAATCCCAACACTTTGGGAAGCCAAGGCGGGCAGATCATGAGGTCAGGAGTTCAAGACCAGCCTGACCAACGTGGTGAAACCCTGTCTCTACTAAAAATACAAAAATTAGCCAGGCATGGTGGCGTGTGCTTGTAATCCCAACTACTCAGGAGGCTGAAGTAGGATAATTGTTTGAACCCAGGAGGCAGAGGTTTCAGTGAGCCAAGATTGCAACACTACACTCCAGCCTGGGCAACAAAGCGAGAATCTGTCTCAAAAAAAAAAAAAAAGAGAGAAAGCATAAAACAAGATGACAGAACACATCCCCACAGTTATGACCAAAAATGTAAGTGAAATAAATAAATTATGTCAATCATACAAATGACTCTACAGTCATTTTAAAAATTATGTTTGCAGGCCAGGCGTGGTGACTCATGCCTATAATCTCAGCACTTTGGAAGGCCAAGGCGGGAGATCACCTGAGCCCAGGACCAGCCGGGGCAACATGTTGAAATTCCATCTCTACAAAAAATACAAAAATTAGCTTGGTGTGGTGGCTCATGCCTGTAGTCCCAGCTATTCAGGAAGTTCAGATGGGAGGACCAACTGAGCCTGAGGGGGTCGAAGCTGGCTGCAGTGAGCTGTGATCATGCCACTGCACTACAGCCTGGCAACAACAGAGACTGACCCTGACTCTAAAAAAATTAAATAAAAATAAAAATCATGTTTGCAATGTTAAGTAACAGAAGAAAATGTTCACTCACATTAAATGCAAAATGCAAGTTACAAAACAATATAATGTTAATTTTGTAAAAAGTCTTTATATATCAACTACTAGAAGGAAATGACTAAGGGAAAAAAACCTAAAATGTGAACAGTGGCCAACTCTGACAGATTTGCAGATGAGGTCTATTTTCTTTAGACTTTACCAAATATTGAACATGTATTATTCCAGTAGGAAAATTAAATACTCAAAAGAAAATACAAAACTGCCTAGTTATTTGACTACTAAAATTGTAACCATGAAAGAAATAAACATGAAAAAAGACTGGAAAGAAAAACAGCAAAATGACAACAGTGGACGTAGTAGGATGATGGGTAATTAAATTTTTTTTCTTCTATTTTTCAAAAATAATGTAATACTACTTCTGTACTGGGAAAAGAAAACGCTGTTTTTTTTTTTTTAATGTAGTTTAGCCATAGGTTGCTAGGAAACAATGAATAGCAATCTGAAGAGGGCCATTTTCTGACAAAACCATCTGTTGTTACAAACAGTACTAGGATTTACAGATTACTATGCCAGCTCCAAACCAAAGGATGGAGTATGAAAGGACGACTAAGCACACAAATCCAGGCAGCAATCACGCACAGTGGCTGGACTCCACAGCATTCTATAGATGTCTCTCTCCAGATCACGAAAGGCACGTGTAACTAATTTTTTGATGACCACCACCCTGACAAGTGGTATACAGCACACAAGCTGGAGTCAGGTTACCCAGGTTCAAATCTTGGCTCTACTAGCTCCATGATGTTAGGCAAGTCACCTAACCCCTCTGTGCCTCAGGCTCCTCATCTGTGAAAATAACATCTACCACACAGGATCAATGTGAGAATGCACTGAGTCAATGTGCATATCTAGGACAGTACCTGGTACTTGGTAAGTACACCGTAAGTGGTAGCTATGATTATTACTTAAGTTTCAAAATAAAAATAGCCTTATGGCTTTTACAAATTATGAAAGTAATACATACCCTTTGTGAAAGACTACATAAAAGTATAAGAGAAGCCAAGTGCGGTGGCTCATGCCTGTAATCCCAGCACTTTGGGAGGCCGAGGCGGGCAGATCACCTGAGGTTCGGAGTTCAAAACCAGCCTGACCAATATGGTGAAACCCCGTCTTAAATAAATAAATAAATAATAAAAAGTATAAAAGAAATTGTACTTGACCTAGCAGTGCCACCCGGAAATAATCTTGGCTAACATTTAGACTACATGCTTTCAATCTTGGGCACACCTCACTTACACACACACTGCAGAAATGCACACCATCTTTTTTTTTTTTTTCTGAGAAGTCTAAGGTTGAAACACCATCTATTTTTAAACAAAAATTGAATTATACCATTTATGCTGTTTTGTAGGCTCACTTTTTCAAATAAAATATTACAGTTTCATGCTTATGTCATTAAAGATAGATACATGCCACCATGTTAATGCCACCAACGTTCTATGGCAGGAATATACCATAATTTATTAAACTACTTCCCTTTTGGAATACATTTAGAATTTTTTCCAGGTTTCCCCTGATATAAACAATGCTTCAATGAACATCCTTTTCCATTACCTTTGGACATTTATTTAATCATTTCTAACTTTCAGATATATTCCTAGAAGCAGAACAGTTAGGTTAAAGAAATGAACCTTTAAATTTTGGATATACTGTTGCCAAACTTCTCTCAAAAAAGTGATCAGGTAATTCATTTTTAAATGTAATTTCCTGCCTAAGCAGGAAATTATTTTAGAGACAGGACCTTGCTCTGTCACCCCAGCTGGAGTGCAGTGGCGCTATCCTAGCTCACTGTAGCCTCGGACTCCTGGGCTCAAGTGATCGTCCCACCTTAGACTCTTAACTAGCTGGGACTGCAGGCACATGCCACCATGCCAGGCTAATTTGTTTTTATGTTTTTGTGGTGGCAGGATCTTGCTATATTTCCCAGGCTAGTCTAGAACTCCTGGGCTCAAGCAATCCTCCCATTTCAGCATTCCAAAGTGCTGGGATTATAGGTGTGAGCCACGGTGTCTGGCCTCATGGGGGCATTTTAATGGTGAAATACTATTCTAAAGATTAAAAACTTCAAGGATCGGTCAGACATGGAGGTAACAAAAGATCAAAAACAAAGAACAAAAAACCCTTCCCTGGTGTCATTATAGTACCCAGTATCATAAAAGTTCATCTTTGAAAACAATAAAGTTTGAAATATATAACGATAAAACATTTCAGAAAGGCCCTAACCAGGATTATTAGGAAAACTGTTGATACAAGCTGCCATACCTGAGAAATAGGCGTCACCACAAGCTGGTCAATTCCTGTCTTGGAATTGTAAACTTTCTGCTTCACGAATCCTGGGTCCACCACGTAGTAGATGCCATCAATAGTCAGCGACGTCTCTGCGATATTGGTGGCAATCACAACCTGCAGGCAACAGAGGCAAAGCTGCAGTGAGCTGCCCGGCTCAGTCCTGAGGTATGAAATGGTTCTTCTGAACCCAGATATCTTCCCAAAGGAATATGTGGCTATCTCCCTCTGTGGATGGTTAAAATGACACTTAATCGCAGCTCAGCCTCCAACGGGCAGAAGGGAGGTACCTTCAGCTTAAGGGTTAAGTTGGAAAAGGGATGGTACCTGAGAGGTACGGGAAAAAGCTAAGACCAATCAAAGCCAATTTCATTTGGTACAAATAGCTACTGTATATCTCATTTTCTAGATCCAATGTTGATTACTACAATTTTAATTTTCTAGCACCCTGGGAAAGCAGAGATTTCCTGGCATCACATGTGCCAATGCAAAATGAGATTTTTCTTTCCCCTACCGAGACATCTGGACTAAAAAATGGGCTGCTTGTATTCTGTGGAATATGTATGTGGAACAACAGGGAGACTGCTTTTTTTTAACTGATCATAAAATGAACCATGAGATGACACAGGAATTGCACAGTTTGTGTGTGTGTGTAGCAGTCTATGTGATCTGGAGGATTATTAGTCTCAGCTTGACACTGTCACTGTTCTTCCACCCAGAGGTTCAGCTAATAAAACACAATTGCTTGGAAAAATCATTACTAGGAGGCACTGGAATAGCACGCATCATGCCAGTATCTTAGTGGCCCTGAAAGGCTTCTACCTGCTACAGAACTACAGAAGCCCTGCTTAGAAAGAACTCCAACTATTAGGAATAGAATAGGGGAGAAATTCACCATCTTTCCACTCAAGCCTGATTGTCTTCCCATGTTCCCCTCCTCAGCACCATCTTCGATCCAGCTGCCCAAGCCAGAAACCTGAGTCATGCCTGACTTCCCTCACTCTTCTCCCCTTTACCTGCTAATACCCACCAAGTCTTGTCCATTTTAACTTTTTTTTTGAGACGGAGTTTTGCTCTTGTTGCCCAGGGTGAAGTGCAATGGTATAATCTCGGCTCACTACAACCTCTGCCTCCCAGGTTCAAGCAATTCTCCTGCCTCAGACTCCCCAGTAGCTGGGTCTACAAGCATATGCCACCACGCCTGGCTAATTTTTGTATTTTTAGTAGAGACAGAGTTTCACTATGTTGGCCAGCCTAGTCTTGAACTCCTGACCCTGTGATCCGCCTGCCTCAGCCTCTGAAAGTACTGAGATTACAGGTGTGAGCCACTGTGCTGGCCAAGTCCATCTGCCTTCTACTCTTAGTAATATGCCTAAGAGAAATGAAAACATATGTCCACACAAAAACTTGGTTTTCTGAGACAGGGTCTGGTTTGCTCTGTATCCCTAGCTGGAGCACAGTGGTATGACCATGGCTCACGGCACCTTTACCCTCCTGGGCTCAAGTGATCCTCCCACCTCAGCCTCTTGAGTATAGGCACACGCCACCATGCCTGGTTAATTTTTTATTTTTTATTTTTTGTAGAGATAGGGGTCTTAACCATATTGCCCAGGCTGGTCTTAAACTTCTGGGCTCAAGGGATCGTCCCACCTTAGCCTCTAAAAATGCTGGGAATGGCTGGGTGTTGTGGCTCACACCTGTAATCCTAGCACTTTAGGAGGCAGAGGCAGGTGGATTACCTGAGGTCATGAGTTCGAGACCAGCCAGGCCAACATGGCAAAACCCCTTCTCTACTAAAAACATAAAAATCAGCCAGGCGTTGTGGCACATGCCTGTAATCCCAGCTACTCAGGAGGCTGAGGCAGAAGAATCACTTGAATCCGGGAGACAGAGGTTGCAGTGAGCCGAGATTGCACCACTGCAAGACTCGGTCTCAAAAAAAAAAAAAAAAATTCTGGGATCACAGGCATGAGTCACTGCAACTGGTTCACACAAAAAATTGTAAATAAATGTTCACAGCAGCATTGTTCATGATAGCCCAAAAGTGGAAACAACTCCCATGTCTATCTCTTTCTTTCTGTTTTTTGAGACAGTTTTGCTCGTTGCCCAGGCTGGAGTGAGTGCAATCTCAGCTCACTGCAACCTCTGCCTCCTGGATTCAGGGTATTCTCCTGCCTCAGCCTCCCACAGAGCTGGGATTATAGGCGTCTGTCACCACACCCAGCTAATTTTTGTATTTTCAGTAGAGACAGGGTTTCACCACGTTGGCCAAGCTGGTCTTGAACTCCTGATCTCAGGTGATCCAACTGCCTCAGCCTCCCTTACTGCTGAAATTACAGGCATGAGCCACTGTGCCCAGCTCCAATGTCTATCAACTGATAAATGGATAAACAAAATTTTTTGTGCCCATACAATAGAAGAGTATTCAGCAATAAAAAGAAATGAAGTATTGATACATACTACAATGTTGATAAACTCTAAGTCTGGAAAAATCACTGGAAATAAGCCAGCCACAAATATATGCTTTCATTTATATGAAATGTCTAGAATAGGCAAATCCACAGAGATAGAAATATAGATTAGTGGTATCCAATGGCTGAGCAGAGGAGTAAATGGGGGTAGGAGGTGACTGCTAAAGGGTACAGTATTTCTTTTTAGGGAGATAAAATTGTTCTAAATACAATTGTGGTGATGGCTGCACAATTCTATGAATACAGTTAGCCCTCTGTATCTGCTGGTTCCCCATCTGTGGATTCAACCAATAGCAGATTAAAAATATTTGGGGAAAAAAATACAATAAAAAATAATACAAATAAAAAATACAGTAAAACAGCTACTTATATAGCATTTACACCATATAAGGTATTATAGGTAATCTAGAAATGGTTTAAAGTATCATACAGGAAGATGTGCATAGGTTACATGCAACTACTACAGTATTTTATATAAGAGACTTGAGCATAATTGGATTTTGGTATCCTTGGAGATCCTGGAACCAATCCCCACATACCATGGAATAACTGTATACTAAAAGCCATTGAATTGTACACTTTAAAAGGGTAAACTCCAATCTGGGCAATAGAGCGAAACCATGTTTCTACAAAAACCATGTTTCTACTACGCCTGTAGTCCCACATGCTTAGGAGGTTGAGGCAGGAGGATCACTTGAGCCTTAGAGGCAAAGGTTGCAGTGAGCCAAGATCACACCTCTGTACTCCAGACTAGGTGACAGAGACCCTGTCTCAAAAAAAAAAAAAAAAAAAAAGCAGGGGGTGGGGAGTTAATTGAAAGGTATGTAAATTATATCTCGATAAAGCTGTTATTAAAAATATACCTATATCCATCTGTCTTCTTTTCTGTTGTCTCATACACACAGTCATATATTTGGTTCCAGCCACTGGAACTATGCCATTCTCTGAACTGGCCCCACTTCCTCACCTCCAGGCCATCACAGACAGTTCTGTGTCCTCAGAAAGCTTGTCCCCTTGCCTTTCGTGAGCTCTCCAGGACTAGCTTAGATCCTTATTTTCCCTAAGAAGACAGGATTGGGTGGTCCCACCTGGGTATCCAAGCATGAGTGGCCTTTTCACACTATATGCTGAAAGTCTGTTGACTGGGGATGCCCCACAGCAGATAGAGGCTTGTTCTCATAATGCAGCTCCCAAGTGTAGCCCAGAGTCTGGAAGATGCTCAAAAACTATTTGTCGAATGAAGGAGATGAGGAGTAAGAGCAGAAGTCACATACTAGACCCTCATTCCTAAACAAATTGGTTGGACCAGTCTCTAAAACCTAACAAACAAGACTTGCATACACCCTAAGCAATCCCTACTATGACAAGCTGCACAGAACACATGATTTCAGGGCACATGGGAGCTTCCTTTTGCCTATGTTACCTTTCTGCTGCCTGGTGGAGCTGGGTCAAAGATTCGGGTCTGCATCTCACTGGGAAGAGCAGAGTACACTGGGAGGATAATTAACTCCGGAACATCAGGTCCCAGAGATTTCATTCTTTCATACAGGATCTCGCAAGCAGTATCAATCTCTTCCTGACCAGTCAGGAAGACCAGAATATCACCTATGAGGAGAATAAAGCATTAATTTACCTTCTAACTGTGTGTGTGTGTGCTATACAAAGGCTATGGTGATATTACTAAAACTTCAAATAACAGAAAATATACATTCATATTCTGACCAGTAAGTAAACAACAGAAGTTTGTTTATATGACAATATGACATTATAACCACCACCAATTCTTTTGTGTGTGTGTATGATGGAGTCTCCCTGTGTCACCCAGGCTGGAATGCAGTGGTGCGATCTTGGCTCATTGCAACTTCCCCCTCCCGAGTTCAAGTGATTCTCCTGCCTCAGCCTCCACAGTAGCTGAGACTATAGGCACCTGCCACCACATCTGGCTAATTTTTGTATTTTAAGTAGAGATGGGGTTGCACCATGTTGGCCAGGATGGTCTCAATCTCCTGACCTTGTGATCTACCTGCCTTGGCCTCCCAAAGTGCTGGGATTACAGGCGTGAGCCACTATGCCCAGCTACCACCACCATTTCAAACATACAAGCCTGAGGCTTGCAGAGAGATGAATATTTAGAAGGTGTTTCTAAAAAGATTAGCAAAAAAAATATTCATATGAGGACTCTTGGCCTAAGAGGAAAAATATTGCTTCTTCTTCACCTGGTGGCTCTGTTAAATGGATCTGCATAACAGTAATCAGGCTGGCATCCAGATAATCTGTCTCAGGTTCCTTTGTGTACAGTATTTCCACTGGATATGTTCGACCTGGGATGGTGAAAATGGGAGCTTCATAGAAGTATTGAGAAAACTTCACGGCATCCAAGGTGGCTGAGGTGACAATCAGCTTCATGTCCTGTCGTTTCTGAACTGTCTAAAGAGAAATATAATGTGGCTTACTGAAAAGGACTACCCAAAAAGACACAGGTACTCAAATCCAACTCCCAGAATTCGGTTTCCAACAGGTAGAAGGGTCATTAAAGAGTATCTAGTTACCTTTTTCAACAATCCAAAGAGCACATCAGTGTGAATTGTCCTCTCATGTGCCTCGTCCAACATGATGATTGCATACTGAGTGAGGTCAGGGTCAATCAAGCACTCCCTAAGCAACATCCCATCTGTCATGTACTTGATGACTGTTTCAGGGCTAGTGCAGTCCTCAAATCGAATGGTGTAGCCCACCTAAAGCAGAACAGAAGGGGAAAACCTAGGATACAAATGTCCCCTTTCCCAATCACCAGGCAAGATTTCAGCGCAGTCACTGTTACTCATAATCTTAAGAATTTGATCAAGATGTACAGTAATTTCCTCACAGTAAGGTATGTCTTAGACCATACCCTGAACAGACTGATTATGACAATGGGAACCCTCTCTCCCTCAGGAGAAACCTTAGAAAAGGCAGTATTATTCATATTTCCATTTGATTGGTTAGGAGATGTGGGCCTTTGCTTCTGGTATTTTTAGAGTGACTCCACTATCTACTTACCTCTTGGCCTAAGCAACACCCAAACTCCTCCGACACCCTTTTGGCCACTGACATTGCTGCCACTCTTCTGGGCTGGGTACACCCAATCTTGCCCCTGGAAGTGTAGCCTGCCTCTGCCAGGTACTGTGTGATCTGTGTTGTCTTTCCAGATCCTGTCTCACCAATAACAATCAGGATCTGATTGTCATGGACAGCCTAAAGCAACAGAATATAAATATGGTCATTAAAATTTGCCACATGCTACTTTGGAATAAAATAATTAATGACTATATTCTAACACTGAAGAAAAGGGGGACATACACATATGGTTAAAGAAGTCAACAATAAATTTAAAAGACACATAAAAAGTGTTCCTTCCCACTGTAACTCCCAAATTTCTAGTATCTTTCCTCAGAAGTTATTTCTTATTTCTATATTGTTTGTAACAGCCAAGGATTACAATCAACTATATTTCTATGAATACAGGACTAGTTAAATAAACCAGAGCTGATCCAAATAACAAGGCACATAAAAAAAGCTTTTTTTTTTTTTTCTTTTTGAGATGAAGTCTCATTCTGTCACCCAGGCTAGAGTGTAGTGGCATGATCTCAGCTCATTGCAACCTCCACCTCTCGGGTTCAAGCAATTCTCCTGCCTCAGCCTCCCAAGTAGCTGGGACTGCAGGTACCCACCAGTACACCTGGTTAATTTTTGTATTTTTAGTAGAGATGGGGTTCCACCATGTTGGCCAGGCTGGTCTCAAACTCCTGACCTCAGGTGATCTGCCCGCCTTGGCCTCCCAAAGTGCTGGGATTACAGGGGTGAACCACCACGTCTGGCCTGGCATTTATTTTTTTAAAAAAGGCCAGGTGCTGTGGCTCATGCCTGTAATCCTAGCTCTTTAGGAGGCTGAGGAGGGAGGATTGCTTAAGTCCAGGAGTTCAAGACTAGCCTGGACAATGTAGTGAGACCTCATCTCTACAAAATACAAAAAACTAGCTGAGCATGATGGTGCACACCTTGCAGTCCCAGCTACTTGGGAGGCCGAGGTGGGAAGATCACTTGAGCCCAGGAGATAGAGGTTGCAGTGAGCTGAGATCACGCCACTGTATTCCAGCATGCACAAAGCGAAATTCTGTCTCTCTCACACACACACATGCACACACACACACAAACACACACACAATCTCTGAGATATATCATTAAGTGGAAAAAGCAAGATGTAAGACAGTGTATATAATATCACTGCCAACTATAAACACATAAAGTACGCATATAAAATATGTGTGCCTTTATCTGTACTTGCTTGTATACATAAAAGATACTGTTGAAAGGATTCGCTGGAAACTAGTAAACCTGATTACCTCAAGGAAGGCTCGGTGGTTTTAAAATCTGAATTCCAGAATGTGAACTACCAAAGCATGGCCCTTGCCCAGATGAGTTTTATTGGCTGAGTATCCTCATTTTTTTTTTTTTTGAGACGGAGTTTTGCTCTTACGCCCAGGTTGGAGTGCAATGGTGCGATGGTGGCTCACCGCAACCTCCACCTCTGGGGTTCAAGCAATTCTCCTACCTCAGCCTCTCAAGTAGCTGGGATTACAGGTATGCACCACCACACCCAGCTAATTTTTTTGTATTTTTAGTAGACACAGGGTTTCTTCCTGTTGGTCAGGCTGGTCTTGAACTCCCGACCTCAGGTGATCCGCCCCCCTTGGCCTCCCAAAGTGCTGGGGTTATAGGCGTGAACCACCATGCCCGGCCTTCCTCATTTTTAACTACTGACCAGAGCTGTTTGTCCATGCAACACAATATTCTGCCCACCTGGAACTGTTCTAGGGTCCCCAGGAAAAAGAAAATATATGGACATATACATATGTATGTGTGTCTGTACACACACACACACACACACACACACACACACACACACACACACACTTTTGATACAGAGTCTCACTCTGTCACCCAGGATGGAGTGCAGTGGTGTGACTGCAGTTCATTGCAGCCTTGACCTCTCAGGCTCAAGCAGTCCTCTTATCTCAGTCTCCTGAGTAGCTGGGACTACAGGCAAGGACCACCATACTCAGGTAAATTTTTTATTTTTTGTAGAGACGAGGTCTCCCTATGTTGCCCAGCCTAGTTTCAAACTCCCAGGCTGAAGTGATCCTCCTGCCTTGGCCTCCTGATGTGCTAGGATCATAGGTACAAGCTAACATCCCTGCTCCCATTATTTTAAAAAGTATTTAGAAAGTTTTCTCCTTTGGCTGGGCGCGGTGGCTCATGCCTGTAATCCTAGCACTTTGGGAGGCTGAGGTGGGTGGATCGCCTGAGGTCAGGAGTTCAAGACCAGCCATCATGATGAAACCCCATCTTAAAAAAAAAAAAAAAAGCAAGTTTTCTCCTTTTTTCTTATCCCTTTTGGAAAATCCACTTCAAGTAGGCACATACTTGTCCCGCTAGTTTCAATTTTAAAATGTCATCCTTCTTTTAGAAAACAACCCTACTCCCCACCAATACATCATAAAAGGGCTTCTCACCTGGACCAACTGCTCCTTCAGTTTGTAGATGGGCAGGCTCTCCCTCTGCTCAATAATTGACATCTGGGTCTTTTTCCCATAAGAGGCTTTGTTGCCCCCAAAAGCATGTTTCTTCCACTCAGGAATATCATTGGGCATCATCCCAATACCCCTCATGTTGGCAGCAATCTGTCTGCCTTCCGCTGTAAAGGAAAACAGGCAATTTAGGATTGTCCTCAAGCTACCTCAAGATGCACCAGGAGGCTGGGCACGGTGGCTCATGCCTATAATCCCAGCACTTTGGGAGGCTGAGATAGGTGGATAACCTGAGGTTAGGAGTTTGAGACCAGCCTGGACAACATGGTAAAACCCTGTCTCTACTAAAAATACAAAATTAGCTGCACATGGTGGTGGGCACCTGTAATCCCAGCTACTCAGGAGGCCAAGGCAGGAGAATCACTTGAACCTACTAGGCAGAAGTTGTAGTGAGCCAAAATCGCACCATTGCACTCCAGCCTGGGCGACAAGAGCAAGACTCTGTCTTAAAAAAAAAAAAAAAAAAAAGTCAGGCGCGGTGGCTTACGCCTGTAATCCTAGCACTTTGGGAGGCTAAGGTGGGCGGATCATCTGAGGTCAGGAGTTCAAGACCAGCCTGGCCAACATGGTGAAACCCCATTTAAAAAAAAAAAACAAAAAACAGGCCGCATCAGGGAAAAAATAAAATGGCAGGTAAGCACTACACATGCAGCATTTCAATTCAGTGATCCGTGATCAAAAGTACTCAAAGAAACAAATTAATGTGAAGAAAAGAATATAGAAGGGGCAGCAGGGAGTGGGAAAGAGACTGTAACAAGTGGTGCTACACACCCGTGATGTCAGAAGAAAGGTTAGTTCAGAGAAGTGAAGACCTGATTGTTGGACACTGGAATTCTTTTTTGAGGCAGAGTCTTGTTCTGTCATCCAAGTGGGAGTGCAGTGGCACAATCCTGGCTCACTGCAGCCTTGACCTCCTGGTTTTAAGTAGTCCTTCTGCCTCATTTTTAAATTTTGAAGAGAGGAGATCTCTCTATGTTGCCAGGCTGGTCTTGAACTCCTGGGAGCAAGCAATCCACCCACCTCAGCCACCCAAAGTAATGGAATTATAGGCATGGCCACCATGCCCAGCACTCTCTGCCTTTTAAATAAGTGCTATAGCAAGATGTAATTCACATGCCATGTCGCACTCTTCTTTTTTCTTTTTTGAGACTCTGTTGCCCAGGCTGGAGTGCAGTGGTGCAATCATACCTCACTGCAGCCTCAAATTCCTGGGCTCAAGGAATCCTCCCTCCTTGGCCTCCCAAAGTACTGGGATTACAAATGTGGCCACCACACCTGGCCTCCATGTCACTCTTTTTAAGTGTCTAATTCAGTGTTTTACTGTATATTTATAAAGTTGTGCAGCCAACCCCATTATCTAATTTTAGAACATTTTCATCATCTCAGAAATTCTGTACTGATTAGCAGTTACTCCCCATTTCCCCTTTTCCTTCCCCTTGGTAACTACTAGTCTACTTTCTATATCTATGGGTTTACCTATTCTGGATATTTCATACAATATGTGATCTGTTGTGTCTGGCTTCTCTCAGATTAATTTTTTTTTTTTTTTTTTGAGACAGGGTCTGGCTCTGATGCCCAGCAGGCTGAAGTGCAGTGACATGATCTCAGCTCACTGCAACCTCCACCTTCTGGGCTCAAGCAATCCTCCCACCTTAGCCTCCTCAGTAGCTGGGACTACAGGTGCATGCCACCACACCTAGCTAATTTTTTTTTTTTTGAGATGGAGTTTCGCTCTTGTTGCCCAGGTTGGAGTGCAATGGCGTGATCTCAGCTCACTGCAACCTCTGCCTTCTGGGTTCAAGTGATTCTCCTGCCTCAGCCTCCCTAGTAGCTGGGATTACAGGTGCACGCGACCACGTCTGTTAATTTTGTATTTTTAGTAGAGGTGGTTTCACTGTGTTGGTCAGGCTGGTCTCCAACTCCTGACCTCAAATGACCCACCCGCCTCAGCCTCCAAAACTACTGGGATTACAGGCATGAGCCACCACACTGGGCCTAATTTTTGTATTTTTTGCAGAGATGAGGCTTCACCACATTGCCCAGCCTGGTTTCAAATTCCTGGATTTAAGCGATCTGCTTGCCTCAGCCTCCCAAAGTGTTGGGATTACAGGTGTGAGCCACCACACCCGGACCTAGCGTCTATTTTTAAGGTTCGCCTTGGAATTATGGCTTGAGTGAGGAGCAAAAATAATGAGAGAATTTTACTGGTGCTCTAGAATATGCAAACATTTTACAAATTTGATGCCAAAAGCCAGCTATGAAAAAATAACTTATGCCTACTAACAAAATAAGTGTGCTTTGGCAGAGGCCAAAGAAGGGTCACAGAGAACATGTCACTAAAGGGCAAAAGGGAATGAATGAGTTTATTCTGAGGAAATGGAAGATGATATTGTTAAACAATGAATGAATATTTCTAATCTAGTATTTTTTTATTTTGTCATTTTTTTTAAATTTGATTTTAAAATAGAGACAAGGGCCGGACACGGTGGCTCACCTGTAATCCCAACACTTTGGGATGCCAAGATGGGCGGATCATTTGAGGTCAGGAGTTCAAGACCAGCCTGACCAACACGGTGAAACCCTGTCTCTACTAAAGATATGAAAAAATTAGCCAGGCATAGTGGCGCATGCCTGTAGTCCTAGCTACTCAGAGGCTAGGACAGGAGAATCACTTGAACCCCGGAGGCAGAGGTTGCAGTGAGCCAAAATCGTACCACTGCACTCCAGCTGGGGCAACACAGTAAGACTCCATCTCAAAAAATAAAATAGAGACAAGGTCGTACCATGTTGCCCAGACTGGTCTTGAACCCCTGGTCTCAAGCAATTTTCCTGCCTCAGCCTCCCAAAGTGTTGAGATTACGGGCGTGAGCCAACATGCCAAGCCTAATCTACTGTTTTGAATCTCTATTACATGCAGCCAAACTGTTATCTAAATTAACAGAATTCTCAAACTTCTGTCTCCAGCCCAGACCTTTCTTCTGAGCTCTTATACTCAGTTCTACACTGGATAACTCAACCTGAGATGTCCTCTAGTTACCTTGGATACAAGTCCAAAACTGAATTCCCCATCTTTTCCCACAAACCTATTTCTCCTCCGGTGTTCCCATCATTCATCCTAGTGCTCATATCAGAAACCTGGAAGTCATCTTTGGCCACTCCTGTTACTCTACATTCAACAAATCACTTTTCTCAAGTACATCCCTCCTCTTTGCTCCCTCCATGTTCAAGCCACCATCCTCTCTCTTCTGAATTATTATAAAACCTTCCTAAATCATCACATGTGCCCCAACCAACTCATTCTGCAGGGCACTCTGAATCATCCTTTGGAAATACAACTCTGGTCATGGCACTTAAACCTGGGAGGTGGAGGTTGCAGTGAGCCAAGATCGCGCCACTGCACTCCAGCCTGGTGACAGAGTGAGACTCTGTCTCAAAAAAAAAAAAAAAAAAAAAAATTTTTTTTGGTTTTAAACACGTGTTTAAGAAAAAAACCAGACATGCTGTAACTGAAGTGAAAAATCAACGGTAAATTTTTTTAGAGACGGAGTCTCATTCTATCACCCAGGCTGGAATGCAGTGGCCTGATCTTGGCTCATGCAACCTCTGCCTGCTGGGTTCAAGCAATTCTCCTGCCTCAGTCTCCCAAGTAGCTGGGATTACAAGTGTGTGCCACCACACCCGGCTAATTTTTGTATTTTTTTCACTAGAGATGGGTTTTCACCATGTTGGCCAGGCTGGTCTCAAACTCCTGACCTCAGGTGATCCACCCGCCTTGGCCCCTCAAAGTGCTGGGATTACAGGCATGAGCCACTATGCTGGCCCAAGGGTGAATTTTTAGTAGGTGCTGGGAGTGTCCCCTCCCTGTGTTCTGGAAGGCTCATATTTTTAAACAAGGTCCATACACCCCTCCAAGGGTCCTACCATCGGGCAGAGGGTCAACCCAGTGTTTGTTGAGCCCCATGGGAATAGAATCCATCTCAGCTTCCCGCTGGGCCTGCTTGAGTTCTCGCCTTTCTTTGGCCAAGGCACTTTGCATCATTGCTGCTTGGGAGAGGGAGCCATCTGGGTTCTGATACAACAGAAGAAAAATCAACATGAATTAAATGTCCAGGAAATAAAATGTAGATGTTAAGCCCCTGTAACCTAAAACATGAGACCACACCTGGAATAAAGTTCCTACCAATGTAACAGACTATATGAAAGAAATGGATATACTGTAGCATATTCAGACAAAATGAACAAGGACAATGATAAATCATTGAAGGAACTGGATGTTTAGTTTCAAGATGAGATAGGAATGATGTGCTACCTTTAAATGTATGAAGGACATAAGAAAGGGATCAGAATTTTTCTTTTTTTGTTTTTCTTTTTTTTTTTTTGAGACGGAGTTTCACTCTTGTTACCCAGGCTGGAGTGCAAATTGCGCAATCTCGGCTCACCGCAACCTCCACCTCCTGGGTTCAGGCAATTCTCCTGCCTCAGCCTCCTGAGTAGCTGGGACTACAGGCGTGCGCTACCATGCCCAGCTAATTTTTTCGTATTTTTAGTAGAGACGGGGTTTCACCATGTTGACCAGGATGGTCTCGATCTCTTGACCCCGTGATCCACCCGTCTCGGCCTCCCAAAGTGCTGGGATTACAGGCATGAGCCACCGTGCCTGGCCAGGATCAGAATTTTTCTATATGACCCCAGGATCCAAAATCAAGACCAATGTGGACGCTTTAGTGAGCAAGGTTTTAGGTCAGCCTAAAGAAGAACTAGCGATCAGATCCATCTAATGATGAAATGTACCTCCTGAAGGGCTGGTGAATTCCCTGTCACTAACAATGTCATGCAGCTATGAGATGACCACATAAGAAGAACACTGCAGAAGAATTATATGCATGGATTATAAGCATTACATATGTGCTGGGCTGGGAGACCTTTAATAAACCCTTTTCCATACCTAAAATTTTTACTGTTCTATGGATTCGAGTTCACATTCCCCTCGCAGCTCTGCCCTCCCCAACACCCAATGCTCCAGCTTTCTATGGTGGCCAATCCCAACTGCTCAAGTAAATCCTTCAAAATCGCCTTTCAATCTGCAACATTCAAGCTGTAAGGAACCCAGGCAAAGGCAAGGATGGTAGATTAAGCATTCTGTCTATCTCTGCTTCCACCCAAAACACACAAAAGGAGCACAAAAGAATTAAACAGGCAAAAGCAATAAAGCCAACCCAACCTCCATTTAAAACAAAACTATTCTAGATCCTAGCTGACAGCCAATAAGACTTTCTGTGGCCCAAGTTCTACTTACGCAGATTTAATAACCTGACCCGTTACTTTAGAAAAAGAAGTCCACGTGACATTTCCAGGTTAAAGGTCCAGCAATTCTCACCTTGACGATTTTAATGGGGCTCATGTCCATGCTTTGCTTAGTGTGCCCTCTCAGGAATGGAGGCTCTTCTTCAACCAATTCAATCTCAAGGTCCTCATCTAAAAGTTCCCCCAAAAGAAGAATTAGTCATAAACAAGAGGGAATAACAATTTTCATGGAAACAATTAATTTCCATAGCACCAGCAATCTTTATCAGTAATAGCTTCCCCTCGTGGGGCACAGTGGCTCATGCCTGCAATCTCAGCACTTTGGGAGGCCAAGGCAGGAGGATCACTTGAGGTCAAGAGTTTGAGACCAGCCTGGCCAACATAGTGAAACTCCGTATCTACTAAAAATCCAGAAATTATCCAGGCTTGGGAGCAGGCACCTGTAGTCCCAGGAGGCTGAGGCAGGAGAATAGCTTGAACCTGGGAGGCAGAGGTTGCACTGAGCTGAGATCGAGCCACTGCACTCCAGCCTAGGTAACAGAGTGAGACTCTGTCTTAAAAAAAAAAAAAAAAAAAAAAGTCGGGCGCGGTGGCTCAAGCCTGTAATCCCAGCACTTTGGGAGGCCGAGGCGGGTGGATCACGGGGTCAAGAGATCGAGACCATCCTGGTCAACATTGTGAAACCCCGTCTCTACTAATAGAAAAAAATTAGCTGAGCATGGAGGCGCGTGCCTGTAATCCCAGCTACTCAGGAGGCTGAGGCAGGAGAATTGCCTGAACCCAGGAGGCGGAGGTTGCGGTGAGCCGAGATCGCGCCATTGCACTCCAGCCTGGGTAACGAGAGCGAAACTCCATCTCAAAAAAAAAAAATAATAATAATAATAATAATTAAAAAAAAAAAAAAAATGTCTGGGTGCCGTGGCTCACGCCTGTAATCCCAACACTTTGGGAGGCTGAGGAGGACGGATCACGAGGTCAGGATTCGAGACCAGCCAGACCAACATGGTGAAACCCGTCTCTACTAAAAATACAAAAATAAGTCGAGCATGGTGACACGTGCCTGTAATCACAGCTACTCAGGAGGCTGAGGCAGGAGAATTGCTTGAACCTGGGAGGCGGAGGTTGCAGTGAGCCTAGATCGCGCCACTGCCTTCCAACCTGGATGACAGAGCAAGACTCCATCTCAAAAACAAACAAAAATGCTGGGCATGGTGGCTTTCACCTGTAATCCTAGCACTTTGGGAGGCCAACGCAGGTGGATAACCTGAAGTCAGGAGTTCCAGACCAGCCTGGCTAACATGGTGAAACCCCATCTCTACTAAAAATACAAAAAAATTAGCCGGGCATGGTGGTGGGTGCCTGCAATCCCAGCTACTCAGGAGGCTGAGGCAGGAGGATCACCTGAATCCAGCAGGCAGAGGTTGCAGTGAGCCAAGACCGCACCACTGTACTCTAACCTGGGCAACAAGGATAAACCTCCATCTCAAAAAGACAGCTTCCCAGGTCAAAAAAACAGCGATGCAAGTAAAACTCCAACCCAAGTGACTATTCTCCCCACCACCAGCCATTTCTAGGGTATTTGTGCTCCAGACCAAGAACTGATCACCCCTTTTTTTTTTTGAGACAGAGTTTCACTCATGTTGCCCAGGGGCTGGAGTGCCATGGCGCGATCTTGGCTCACCGCAACCTCTGCCTCCTGAATTCAAGCAATTCTGCTTCAGCCTCTCGAGTAGCTGGGATTACAGGCATATGCTACCATGCTCGGCTAATTTTGTATTATTTTAGTAGAGACAGGGTTTCTCCATGTTGGTCAGGCTGGTCTCGAACTCCCAACCTCAGGTGATTCGCCCACCTTGGCCTCCCAAAGTGCTGGGATTATAGGTGTAAGCCACTGCACCCAGCCCAGACCTACTTTCAAAAGAAGTTAAGCCTGTGATAAAATGATCTCCTGACATTCTAAATGGTACTAAGGCATTTGCCATCCAACTTCATTATGGAATAATCCTTAACCCATAATAAATTTGCAAAAAATTAGTTGGACAATTGAACAACACCAAATGGAATTTGATTAAGCTTATGGCAAAAGTATAAACAGTACAGAAACCAATAGCAAAAAATTTGGAACTGCCCAGTAGAGTCAAACACACACATTTCTTACTATCCAGTAATTTTTTTTAAAAAAAGACAGGGTCTTGCTCTGTTGCCCAGGCTACAGCACAGTGGCATGACAATAGCTCACTGTACCTTTGACCTACCTCTCAGGCTCAGGCAATCCTCTCTCTTCAGCCTCTCTAGTAGCTGGGAGTACAGGCACATATCACTACACCTGGTTAATTTATTATTATTATTATTATTATTGTAAAGATAGGGCCTAGCTATGTTGCCAGGGCTGGTCTCAAACTTCTAGGCTCAAGCAATCCTGTCATCTCAGTCAGCTTCCCAAAGTGCTAGGATTACAGGGGTGAGCCATAACACTTGGCCTTGCCAGTAATTCTACGTATTTCGCAAAAAAAGGACGTTTTGCACATAAGCACTGAGAGACAATATAGCAATTTCAAAATACTGTTATTCACAAAGATTAACAAAAAACCAAGAAACAACTCATATGTCTACCAAAAGTGGATAAATTATAGACAATTTATGTATAAAAACACTCTATAACAATGGAAATGAGTGAAATACCAGTAACAGATAAATATCAAAAATATGTCAAAAAAAAGAAATATGAGTTAAGTTCAAAAATAGACCACACAATATAATGTTTAGGGATAGATATGCAGATGGTAAAACTCTAAAGAAAAGCAAGAGAGCGATTAACACAAATTTGGGATGGTGGTCACTCCGAGGAGGGAGAAAGAAGATCTAAGCAGAGGGGAGCATGGAGGGGCTTCAGAGGTGCTTCCAAATTCAGCTTCTTAAGATGGGTTCATAGGTGCTCACTATTATAATATAAATTATAGAATTCTATTATAAGATTTTATAATTTCAAAAAAGTCATTATGGGCTGAGTTAAAAGTTGTTTCCAGGGCAACTCAGAGGTTACCTAGGTGAATCCAGGGTTTTCAGAATAATTACTAAGAATATGAGATCAAATTTACTCTCAAAAATACAATTTTAACTTTTTATAACCTGAAAGCGTTTTGTTTTTGTTTTTGTTTTGAGACAGTCTCACTCTGTCACCCAGGTTGGAGTGCAGTGGTGCGATCTCAGCTCACTGCAACCTCCATCTCCCAGGTTCAAGCAATTCTCCTGCCTCAGCCTCCTGAGTAGCTGGGATTACAGGCGCCTAGCACCACGCCCAGCTAATTTTTGTATTTTTGGTAGAGACAGGGTTTCACCATGTTGGCCAGAGTGGTTTCAAACTCCTGACCTCACTTGATCTGCCCACCTCAGGTGATCTGCCCGCCTCAGCCTCCCAGTGTGCTGAGAGTACAGGTGTGAGCCACCATGCCTGGCCCTGAGAGCTTAGTATAAGCAACAAATATAATAAGACATAAGCATTTGTCAGAAAAATGAATTTCTTGCTTCCATCGTGGTGAGATCCTTTTTTTTTTTTTTTGAGAGATGAGTAGTGAGACCCAAAGAACAAATGATTAGTAGCCACTAAAGTACAAGCAAACCACAAAATACAATGGCTCAACTTGCCAATTATCTTTCTCAATCCAACTGACTAGTTACCTTCTTCATCATCCACCTTAGGGAGAATGCCAGTCTCTTCATCAAAGTCTGGAAACTCTTCCTTGGAAAGGACATTGGCAGCAATCATCTAGCCAAAGAAGAGAAGGTAGCATTTGTAATCTGCTAAGATCAAAACTTTTTTCATTGTTTTTGGTTTTGTTTTTTTGAAATAGGATCTTGCTCTGTCACCTACATTGAAGTGCGGTGGCCTGATCAAAGCTTACTGCAACCTCAAACTCCTGGGCTCAAGCAATTCTCCTGCCTCATTCTCCTGAATAGCTGAGACTACCGGTGCACACCACAATACCTGGCTAACTTTTAAATTTGTTCTAGCAACAGGGTCTCACTATTTGCCCAGGGTGGTCTCAAAGTGCTGGCCTCAAGCAATCCTCCTGCCTTGGCTTCCCAAAGTGCTGGGATTACAGGTGTGAGCCACATGCCCAGCCAAAACTCTTCTTTTCTAGGAGAGTTAATTACAGAGGTTTCATATAGGAAACCCAATTTTTTTTTTTTGAGACGGAGTCTTGCTCTATCGCTAGGCTAGAGTGCAGTGGCACAATCTCGGCTCACTGCAACCTCCGCCTCCTGGTTCAAGCAATTCCCCTGCCTCAGCCTCACTAATAGCTGGGACTACAGGCACACACCACTACGCCCAGCTAATTTTTTGTATTTAAGTAGAGATGGGTGTTTCACCATGTTGGCCAGGATGGTCTCAATCTCTGGACCTCGTGATCTGCCCGCCTTGGCCTCCTAAAGTGCTGGGATTACAGGCGTGAGCCACCGTGCCCAGCTGGAAACCCAATTTTTTTCTCCTCTGACCCACGACGTCAGGACCTCAAATGTCATCCATCCCATTCCAGGGTTATGGGGGTGGTTCTCCAACATAGTGCTGAAAAGTGTAAGCTCAAAAGTGTCACCCCCAGGAAGTTATCTGCTCTTTCCCTTGTTTCCACAGCATGCTGGTACATTTCTTATTATGTAATATGTAGGCAGACATGGCAGCTCATGCCTGTAATCTCAACATTTTGGGAGGCTGAGACAAGAGGATCACTTGGAGCCCAGGAGTTTGAGACCAGCCCTGGTAACAGCAAGACTGTCTCTGCAAAAAATTAAAAAATTAGCCGGGCATGGTGGCATGTGCCTGGGGTCGCAGCCACTTGGGAGGCTGAGGTGGGAGGATAGCCTGAACCTGGAAGGTTGAGGCTGCAGGGGGCCGTGGTCATGTCACTGCACTCCAGCCTGGGTGACAGAGCAAACAAGACCTTGTCTCAAAAATAAAATAAAATAAAAAATATGTAACCCCTCACAATTATTTGTTTAGATCTGTCTCCTCTGCTAGACTTTGAGTTCCTTAAGCATAGGAACCATGATATATTCGTCTTTATAGCCCTAGCTCTTCATGGTACTTGACATACCATGGTTATGACATTTAGTGAAGAAAGATAAAAACAATAATGAAGACTTACATAGCAATTACCATATGCCAGGCACTAACCTAAGAGTTTCACCTCTTTTAACTCTCATTTAATCTTCACACCACCAACACTGGTCCTGTTTTACAGATGAGGGTACTGAGGCACAACGAGGTAGAGTAGCTTAGTTAAGGATTATACAGCTAATAAGTGGCTGACAAGGTTTGGCTGTGTCCCCACCCAAATCTCATCTTGAATTTCCATGTGTTGTGGGAGGGACCCAGTGGGAGGTAACTGAATCATGGGGCAGCTCTTTCCTATGCTGTTCTCATGATAGTGGGTAAGTCTCACGAGATCTGAGGGTTTTAAAAAGGGGGAGTTTCCCTGCACAAGCTCTCTTCTCTTGTCTGCTGCCATGTGAGACATGCCTTTCACCTTCCTCCATGATTGATTCACCTTCCTCCCCAGCCACGTGGAGTTTTAAATCCAATAAACCTCTTTAGTAAATGGCCCAGTCACAGGTATGTCTTTAACAGCAGTGTGAAAACAGACTAATAGTAGCCAAAAGTCATCCCAGGCCATCATGCTCCAGGGCACACACCCCTAAGCACCATGCTACATACTGAATGACTATCTGGCCATGAAAGGTAAGGGCGCCAACCTGTTTGATCTCCCACTTCTCTGGATCAGAGATTCGGGTGAGGCGCTTGCGTTCCAGTGAGTCATCCTCTACTTCAGGGGCACTGACAAGGGACAGGTGAGTGGGTCTATCAGGATTCCGCATTGAGGTCTCCTCATTGGTCTCCCCAACAAGATTTCGTCGTCTATTTGGGTTTAGATCTTCTCCAGTCTCTTGATCCACATCCTAAGGCACAAAAACAAGGGAGCTAGCACACTTGCTGTCCTCTTCCATTCCCTTGGCCATCAGATGTAAGAACAGGCTGACCATCTCACCTACCTTCATGCTCAGGCTGGTCTTGGTCCCAGTGAAGGACAGCACTTTGACTTTGACCCTCTGGCCTTTGCTCACCACATCAGCTACATTGGCCACACGACCTTCCCGCCGGAGCTCAGAGATGTGTACCAGGCCTTCCCACCGCTTTCTGAGGGAGAGTCAGACACATCTGGAACATACCAAAAAATACTTTTCCCCCAACCAGTTTCTACCCTTGTTGGAACTAACAAAAGAAAATGGTCTTGACCTCAAGAGAAAAGTACCATGAAGGTGGTCAAACAATAAAATAGTATTATCACTCTCCCCACGGGGAGACATGGGGTGCGGAGAGAAATTCTACTTGTCTCAACAAGCACAAGGACAGATCTCCTGAAGACACAGAAAGGAATAAATGTAACATTTCAAAAGAGTCAATTTCTAAAGTATCATTAATCAAAATAACTTTTTAGAATGTGAAAATCCTCAGTGATAAAAAGAAATTCTGCCCATCACTGGTGTGAACAGAAGAGCACCAGCCATTACCTTAGTCCTTCCAGCTGCACAAAGCAACCAAACTGCATGATGCTGGTAACTTTGCCATTATAAATGTCCCCAATGGTGGGCTCTTCTGGGGGAGGGCGGTCCACATGCTTATCCCGCCATCTATCCAGATTCCTCTCTCCGTATTTGTCCCGGTCCTTCCGGTCTTTGGGGGGACTCTGACTCCTGCTCCTGGACCGGTGTCTAGACTTGGCTTTGTTCCTCTCTCGGGCCCTGGAGCGTGATCGTGAGCGGGATCGGTGTCTCCGCTTGTGGTCTCTATCTCGATTTCGTTCCCGATCTCGGTCTCGATCTCGGCTTCGACTCCGCTTCTTCTTCTTTGTCCTGTCCCTAACAAATCAATAAGCACCTGTTTAAAAAAGAAAAAACCAATCCAGCTTCATCTTTGCAACCCCAAGCACCCAGTACAGTGTAATGTACATGGTAGGTGCCCACTAGGTGTTGAACTGAATTAGAGTTTCAGTAACTATGGCACCCCTAGAGGTCAATAAAGAATCAAGGCACAAACATATTCAGCCTGTTTCAACCCTGATTTCTCTCTTCTGAACATCCTAGTATTTGCTACATACTCTTAGCAGGGAGCAATAAAAACAGACCCAACAATATGATATATGACCAGTCCAGGTTCTACAAACTTGCCCACAATTTTGCTTGGCTGGTCCACAAAATTCAACTGTCACAGTACCCTAAACTTCCAAAGGACATGACAGTAAGGACAAACCGATGCTCAGTGTCTCTTTGCTTCTCCTGGCCTGCTGCGCTGGGCATTAAAGCTTCCAATTCTTTCAGGACATCCACAGCAACTTTCACATCATCTTCATCCAACATGGTCTGCACAGGTAGAGGAGAAGGAAGAAAACCACTCAAGAATCTATCTGTTTGTACTTCAGGTACATCTACAAATCACTAACCACTATGTGAGGGAAACAGAAGAGGGACAGAGATTTCCAGCTTGATTTGAGATAGATACAGAAGAAATGGACAAAGGCTCTTGAGAATCACTGCTACATTTGACAAATCCCCTTTGTCCTTAATACAATTATATGAAAAGCAGTTAGGTTTTTTTTCTTTTTTTGAGATGGAGTCTCACTCTGTCGCCCAGGCTGGAGGGCAGTGGCACGATCTTGGCTCACTGAAACCTCAGCCTCCTGGGTTCAGGCGATTCTTCGAAAGGCAGTTAGATATTAATCATCTCTGCCATAAAAGAACGCAAGTGATGGTTATAAATAGAAAACAGATATTAGAAAATTTAAAAAGCAACTCTCTTTTGAGGGAGGCACAGAAAAAAAAAAAAAGCAACTTTCCCTCTACACTCTCTTTTTCCCTCCCCCGACTGCAGCTTTATTTTGTCGCCCTTATTGCTATCTGCTATGTTATACTTGTGCGTTTTTTGCCTATCTCCTCCCCACCCGAATGTTTACATGTTTATTTCCTGCTTCCTACCCTAAAACCAGCATATAATCTCCAAAGGCAGAAACTCTTGTTGGTTCTATTCACTGCTGTTACCCAGGTACTTAGAACAGTGTTTGGCATACAGTAAGTAAGTACCTAATAAAATATTTGTTCAAATGAAATTTAAAAACCAAAATGCCTTTAAAATTAGACCTTTAGCAAGGAACAGGGCAAAAAAAATCTAATTTCACACATCAGGCATCTGTTCCAGAACCTTATTTCATATCCCCATCACTACTTCCCCAAATTCCCAATCTCGTTTCCCTTGAATATCATTCTCAGAACCCCTTAACATATTCAATACATAGTACATGCTCAGGGAGGGATCAAACACTTTCTGAAAAATAAGTTACCACGGCAAACTTAAAATTAATAAAATTACTAATGAGACAAAGAAAAAGGGTTGGGAATACACACTTATAGTAGACATTCTCAAAATGGCATCAGTACCCGAACAGAAGGGTTGTCCGGTTGGCAAAGGACTGGGAAGAGTTCCTTCAGCTTTTCTTTTTCCGTTTTAGGTTTAACAACTGGATTTTATTTCATTAAAGAGCATGAAGGGGTTTAAAAAAAAAGATATGTTTAATATTATTAATGGTTAACAAAATAACTTCAACATTAGATTTGTATCAAACTAAAAACAGAACATTGCATTTTGCTACATATTAATCATACCCCTTACTACAAATGTAATTTAATTTTCTAAAAACATTGACCACAAACTATTAATCATACCCCTTACTACAAATGTAATTTAATTTTCTAAAAACACTGACCACAAACTATCTAGAAACGGAGCAGAGAGAGGAGAGTAGCAATATTCATTTGGTTATATCTTATCATTTTGATTTTGTCTTAAGTCATTTAAAATTTTTTTCCTCTTGAAATGGGGAGGAGGACAGACACTCTGTCACTCAGGCTGGAGTACAGTGGTGCAACTATGGCTCACTGCAGCTTTGCCTTTTTGGGCTCAAGCGACACTCCTGCCTTAGCCTCCCAGGCAGCTGGAACTACAGAGGTGAGCCATCATGCCTGGATATTTTTTTAATTTTTTTGTAGAGACCAGGTCTCTCTATGTTGCCCAGGCTGGTCTTAAACTCCTGGTCTCAAGTGATCCTCCCACCTTGGCTTCCCAAACTGCTGGGCCAGCAGTGAGCCACTACGCCCAGTCCATTTTACAAATCTTACTAGAATATTTACTTGCTCAGCAACTGCTGAGAGGAAAACAAATGCAATTTACAGGCTGCTCAGAATCTACACCATTCTGGAAGCTCAGCTCAGCTGGAAGCTCTGCTTACCTTTGCTAGTGGAAGGCTTCGCTGGAGGTCGCATGGTTTGTATGAGACGCAGCAAGTTACTAATAAGAGAATCCTTTGAAAAGAAACATAGAACAAAAACTGTCAACTCCTGGATCAGTGCTTAAATACACTTCTAAAAGGAAAAGGCAAAGAATGTCCTTTAGGGGAGGGTTGCTATGCACTTGAATTTAGCTAATTGCAATAAAGGAAACAGAGTGTCAACCTGGTGTAGCATGAACCTAGTATAGTAGCCTCAGAGAAAGCCAATACTTAGTACCCTTTGAGGATAAAAGTTATTAGGCTCCCTGCCATCATTTTATTTCCCATGGTTTAGAACTACCCCCAAGAGTCATTTCTGACTTTCTGACTCACAGCATAAGAATGTAAATACCTACAAAAACTTGGTGAAAATCTTGCCGTTTTCCTAGAGAGGTATTATGGAAAATCTGTTTACATCACCACTGCTTAATGGCATGAAAACATTACACATTTAATGGTTTACTTCACTGATACGTGTAAAATTGTCTCCTTCCTGTATCAAAATCCTATATAAATCCTATCAAAACTTAAATTCGATAGTGACATTAAAACATTAATATTTACAGATTGCCTTCTCCAGGTATACATACCGTAAATTCTGCACCATTTTTGACGAGAGAAGCCTTAAAAGTATCAAAGGTGGTATTTTTCTCAGCAAGACTGATCACAAATTCAGCTTCAAATAAGAAACAGAATTCAGAAAAGAGAGACATGAGCAAGAAATCAGTTGCAAGTATGTTGCAAACAAAACTAATTAGGTTATCCAACAGTCATAAAAACCAAAGACCGCCATCTGATAGGAGTAAAGAAAGAAAATCTAGACTGCTGAGATTATCCACTTGTTCTAGTGAATTTATACAAATGAAAGATATTACTACAAAATGGCTCCACGTAGCCCTTGAGTGTATTTAAACTAGGAACAACTATTTGCCCCACATCATCGTACCCTCTTCTCACAAAACTACTACCTGAACATGATGGCACCTAGACTAGACTCTAAAGGTGACAACAAAAAGCATGAGCCCGTGCAGGCACACAGACACACAGAGGCACACAACAGAAAGACAGATCCAATCTGTATATGAAGGCCAGGCAGCTGCTAGGTGGTGCAATCTCCACACTGATGAAAGACTAACTTGTTCCCCAAATTTTTCTAAACAAACCTGCCTAGTTCTTGAAACATTTTTTTTTTCTTTTTTTGAGACAGTCTTGCTTTGGCTGGAGTGCAGTGGCACGATCTCAGCTCACTGCAACCTCCATCTCTCAGGTTCAAGCGATTCTCCTGCCTCAGCCTCCTTAGAAGCTGGGATTACAGGCGCCTGCCGCCATGCCTGGCTAATTTTTGTATTTTTAGTAGAGACAGGGTTTCACTATGTTGGCCAGGCTGGTCTTGAACTCCTTTCCTCAGGTAATCCTCCAGCCTTAGCCTCCCAAAGTGCTGGGATTACAGGCATGAGCCACTGCTCCCAGTCTAGTTCCTGAAACTTCTAATATTAGAGCTATTTATTAATTAAGCGACAGGCTCACACCTGTAATCCCAGCAGTTTGGGAGGCCATGGTGGGGAGACAGCTTGAGCCCAGGAGTTTAAACCAGCTTGGGCAACATGGCAAAACCCCATCTCTACAAAAAATACAAAAATCAGCCAGGGGTGGTGGTGTGCGTCTGTAATCCCAGCTACTCGGGAATCTGAAGTGGAAGGATGGCTTAAGTCCAAGAGGCCCAGGGTGCAGTGAGGCATGACAGCACCACAGAACTCCAGCCTGGGTGACAAAGTGAGACTTTGTCTCAAAAAAAAAGAGACTTTCAGAAAAGAAGTGCATGGGGGAGGGGGGGTGTGCAAAAAAAAAAAAAAAAAAAGAAAAGAAAAAAAGAAATGAAGTGCATTTTACCATAGACTGAGATAATAAGCCTCATACTATGGGTCCTACAAAAAAATTTTAATGCTTTCATTTGAATGCAATCCTAAGTAAATAAATAAATAAATAACATGAAAGATCTAGATAACTTGTTGCCTGGGCAACAAAAGCAAAACTCCACCTCAAACAAACAAACAAACAAACAAACAAAAAAAAAAACGGAGTTTATACCTTGCTCTATTTTTTGTACATAAATGAAGTTAACATCAAAACAATTAAACATCGGAAGATGTTAGTAACTTTTTTGTTTCCTCTAAAAGGCCAAGGTATTAGGAGTTAAAACAAAAACAGAGAAAGGTAAGCTCCCTGAAAGCAGAAATCTGTCTTGTTCTCTGTGGTATTCCTAGCCCCCTAGTTCAATATTTGCTGAATAAAGGAAACATATTAATGAGATAGCAAAACCGACAAAATGATCACCTCATTATCAACTAAAGGAGAAGAACACTGAGGAAAAAATATACAGGACAGACACATCTTGACTGGGAGGCAAGAGAAAAGTAAACTAAAACATACAGGCTGCAGGGCATCTTCCTAAGTGCTACATGGTGACCCTGTGACCACATCCTCCCACTTGACAGATGAGAAAAACAGCTTCAGAGAAACTGAATCTTACCAAAGGTCACTCATCTAACTTCCCTAACCCCCTCCTGTCACCTGCCCCTTCCCTTCCATCCCTCCAATTGATGACTTCATCTTCATTTAAAAAACTGAAGACTGGGCTGGATCTTCCTACCACCAGTATCTAAACTCATCTGAATCTGCAACTATGTTCTCTGTCCTCACTCCTGTTACAACTGAGGAAGCACCCCTGTACTTATCAAAGGTCAATCCCTCCATGGTTGCCCTTTATCCCATCCATTCCCTTTTACCTTCATAAGGGCTCCATCTGTCTATGGCCTTAGATCTAGGACCCTAGCATTTTCTAATTCCTCAGTTTGGGTTCCTCAGATGTAGTTTGCCCCGAATAGTGACTGGTATTTAAGACAGTAGAGGACGCAGTGGCTCACGCCTATAATCCCAGCACTTTGGGAAGCCGAGGCAAGAGGACTGCTTGAGCCCTGAAGTTCGAGACCAGCCTGGGCAATATAGTGAGACCCTCGTCTCTACAAAAAATTTAAAAATTAGCCACGCTTGGTAGGGCATGCCTGTAGTCCCAGCTACCCGGGAGGCTGGGGTGGGAGGACTGCTTGAGCCCAGGAGATCGAGGCTGCAGTGAGCTGAGATCATGCACTGCACTTCAGCCTGGGCAACAGAGCGAGACCCTGTCTCAAAAAAGAGTACAGAAAGAATGGTCAAGAACACAGACTAGTACTATGTCACAGAGAGGCGTGAAGACCAAAAAAGATGTCAATATAAGAGCTGAGCATCACATCTGGCACACAGTGGGCACCCAATAAACGTCAGCCAACATTATCGTCATCGCAGCACCTGCTGCTGTTGTTAAAGATGTTTAATTGAGGCTGGGAAAAAACAAAAAACCAAAACAACAACAACAACAACAACAAAAACCAAGCAGAGTTGACCGGCCCAGCCTTCACCGACAGCTCTGGGAAAGTTTCTAAAGTTTCTCGAGGGCTCTCAAGCCGAGGCCACTGCCGCGGTTCCCTGTGCCCGGGGCTGTCTGTGGTCTGTCAAGCACAGATCCCCTTAGTCTGGAAACCCCCAGGGCCAGCTGCCTCCACAGACTCACACGAACGTATTTTCGGTCCATCAACCACCTTTCTTTCTCCTTCCGCTTCCCTCAATCCCAAACTGAGGCCACAGGGACCTCCCAGGGCTCACCTAAGTCCTTGTCGTTGATCCCCAAGTGATTGTCCAGCTCAGTGCAAACCTTAGACACCAAAGACAGGTACTCAAGTTTAGCAAGTTCTTCCGCGGGGCCTGGCTCCGACCCGATCATGGATCCCGCCATGGCTACAGCCACAGCCATGGCTGCAGCTTGCCCCGGACCTCCTTCCTCACAGCCAGAGCACGGAGCTACTCCGGCCGGGTTCCGGCTTTCACTTCCAGGTCGACGCGCGTCGCCTTTGTTTACGGTAAATTGAAAACCTAAGGAACTAATCAAGGAGCAACTGGATGGATCATAGAGATCAGACAGGAAGTGCTTAAGGAAGGGACGGCTAGAGAGGGTTACTCTGCACGCCAAACCGCGCCCTCTATAGGCAAGAAAAATCTCCACCGCCCTCAGGCCCGGAAACGTTGACTCAGCGCACTCCTGCCGGCAGAGGGCGACCGTGGCCTGCACAAGAGGTGCCAGCCTGCGCCTGCGCTTTAGAACCCTTGAAAAAGGAATCTTAATGCACGTCTGGAAGAAAAGACAAACTTGCTTTACTGTGGATCCGCAAATTCCCGGCTTCACTTCTTTGTGGTTCCTGTCGTCCGATCTCAAGCGATCTTTGATAAGCCCCAGGCAAACACACGAGGAAACTGGCACGTCCACTGTCCAGCTGGGTACTTGGGCAAATTAATCTCTGGGCCTTAGTTTTCTCCCCTGCAAAATAGAATAATGTTGCTCTACCCTAAATGGAATAATAACTGGAAGGAGTGTGACACACAGTCGGCACACCACAAATGTCAGTTACTGTTAATATCACAAGGCTAGGCTGGGTGCAATGGCTCACGCCTGTAATGCCAGTACTTTGGGAGGCCTAGGCTGGTGGATCACTTGAGGTCAGGAGTTCCAGACCACCCTGACCAATGTGGCAAAACCTCATCTCTACTAAAAATAGAAATATTGGCCGGGCGCAGTGGCTCACGCCTGTAATCCCAGCACTTTCGGAGGCCGAGGCAGGTGGATCACCTGAGGTCGGGAGTTCGAGACCTATCTGACCAGCATGGAGAAACCGCCGTCTCTACTAAAAATACAAAATGAGCTGGGCGTGGTGGCGCATGCCTGTAATCCCAGCTACTTTAGAGGCTGAGGCAGAAGAATCGCTTGAACCCGGGAGGTGGAGGTTGTAGTAAGCCGAGATTGCGCCCTTGGACTCCAGCCTGGGCAACAAGAGCAAAAACTCCGTCTCAAAACATTTAACAAAAGAAAAAAATAGAAAAATTCTTCGGGCATGGTGATGGCGGGCGTCTGTAGTCCCAGCTACTCAGGAGGCTGAGGCACGAGAATCACTTGAACCCGGGAGGCGGAGGTTGCAGTGAGCTGAAATTGCACCACTGCACTCCAGCCTGGGTGACAGAATGTGAGTCTGTCTCAAAAAACAAATCACAAGGTTGAGAAGATGGTCAGAGTGGAGCTGGTCTGTGGTCTGTCAAGCACAGATCCCCTTAGTCTGGAAACCCTCAGAGCCAGCCGGCTCCACTCTTGTGAAAACCTGCTTTTCAATCCCCAGTTTTCCTGAGTCCTCCCAGAACTTATTCCTTCAGGGGACAGACGCAGTGGCTCACCTCTGTAATCCCGGCAGTTTGGGAGGCTGAGGCAGGCGGATGACTTGAGGTCAGGAGTTCAAGACCAGCCTGGCCAACATGGTGAAACCCCCATCTGTACTAAAAATACAAAAATTAGCTGGCTGTGGTGGTATGTGCCTGTAGTCCCAGCTACTAGGGAGGCTGAGGTGGGAGGATCGCTTGAACCCGGGAGGTGGATGTTGCGGTGAGCAGAGATCTCACCATTGCACTCTAGCCTGGGTGACAGAGTGAGACTGTCTCAAAAAAGAAAAACCAAAAAACCAAAAACAACAACAACAAAAAACCTTATTCTCCCAAATATCGGCTGTGCTGTAAATCCAAGATCATAAGCTCAGGTGTCCCAACTTCTGCTCCAGGTCCTTTTTTCCTTTGTGGCAACTCCAATGTGGGATGGCAATTTTCCCCACACCCCAGTGCTCTGTGTGATGAATAAGGAAACAGAAACACCCTAAATTGAATGACTCTCCAATCAATCAAAAGGAGGAAATCAGACTCCTGCTTTTCACTTTGGCAACATTTTTTACAGTGATGCAACTTTGGACTCTGTTTCTTCAACATCTCACCATGGACTGAAAAATGACAGGTAGAGAAAACTCCAGCAATTGTTCTCACTGCCTCCAGGAGCTCCGTGTGTCCAGGTTCCTAAGGAATCAGTACTGTAACCTCTGAATTCTTCCCACTCCTCCCCTCTCGCTTCCTCTTTCTCCCCATGAATGGAATGGAAAACTCTAACGTGCTCAACTTGCCAGCTTGGAGTTACAATGTCAAGGGCTTATTCTATTTGATGTTGATTCTCTATGCTTCTTTCCCTTTAAAAAAATCATATTTCTATTCTGCTTTCCTCCAATATTTAACTGGAAGGAGGAACAGATAGGGAGTTTTGTTTGTTTGTTTGTTTTTGTTTTTTAGATGGAGTTCCGCTCTTTTTTTTTTTTTTTGAGACGGAGTTTCGCTCTTGTTACCCAGGCTGGAGTGCAATGGCGCGATCTCAGTTCACCGCAACCTCCGCCTCCTGGGTTCAAGCAGTTCTCCTGCCTCAGCCTCCAGAGTAGCTGGGACTGTAGGCCGTGCCACCATGCCCAGCTAATTTTTGTATTTTTAGTAGAGACGGGGTTTCACCATGTTGACCAGGATGGTCTCGATCTCTTGACCTCGTGATCCACCCGCCTCGGCCTCCCAAAGTGCTGGGATTACAGGCGTGAGCCACCGCGCCCGGCCTATTCTGTTCTTGTTTCTCAAACTGGAGTGCAATGGCGTGATCTCGGCTCACCACAACCTCCATCTCCTGGGTTCAAGCAATTCTCCGACCTCAGCCTCCCAAGTAGCTGGGATTACAGGCATGTATCCCTATGCCCAGCTAATTTTGTATTTTTAGTACAGACAGGGTTTCTCCATGTTGCCCAGGCTGGTCTTGAACTCCCAACCTCAGGTGATCCCTCCGCCTCGGCCTCCCAAAGTGCTGGGATTATAGGTGTGAGCCACCGTGCCCGGACTGGAGTTTGTTTTGTTTTTAAAACTCTGTCAGAAAATGGGCTATGGAACCATAACATATAGTAGCAGTAGTAGCAATAAATACTAGAATTAATTCATACTAAATATTAGAATTGTTTGGGAATTATTGAACGTATATCAATAGTAAATATTAACAGCAAAACATTACATTTTATTTACATGTGCTATTAACTACACATTTTAAGAAGTGACAGTTTTTACACGATATACATATTTCTTGTAACACCAAAAATTTCTCTGAAGCCAAAGGAAAACAAATAATTATGTAGATACAGATAACTTGACAGCCCAAACACAGATGCACATGGAATCCTTCTACTCTTCCTTCCCATAAGAGACTGTGAATCGAACTCAGCGCAAAAGTAAATGTATCCTAACTGTCCTTTGGATATAATATTTTTCAATATAATATCAGTTACAATTAATTTTCCTTATTAGGCCGGGTAGGGTGGCTCACACCTGTAATCCCAGCACTTTGGGAGGCTGAGGCAGGCAGATCACCAGAGATCAGGAGGTGGAGACCAGCCTGGCTAACATGGTGAAACCCCATCTTGACTAAAATTAGCTGAGTGTGGTGGCGCATGCCTGTAGTCCCAGCTATTCGGGTGGCTGAGGCAAGAGAATCACTTGAACCCAGGAGGCAGAGGTTGCAGTGAGCCGAGATCATGCCACTGCACTCCAGCCTGGGCAACATAGTGAGACTCTGTCTCAAAAAAAAAAAAAAAAAAAAAAAAAGTGAAACGCATCAAGGAAGAACTAGAATACTCTAAATGCCGTGCTCAGCCAAGAGAGCTCCTGGCAGAGCTGTGTTTATAACTTAGGTCTCTCTGCTGCCTAAACATGGGGGCAGATGATTGGAAGACAGAAAACAAACAAAAACACAAAGCTGGTCTGTTCCCCATCATCTGAGGGCAGGCAGGTTGGGGTTGCCGGGCAAGGCCACTTCATAGGGCAGTGTATCCTGTTGCAATCTGTTATTTGTCTGCCTTATTTTCCAATGCCCAAGCACGGTCTCCATTTTGCACAAAACATTCGTGGTCTACAATTCCCTCTCTTCTTAGGTCATCAACCTGCCAACGGCAATAACAGATGCTTTAGGTTCTAAATTCTCCAAGGCCTGATAGTATTAGGCAAAAAAAAGTTCCACCTAAGCAGATTTTTTTTCTTTTTTGGTATAGTCAAGTTTCCCCTTCTCTTGCATTTTTTTTAAAATTTTTATTTATTATTATTTTTCTCTTGTGTTAAGAGTCTTTAAAATGTCGGGCAAAAGCAAGCACAAAGCCAGGTACCCAGACACTGTTATGATGTGAACTTGTCAGAAAAATGTTATCCCTTCATCTCGGCCTCTTCATCTTCTGCGGGAATGGTAAGGAATTTTTTCATATTTATTTATCAGTTATTCATCTTTTAAGTGACCTTGATTCAGGATCTAGTTGGTATTTCTTAGACTTAGTTTAGGTTGATTTTATTTAAAAAGAAAAACATTGGGCTGGGCGCAGTGGCTCACACCTGCAATCTCAGCACTTTGGGAGACCGAGGTGGGCAGATCACCTGAGGTCAGGAGTTCAAGACCAATCTGGCCAATGTGGTGAAACCACATCTCTACTAAAAAAATACAAAAATTAGCTGGACATGATGGCAGGCACCTGTAATCCCAGCTCCTCAGGAGGCTGAGGCAGGAGAATTTCTTGAACCCGAGAGGTGGAGTTTGCAGTGAGCCAAGATCACACCACTGCACTCCAGCCTGGGCAACAGGAGACTGTCTCAAAAAAAACAAAACCCAAAAACCAAACAAACAAAAAACATTGGCCGGGCATAGTGGCTCACACCTGCAATCCCAGCACTTTGGGAGGCCAAAGTGGGAGGATTGCTTGAGGCCAGAAGTTGGAGACCAGCCTGGACTATATAGCGAGGCCCCATCTCTATTTTTTAAAAAAATAGGCTAACACCCTTTTCGGCCTTAGCCCACCTGCACCCAGGTGAATAGTTTAAAAAAAAAATAAATAAATAAATATAAATATAAAATAAAAAGGAAACGGGCCGGGTGCAGTGGTTCACGCCTGTAATTCCAGCACTTTGGGAGGCTGAGGCGGACAGATCACGAGGTCAGGACTTCGAAATCGGCCTGACCAACATGGTGAAACCTCATCTGCACTAAACATACAAAAATTAGCTGGGCATGGTGGCACACACTTTTAATTCCAGCTACTCAGGAGGCTGAGGAAGGAGAATTGCTTGAACCCAAGAGGCGGAGGTTGCAGTGAGCCAAGATCGCACCATTGCACCCCAGCCAGGGTGACAGAGCAAGACTCTATTTAAAAAAAAAAAAGAAAAAAAAAACCATTTTAATCAAGATTATAAGTATGAATGACAAAGTGACAAGTTACATTGGGCTTTTTTTTCCCCCTTCTCTAATGATATTTACCCTCTGCTCCAGGGGACCAGGGATTTTTGTAGCCTCTGGTTTCTGTTTGAGGTAATTTATTCAGGAATTTATAAGGATTTCCTCAGGAGAAATGCAAAAACAAAAAGCAAGCCAAAACAAGGAATGAGTTGATGGGAAAAGATGAGAGACGAGGAACTGAAGTTCTGACGTTCTGTTCACAAGTCAAGCATGTCAACAGCTGTGCAGTGTGGGCTGTGCAGCGAGCGAGCCCAGGGCCAAAGCTCTGTCTGAAGCTGCAGGCTTGCCACTAACACAGAAGTGGCTCCTCCAGGAACTCCATTTCTCCCAGGTAAAGGAGAATGAGTTCCCAGCACTCCCTCTATCCCAAATCTCAGTGTCCCGGCAGAGCCAGCCATCTGCAGCTCTTTCCCCAGCTCTTAGGTAGGACCGCACTGGCGGTGTCCATAGCTGCTGCCCTTGTGTCAGAAAAGCAGCCCCTTCGTCTTGGGATTATGGTAATTATGGTGATTTATGCCTTCAGAGTGAAAATTAGCAATCTGGTGAGGTAACCGAAAATGAATGCATCTCTTCCCAGAGTTCACTCCACCCAGCTGAGCCACCAAATAAAACCAGCATATGGGGCAATTAGAGAGCCAAGCTCTGCTTTCAAAACGCAGTATAAAGAGACAGAGTTCAGGGGCCCAGGCTCCCCTGCCTGGTTCAATTATGATCACAAGTTCTTAACAAGCGTCCTCTCTGCCTCATAGTAGTGTGCCAGGTCTGAGTCCTGCCATAAACACCAACCTGTGGTTCTCTTTCAAACAAAGTAATTTGTTCCAAGACATCATCATTTTACCTTCTTTTTTTAATTGCAAATTGGTTGAGGGAGGGGAAAGGGGGAAGTGAGGATGAACCTCTATCACATGGATATGTGTGGAGCAAAGATTTTTTTTCCTTCTTAGTCATATATTTGCTTTTACGTGACACAGACTCTGATCTTACATAACTTCCACAGCCCACTCTCAAATACTGGTGTGAGTAGAATTTATATTAAAAGTTTTGCTGGGCATGGTAGCTCATGCCCGTAATTCTAGCACTTTGTTTTATTATTTATTTATTTAGAGACAGAGTCTTGCTCTGTCCCAGTCTGAAGTCCAGTGGCACAATCATGACTCACTGCAACCTCTACCTCCTGGGCTCAAGCAATCCTCCTCCCTCAGCCTCCTGAGTAGCTGGGGCTACAGGCATGGGCCATCATGCTTGGCTAACTTTTGAATTTTTTGTACAGATGGAATCCACATTGCCCAGGTTGGTCTCAAACTGCTGGGCTGAAGGGATCCACACACCTTGACCTCCCAAAGTGCTGGAATTACAGGTATGAACCACCACACCCGGCTGTTCCCAGCCCTTCGGGAGGCTGAGGCAGGAGGGTCCCCTGAGGCCAGGAGTTCAAGACCAGCTTGGGCAACATAGTAAGTCCCCACCTCTAACTCTACAAAAAATTTAGAAATTAGCTGGGCATCTGGCTCATGTCTGTAGTCTCACCTATTTAGGAGGCTGAAGCTGGAGAATTGCTTGAGCCCAGGAGTTTGAGGCTGCAGTGAGCTATAATGGCATCACTGCACTCCAGCATGGGTAACAGAGTGAGATCCTGTCTCAATAAAAAAAATTATTTTTGAAAGACATAGAGGTCCAATAATGATTGATTATCCTCATCATTGAGCATGTGCAGAAATTCCTAAAATAATCCAAGTCTATGGGGATAGACTTGGACTTGATGGGATTTCACATGTAACAAGGATTGATTGGGGTCACACTGTCGGCCATTTGGATTGGATGTAAGTGCAGTATTCACTCATTCATATTTCTCATAGAGTTTTAGAGTTGGAAGGGGTTTAAGAGATAATATAAACAAACTCACACATTAGATTCTATCATTATTTAAAGTGGCTCGATTTCTAAATCTCAATCTATGAAATTCCCTCTGACGTAGCTTACTCTTCTTTTTCTTTTTCTTTTTTTTTTTTTTCTGCCTCAGGTTTATTTGTACAAATAGCACAGGAGGACCCTAGCACCATGTGGATGGCAGCCCGAGGGGTGGGGGTCACACCAGTCCTTCTGTCTTCATGTTGGCAGATGGTGATAACTACTCTGAAGCCTTTGTAGGGGCCTGGGCACCTTTGGGAGCCCGAGCTGGAAGCTGGAGCTGCAGCCTGGGCCTTGGTTTCATCCTTGGCCTTGGCCTTTGGCTGGCACAGCCTGAGCCCCTTGGCAATGCGGGCACGAGCACACTTCCCAAGCTTGGGGTGGGCAATGTAGGCAAGTGGTTCAAGCTTGTGACTGACACTCTTTGAAATCTTGGGCTTAACCTCCTTGGGCTTTATGAGGCCTTGACAGCCTCAGCACCTGCACTCATGGCCTTGGCCTCGTTGCCTGCATCTTCTTATCTTTTTTTTTTTTTTTTTTTGGAGACAGTCTCACTCTGTTCCCAGCCTGGAGTGTAGTGGCATGATCTCAGCTCTCTGCAATCTCTGCCTCCCGAGTTCAAGTGAGTCTCCTGGGACTATAGGCACGCACCACCACGCCCGGCTAATTTTTGTATTTTTAGTAGACGAGGTTTCACTATGTTGGCCAGGATGGTCTTGATCTCTTGACCTCCTGATCTGCCCGCCTCGGCCTCCCAAAGTGCTGGGATTACAGGTGTGAGCCACCACGCCCGGCCAAAAAAAAATTGTTTTTTTATAGCGATGAGGTCTTGCTGTGTTGCTCAGGCTGGTCTTGAACTCCTGGGCTCAAGCTATCCTCCCACCTCAGCCTCCCAAAGTGTGGGGATTACAGGCGTGAGCCATTGCGCCCAGCCTTTCTTTAAAAAATATGCAACACTTCACAAATTTGCACGTCATCTCTGCACAAGGGCCATGCTCATCTTCCTGTGTGGTTCCAATTTTAGTAAATGTGCTGCTGAAGTGAGCGCTCTCCTTGCCTTTGGCTTTCACAGCACTGTTCTCTGTGACTCAGTATGGAAGGACATAACGCTATTCAAAAGATGTTTGTAGAATGGATCTAAAAGTTGCTTATATGTATTTGGTTCGCCTCTGATTGGCCATTTTAAGGGAGACTGGAAATGTAATCTTTATTGTGGGTTTAGAGTGAGTTTAGCTAAAGACCAGGTTTCTAGTTCTACAGTACTTCCAGGTCACACTTTTTTTTTTTTTTTTTTTTTTTGAGACGGAATTTCGCTCTTGTTACCCAGGCTGGAGTGCAATGGCGCGATCTTGGCTCACCGCAACCTCCGCCTCCTGGGTTTAGGCAATTCTCCTGCCTCAGCCTCCTGAGTAGCTGGGACTACAGGCACGCGCCACCATGCCCAGCTAATTTTTTGTATTTTTAGTAGAGACAGGGTTTCACCGTGTTGACCAGGATGGTCTCGATCTCTTGACCTCGTGATCCACCCGCCTCGGCCTCCCAAAGTGCTGGGATTACAGGCGTTAGCCACCGCGCCCAGCCCTAGGTCACATTTTTAACTCATTTTCTCCTTCCCACTGGCTGGAAGTACAGATACAGTAGTGTTAAGCCATCTTGGAAAATGTGAGCAAAGGCATGACCCTGGGTTTGGTGGGGCAAAAAGATAGGAGGAACTTGGGTCTCTGACATCCCAGAGCCACCATGCCAACCCTAGACTGCTTACTCTTAAATTATGTGAAAGAGAAAAAAAAATACCCTCTGTCTGGTTTAAGCTTAGCATTATTTGGGTGTCACGATTGCATTAACTGAACCTACATCCTCGTTAAGTAGACCCAATCAGGTTCAACTTTCACTTTCAGCAGCTCTCAGATCTATATGTCCACCCTCTGAAACACTCCCAAGATCCAATCCTACATTTCAGTTACCTTTTGGACACTCCAGCTGAATGTTCAACTAGGATCTTAAAACCTAGGATCTTTAGTACATTTAAAACCAGGAGTGGTGGCTCCTGCCTGTAATCTCAGTACTTTGGGAGGCTGAGGTGGGCAGATCACCTGAGGTCAGAAGTTCAAGACCGGCCTAGCCAACATGGTGAAAACCCATCTCTACTAAAAATACAAAAATTAGCCAGGCGTAGTGGTGGGCACCTGTAATCCCAGCTAATTGGGAGGCTGAGGCAGGAGAATCACTTGAATCCAGAGGCAGGGATTGCAGTGAGCCAAGATTGTGCTGCTGCACTCCAGTCTGGGTGACTCCATCTCAAAAAAAAAAAAAAAAAAAGGCAACCCATTTTCCAAATCACCTAGACTCCAAATCTGTGATGTCTCCCCGCCTGATGATCTCTCCTCCCAATAAGTAGCCCCCTAACAACCTTAGTCCCCTGCAGTCTGCACGCCCCATATACTTCAACCAAATCAGACCACTTGCTTATTCCCATTCCCGAATATACCATTCTGCTTCTAGAACTATTGCAGATTCTGTACTTAACTCTACTGAAAGTCCATACCCAGCAGGCCCTTCTTTTTAAAAGCATGTCTGAGTCATCCCCCAGAAGTCCATCTCAAAGCCTTGCATGAGGTAGGTATGCAAATGTTTTTCAAATTGAAGACATCAAGTGGTTTGCCCAAAGCCACGTGGCTAGTTACAAATGTTCTGCCATATGAAGGGGGTCTGCACATTCAGATGATAGATACTGTATTTCCTCCTTTCTTTATTGGGCTTACAATGTCATGAGGATATGGACTTCTTAGGAAAAGGTAGTGATTTGAGGAATTCTAAACTGCAATTTAAATAACTGTCCTGCTATTTTGAGCCTTTGGCATACCATACACTATAATTTTGTCCCTGTGCCTGTGTAATACAAGAAAACTAATATAAGCATTTTATATATGTTCATGGGTTAGATGTGAATCTTTATCCAAACATGCTGTAGCCTGCCTGATTCCTTATGGGCCAGGAAAGCATTTAGAATACTAAGATATATTTCAAATTGCGCTTGCTCAGTTCAAATTGAGAATCACTATGGGATCCCGTTTAAACAAATCAGAGGGTACCACAGCCAATATTTGAGCCATGTAGCCAGCTCTTACAATGAAATGTCTATAGCCAACCTTGTGTGCTCATGATTTCTTTTTTTTTTTTTTTTGAGATGGAGTCTCACTCTGTTGCCTGGGCTGAAGTGCAGTGGCTTGATCTCAGCTAACCACAACCTCCACCTCTTGGGTTCAAGTGATTCTCCTGCCTCAGCCTCCTGAGTAGCTAGGACTATAGGCGTGTGCCACCATGCCGGGCTAATTTTTGTATTTTTAATAGAGACGGGGTTTCACTATGTTGGCCAGGCTGGTCTTGAACTCCTGACCTCGTGATCTGCTCTCCTCAGTCTCCCAAAGTGCTGGGTACAAGTGTGAGCCAACGCACCCGGCTGTGCTCATGATTTTTTAAAAAACGTTATGTAGAGCCATAGGAGAAAGAAAATGAAGCAGTATTTATTGAGTACCTACTTAGGGCATGTGGCTAGATACTTTGACCATTATTACCATGACCCTACAAAGTAGATAGAAACTACAAGAAGATACAGGGAGGTGGAGAGACAGGTGAGGCGGCAAGGCCATTTGGCCAGACCTCAAATGATGGGGCCTCAATTTTGACTGCTTTTAAGAGGCAAATTTGAGCAGGGCTGTTTAAGCCTTGAACTATATCCTTCAGTTCCTTCTAAGAGCCATATTGCCCCCAGTTGCCAAGGCCTGATCTAGTCTTTCACAGCTATCTGTAAATGTCGACTGGGTTTGTGATCAAGAAACTGTTCCCTTGGCTACTCAGGAGACAGTGCTCAAAGTTATTATAATTTCTCCTTATGATAACTTTCTTCCTCTAGAACACAGAGAAATTTGCTCTTTGGGTGCCATTCAGCTATTTCTGTAAATATAAAAGAAAGACTAATTCCACACACTCTTGTATATTATAAATTGCATATATAATTATATTTATTTTAATGTATTGGTTTGTTATATCTTTAAGTTCCTGATTTTTTTCTTAAATTCTTTATAATTTTCTACATTTCACCTTCCCCTTTATTAGCTTTAAGCATAATTTACATAAAACAGAAAAATTTCACATTCAATTATGTTCTTATATACTTACACTAGATTTTTGGTCTTTTTTCAGTTCTGTAATAATATTATTCAGATAAGTTTGCTTTTGTTTCTGTTCTGTTTTGTTTTTGAGACAGGGACTCACTCTGTCACTCAGGCTGGAATGCAGTGCCACGATCCTAGCTCACTGTAGCCTTGGACTCCTGGGCTCGAGCAATCCCCTCAGCTTGATCTCCCAAAGCTCTGGGATTACAAGGAAAAACCACCACACTCAGCCCCAGGATTTTTGAAACTGGAATTGAGGGAAGAGACAAGGCCTTCTTCAATAGTGAAGCTAAGTCCATGAGACACAAGAGATACCAAAAGCCATGATCCCCTCTCTGGGGAAAACACTGGACTGAAAGAATAAAGCCAGGCCAGGCGTGGTGGCTCACGCCTGTAATTCCAGCACTTTGGGAGGCCGAGGTGGGTGAATCACCTGAGGTCAGGAGTTCAAGACCAGTCTGATCAACCTGGAGAAACCTGTCTCTACTTAAAAAAAAAAACTACAAAATTAGCTGCATGTGGTGGCACATGCCTGTAATCCCAGTTACTTGGGAGGCTGAGGAAGGGGAATTGCTTGAACCTGGGAGGTAGAGGTTGTGATGAGCTGAGATTGTGCCATTGCACTCCAGCCTGGACAACAAGAGTGAAACTCCATAAAAAAGAAGGAAGGGGAGGGGAGGGGAGGGGAGGGGAGAACATGTCAGGGGTGCGGGGAGGGGAGTGCAAAGAAAACCAGGAGGGAGTATCCTGGGGACATTTTAGTCCTCACTCCAGTTATCCCTTATTCTAGATGCTCTAGAATCTTACCACTACGTTCTTTTTGCTCAAACTGGGCCAAGCCATCTTTATACAACTACTAACTGGCAGAGCAAAGAGGCCTGGATCGGTGAATCTGACTCCTGAACCCATGCTGTTTTCGCTGCAGGAGACCAAGTTTCATGTAATCACTCAGATCTTACCCCTGACAATATGGGAATGAACATCACAAAGGCACCAAACCCAGCCCTTCAACTTCACATGACTCATGCCCATTTCAGCCTCAATCTTCTACAGCATGTGGGAAACTGATGTTCTTACTGGTGGTGTACATTTCAAGATGACACGTACACCTAGGGGCATGGGTTCAGAAGGAAATGTTACACTCCCAGCTGTGTGTCTACACTGAACTTGGATGGGGTATGGTGAATAATCAGCCCCACAAAGCCACACCCAGGCAAGCTCGTACATACTTGGGAGAATGAGAGAATGTGGAAAATCTGAATTAAGGCAAAGGTAACAGGCCTCTACATGGTTATATGCTTTGCTGCTCCCAATGTACTTTCCCACGTTATCTTGTTTTAATCTCACGGCAATCCCAGAGGGACAAAGAGCAGGTATAGTATCAACTACATTTTACAGAAAACTATGAAAAAACGGTTGCCACAGTGCCAGGGGCAGAGCAAACTCCTTCCTTCATTCCATGTTCTTTGGATGCTCAGTGACCATATGATGTATGAACAAATGTGGCTCTGTGGCATGAAGTGACTCATCCGATGTGACACAGCTAATAAGGGGGCAGAAAATTCTTCAAATAAATGCTTGCTGACCCTAGAAATGATTAGATCTTCCAGCATTGAAAGGTCTTGCTTCTCAAGCAAGCTGTATCCGAAACCTATGGCTCGAGCATAAAAACGCTCAAGAAAAAAAAAATGAATACCACAGGAGCTAGCAAATAATTTATGAATCGGACACGCAGCCCCAAGCTCCTTTTGCTACTCTCGGTGGCATGTGAAGCTAATTTGAGGAGGCAGCAGGACATTCCATTGCCTGAAACCCACAGAGGTGAAAACCCTGCCCTTCTATTAGTAGGCAATTCCAGCGGTAGAAAAACGTGATTTCTCCTGCTGAGCACATGAAGATGATTCAGACCTGTCATTGCTTTATTCCCTTGCCACCAGAAGAATATCAGTTCTGATATCACATGCAGAAATTAGATCAAAATGTAAATGGGGGCGGAGGCAGTGCTGTCGCTTGGGGAATCTCCTTCAGCTGAAGTTACAGAAGTGCTCCCTGCACCCACAGGGAGACATCTGTCATTGACTTTCCTGGCACCTGACAGATGCTCCTGTTCCCTGGGCAGGCAGAATCTGCTGGGTGTGAACATCTAACTCAAATCTATCTTGGACCATCTGAGCTCCTGGCTAGATTCCAACCAGACCCAATACTGAGGAAACAAATAGAATAATGCTCATGGGGAGATGATTTGCTCCTTTGAACAGACTCTTCCAGGTTGGCCACGACCAGTCTGGGCTCCCTCTCAGCTCTGGGAAAAATGAGAACTCAAATGTTTCCCAGGTTGCAGGGTGACTCTAGGCATTTGGTCATACAAGCAAGCAAGCAAGCAAATGAGAAAAGCAACTGAGCACCCAGTATGTGCTAGGAGCTGTGGAAGATTTAACAGTGGCAAAAAGCCTTTTTTTTTTTGAGGCAGGGGTCTTGCTCTGTTGCCCAAGTTGGAGTGCAGTGGTACAATCACAGCTCAATGCAACCTCGAAAAGCCTTCTTCTTCTTCTTCTTCCTCCTCCTCCTCCTCCTTCTTCTTCTTCTTTTTTAGACAGAGTCTTGCCTGTCACCCAAGTTGGAGTGCAGTGGTGGTCGGAGCGCACTGCAACCTTTGCCTCCTGGGCTCAAGCAATCCTCCCACCTCAGCCTCTGGAGTACCTGAAACTACAGGTGTGCGCCACCATGCCTGACTAATTTTTTTTTTTTTTGGACAACATGAATAAACAGCCTGACTAATTTTTGCATTTTTTCTTAAAGACAGGGTCTCTCCCTCTCTCTCTCTCTCTTTTTTTTTTTTAAGAGATGGGCTTTTACTGTGTTGACCAGGATGGCCTCGATCTCCTGACCTTGTGATCCACCCACCTCGGCCTCCCAAAGTGCTGGGATTACAGGCATGAGCCACTGCGTTTGGCTGAGACAGGGTCTCACTATGTTTCCTAGACTGGTCTCAAACTCCTGGGCTCAAGTGATCTGCCCACCTTGGCCTCCCAAAGTGCTGGTATTACAAGCGTGCACCACTGTGCCTGGCTGGGAAGAGCTTTCTTTTTATAATCTATAGAGGAAGTAAGTCACATTATGGCAATTAATTCATTTAATAGACATTCTTAGAACATCCACCGAGAATAAGTACTAGGAAAGATGAGAACATTCTGGAAAGGATTTTTTTTTTTTTTTTGGTGAGACAGTCTTTTTTTTTTTTTTTTTTGAGATGGAGTTTCGCTCTTGTTACCCAGGCTGGAGTGCAATGGCGCGATCTCAGCTCACCGCAACCTCAGCCTCCTGGGTTCAGGCAATTCTCCTGCCTCAGCCTCCTGAGTAGCTGGGATTACAGGCACGCGCCACCATGCCCAGCTAATTTTTTGTATTTTTAGTAGAGACGGGGTTTCACCATGTTGACCAGGATGGTCTCAATTTCTTGACCTCATGATCCACCCGCCTCGGCCTCCCAAAGTGCTGGGATTACAGGCGTGAGCCACCGCGCCTGGCTGGTGAGACAGTCTTGCTTTGTCACCCGGGCTGGAGTACACTGGAGCCATCTCAGCTCACTGCAACCTCTCCCTCCTGGGTTCAAGCAATTCTCCTGCCTCAGCCTCCTGAGTAGTTGGGATTACAGGTGTGTGCACCACTACGTCCGGCTAATTTTGTATTTTTATTAGAGACAGAGTTTCACTTTGTTGGTCAGGCTGGTGTCGAACTCCTAACCTCAAACGATCCACCCGCCTCAGCCTCACAAAGTACTGGGATTACAGGTGTAAGCCACCACGCCCAGCCTTGGAAAGGATTTTTTAAACTTTTGTGGAAACAGTCTCACTATGTTGTCCAGGCTACTCTCAAACTTCTGGGCTCTAGCAATCCTCCAGCCTTGACCTCCTCATGTGCTGGCATTACAGGCTTGAGCCACCATGCCCGGCCAGGAAAGGATTTTCAAGCAGAGCTTCTTAGGACAGCTAAACTTTGGTTGACTACTTAAACCTCAAGTGAAGAGACTGGATTTTAAATCATATCAGTCCAGACTACATTGGTGAGTAGTCTCCAGATATTTTATTGATACTTGCCAAAATCATCAAGAGAGGAACTTAGAAATCAGAAGGCCAAGTTGACCATTTATAATGAGGGCAAAGCTTTTTATTGCTAGCAGGACTCCAGACTAAAATTACACAGGCTCTAGGACCACATGTCCGTGTTATAGGGTGATATTTTTTTTTCTTTTGAGGCAGTTTCGCTCTTGTTGCCCAGGCTAGAGGTCATGATGGATCTCCACTCACTGCAATCTCTGCCTCCTAGGTTCAAGTGATTCTCCTGCCTCAGCCTCCCGAGTAGTTGGGATTACAGGCACCTGCCACCATGCCCAGCTAGTTTTGTATTTTTAATAGAGATGAGATTTCTCCATGTTGGTCAGGCTGGTCTTGAACTCCCAACCTCAGGTGATCTGCCTGCCTCAGTCTCCCAAAGTGCTGGGATTACATGCCTGAGCCATCGCACCTGGCTTTTTTTTTTTTTTTTTTTTTTTTTTTTATGAGACAGAGTTTCCCTCTTGTCGCCCAGGCTGGAGTGCAATGACATGATCTTAACTCACCACAACCTCCACCTCCTGGGTTCAAGCTATTTTCCTGCCTCAGACTCTCAAGTAGCTGGGATTGCAGGCATGCACCACCATGCCCAGCTCAATTTTTTTTTCTTTTTTTTGGAAATGGAGTTTTGCTCTTGTTGCCCAAGCTGGAATTTTGCTCCTGTTGCCCAGGCTGGAGTGAAAACCTGACCTCGGCTCACTGCAACCTCCGCCTCCTGGGTTCAAGCTATTTTCCTGCCTCAGACTTCCAAGTAGCTGGGATTACAGGCACACGCCACCATGCCCAGCTAATTTTTTGTATTTTTAGTAGAAATGGGGTTTCACCATGTTAGCCGGGCTGGTCTCAAACTCCTGACCTCAGGTGATCCGCCGGCCTTGGCCTCCTAAAGTGCTGGGATTACAGGTGTAAGCCACTGCACCCAGCTATTTTAAAAGGAAAGACTTTTGTAGAACACTAGGAAGGGAGTCATTTGTAACTCTTTTGTAAAAGACCAGGACAAATCAAAATTAATTGCAAGCTCTTAAGGGTAACTGAAACACTTACAATAGTACACCTTGGTGCATAAAATTATAATGGCATTCCGAAGAGGCCTGAGCACAGATATCAGCACAGCTTCTCCTGCACACTGGGATATCCAACGGGGGCAGCTGTTTCCATATTTTCTCCAGTCACTCATTAACATCCACTTGTATGGCCAAGTCACTCAGGAGATGCTCGACTCCTACTAACTCAGAAAAACCTGGAACATGTGGCAAGCTCTGCAGGCAAAAGATGTTTATTGGGCCGGGAGCGGTGGCTCACGCCTGTAATGCTTGCACTTTGGGAGGCCAAGGTGAGCGATTCACTTGAGGTCAGGATTTCGAGACCAGCCTGGCCAATATGATGAAACCCCTGTCTCTACTAAAAATACAAAAATTAGCAGGGCATGGTGGCACGTGCCTGTAGTCCCAGCTACTCAGGAGGCCGAGGCAGGAGAATCACTTGAACCGGGGAGCAGAGATTGCAATAAGCTGAGATCACGAAATTGCACTCCAGCCCGGGAGTCACAGCAAGACTCCGTCTCAAAAGAAAAAGAAGAGGAAGAAGCTTACCGATTACAGAAAAGTAATCGTTTGGTAAGTGAAAGGGGTAGGCTGATACTCAGTCCTTATCCTGATTTCCAGTTCAAATTTGAGAAGATTATAGGCCTAGAAAAAGTGTGCCTGTTTTCAGAAATTCTGGAACAAGCAGGCAACATTTTGAAAAAGCTTTTTGAGCCAAGAACAAACTTGAGTCCACATCCCTTTTCCTGGTGCTTTCTCTCTCTCTCTCTTTTTTTTTTTTTTTTGAGATGGAGTTTCGCTGTTGTTGCCCAGGCTGGAGTGCAGTGGTGCGATCTCGGCTTATGGCAACCTCTACCTCCCTGGTTCAAGCAATTCTTCTGCCTCAGCCTCTGGAGTAGCTGGGATTACAGGTGCCCATCACCATGCCTGGCTAATTTTTTATATTTTTAGTAGAGACAGGGTTTCATCATGTTGGCCAGGCTGGTCTCGAACTCCTGATCCACCCACCTCGCCCTCCCAAAGTGTTGGAATTGTAGGTGTGAACCACCGCATCCGGCCCCAGCACTTGGCGCTTTTTAAAGTAATCTCCTGCTGAGGCTGGCTGCTTCCTTTCCTGCTACAAGGATTTGCCTCACCTAACTTCTTTAAGCCTCAATTGTGTCACCTACACAGTAAAATAATAGTAGGTAGTGCTTACCTCACATGCTGCCTGAGGATTAAATGTATTAACGCTGGTGAAGTGATTAGACAGAACTTAGCACCTAACACTCAGCCAGTGTGAGAGATGACACCGCCATCACCATCATTATTTCTGGTATTTCCAGCTGTCCTTGCCCCCTCACACCCAGTTCTTTGCCAATTCTATTCTTTCTCACTCACCATTTATTGTTCATTTGGAAATATTTTCCTTGGCTCCTGTTTTTGTCCTCTGCACAGATTTTTTTCTATATATTATCCATATGTGATTTCCAAACATTGCTTTAATAGCAAGAGCCTAACAAGGTCATTTTCACAACCCCCTTGTCTTGTGTTAATGAGCAGCGAAGTGAATGCCACACAAGCTAGATGGCTTTATTTACAAAACAGCTGACACTGAAGAGTTGTATTTGAGAGACCAAAGTAACCAACCATCTTGGGTTGCCTAGGACTGACTGGGTTCCCAGGACACAGGATCTTCAGTGGCCAAATCGGGGAAGTCTTGTGCAAACTGGGACAAGTTGGTCACCGTCAGCAGAAGAGCATAATGTAGGCTCTGGAAATTGGATTCAAATTCTTTTTTTTTTGAAATGTGGTGGCTGAAGGAGGCAGAGCTGTGGAGAAGCCAATGTCCGAACTGCCCCCACCCCACCTAGTCCTGCCTTCCTGGATTCAAATACTGATTCTGCTATTTCCTAACTGTGTAAACTTGGACAAGTTACTTAACTTCCCTGAGCCTCAGTTTTCTCATCTGTAAAAGGGAGATAACAGCAGTACCTACACAGGATTATTGTGAGAATTAAATGAGTTAATAAATGTAAACAGCTCAGGATCGTGTCTGGCACATAGTATCTGCATGACATATGTCACCCACTATTACTGATTCAAAATTTTACAATATCAAAGCATAATCCAAATGTTCAATAAAATCCCTGTTATCAGCTGGGTGAAGTGGCTCACATCAATAATCCTAGCTATTCTGGAGGCTGAGGCTGGAGGATTGCTTAAGGCCAAGAGTTCAAGGCTGCAGTGAGTTGTGATCGTGTTACTGCACTCCAGCCTGGGTGGCAGAGTTAGACCCTGTCTCTCTCTCAATCTCTCTTTTTTTTTTTCTGGAGATGGGGTTTTGCTCTTGTTGCCCAGTCAGGAGTGCAATGGCCCCGTCTCTGCTCACTGCAAACTCTGCCTCCCAGGTTCAAGTGATTCTCCTGACTCAGCCTCCTGAGTAGCTGTGATTACAGTTACTCGCCACCATGCCCGGTTAATTTTTGTATTTTTAGTAGAGACAGGGTTTCACTATGTTGGTCAGGCTGACCTCAAACCCCTGATCTCAGGTGATGCACCTGCCTCACCCTCCCAAAGTGCTGGGATTACAGGCGTGAGCCACCACGCCTGGCTGAGACCCTATCTCTTAAAAAAAAATAAAATCTCTTGACCAGACACATTTCAATGTGTATCTTTAACAAAAAATTTTTTTTGGTTTTAGTACTTCCCTTTTAACTGAAAATACAAAAGCTGAACAAGCCAATACTTTGTTCTCCCCAAATGTAGAGTCCAGGTTTAGTCTTAGATGTCGCTATGATATTGGCCCAAATAACTTGCACATATTTGCTGTCATGTATATCATGTATATCATTGCTGATGCTAAACATAATCACTCCGAAGCAAGCCCCTTGATCCTGAATCAAGAAGTATACAGCCCAGGAGTTCTGGGCTGTAGTGCACTATGACGATCGGGTGTCTGCACTGAGTTCGGCATCAATATGGTGACCTCCCGGGAGCGGGGGACCATCAGGTTGCCTAAGGAGGGGTGAATCAGCCCAGGTCGGAAATGGAGCAGGTCAAAACTCCCGTGCTGATCAGTAGTGGGATCGTGCCTGTGAATAGCCACTGCACTCCAGCCTGGGCAACATGGCAAGACCCTGTCTCTTAAAAAAAAAAAACAAAAACAACTACAACAAGCATTCTAAAAGAAGAGGTTTCTTTGGTTTTTTTGGTTTTGTTTTTGTTTTTTGGGGGATGAAGTTTCACCCTTGTTGCCCAGGCTGGAGTGCAATGGCATGATCTCAGCTCACTGCAACCTCTGGCTCCCAGGTTCAAGCAATTCTCCTGCCTCAGCCTCCCAGCTACCTGGGATTACAGGCGTCCACCACCACACGCAGCTAATTTTTTGTGTTTTTTAGTAGAGACGGGGTTTCACCATGTTGGCCAGGCTGGTCTCGAGCTCCTGACCTCAGGTGATCCATCCACCTTAGCTTTCCAAAGTGCTAGGATTACAGGCATGAGCCATCGAATCTGGCATGAAAAAAAAAGATTTTTGTTGACCCTCCTTTAACCAGAAAACTCCATTATCCAGAACTTCATATATTCCCAAACATATATAAGCTATTTTTTTTTAATTTTAGCCATAGAAACCCTAAATCCATGCTGTAGTATAGAAAAATGGGAATAGTTCTGCCACAACCCCAATCTATCTGTGCATCAACATTTTCCTCCTTTTTTTTCTTTTTTTGAGACGAAGTCTCGCTCTGTCGCCCAGGCTGGAGTGCAGTGGCGATCTTGCATCAGTACAACCTCCGCCTCCTGTGTTCAAGCAATTCTCCTGCCTCAGCCTCCCGAGCAGCTGGGACTCAGGCATGTGCCACCAAACTCAACTGATTTTTTATATTTTTAGTAGAGATGGGGTTTCACCATATTGGCCAGGCTGGTCTTGAACTCCTGATTTTGTGATCCACCGGCCTCAGCCTCCCAAAGTGCTGGGATTACAGGCGTGAGCCACCACACCCAGACCCTCTTTTTTTTTCTAAAGAGAATATTATCTTTAATCTGGACCCATCTATCTGTGACAAACATGGTCCCTGAACAGGACCATTCATTCAACAAACACTGAGAATCTTTTATGTTTCAGGCACTTTTCTTGCAGGCACTGATGATAAGCATTGGAAAACAAGACAGAAATATCTCTGCTCTCATAGAGCTTCCAATCTGGCCACAGATCAATAAGTAAACAGGATGGTGTTTGGTAGTATGGGACGGAAAGGTGTGATATCTTTCCTCACCTTCTATCATAAGGGTCATGGCTGACATTCAAAACAAAAGACAGATTAACAAGAGAAAAGAATAACAAATGAATTTAATCAAACTTTTCTTTTAATCAAAAGAATAACAAATGAATTTAATCAAAGTTGCCTTCAGAAATAATGACCCATAGACCCAGGGAAAACAATTTGACACTTAGATTCTATGAAGAATGGACAGCCATGTAGAAGTGATTGCATGAAAGGGTATGATCTAACCAGGAGTGGTGACTCATGTCTGTATTCCCAGTATTTTGGGAGGCTGAGGCAAGGGGATTGCTTAATCCCAGGAGTTCAAGACCAGCCTGGGCAACATAGTAAGATTCTGGTCTCTACCCAAAAAAAAAAAAAATTATTAAAAAAAATTTTTGTTTATTTATTTATTTATTTATTTATTGAGATGGAGTCTTGCTCTGTCACCCACGCTAGAGTGCAGTGGCGGGATCTTGGCTCACTGCAACCTCTGCCTTCTGGGTTCAAGCAATTCTCCTGCCTCAGCCTCCTGAGTAGCTGGGATTACAGTCACTGCCACCCTGCCCAGCTAATTTTTTTATTTTTAGTAGAGATGTGGTTTCACCATGTTTGCCAGGCTGGTCTCAAACTCCTAACCTCATGATCCACCTGCCTCAGCCTCCCAAATTGCTTGGATTACAGGCATGAGCCTTTGCACCTATCCAAAAAAAATTTTTTTAATTAGCTAGACATGGTGGTATATGCCTGTAGTCCCAGCTACTCAGAGGGCTTAGGTGAGAGTATTCCTTGAGTCCAGGAAGTTGAGGCTGTAGCAAGCCATGATCGTGCCACTACACTCTAACCTAGGCAATAAAATGAGATACTGTCTCAAAAAAAATAAAAAAGAGTATGATCTTTAGCAATTGACGGAGAAAGCCCAGCAAGATCTGTCCGTGTAGATTCTTCTTGGCCTCTCTGTGTAGCATTTCTTCTCCCTTCCCTCCCCAGTTTGTATGAGACAGGACATCTCTGGAATGAGGGTTTTCTGGGTAGGAGAAAGAGAGTGACCTTTCTAAGTTTTACATCTTGCTTTGGGAGAGAAGGGTTCTAGCTTCTATGAGCTGCCATAGGGAAGAGAAGTTCTGATCCTATGGCTCACTTCAGGGGAGAAAAAGGGGTGCAAGGCAGGAGGGGAGGAGAAAGTCAGGAGACTTTGCCTCTGAGGCCTTCGTCTCCTTTCATTCAAAGTGCTCAGCATGCCAAAGCACCATATATTGGGAGTATCACTTTCTGAGCCCTGACAATAGCAGTAATGGCTATGGCCATTCATTCATTCATTCATTCATCCAACATTAATTCAAACAAGCTGTAGTAAGTGTCAACAATGGGCTGGGCACTGTGCTAGGTGTTGGAGATGCATCAATGAGCAAAACCTGACAGAGATCCCTGCTCGCTGGACCTTATGTTCCAGCTCCTAGAGATGACAGAAGTTGTGGGGTTGGAGATGGGAATCGTATTTTAGAAGCAGGGCCAGAGAATGCTTCTTTGAGAAAGGGACTTTAGCTGAAGGGGAGCCTCTCCAAGAGCCTGGTAAGGAGAACAGCAGGTGCAAAGGCCCTGAGGCAGGAAGGCAGCTTCCAGAAATAGAAAGGAGGCTAGTGGGCCGGGTGCGGTGGCTCGCATCTATAAGCCCAGAACTTTGGGAGGCTGAGGTGGTAAGATTACTTGAGGTCAGGAGTTTGAGACCAGCCTAACCAATAGGTGAAACCCCATCTCTACTAAAAATACAAAAAGTAGCCGGGTGTGGTGGTGCATGCCTATAGTCCCAGCTACTCAGGAGGCTGAGACAGGAGAATCACTTGAACCCAGGAGATGGAGGTTGCAGTGAGCCAAGATCACACCACTGCACTCTAGCCTGGGCAACAGAACAAGACTCCATCTCAGAAAAAAAAAAAAGAGAAGGCTAGTGGAGCTTAAGCAAAGCTTCGCAGAACTCACACTTAGTGGAAAAATTCACAGGTCCCCCAAACTTTTGTTTGTTTGTTTGTTTGAGAAGGAGTCTCGCTCTGTTTTCCAGGCTGGAGTGCAGTGGTATGATCTCGGCTCACTGCAACCTCAGCCTCCCGGGTTTAAGCCATTCTCTCTCCTGCCTCAGCTTCCTGAGTAGCTGGGAATACAGGGAATACATGCCCAGCCAGTTTTTGTGTTTTTAGTAGAGACAGAGTTTCAACATTTTGGCCAGGCTGGTCTTGAACTCCTGATCTTGTGATCCACCCGCCTTGGCCTCCCAAAGTGCCAGGATTACAGGTATGAGCCACTGCTCCTAACCTTTTTTTTGGATACAGAGTCTAACTCTGTCGCCTAGGCTGGACTGCAGTGGCATGATCATAGCTCACTACAGCCTTGATCTCCCAAGTAATGCTTCCTCCTCGGCCTCCCAAGTAGCTGGGGCTACAGGCACGCACCACCACACCTGGCTAATTTATTTTTATTTTTAATAGAGACCAGATCTCGCTATGTTGCTGAGGCTGGTCTTGAACTCCTGAACTCAAGCAATCCTCCTGCCTAGGCCTCCCAAAGTGCTGGGATTACAGGCATGAACCACTGCTCCCAGCCCAGGTCCCCAAACTTTCAAACTGTAGTTGGACAGAAGGATCTGGGGGTGCTGGGAGGGGGAAAGTTTTCCCTTCCTTTTACTTACCTAGTTCCTGTGGCTGGGACAGAACCCTGAAAGGGGCAGAACAGTTCTCTAATCCCATACTCCCAGGGAAGTGAGAGTGCCGGTGAGGAAATACCTGTGTGCTGCCGCCTGCCATGCTGGGAGCCAGTCATCCCTCTCCAAACTACAGAGGCTTCCTCTGCTGGGCGTGTTACCTTTCCCTTTCTGGAGTAGAGGCAACCAGGCACGTGCTATAATAGGTATACTAAGTTTTTCCAGCATCCAAACGCGGCCTCTCACTTCTCTGCTTTGTTAGAGCCCTGACTTTTTTTCTGCCCCCAGGTGCGGAACAATGTGAGATAAGCTGGGTTAGATCTGCTTTCATTAGTTTGTTTTCTCCACTTAGGGAATTCCTCCCACCCCGGGAATTCCTCCCACCCCCTAAGCAGTCTAGACAAACCCATTTTCAGTCTTGTGTATTTTCCACCTCTGGGTGTGAGGCCCAACAACTGGCAAAGGCATCTCCACAGGACAGCCAGCAGCCGCTCTGCAAAGGTGTAACATGATGCTTTTGGGGGTAATTTACACTGAAAGGACACGTTGAGAGTTATTCTTAATTTGCAGCTCGCTGGCATTTCACACAATGATAAAACTCAGTGGTACTACCAGAAAGGGGCCCCTCTAGGCCAGGTCAGTGATGCTTTTTGCATCTCTCTCTCTCTCCGTCTCTCTCTCACAGACACACACACACACACACACACACACACACACACACACACACACACACCACTGTGATTTGCCACCTTTCCATTTACTTTAGAGGGAAAAAGGAGTTCAGAGCCACACCCCGGAGCTGGCAGGCAGGGACGGGGTGGGTCAGGACCTTCTCTTCAACATTCACTGATGTAAGAATGACCCACCCTCCCGCGCCCCAGGGCTCAGCACTTCCTCTGCTTCCCAGCCACTTCTGGGAAGACTCTCCCTTCCCCAAGGGTGCTGAGAAAACTGGCTTCTTAAAGTGCAAGAGAATGTAGGAGAAGCCCCATCTTAAATTAGGTTGGACAGCTGCCTCCTTAGAATAGCAGGTTTTCAGAAGCTAATGGAGTTAGTAATGCCTGTTTCCATCAACAGCTTGAAGAGAGGCTTCTACATAGAGAAAGAGGCTTCTCCCAGTGGAGCAGGACCCCAATTCCTAGTCCTGGGAAGAGACAATGGGATCACCAAAACATGATTTAGAGAGGCTTGGACTCCTGTAATCAACCAGCCCCGCCCCCTGACTTTGATGGGCGCTATTGATTAATACTGTTCCCCAATCTTTTGTAAACACCAAGCCCCCTCCTACCCTCCATATTGTCACCCTTTATGCCCTACTGGATAGAAATTTTGGACTGGGTGTGGTGGCTCACGCCTGTAATCCCAGCACTTCGGTAGTCCAAGCAGGTAATCATCTGAGGTCAGGAATTCGAGACCAGCATGACCAACATGGTGAAACCCCATCTCTACTAAAAATTCAAAAATTAGTCCAGTGTGGTGGCGCATGCCTGTAATCCCAGCTACTCTGGAGGTTGAGGCAGAGAATAGCTTGAACCCAGGAGGCAGAGGTTGCAGTGAGCCGAGATAGCACCATAGTACTACTCCAGCCTAGGCAACAAGAGCGAAACTCCATCTTCGGGAAAAAGAAGAAGAAATTTTGAAGCCACGCTAGTACAAATAATAATAACAATAATAACAATAACTTAGAAGCCAATTAAGACCATCTGCCATCCACACTCTCAACCCCAAAGTATTTTACATAGAATGCTTTGCAGGCGTGGTGGTTCACACCTGTAATCCCAGCACTTTGGGAGGCCAAAACAGGCGGATCACCTGAGGTCAGGAGTTCAAGACCAGCCTGACCAATATGGAGAAACCCTGTCTCTACTAATTAGCCGGGCATGGTGGCACATGCCTGTAATCCCAGCTACTCCGGAGGCTGAGGCAGAAGAATCACTGAAACCCGTGAGGCGGAGGCTGCAGTGAGCTGAGATTGCGCCATTGCACCACTCCAGCCTGAGCAACAGGATCGAAACTCCATCTCAAAAAAAAAAAAAAAAAAAGAATTAAAGAATGCTTCATAACTTATACACCCTTTTCCCCTTAAGTTATTGATTTCATTTCATGATGAACCCATAAGATAATAGTTCAGGGCTATTAGCCCCATTTTACTACAGAAATAAATGTAGTAAAATAAATGGAAAATTCCAGAAATAACTCATAATTTTTAAATTACGTGCTGTTCTGAATAGTGTGATGAAATCTCACACCTTCCTGCTGTGTCCTGCCTGGGACTTAAGTCACCCCTTTGTCCAGTGTATCCATGCTGTCCACTAAACAATGTACAGAGGAAACTGATGCTCAGAGAGGTTAAGTAACTTGTCCAAGGTCATCAAGCTAATACAGGAAGTGGTGAAATAGGGACTCAGATCCAAGCTTCTCAATTCCTAGTTCAAAAGGCTGAACCCTGTGTCCCCTCTGCTCCATGTAACCTCAGCTCCTCCTCCACCCACATCTCTGTGGTTGGCAAACAGAGACCACATGTGCTGGGGTTGGCTAAGGAAAGAAGGAGAACCAGCTTTCCCTTGGGAGGTGGTGAAGCATGCACTCAGTTACAGACTCATTAGGATGATTAAATCGTCCTGGGCTGGTGACAGATTGTAAATCTGGAGTCAGGTGGACAATGAACCGAGTGAGCCTCTGGGATGGCTCAACCCACACAAACCATTCATCATCAGGAGCCGCAGAGCCCACTGGGCTCCTTGGCCTCTCTGGGGACAAGACAGTCTGGGGCTCTGATGAGCCAGATGTTATGTCCTGCCATTTGCATCTAAAATTCCTCATTTCCTGGCGTGGAATGATGGAGGAGGCAAAAAGGGGTGGTATAATGGGGTTGACACTTTCAGTTCCTTTCTGAACCCCATTTAGGGTAGCCTTAGGGAGGAAGTTCCCCAAAGGTTAAATGACTTTAGGTGACAGCAGGAATACAATTGAACAACTTGGCTAAGAAGTATTGGAGGCCTGTGGAGGGGCAAATTTGCAGAATCCATCAGGCATTCAAACAAATGAATTTATTCTACAAACATATTCTCCCATGGGCCAAATGAAGCATTCATGAAGATGACATTCACTACAGCATTTGTTCAGATACTGAACAAATGCCTACGAAACACTGAGGATAAAGCAGAAGAGCAGAGGACATAACAAAGTAGCTGCCTTTATGGGCTTTCATTCAAGAGAGGGATTTTTTTTTTGAGACAGAGTCTCACTCCGTCGCCAGGCATCAGGCTGGAGTGCAGGGTGCAATCTCGGCTCACTGCAACCTCCACCTCCTGGGTTCAAGCAATTCTCCTGCCTCAGCCTCCCGACTAGCTGGGACTACAGGCGCGCACCACCGTGCCCAGCTAATTTTTGTATTTTTAGTAGAGACAGGGTTTCACCATGTTGGCCAGGATGGTCTCGATCTCTTGACCTCATGATCCACCCGCCTCAGCCTCCCAAAGTGCTGGGATTAGAGACATGAGCCACCATGCCCAGCAGATTCATTCATTTTTATTTTTTTCTTCTAGAGACAGGGTCTCTATTGCCCAAGCTGGAGTGCAGGTGTGCAATCATAGCTCACTGTAGCCTCAAACTCCTGAGTTCAAGCAATCCTCCCACTTCAGCCTCCCAAGTAGCTGGGACTACAGGCATATGCCAGCATACCCGGCTAATTTTTTATTCTAATTTGGTATAGAGACGGGCCTCACTTTGTTGCCCAGGCTGGTCTGGAACTCCTAGGCTCAAGCAATTCTCCCACTTCAGCCCCACAAATTGCCCAAAGGTTTTGAGCCACAGCACTCTGTCTCAATAAATTTGTACTGAGCCCCTACTGTATACAGGCTTTGTTCTAGGATAGGGTTGCCAGATAAAATATAGGTCTCTCTGCTAAATTTGAATTTCAGATAAACAGCAACATTTTGTTTAGTATGACTACACCTCAAATATCCTACCCTCTTGGGTCATAAGTATGAAACACGTTTATACTAAGGAATTACAGTAGTCCCCTGTTATCTTGGGGGGATACTTTCCAAGACCCCAAGTAAATGCCTGAAACTGCAGATAGTAGCAAACCCTCTATATGCTATGTTTTTTTCCCCATGCATGCCTTTGATAAAGTTTAATTTCTAAATTAGGTACAGTAGGAGAGATTAACAACACCAGTAATAAAGTAGAACAATTAGGACAATATGCCAGCATCACTACTCTTGCACTTTGGGATCATTAAGTAAAATAAGGGTTATTGGAACACAAGCACTGCAATACTGAAATAGACAATCTGATAACCCAGACAGCTACAAAGTGACTAACAGACCGACAGCATATACAGCATGGATACACTGGATAAAGGGGTGACTTAAGTCCCAGGCAGGCCACAGTGGGAAGGTGAGATTTCATCACACTAGTCAGAACAGCATGTAATTTAAAAATTATGAGTTGTTTCTTTCTGGAATTTTCCATTTAATGTTTTCAGACTGCTGTTGACCATGGGTAACTGAAATCCCAGAAAGTGACACTACAGATAAGGGGGTTCTACTGTGTTCCTTGTTATCTGCATTTCAAATTCAAAATTGAAATTTCAAATTAAAAAACTGAATCTCAAATTCAAAACTGGGCAGGCTGTATTTTAATTTGCTCAATCTGGCAAGCCTATTCTAAGAGCATTGCTTGTAGAAGAAAAGGTTAGGGAATAACCTAAGTGTCCATCAATAAGGGACCCATGAAGTGCATTATGGTAAATCCAACAACAGGAAATTGTTACCAAAGAAATAATGAGGTAGGTTTCTACGAAGACTCAGAATTCTTTCCATAATGCATAGTTAGGTGAAAAGAGGAAGGTTCAAAATAGTGTACAACTTATCCCGCCATCTGGTAAAGAACAATAAATATGCAGATATGTACATATATTTCATCAAAGCATAGACTTTCTGCAAGTTGCCCAGAGATGGGTAGCAGTGCTTGCTTTTGCAGAAAAGGAACAAGAAAACTAGGGAACAATAGGGGAGCACCAGCCTACACCTAGGCTGGAGTGCAATGGTGCGATCACAGCTCGCTGCAGCCTCGATCTCCGGGCTCAGGTGATCCTCCCACCTCGGCTTCTCAAGTAGCTGGGAAGCTGAGGTGGGAGGATCAGCTGAGCCTGGATGCTCAGCTAATTTTTGTATTTTTTGTAGAGTAGGGGGGTTTGCCATGTTGCCTAGGCTGGCCTTCTGTACCTTTTGAATTTTGAAATATATCTACACTAAACTGATTTTTTCTTTTCTTTCTTTCTTTTTTTTCGGGGGGGACAGGGTCTCACTCTGTTGCCCAGGTTGGAGTGCAGTGGTACGATCTCAGCTCACTACAACCACTGTAACTTTCACGTCTCGGGTTCAAGCGATCCTCTCACCTCAGCCTCTTGAGTAGCTGGAACTACAGGCATGCACCACACCTGGCTAATTTTTCTATCTTTTTTTTTTTTTTTTTTTTTGTGATGGAGTCTTGCTCTGTTGCCCAGGCTGGAGTGCAATGGCTCGGTCTTGGCTCACTGCAACCTCCGCCTCCCAGGTTCAAGTGATTCTCCTGCCTCAGCCTCCCAAGTAGCTGGGATTACCCTCCACCATGCCTGGTTAATTTTTGTATTTTTAGTACAGACGGGGTTTCACCATGTTGGCCAGGCTGGTCTCAAACTCCTGATCTCGTCATCGACCCGCCTTGACCTCTCAAAGTGCTGGGATTACAGATCTGAGCCACCACACCAGGCCTAATTTTTGTTTCTTTTTGGTAGAGACGGGGTTTCACCATCTTGGACAAGGTAGTCTTTTTTTTTTTTTTTTTTTTTTTTGAGATGGAGTCTCACTCTTATTGCCCAGGCTGGAGTGCAGTGTCATGATCTCGGCTCACTGCAACCTCCGCCTCCTGGGTTCAAGTGATTCTCTTGCCTCAGGTTGTCACCCAGGCTGGAGTGCAATGGTGCGATCTCAGCTCACTGCAACCTCCACCTCCCAGGTTCCAGAGATTCTCCTGACTCAGCCTCCCAAGTAGCTGGGATTATAGGTGCCCGCCACTGTGCCTGGCTAATTTTTGTATTTTTAGTAGAGACAACGTTTCACCACGTTGGCTAGGCTAGTCTCATACTCCTGACTTCATGATCCGCCCGCCTCAGCGTCCCAAAGTGCAGGCATTACAGGCATGAGCCACCACGCCCAGCGATTAGGCTGGTCTTGAACTCCTGAGCTCAGGTGATCTGCCCGCTGTTAGGTCTATGACTACGCCAATTGTCATGCTGAGGTTCAAGGGGAGTGAATGGATGAGCAGAAAGAATACTCCAGCAGCATGTTAGAAGGATCATCTACCTACAAAAAAGAAAGAAAGAAAGAAAGAAAGAAAGAAAGGAAAAGAAAGAAAGAGAAAGAAATACATACATACATACATACATACATACATACATACATACATACTCGGGGGGGCCGTAAGCAGGTGAAAGATAATCTTATTCAGCAGCAGTTTTCGTTAACAACTTTCTCACACTGTCCTCCCTGTCTCAGCTGCTTAGTACGGCAGCTAAAACATGCAGCTGCACGGCTGGCTTTCCCTTGCCTTCAGGGTTAGCAGCTTAACTCTTTCTCTCTCTGGGCATGAACCAGACAAGTTGTGTCCTGGCTCCCTCCTGTCCATCCGCAAGATGGACAGCTTTGACTCTTTTTCTCTGGATGTGAGTACCTGTACAGTGTCAGCAGGGCAATTATACCTTTGAAGACAACAGCTGCATAGGGACAAGGGATGGCCTTCCCATGTTATGGCTATATGGCTGTGATAATATGCGGAGTTATATGCCTGTGCTACAAACCTCACTGAATCACGCAGGATGTAAACGTTCTGCCTCAGCCTATTCTTGACCAAAGCACAGCCATGTTTCTTATACCCGCCTTGGCCTCCCAAAGTGCTGGGATTACAGGCATGAGCCACTGAGCCTGGCAGCAACTGATTTTTTTTTAAACAAACATTTGATTTATGTGTGTTTTCAGATGTCTTGGCTGGTGGGCCTGAGACACTTGGACAGAGTTGCCGTAGCCTCCTTTATGGATTTTGGGATGGCCCCAGAAAGGACAGAATTAACTTGGCAGATCACCTAGATTCAACATAAAGAACTGGGAATGGGGACCACGGCATGCACTCAGGGCTGGTTACAGAATTTTCAGGAACCAGTATAAAATGTGTGACTCCAGCTGAGCGTGGTGGCTCATGCCTGTAATCCTAGAAGTTTGGGAGGCCGATGTGGGCAGATCACCTGAGGTCAGGAGTTTGAGACCAGCCGGGCCAACATGGTGAAACCCTGTCTCTACTAAAAATACAAAAATTAGCCAGGCGTGGTAGCGGGTGCCTGTAATCCCAGCTGTAATCAAAAGAGTAGCTGGGCGTGGTGGCACACGCCTGTAATTCCTGCTACCCTGGAGGCTGAGGAAGGAGAATCACTTGAACCCAGGAGGCGGAGGTTGTGGTGAGCGGAGATCACGCCACTGCACTCCAGCCTGGGTGACAGAGCAAGACTCCGTCTCAAAAAAAAAAAAAAAAAAAAAAGCAGTTTAAAGTTCACCAGGCTGGGCACAGTGGCTTATGCCTGTAATCCCAGCACTTTGGGTGGCAGAGGCGAGTGGATCACCTGAGGTCAGGAGTTCGAGACCAGCCTGGCCAACATGTTGAAACCCCATCTCTATTGAAAAATACAACAATTAGCCAGGCATGGTGGCCAGCACCTGTAATGCCAACTACTTGGGAGGCTGAGGCAGGAGAATCACTTGAACCCGGGAGCAGAGGTTGCAGTGAGCTGAGATCGTGCCGCTACACTCCAGCCTGGGCAACAAGAGCGAAACTATCTTGCCTGAATGGTAACAGTAGAGTGTTAAATCAAGCAGGGGGTCATTTTAAACATGGGGCCCTGCTCAACTGCACAGGTCATACATCCATGGTGCTGGCCCTGAACATGCACAGTAGCCAGTCACTTAGAAAAGGGCAGTTTTGCCGCAAGACGTCCCAATCCTGTCAAGCTGAGAAAACCCACAGCTGCGGCTGTTTCCTTGTACAAGCATACCTGGGAACCTAATTCCTCACAGAGTATTTTCCACATGCACCAGCACTCTGGTCATGAGTTCAGAAGAGAAACCAAAGCAATAAAATAAATATAAATCAAAGCCAACCATGGTAATAAAATGGATCCAAAGGGTCACTGTGGTAGGCAGGACATTAGAATTCAGACAGCTTTAGTGTCTCCCTGGACAAATTACATGAATTGCTGTCAGAGGTACCCCCAAAGTTCATGCAAAATACACCTCCTGGCTCATTTAACTCCCATTTCTCCGGCAGTAAATTATTCATGGAACAAGCTCAAGCTGGCAGAGCTGTTGTCTCAACACAGGCCTGATGTCCACACAGAAAACTGCTCAATAATTTTTACCGGAAGTGACCCAGCACTACATTCATTCCCTGAGCACTGGCACCAGGGCACCAGACTGCAGGGGGCAAAAATCCCCAAGACAGCATCCTGCTTCTGTTCGGAGTGGGGTGTAAAGTCCCCATCAAGGGGCCGAAAGTGACCCTGCAGTCTCAAAGCAGCAGTCCATGACCCAGGTGTTGGTGACTTCATAAGGCCAAGGACACCAGAGGGGCCCACAGAAGCCTCCGGCAGGTGAGAAGGAGAGATAGGGAAAAGAAAGAAAAAGACTTGGTGAGAGGACAGTGCAGGATGAAGAGGGGAGGGGCTGGAGCAAGAAACAGACAAGAAAACTTCTCTCTTTGGGGAAGAAGATATGGTTTGAGGCAAAATATATGGTTCTAAAGAGCAACTTCCACCCTTCAATGCCCCCATCTCGGCTTCTGGAAGTCTTTCCAGGCTTTGAGGGTCAGCTCCAATGACACCTCCTCCAGGAGATGGGGGGTAGCTTCCCCTGACTGCCACAGAACAACGTTCCTACACAAATAAATAAGAATACAGTAGCTAACATTAGTGGAGTTTCCATTCATCACCTACACCCTCTCATTTAGTACCCCCCAGCCCTTCCTGGGCATTATTACAGCCCTAATTTTGCCAATGAAGAAACTGAGGTACTGAGAGATCGAGTAACTTGCCCAAGGACACGCAGGTGGTAAGTGCTGTAGGTGGGACCAGACAAACTGACTCCAAAGTCCTTACTGTAACCGGTGGGCTCTATGTTTCCTTCTTCTTCTTCTTCTTTTTTTTTTTTTTTTTTGTGAGAGGGAGTCTTGCTCTGTCACCCAGGCTGGAGTGCAGTGGTGCGATCTCGGTTCACTGCAATCTCTGCCTCCCGGGTTCAAGCAGTTCTCTACCTCAGCCTCCCGAGTAGCTGGGATTACAGGTGTGCACCACCATGCCCGGCTAATTTTTGTATTTTTAGTAGAGACGGAGTTTCATCTTGGCCAGACTGGTCTTTAACTTCTGACATCATGATCCACCCACCTCAGACTCCCAAAATGCTGGGATTACAGGCGTGAACCACTGCACCCAGCCTACATTCCCTTCTTCTACCTTACTGTGGCTCAGAGGATCACCTGAGCCCAAGAACTCGATACCAACCTGGACAACATAATGAGACCCCATCACTACAAAAAATTTCTGCCTGTAGTGTGGACAGTAGTGTCCAAACTTCACCCCTCCTCCAGGAAACCTCTCTTGAGGATAGGGACTCTATCTAACTTATACCACTATTCCTCCAGCAATCCACTACAATGCCTAGCACATAGTAGGTGCTCAGCAAATGTTAATTCGATATCTTACTCTCAGCAGACACACGTACAAAAAGTATTGTGTCCAAAACACAAAAAGAAAATATTTACAAATCATATGTGCAACACAGGATTTGTATTCAGAATTTATGATGGGCCAGGCACGATGGCTCACACTTGTAATCCCAGCACTCTGGGAAGCCGAGGCGGGCAGATCACCCGAGGTCAGGAGTTTGAGACCAGCCTGGCCAACATGGCAAAATCCCATCTTTACTAAAAATATAAAAATTAGCTGGGCATGGTGGTACACACCTGTGGTCCCAACTACTCAGGAGGCTAAGGTGGGAGGATCGCTGGAGGCTGGGAGCTCAAGGCTGCAAGGAGCCCTAATTGTGCACTGCACTCCAGCATGGGAGACAAGGCAAGACTGTCTCAAAAAACCAAAAAGTGTCAATCTGAATCCCATAATTATGTACAATTATTACACGTCAACTAAAAGGAAAAAAATTACCGAATGGAAAAGAAAAAACAGTGCTTGGCATAATATTTGTAGAACTGAATAGTCCCATTGAAGCAGTCAGTCATTCATTCTATTGCAAAATAGCTCAAATGAAAAGAAATTTATGAAAACTTTTTTTGGTCAGGCACGGTGGCTCACGCCTATAATCCCAGCACTTTGGGAGGCCGAAGCAGGTGGATCACCTGAAGTCAGGAGTTGAAGACCAGCCTGGCCAACATGGCGAAACCCCATCTGTACTAAAAATACAAAAAATTATCTGGGAGTGGTGGCAGGTGCCTGTAATCCCAGCTACCCAGGAGGCTGAGGCAGGAGAATCATTTGAACCTGGGAGGCAGAGATTTCAGTGAGCCAAGATAGCGCCACTGCACTCCAGCCTGGGCAATAAGAGCAAAACTCCATCTCAAAAAAGAAAAAGAAAATTGTTTTTTACTAATGTTAAGCTGAAATCACCCCTATATAAAAATATTTATGTGCCAGGCTCGGTACCTCCTGCCTGTAATCCCAGCACTTTGGGAGGCCAAGGCAGGCAGATCACTTGAGGTCAGGAGTTGGAGACCAGCCTGGCCAACATGGCAAAACCTTGTCTCTACTAAAACTACAAAAATTAGCCAGGCGTGGTGGTGCAGGTCTGTAATCCCAGCTACTTTGGAGGCTAAGACAAGAGAATTACTTGAACTTGGCAGGCGGAGGTTGCAGTGAGCTGAGATTACACCATTGTACTCCAGCCTAGGCAACAGAGCGAGACCTCGTCTCAAAAGAAAAAAAAAGTATCCAAGAGAATGAAAATATACATTAACACAAAAACTTGTACAAAAGTGTTTATAGCAGCATTATTTGCAATAGCCAAAAAGCAAACAACCCAAATGTCCATTGGCTGATGAATGGATACAAAAAATGTGGTTAAAAAAAAATGTGGTACATCCATACAATGGAATATTATTTATCAATAAAAAGGAATGAAGTACTATTACATGCTACACCACACATAAACCCTGAAAACAGCATGCTAAGTGAAATAAGCTTGACATAAAAGGCCACAAATTGTGTGATTTCATTTATGTGACATATCAAGAATAGGCGAAGCTATATGTAGGAGAGTCTCTATGGCTCATATTTGCCAGGGGGTGGGGGAAAGGGGAAATGGGGAGAAGCTGCTGTGGATTGCAGGGTATTTTGGGGAGATGAGACAAAAATTTTTTGGAATCAGCGATGATGGTGGCACAACTTTGCAAATATACTAAAAACTACAAAATTTTTTTTCTTGTAAATCTAGGTCTGAACAGAGAATTATACACTATTTGACAAAGTTTTTCTTTTTTCTCTTTTTTTAGAGACAAGGTCTCTCTCTGTCACCCTAGCCAGAGTGTAGTGGCATGATCATAGCTCACTGTAACCTCAAAATCCTGGGCTCAAGCGATCCTCCTGTCTCAGCCTCCTGAGCAGCTAGGATTAAAGGCACTTGCCACCATGCCCATCTAATTTTTAATTTTTTTTTTGGTAGAGACAGGTTCTCGTGGTGTTGCTCAATCTGGTCTCAAACTCCTGGCCTCAAGTGAGCCTCCCACCTAGGCCTCCCAAAACCCTGGGATTACAGGTGAGAACTACTGCATATGGCTGAGTTGTACACTTAAAAATTTTTTTTTTAAATGAAACACTTAGCAAATTATAGTGTCATCCTTGAGAAGGGGTCATGCTGATTTTCTCTGTATCATTCAAATTTTAGCATACGTACTGCTGAAATGAGCATTGAATTGTACAATTTAAAAGGTTAAATGTTATGCTATACTATACTAATTTTATGGTATACCATAAAATTTGAACTCAGGCAATAAACAAAAAAATTCACAGACCTGCACACCAACAGACAAAAATTTACTGCATAATTAAAAAAATAAAAATAAATGAAGTCCTGTGTCTGAAAGGCAGGAGCCAGGTTCTCACCTGTTGTGTGTCACCCAAGTTTCCTCATACAATAAATGCTGATGACAGTGGTTCCCGGATGTGGGAACATATTGGAACCACCTCGGTGCAAGGAGGTCTTTGAAAACTTCTGATGCCTGGCAACCACCCCCAGACATTCTGATTTAATTGGTCTGAGATACAACCTGGGTACCAATTTTTTTTCTTTTTTTTTTTTTAGAGACGAGGTTTCACTATGTTGGCCAGGCTGGTCTCAAACTCCTGACCTTGTGATCCACCGCCTTAGCCTCCCAAAGTGCTGGGATTACAGGCGTGAGCCAAATTTTTTTTAAAAAAAGCTTCCCAGGTGATTCTAACATGCAGCAAAATTTGAGAATCACAGGCTTAGCAAGAGGTTGATGAGCAACCATTCTTGGGAACCCAAAGCGAATCCCCGCCCCGCTTTACCTCACTTTCACCTCAAAGCAATCAGATCAGATCTGCCCTTGGCAAAGAGAACAACTACAGTCATTCCTGCTGTTCATCATGCCGGACAGAAGCAAATCTGAACATTCTCTCCGGTTCCTTAAGGGCCACTGCTCTCTCTATAAACATGTGGTTGATAAGATCAGCAATTCCAAAGCAAGATCCATTCTACAAAACATGGCTTCTTCCATTCTCCCCAGGCTTTCTCTCTCTTGCTGCCCTGTTTGTAGCTGGGGTTGGGAAGTGGAGGAGAGAGAAAGTCATTGAATAAATACATTCTCTGGCCGGGGCAGTGGCTCACGCCTGTAATACCAACACTTTGGGAGGCCGAGGCAGGTGGATCACCTGAGGTCAGGAGTTTGAGACCAGCCTGGCCAACATGGCAAAACCCCCATCTCTACTAAAAACACGAAAATTAGCCAGGCACAGTGACATGTGCCTATAATCCTAGCTACTCGGGAGACTGAGGCAGGAGAACTGCTTGAGCCCAAGAGGTGGAGGTTGCGGTGAGCTGAGATTGCATCATTGCACTCCAGCCTGGGCAACAGAGTGAGACTCCATCTCAAATTAATTAATTAATTAATCGGTTGATTATCTGTGTTCTCAATGAACAGACATGAAAAGAAAAGAAAAAAAGTAAATACATTCTCAGTAGAGTGAGGGTCAGTAGGTTTCCAGATTACCCTTCCCAGAAACATTCATATTTTCAAAGAAGACCTCCTGCTAAACAAAGGGATGAGTCACTAATGATGGAATTTCAGATACTAGTAAGGAAGGTTTTGAGGGACAAGGTCTCTCATTCCTTTAACTTCCCAGACACATTGTCTGGACTGGTCCTGATTGTTTGGCCTGTCTGTTTTCTTAGAACAGAGCATGGGATCCTAGCTAGCTGCATTCCATTCACTTAACAATTTGTTGTTCAAATTTGTTTCATTCAGTTGTGATTAGGTGTTGTCTGTGGCATTTATGGTCTTTCTATGCCAAGCAATCTCATACTTACTTGAAAGCCCTTTTGTATTATCTACTGTATTTCTTACAGCTGAGTCTTTTCTCCTTGTCTTAGTTATTAGACTTCTGGTTGTAGATTACAAAAACCATCTCAAGCAAGTTTAGGCAACAAGGGGAGTTCTCCATAAGATTACAGGTGGAACCAGGGAAGTTAAGCTTCAGGGAGAGCAGAAATCCAGGCATACGCGGTCTGTATCGGGGGTAGACACCAGGTCCCCACCGCAGTCAATGAGGAGGTCAGATCTCAGAGAATAATAATCATTGAACATGAATTGAATGTTTACTATGTGCCAGGCACAGACATTACTGATAACATATTATTCTTATGTTATCATTATGAAATATGTTACTATTGCTCTTCTGATTTTACAAATGAGGAAACTGAGGTCCATAGAAGATAAGCAATATGTTCAAAAGCTTCCAGGCCAGGTCCAGTAGCTCACACCTGTAATCCCAACAATTTATGAGACTGAGGCAGGAGGATCACTTGAGCCTGAGAGTTCGAGTCCAGCCTGGGCAACGTAGGGAGACCTTATCTCTACAAAAAAATTAAAAAGGAACCAGGTGTGGTAGTGGTGCCTGTGGTCCCAGCTATTTGGGAGGCTGAGGTAGGAGGATCACTTAAGCCCAGGAGGTAGAGTCTGCAGTGAGCAGTGTTTGTGTCACTGGACTCCAGCCTGGGTGGTAGAGCAAGATTCAGTCTAAAAAAAAAAAAGAAGAAGAAGAAGAATAGGGGATGGGGGGTGGTTCCAGTTGGCATTTGAACTTAGGCAGTATGGTTTCAGAATTTTACATACTTAGCCACGAGGCGAATGGTTCCTTTAAGAATTGTACAAAAAAAAAAAAAAAGAATTGTACAGTAGGCAACCTGCACACCCATACCTGGCGACCCTGACTATGGAATAGATCAGTGCTCCTTATGAGACACTAAGGGCATTTGGAGCTAATTTTGTGTGTAGGACTATCCCATCCTTCATTTACTATACGTGAGTAGTAGTAACCCTCCCAATGATTGTGATAATCAAAAGCCAATCATTTTGACAATCAAAAGTATCAACCTCTTGAAACTTAAAAAAAAAATGAAAAAAATGTTTTTAAAATATCAACCTCAGTTGAGAATTACTAGGATAAACAGACACCCCCAAATGATGTCTGCATCTCTGTTGTGTGAGCTCTTGATGGCTATAGCAATGTGACTTCTTTTCCTCCTCCCACAGTAGTTGGCCCAGAGAACTATATACATACTCCACAAATGCCGGCTGTGCATTGTCATTAGAGCCTGAAAGGACCCAGAGTCCTCGGCATGGTGCTTCCCTACCCAGAAAGATAGGAATGGAAAATGAGTCATGCATGGTAGATTCACCTCCAACACCCTACAGGAAGACACAACAGTTTTCTGTTTTTTCATTTGGTCCCCCTAACAAGCCAGCATGGTAGGAAGGGCAGAAATTAGTTATTCCTATTATGAAAAAAGAATATAACAGTGAATTTTTTTTTTCATTTTTTTAAGACCCCCCTTTTTTAAAATCGTTTTTAATTTTGGCAAAGAAAAAAGTACCTATAAGCCCATCCTCTGCACAGCTACTCTGTTTTGTATGTCACCTCCTGGCCTTGCCTACAGGCTCTCTCTCCATGTGCGTGGTTATAGTCAAAGAGTGTACCATCTGGGGTTCTGCAATTTTCACTTAACATTTATAAATGTTTTCCTTGTTGCTACATGGGCTTCATGATGAATGATTTTTAAAATGTCTGCATAGTGTTCCATTGCACAAATCCACTTTTATTTTATTTATTTATTTTTTGTAGAGACAGGGTCGCACTCTGTCACCCAGGCTGAGTGCAGTGGCACAATCATCGCTCATTGTGTTATAGGATGGGAAGTCTTGACTGCAAGTTGTCCAGGTTTCTGGCGTGTTGAACAAACAATTGAACAACATGCACAGACAAAACAATGGAAGATGAAAGCATAGGCTTACTGAAGTGAAAGTACACTCCACAGAGTGGCTCAAGAACCCCGATTGTAATGTTTCTCGGGGTTTTTATTGAATTAAAACAGCATGGTAACACCCCTAAGCACCCTTTAGGAACCTCTGATTGGTTACACTCTATACAAATAAAGGATTCTGCCCAGGACCAATCAGAGGCAGAACTCTGCCCATGACCAGAGGCATCCCACCTGTGACCTATGTGCAAATGAAGGTTTCAGAATGGACCATTTTCAGAATTCCCATTTTTTAAAGATAAGCCCAGCCTGGGCAACATAGCAAGACCCCATCTCAAAAACCAACAACAACAACAAAATATATTTTAGGCCTCCTTAGTCCAATGCCCTTGCCATCCCACCCCATATCCTCCCCCAGCTCAGATATGCTCAGTGATGAAACCAGTTTCTGAGGTTGCAATTCCCTCCCAGGAGCAAATGAGGGGTTGATCCAGAGTGCTTCTGCTGGGCGTGGTGGCGCGTGCCTGTAGTCCCAGCTACTCGGGAGGCTGAAGTGGGAGGATCGCTTGAGCCCAGGAGTTCTGGGCTGTAGTGCGCTATGACGATCGGGTGTCCGCACTAAGTTTGGCATCAGTATGGTGACCTCCCGGGAGCGGGGGACCACCAGGTTGCCTAAGGAGGGGTGAACCGGCCCAGGTCGGAAACGGAGCAGGTCAAAACTCTTGTGCTGATCAATAGTGGGATCGCGCCTGTGAATAGCCACTGCACTCCAGCCTGGGCAACACAGCAAGACCCCGTCTCTAAAAACAAACAAACAACAACAACAACAACAACAAAAACAAAGTGCTTCTAAGCTCTGTAGTTAATGCCTGCCTGGCTCCAAGCAATCGGCCCAGGTCCAAAGAGGAACATACAGGCAACCGCAGAAAGGATCCTGGTGCCTCCAGCCCCTTCCTGGACTCTTCTGCTCTAGGTCTTGTAGAATGAATAGGAAAGTCTGAGTATTTCACCTCCAGCAATTTTCTTTTCTTTTTTTTTTTTTTGAGACGGACTTTCGCTCTTGTTACCCAAGCTGGAGTGCAATGGCGCGATCTCGGCTCATCGCAACCTCCGCCTCCTGGGTTCAGGCAATTCTTCTGCCTCAGCCTCCCGAGTAGCTGGGATTACAGGCACGCGCCACCATGCCCAGCTAATTTTTTGTATTTTTAGTAGAGACGGGGTTTTACCATGTTGACCAGGATGGTCTCGATGTCTTGACCTCGTGATCCACCCGCCTCGGCCTCCCAAAGTGCTGGTATTACAGGTGTGAGCCACCGCGCCCGGCAATTTTCTTAAGGTAGTGATTCCTAGACCTGGCTGCTTCCATGAGTCCTTTGGGAGAACTCTTCCCATGCACAGATTCCGGCCTGTGGAATCAGGATCTTCAGGGACTGGGGCCTGAAGATCTATAGTTTTTAACACCCTCCAGTTAGTTATGAGCTCACCTAGGTTTAGGACCCACTGCCTCAGGGTTCATAAGATCACCTAGGCAAGGTTGTCAAAACGCAGATTCCCAGCCTACCAGGGAATCTGCATTCCAACAAGCATGTTGTCCACCATCCACAAAAAGGGAACCGTCAAGGACCGGGAAAGAGCCTTTGCAAAAAAACAAATAAAAACATAAAATAATAATAATAAACAAAAAATAACTTTTTTTTTTTTTTTTTGAGACGGACTTTCGCTCTTGTTACCCAGGCTGGCGTGCAATGGCGCGATCTCAGCTCACCACAACCTCCGCCTCCTGGGTTCAGGCAATTCTCCTGCCTCAGCCTCCTGAGTAGCTGGGATTACAGGCACGCGCCACCATGCCCAGCTAATTTTTTGTATTAGTAGAGACGGGGGTTTCACCATGTTGACCAGGATGGTCTCGATCTCTTGACCTCGTGATCCACCCGCCTCGGCCTCCCAAAGTGCTGGGATTACAGGCTTGAGCCACTGCGCCTGGCCAACATAAATTTTTTTAAAAAAATTTTTGGTCTAGGAAGAAAATTCTTGAATGAAACAAAGAAAAAAAAAGAAAAAAAAATTTTAAAGCCTCTGCAGCCACCATTTCTCTGATTTAGTTAAAATATAGGCGAGCCTCAGTTGGAAATGGCTCTTTCCAGAGGAACCAACTAGACTTCCTATAAATCCACTTTTCTCATCCAGCTCCAAAGTATTAGCATAAAAGCAAAGGAGAGAGAAGGAAAAGGAGAACCTCTCCCTCCCAAGTAGGAGGGGGGCCCGCAGTGGACAGCGTGGCAGGTGGTGTTTATCTGCAATCATGGGCTATTCTCCAACTCCCAAACAGCCTCTTAGATGCAAATTGTTCATCAGCATCCTCTCTTAGCCATTCATCCCAGGAACTGATGGCAGCAACTTAAGTTGTCTGATTTTTCCCTTTCCCAAATTGAACTGCTCAAGAGCCAGCAGAGACTAGAAGCCACACAAAGCACCACCTCCTGTGTGACAGGACACCCCCCTATCCCTGGGGGTGCACCATCAGCCCCCCTGGACTTAAAACAAAGGAGTCAAGTGTATTTTTTAGGGCAAAATCACAAAGACATTTTTACATAAGTTCCAAAATATATTTCCCTTTATTGGAGGTGAGAGAAAGAGGATATTTAACTTCAGACTTACAGCAACCTTCCTACCTTCTCCACTGCATACTTATCTGTGAGCAGGGCCCTGGGGTCTCAGCCTGTCTCCAATAACTTGACAGACAGGGTTTGCTTCTGAGGCAAGTCATTTGTTTTATCTAATCGTCCCTTAGGGCAGTTTCACAGCATGTCAAAGACAACACCTTGGAGACAAAGGACACATGTATCTTTGCTTCATGATCTCCAAACACCAGTTTTGTGGTGACAGAAACCATTAAATTAAGACACCATGGGATTAAAATTACAGTTAAAAATATTTTAAAATAGACATCATACTGACAAAGATTGAAAGGATTTTTTTTTTTTTTAATTTTCTTCAGAGACTCAGAGGCTGAGAAAGGAATTTTAATACCCAGTGTGGGCAAGGATGCAAGAAGTGGGCAGCCCTCTCCTGTACTTCCTGGAGGGCCACTGGGCAATTTGAGTCACAAGCTCTAAAAATTAGGCAAACCCCATGTTAATACACTTCTAGAAATTTATCTTGAGAGGGAAAAAAAAAGATGCACAGATATTACGTGCAATGATTCTCTGTAATATTAAAAAGTGGAAATGAACTGAATATTCAAGGGTAAGAGAATAAAAATTGCACAGTAGACATACAATGGGATTTTAATGAACTCTAAAAAAAAAATTGTGCTATAAAACAGGAGTCAGGAGCCAGGCATGGTGGTTCATGCCTGTAATCCCAGCACTTTGGGAGGCCAAGACGGGCAGATCGCTTGAGCCCAGGAGTTTGATACCAGCCCGTCTCTACAAAAAAATACAAAAATTAGCTGGGTGTGGTGGTCGTGTCTGTAGTTACAGCTACTTGGGGGGCCAAGGCAGGGAATCACTTGAACCCAGGAGGCAGAGGTTGCAGTGACACAAGATCACGCCACTGCATTCCAGCCTGGGTGACAGAGCTAGACTCCATCCCCCCAAAAAAAGAAAGAAAAAAGAGGATGAATCCCTTTCGGGGCAGGGGCCACATATCAACATTTGTAACCGAGGACACGTGCAGGTAAGGATAAAAAGAGATTGAGGAGGAGGAGGGAAAGAAGCACTTTTACTAGTTTTGCCTGTGAAGTAAAAAGATAAAAAGACAAGCCTTAATAGCATAGGAATTCAAGGCCCTAGCCTCTTCTCCAAACCAAGAATTCTCAAGTGTTGCTGAAGCCTAGGACACCGGACACTGGTAAGTCCCTGTGCTGAGGCTGACATCTGAGTACTGCACAGCATTACAATATTCTAATCGGACCCCTTTATGTACCCACTCAACAAACTTTCCTAAGCACTCACTGGTACAAAACATAGCCCTATTTCAGAAATTGCAAAGACAAGCCTGGAACTTTAAATAGTAATAATAACCTCTTAATAACAAACTCTTAAAACAAAAAATCAAAAATAAAAAAATAAACACTTATACTTGCACAGCACATTACAGTTGTCAAATATCTTTTACACACTTGTGTAATCAGTCAATGAATAAACAATTAGACATAATTAAGCACCTACTCTGTGCATGACACTGTGAGAAGTATAAAAATATTTAGCCGGGCGCGGTGGCTCACACCTGTAATACCAGCACTTTGGGAGGCCGAGGCAGGTGGATCACGAGGTCAAGAGATCGAGACCATCCTGGTCAACATGGTGAAACCCTATCTCTACTAAAAATACAAAAAATTAACTGGGCATGGTGGCGCGTGCCTGTAATCCCAGCTACTCAGGAGGCTGAGGCAGGAGAATTGCCTGAACCCAGGAGGCGGAGGTTGTGGTGAGCTGAGATCGCGCCATTGCACTCCAGCCTGGGTAACAAGAGTGAAACTCCGTCTCAAAAATAAAATAAATAAATATATATATACATATATATGTATATATATATGTGTATATGTGTATATATGTGTATATGTGTATATATGTATATATATGTGTATATGTGTATATATATGTGTGTGTATATATATATACACACACATATATATATATAAGAGATCAGGTGCGATGGCTCATACCTGTAATCCCAGCACTTTGGGAGGTGAAGGCAGGTGGATCACTTGAGGCTAGGAGTTCGAGACCAGTCTGGCCAACATGGCGAAACCCCTTCTCCACTAAAAATAAAAAAATTAGCCAGACACAGTGGGACATACCTGTAATGCCAGCTACCTGGGAGGCTGAGGCAAGAGAATCACTTGAATCTGGGAGGCGGAGGTTGCAGTAAGCCGAGATGGCGCCATTGTACTCCAGCCTGGGCAACAGAGGAAAACTCCATTTCAAAAAAACACAAAAAGCAAAAAACAAAATATTAATAAAAATATGTAAGCATGAACAGTGGCCCTCAATCAAGCTTCACTTTAGAATCGCCTGGGGAGCTTTTATATAGATTTCAGAACCTCTGGAGGTGCAGCTCAGGAATCTGATTTTTAAAGCTCCCAAATGCAGCACAAAAAGTCCAAATGAGTCCTGGAATTTGGTTCCACATTAGAATCACCTAGGGAGTCTTTAAATATCCCAGAGATGGTTGGGGGTGGGGAGGGAGGGAAGGGTGGGGAGGGATAACATGGGGAGAAATGCCAGATATAGTATGCATCTAAAATAAAATTAATTAATTAAAAAAAAAAAGCCAGGGAAGGAAGCATTTCACATAGAAAAAAAAAAAGAATTACACTAGTTATAAATGTATTTTATGAAAAAAAAAAATCCCAGAGTCCAAGATCAATTGAATCAGAAGGTCTATGGCTGGACCCAGGCAATGGTATTTTCTAAAGCTCCCCAGGTAATCCCAACATGTAGCCAAAGTTGAGAACCGCTGAGCCGAAGGAATTCAGAGGTGATAAGAGGGTAGGCTAGAGCAGCCAAGGAATGTTTCCGCAGGAGATGGGATACGAGCCATGTCTTCAAGAATGAGCAGAAAAGAAGAAAGGTATGTGAGGGTGGAGAACGGCATAAAAAAAAACATATTGGCTCTGATGACAGATTCATAATGAGAAATAAGGCTGGGAGCATAGGGCGGGGCCAGATCTTGAGAAGCCCATAATGTCAAGTAAGGGGTTTAATGAGTACCTAATAAGACAGTCACAGTTGGGTGTGGTGGCTCATGCCTGTATTCTCAGCAGTTTGGGAGGCCGAGGCAGTCGAATCACTTGAGGTCAGGAGTTTGAGACCAGCCTGGCCAAAATAATGAAACTGTATCTCTACTAAAAATACAAAAAATTAACTGGGCGTGGTGGCACTTGTCTGTAATCCTAGCTATTCGGGAGGCTGAGGCAGGAGAATCACATGAACCCAGGAGGTGGAGGTTGCAGTGAGTTGAGATTGCACCACTGCACTCCAGCCTGGGTGACAGAGCAAGACTCTGTCTCAAAAAAAAAAAAAGTCACAGAAGAGTTTAAGCAAGGAAGCAACTGCTTTGAGATTTGGAGGAAGGTAAATCTGGGAGTAGATATCAAGTGCATAGGGAAAGGCTAGAGCCAAGTGGACCAGATAAAAGATTATTAAAGATTTTCTAGTGTGATTATACCTAGTAATGGAGGGGATATAGACAGATGATCATTCTCACGTCCACCCTATGTCCATGCTCAAGTCCATTCTACACTCACCATGCTGGTACAGCCTTTCTGGAAGACAGAGCAGCCACAGACATTAGAGGGCCTTTGTGAGAATTGCAACAAGATACTCCTACCTCCTACCTCCAAACAGATACAACGCCATGCCATAGTGCATGGTTTGGCAAGCAAAGTTGCCCCCATCCACCTCCCCTTGACATTGACTCTCGTGCGCACTAGCCCTGCTAAAGAGCGAGTTCACAGAGTTATAGAACTGCACATAATCAGCCTCCGCTATGGATCACCAAACATGGAGAATATAGGGATTGTCCTACAAAGGAGCAGGCTGATCACAGAGCTACGTGTATCTCAGAAGTGCCCGAGAAACAGTGAGGGTTCTGGAAGAGCTTGGACCCAGGACACCACATCAGGGGCAAGTATCATTAATCACCTATCCTTTAGATACTCCCCGACCTTGATTCAGAATCCTCCTTTGGTTAGACAGCAATGTGCCCAGCACCTGGAAGGTCTCAAGATCAGTGTAAGCCGATCTTGGTCACTGCTGTTCCCTTTGCCAGATATTGATCCAAGGGGATACATAACATAGTTTAGTTAACAATGGAGAGAGGTGTTTCTGGAAGGGTTTGTCCCCCTAAAAAGAGAGAAGTATGTGAAATAGAAGCCCTTTAGCTGCCACCAAGATCTGCTTCCCTTGTTTCCTGTTTGGAAGACTGTTGTGCAAACATGTAATGTTGGAGCTGTGGCAGCTACTTTGCAACCATGAAGCATCTCAGAGATTCTGAGCTAAGAGCGTGTATTCTGACTCAATACCCTGACTTTGTTAAGTTGCTTAACTAATCCTTGAACCTCGTAACTCCAAAGTTCATATTCTGTGAGATAGCTAAACACCCTTACAATTTAAGTCACTCGTCTTTAGATATTGTAGTACTTGCAGCTGAACACCTCTGAACATTCTGAACATTTGCCAATTAATTTGTTCATCAAGAATGTAATAGCTCCCACTTAATACTAGGGATTTAAAGATATGGTAAGTTTCTAAAGGAGAATTTAAATTCTAAGGGGGAAGACAGACACAGTTAAACAAACAAACCCATGGGACAAGTGCTCTAACAGGTACCAACAACATGCTGCAGGGTGATAGAAAGCCAGTTGACTTGGTCTGAGAATAAGCGGATATACAGATGGGGTTTTGTTTCAGACCTTAAGTGTGAGGGATATTCATGTGAAGACATCTGTGATGCCGCAAGTAAAAGGTCTGAATTAAACTCATAAACTTTGGCAGCAACAGTGTAGAGCTGGTAGTCAAAGTCATGGGAGATGTTAGTATCTCCCCATGTGCCACTGGGAAGGCTTTCAGCTGCAGGTAGCAGAAAACCCAACTCATGGCAACTTAAACATGAGAATAGCAAGTTTAGTCCAGGATTGATTCACTTACTGGTTTAAACTACATCAAAGCTCAGGGCAGCATCACTGTGACCGATTCTGTTCAACTTCTCCCCAGGCTCAGATGCAGATGGATCCTACAGCAGTCACCGTATCCTCAAATCTTGTTTAAAGGTGTAAAGGGCAGCTTCTCCCCACAAATGTGTCCCCTGAAATCCCTCCCACCCAAACTTCTGCTTGTGTCCCATTGGCAAGGCGTATGTCACATGTCCACTCTTAAATCACAGGCAAAGATAAATGATTTACCATGATTGTTTGAATCAGTCATGATTCATCTTTTGGCACAGAGGAGGGGTCACCTTCCCTGAACAAGAAGAGAGAATGGCTAGGCACGGTGGCTCACACCTGTAATCTCAGCACTTTGGGAGGCCGACGCAGGTGGATAATCTGAGGTCAGGAGTTCAAGACCAGCCTGGCCAACATGGTGAAACCCCATCTCTACTAAAAATACAAAAATTAGCCAAGCATGGCGGCATGCACCTGTAATCCCAACTATTCAGGAGGCTGAGCAGGAGAATCCCTTGAACCCAGGAGGCAGAGGTTGCCGTGAGCCGAGATTGTGCCACTGCACTCCAGCTTGGGCAACAAGAGAGAAACTGCATCTCAAAAAAAAAAAAAAAAGAAAAAGAAAAAAGGAAGAGAGAATGAGTGTTGAATTGGCAACCAACAGCACCTGCCACTCTCTGAGGGAGCAAAGAGAATAGGAAAAAAGAACTGAAACAGAGAACTGGGAACATGTCAACATTTTCAGGATGGGGGAGGAAGTTGGAGATGGAGAAGAAAAGATCAGAAAAGTGAGAGGAAGGACTCCCACATGACAAGGAAAGAGATTCCAGAAGGAAAAAGTGGCCAACTGCTTCAAACGTTACAGAGAGGTCAAACAGATGAGGACCATCTTGGTAAACATTATTCTTGATGAGTAGGAGGTCACTCTTGTCCTTGGTAAGCGTTGCCAAGAACAAAAAAACATATTGAAAAGGATGTGTGGGAGGTGAAGAAGTGAAGTATGCAGGAAAAGGGGGGAAACAAAATATGCAGCCGGAGGGAAAAGACTTGGAGTGAAGAGCCGTATTGAACACAGAGCCTGCCAGAATCAGAAGTTATTGCTGGACCTGGCTGAAGCTAAGCAGGAAGACAAACCAGCTTCTTCTACTGCATATTCATCAGGGAACCTTCTCGCCAGCTTGAGGGAGCGCATTAGACAGAAGAGCCCCTCCCACCAGACTCCTCGATTAATTCTCATCTCCCTTGGGGCTTGGCATAAAAGAAGGACTAATCATGCTCTCTCACTGTCTGGGCAATTAGTCTCTCATCGGCTGGCACAAAATGAGGGGTTTGTGACACTTTGTGACAGCCCAGCCCCCATCACATCTGGGCCTTAATCTCTTGAATTAGCCAAATCAAGGGTAAGTTTAGAGATGTGTTGTGATTCAAGCAATAGAATAAATAACCCATTGGCAGGGCTTCACTCCAAGTCTCCCTGCCTTCGTGAGTGATGTCTAATTGGAGAAGGCTAAAATGGCAGGCTGGTGCTACAGATGTCTTGCAGGGAGACAGCAAGGTCAGGGCAGTAAGGTTACAATAAGAACGTGCCCTCCCCTAGGACCTTCCTAGAGCTTCTCTATCTGCTGTCTACCCTTGACCTATGAGAGCAAAGAATATATCTCAAGTTGGGCTGGAAAATTCCATGCTTAGCAGATGCCCCTCCTACTTGAGAAGGACCAATATAAGAATCTGCAATCCTACAGTCCCCCTGTGTGTCCCTCTATCCTGACACCAATCACACAGCACTGGAATCCTCCAGGACTCTCTCTGTCCCACAGACTGTTTATTGCTTGAGAGCAAGAATCCTTGCTCACTCCACTCTATGCCCAGTGCCCAGACAAGGACGGGCAGAGGGCAGTACTCAAGGAATGTTGGCCATGTGAAGAAATGAGCGAATGGATAAAAGAATGAGAGAAAGTAGGGTGAAGAGAACACATTCAGGCCACAGAACACTCCTCAAAGGACATTTCTTCAGCAACCATCACATGTTAATGACTGGACACTGTGTCAATGGAACCATGCCTTTCAGTGGGAAGGTAACTGATTGCGCTCCTTCTCTTGGTCCCCTGTGGATGATGAAGCATCTTCACATCTGGCATCTCATGGGTATTCACAATCACCTTGATAGGCTGGGTGAGAAGAGGAAATAAACCAAGTAAAATATCTTTAAACAGATTCATTAGGGACCTTCTTGCCTCTGTCAGGGAAGCTATTAGGGCAGAGAACCCCTTCCCACTTGGTGCCAATAGAGACCCACAACAGGGATAATAATTTCCATTTTGCAGACTAAAAGCAAAGCAAACAAAAAACTAGCTCAGAGAAACAAAGTACCTACTCATGTCTACACAGCAAGAAATAGAAAAGCTAGGATTGCAACCCAAGCCAAGGCCAACCCTCTTTCCACTCCCTCACACCTCTGCTCACCCTTCGTCCGCCCCTTGAACGGTATTTTCTTTTTTTTTTTCTTTTTTAACTTTTATTTATTTATTTATTTTTAAAGATGGGGTTTCACCATGATGGCCAGGCTGGTCTTGAACTCCTGACCTCAAGTGATTCATCCACCTCGGCCTCCCAAAGTGCTAGGATTACAGGCGTGAGCCACGGCGCCGGCCTGAACGGTATTTTCAATTAGCAAATGCATCTTCTCCTCTGCAAAGATGGTACATCCCAAGGAGAAGCAAAGCTGCTGGGTAGAGAGTTTGAACTCATCCCCAAATGCTTTGCCTGGGTTTCTTCACTTTCAGCCCAAACCTGCTGGGCATTTATAATAGAGCTTGTATCCAGCCTCAGGCTTCCAGGTGCCATGTTGGTCCAACCTCCCAGGAGACGCTCTATCTAGGGTCAGTGGAGTCTTCTTAAGCAGCACTGAGCAGCTAAGGTGCCGTTCTGTGACCCAAACCTCTTATGGAAGTTATAGCTGCAGGAGTGGCAGACCACCCTGGAGAATGCTTGGCACTTGCCAGTGTATTCCATTTTTCTTTTCCATTCCACAGACAGCCTGGTACCACCCCATAGTGTGCCCAGGGTTCAGGCTCAAGACAGGAGCTTGCCTAACATTCAACAAGTATTTATTGAGCTTCTACTACACGCTGGCACTGGAGATACAGTGAGGAACAAAACAGAGTGGTTCCTTTTCTCACGGTACCTATTGTCTAATAGGAAGACAGATATTAAACAAATAAGTCCTTCAATATGTAAATATGCATTTATTGTCGTTGGTTGGGCTCACACCTGTAAATTGCTGTGGCTCACACCTGTAATCCCAGCACTTTGGGAGGCTCAGGTGAGAGGATCACTTGAGGCCAGGAGTCGAGACCAGCTTAGGCAACATAATGAGATGCTGTCTCTACAAAAAAAAAAACGTAAATAAAAAGTTATCTGTGCATGGTGCCATGCGCCTGTGGTCCCAGCTACTCCGTAGGCTGAGATGGGAGGACTGCTTGAGCCCGGGAGGTAGAGGCTGCAGTGAGCCATGATGGCACCACTGCACTGTAGACTGAGCACCAGAGTCAGAATCTGTCTCAAAAAGAAAAAAAAAGAAATGCCAGATATAGGTGATGGGGAGGAAGGCAGCAAATCACACTGCCATGTGTGTACCTATGCAACAATCTTGCATGTTCTTCACATGTACCCCAAAACCTAAAATGCAATAAAAAAAATACAAAGTTTTTAACACCTTAAAAAAAAAAAAAGAAGAAAGAGAAGGGAAAGGAAAGGAAGAAAGAATAAACCTCTTTTTAAAAAATGACATTTAATAGAGTTGAAGGATGAAAAGGAGCCAGCAAAGTACAACAGCGGGAAGCATTCAGGTAGACAGAAGATCATGCACAAAGTCACAGAGCACGAATACACTGAGGATATTCAGCGAACAGAAATGAGTCCTATTTAGCTAGGCGACTTCAATTCAGAAGGAGGGAGTTTTTTCATTTTTTGGGTTTTTTTTAAGCAACAAAGTGCCACTCTGTTGTCTAGGCTAGAGTGCGGTGACGCCATCACGGCTCGCTGCCTTGACCTCCTGAGCTCAAGTAATGACAGCCTCCCAAGTAGCTGGGACTACAGGTGCATGCCACCATTCCTGGCATAATTTTTTTTGGTATTTTTTGTAGAGACGCATGGTCACCATGTTGCCCAGGCTGGTCTGGAATTCCTAGGCTCAAGCGCTCTGTCTGCCTTGGCATCCCAAAGTGCTGGGATTACAGGCATGATCTGGGATTACAGAACCCGGCAAACAGGGCAATTCTAAATGAGGCTGGCAAAATAGGCAGGAGCCAGGAGCACCCCTAGGCCAGAATAAGGAGGTTGAAGTTCATACTGAAAGTGATCGGAAGCCAATAGAGAGGTTTCAGCAGGGGGAATACCAGGATCTGGTTTATTTATAGTTAGTCACTGTTGCTACGTGAAGAAATAAATTATAGGGTGGTAAGAGTGAAAGCTATAAAAAATAGCAGCTCAGATCAGGGAAAGAGGCAGATACAGCAGAAAGTTAAGACATGGAATTGTTGGGATTTCATCTTGAATCAGAGGTTTCTGGTTTGGACAACTAAATGGATGACAGTGTCAGAATTGTAGAACCCCAGCTCCCTGCTTTCCTGGGATTGAGGAGCGTACAGAGAAGACTGAAGCCTAGGTAACAAAATGTCAATGTATTTATTTATTTATTTTTGAGACAGAGTCTCACTCTGTTGCCCAGGCTGGAGTGCAGTGGTCCAATCTTGGCTCACTGCAACCTCTGTCTCCAGGTTCAAGCGATCCTCCTACCTTAGCCTCCCAAGTAGCTAGGACTACATATGTGTGCCACCACACCCAGCCAATTTTTGTATTTTTAGTAGAGACGGGGTTTCACTGTGTTGGCCAGGCTGGTCTCCAACTCCTGGCCTCAAGTGGTCCGCCTGCCTTAGCCTCCCAAAGTGCTCAGATTACAGATGTGAGCCACTGTGCCTGGCCATAATGTCGCTTTAATAGCTAATGATAACTACTAAGAATGCCTCAAAGTTCAGCTTAGATCTCAATATATGACCAGATTTGCTATTCTGCTGCAGCCTCATCCTTGGCCTTTGAATGATTAAACTGCAAAATATCTATTTCAGTGGCATTTCAGAACTTGTACAAAATGAGTAATTGTGTGGCTGTATATTTGGCCGCCATGTTTTGCAGCTGTTAAGAATGTAGTTAATCCAAACAGGGCATGTAATTTCTATTTATTGGTATATGTGAATATTCCATTTCAATTCAATGTAGGTAAGCATTCCCAATGTAAATAAAAGTGAAAAATCTCCTTGTGTTCTGTATATATAGAAATGATTGTCTCAAGATTTAAAATGTTCTAATATTTAATGATGATCTATGTACAAAAACAATTTGGAACTTTCAAATGATGATATAAAAAATAGGTAGACAAGCCAAGAGCGTTGGCTCACACCTGTAATTCTAGGACTTTGGGAGACCAAGGCGGGAGGATCACAAGGTCAGGAGATCAAGACCATCCTGGCCAACATGGTGAAACTCCGTCTCTACTAAAAATACAAAAATTAGCTGGGCGTGGTGGCACACGCCTGTAGTCCCAGCTACTCAGGAGGCTGAGGCAGGAGAATCACTTGAACCCAGGAGGTGGAGATTGCAGTGAGCTGAGATCGTGCCACTGCATTCCAGCCTGGCAACAGAGCGAGACTCTCTCTCAAAAAAAAAAAAAAAAAAAAAAAATAGATGGACAACTATGTGATTATCTTGAGTGTGTCTTGGCTAGATCAGTGCTTCTCGAACTTAGGGACAATCAGAATCATTGGAGAGCTGATTAAAATACAGATTCCAAGAACTTGTCTTCCAAATGTTCTCATTCAGTGGGTCTCTGGACTGGCCCAAGAATTTGCCTTTCTAACAAACATCAATGTTTTGGTGATGCTGCAAGTCCGAGGACCTACACAGAATGACTCTGAGCTAGAAACCTTAGGGAAAATATGACAGCCTTTTTAGGCTGTGAAACATTTATGAAAATTTAAATGATAATATAAGGCAAACTAATAGTTACCATATCATAATTCTAGTCTTAGTCAAACGGTTTGGTGAACTAACATTTATAACCTTAAGCAAAATAAACTTTGAGTGTTATAATCCTTACTTATTTAGTCCATGAGTCTTTTAAAAAAGACTACTTGAGAATTTCCATATCTTGTGAAGTTTTGCACCAAAAGCAAATGTCAACTTTGTCTCTTCAATATTTCAGGAAGAGACAATATACACCACATCCATAACGTGTTTCATTCAATCCAATCACAATAAAGGAAATAAAGAAGAAAATGTCAGAGATAAATGAGGTATCCAAAAAATGTTTTGACCCTCCATTAACCCCAGATGAAAGTGAACTTCTACTTATCAGCCAGGCACGGTGGCCAATGCCTGTAATCCCAGCACAATGGGAGGTCAAGGTGGGCAGATCACTTGAGGTCAGAAGTTCAAGACCAGCCTGGCCAACATGGCAAAACCCTGTCTCTACAAAAAAAATACAAAAATTAGCCAGGCGTGGAGGCTGAGTCAGGAGAATCTCTTGAACCCAGAAGGTGAAGGTTGCAGTGAGCTGAGATTGTGCCACTATACTCTGGTCTGGGTGACAAAGCAAGACTCCATCTCAAAAACTAATAAAAGAATAATAATAATAGAAAGAATAGAAAGTGAAGTCCGGGCGCGGTGGCTCACGCCTGTAATCCCAGCACTTTGGGAGGCTGAGGCAGGTGGATCACGAGGTCAAGAGATTGAGACTATCCTGGCCAACATGGTGAAACCCAGTCTTTACTAAAAATACAAAAATTAGCTGGGCGTGGTGGCATGCGCCTGTAGTCCCAGCTATTTGGGAGGCTGAGGCAGGAGAATTGCTTGAACCTGGGAGGTAGAGGTTGCTGTAAGCCGAGATCACGCCACTGCACTCCAGCCTGGTGACAGAGCGAGACTCTGTCTCAAAAATAAATAAATAAATAAATAATAATAATAATAATAGAAAGTGAGCTTCTACTTGTAACCTAAATGTGCCAAGTAGTGACCAAAGAAACAGTTCAGGTGCTCAGTGTGCTGAGAAAGTATTATTTCTGCATTGAGACAAACTTTAGAAATATGGCTAATAAATTTTTTAAATAATAAACTTGCAGCAGTAACTAAATCTTTTTTTTTTTTTTTAAATAGAGACGGGGTTTCACCATGTTGGTCAGTATGGTCTCGATCTGTTTTTGTTTTTTTGTTTTTTTTTGAGACGGAGTTTCGCTCTTGTTACGCAGGCTGGAGTGCAATGGCGCGATCTCAGCTCACTGCAGCCTCCGCCTCCTGGGTTCAAGCAATTCTCCTGCCTCAGCCTCCCGAGTAGCTGGGACTACAGGCACGTACCACCATGTCCAGCTAATTTTTGTATTTTTAGTAGAGACGAGGTTTCACCATGTTGACCAGGATGGTCTCGATCTCTTGACCTCGTGATCTGCCTGCCTCGGCCTCCCAAAGTGCTGGGATTACAGGCATGAGCCACCATGCCTGGTCAGTTCTACAGTTTTCTATACTGCAGACAAGGAAGTGGATTAACTCTGTCGCTCAATTTTAATGAGTATCTGGGGAAGGTAAGGAAAGAGATTAAAGAAAGAAGAGGAGGAACTGGGATAGTCACAGTGTGGGAGGAGGGGCCCTTATTTTAGAGTAGCAGCTTTATTTAAAGCTCCAAATCTGCCGCGTCTTAGCTTTGTGACTTCAGGCAATTCACTTAAATTCTCTAAACTTCAGTATCTACATTGCCCAAATGGCAAAACTCCTATAATAATAGCTAGCATACATAGTGTATACTATGTGCCTGGCATTGTTCTAGCCTCTTATTCATTCATTGCACAAATATTTATTGCGAACCTCCCTGTGTCAGGCAGTGTCCTAAAAAACAAAGATCCCTCTTTACTATGGCTTTTGCTCTAATACAGGGAGACAGACAATAAACAGATTTAAAAACTATTAACTTTATAAAAACTGTACTATCAGTATCTCCATTTTATTTATTTCCTTCTTCTTATTTTTTTGAGATGGAGTCTCACTCTGTCACCCAGGCTGGAGTATAGTGGCACGATCTCAGCTCACTGCAACCTCTGCCTCCCAGGTTCAATCAATTCTGCCTTAGCCTCCCCGAGTAGCTGGGATTACAGGCACACATCACCACGCCCAGCTAATTTTTTGTATTTTTAGTAGAGACAAGGTTTCACCATGTTGGCCAGGCTGGTCTTGAACTCCTAACTTCAGGTGATCCAGCTGCCTTGGCCTCCCAAATTGTTGGGATTACAGGCATGCGCCACCGTGCTCAGCCAGTACCTCCATTTTGAAAATGAGAAAATTGGGCTGGACGAGGTGGCTCATGCCTGTAACCCCAGCACTTTGGGAGGCCGAGGCACTGAGTCATCTGAAGTCAGGAACAGCCTGGCCAAGATGGTGAAACCCCATCTCTACTAAAAACACAAAAATTAGCCAGGTGCGGCGGTGGGTGCCTGTAATCCCAGCTACTAGGGAAGCTGAGGCAGGAGAATTGCTTGAATCCAGGAGGTGGAGGTTGCAGTGAGCCGAGATCGCACCACTGCACTGTAGCCTGGGTAACAGAGTGAGACTCTGTCTCAAAAAAAAAAAAGAAGAAGAAAAAACTGAGGCATAAAGAGGCTAAGGGAGCTGGGCGTGGTGGGTCACACCTGTAATCCCCGCATTTTGGGAGGCTGAGGCAGCAGGATGGCTTGAGGCCAAAAGTTTAAGACCAGCCTGGGCAATGTAGTGAGACCCCATCTCTACAAAAATTACTAATGCATTTTTTTTTTAGATGGAGTCTTGTTCTGTTGCCCAGGCTGGAGTGCAATGATGTGATCTCTGGTCACCACAACCTCTGCCTCCTGGGTTCAAGTGATTCTCCTGCCTCAGTGTCCAGAGTAGCTGGGATTACAGGTGTGCACCACCATGCCCGGCTAATCTTTTGTATTTTTAGTAAAGACTGGGTTTCACCATGTTGGCCAGGCTGGTCTTGAACCCTTGACCTCGCAATCCACCCACCTCAGCCCCCAAAGTGCTGGGATTACAGGTGTGAGCCACCGCTCCCAGCCTGTTGATGAATTTTTTAAAAAGAAGCTAAGGGATTTGCTCAGACTCCCACAGCCAGTAGGCAACAAAAACAGATTCAAAAGCAGGCAGGTTTGGCTCCAGAAGCCATGCACTGGACCCCCAGGTTATTCTGCCTCCCAGTTTTCATGAGCATCAAATAAGAGAAAGTGTATGAAAGTACTTTGTAAGTTACAAAGCACTGTGCACAAGTTGGAGCTGGTAATGTGGCTGGACAGGACCTGCTGAGATAGTGACTTCGAGGAAAGCCACCTTCAGTCTCCCACCCTCACCACCAAGCCAGGTGTCCCTCTCTCTGCTGCCCCCCAGCTCTGAGGTTACCCAAGCTCCTAATGTGAGTGTTGGGGGCTGGGAGAAGTACAAAATAGTGCATTCAGCTCCCTTCCTGGTGGCTCAGACACCTTTCAGAGGCAGCCTGGAATGCTAACTCACTCTTCAGCCGTATTTTTATTTTGGGTCCGTCATCTGGTAGGGAAGAGAAGCCCCTTAGGCAGAGTGGTGACTCAAGCTGGTGATTCACAGGCCCTGCCAGCCTCCTCTGTGCAGCAGCATCCCTCAGCAGGGAGACTGCAGAACGTGTCCCTGCCCGCCTGCACTGGGGACGAGGGCTGGGGGCTGGGGAAGCTAGGACTTCCCTTCAGACAGAGCAGATGGTTGCCGCTTAAGGAAGGCGTGCTACGGTCACACACAGCAACCCCCCCCACACACACACATACACACACTCACATGCATGAAACAGGCTCCTGTCTCGAAAAGGGTTTTGTCAGGCTCTTAGAAGAGGGCACTTGATAGTTACTTGTTGACTGAATCATTGGATAAATGGAAGGGTAATTAGCAGCTGGTATTTGCACAGCACTTTCCAGTTTACAAAGCATTGTCACATATATCAGCTCATGTAATCCTCCCAACAGAATGGTGAGGTGAGTGTCACCACTATCCCAGTTATACAGATGACAAAACAGGCTCAGAGAACTGATGTCAGTTGTTCACAGTGGATCCAGGCATTTACTGAATGAATGAATGAAAGAATGAATGAATGAAGTGGTAAGCCAGGATCTGAAATCACATTATCTTCTCCAAATTCCATACTCTCTACCATGGCTGCTGCTGCTGTCTTCACAAAGAGTTAAACAGAGGCCAGGCATGGTGGCTTATGCCTGTAATCCCAGCACTTTGGGAGGCCGAGGCAGGCGGATCACCTGAGGTCAAGAGTTCAAGACCAGCCTGGCCGACATGATGAAACCTCATCTCTACTAAAAAAAATACAAAAATTAGCTGAGCTCGGTGGCAGGCACCTGTAATCCCAGCTACTTGGGAGGCTGAGGCAGGAGAATCACTTGAAACTGGGAAAAGGAGGTTGCAGTGAGCCGAGATTGCACCATTGCACTTCAGCCCAGGAGACAGAGCAAGACTCTGTCTCAAAAAAAAAAAAAAAGAGTTAAACAGAGTCTCCTCTGAGGAACTGATGTTGGAGGCTGATGTTGGAGTACAAGGCTGTACAGAAATCACTCCCAGAGGCCCATCATCCCCTTCGTAGCTGGTGCCTTTCCATGGACGGAGTGTCCTCTTCTCCTCTAAGCCTGCCAAGCCCTTCCTCTCACAACCATCCCAGCCCACTTGTAACTTGTATCCTTATAAGCCCATACCCCTTACACTGTGAGCCCCAGGAGGAGCACTGGGCCTTATTCATCTATGTCTCCAGTGTCTGCCATCACCCAGATACTGAATGAATGAATGAATGAATGAGGTACGTGGCAAATTCTCTTTTCCTATGTTCTCCAAAACAAGGAAACAGCAATAGCCTGACCCACAAGACTCTGCCCAGTGGCTTGGTATCAAGGGAATGTAGTGGGCCAGTTTTGAAAATCCATAATCGCTTCCTCTGTCATTCCCTATCCCTCTCAGAAGGCTTGCCAATGCTCAAGAGGAAGCTAAATATCGATAGGGTGATCCCAGCCCCCAAAGTGCAAAAGGGGTCAAGTACATCCCAGCTGCTCTGCCCCAAGCAGCCCCAAAGAGCTAAATTTTCTTTCTCCCTCTAAAGGGCCACAGAGCAATGCTTCCACACCCATCTTGGCTCTCCCGCACTCTGCTTTTCTGCCTCCCTGCAGACAGCCTGCTCTGCCACACTCCCACCCAGCCCTCTGCTATCAGAGCTCTGAACACCCAAAAAGGAAAAACGATTTGTGCTGAGCGCGAAGACAGAGCCAGGGAGGAAGGGAAGGGCTGCTCGCTGCCAGCTGACGTTCTGCAGACTGAGCTGCCTATGTCTGTGCCAAGGGTGTGGCCACCGGCGAATTCTGAGAGAGATGGGGGAAGGAGAGAGAAAATGTACTGATTTCCACATCACATCCTGAGTCCTATCTTAAATTGTACTGAATTGGCTTCCCCATGAGAGAAAATGAGATCAAAGGCCCATAGATGATAGAGAACTACCAGTCATACATTCACTCAACAAACATTTATGGGGCACACTACGTGCCAGGCAACACAGGCAACACCAAGAATGCAGGCGTTAGAGACAGCCTACCTGTCCTGGAGTATCTCACATTTGAGTGGGAGAGACAGATGAGGAAACAGGTAACTGTAGTATGTGTAATCAGCACTAAAGAAGAGAAAAGCACTGGACACAGTAAGAGGCCACAGGATGGGGAGCTCACTCAGAATCAGGAGCAAGGAGCAGTCAGAGAGTCTGCCTGGAGGAGGTGACACCCAACACACTGAATGGTGAAGAACGAGGAGAAATTATATTGGTATAAATGGGAAGAAAGGCATTCCTAGGCAGCAGGAATAGCTTGTGCAAAGGCATGGGAATGAAAGAGCATAGGCCAGCAAGTACTGGGATCTGGTGCAGCACAGTGAGGGGTTAAGAGGAGGAGTGGTTAGAGTATGAAGGCTCTTGTCGCAGAAGCTAAGGATTTTGGATGTTATTTTAAAAACAGCTAGAGAATCATCAAAAGGCTTGGAGGGTGTGTGACTGATCAGATTTGCATTTTGGAAAGATGAGTCTGGCAACCAAGTGAAGAATGGATTCCCAGAACACGGGATGGGGGAGAAGAGGAGCACAGGCAAGCTAGGGAAGTAGCCCAGTGAGAATGGCAAGAACCTGAATTTAGGGCAGCTCCCAAGGGAAGGAAAAGGAAAACAGAGGCATTTAGGAAGTAGAATTACTAGACATGGTGACCCGCATGGGGGGCCTAGGCAGGGAGAAGGAGCTGATGCCCATGTTCTGGCTTGGGTATTGAGTGGGTCAAGTGAGAGACCCCCAAATTAATCTAGAATGAATTCATACTCTGATTGTTGACTCTGTTAGGTTTTTTTTGGAACTTTTTTTTTTTTGAGACATGGTCTTGCTCTGTCGCCCAGGCTGCAGTGGCGTGACCATGGTCACTGGAGACCCGACCTCCCAGTCTCAAGGATTCAGAGACTAGAGGACTTCCCAAGCTCCTAGGACTACAGGAGTGCGCCACCACACCCAGCTTATTTTTTAATTTTTTTGTAGAGATAGGGTCTCGCTATATTGTCAGGGCTGGTCTCAAACTACTGGGCTCAAGCAATCCCCTTGCCTTGTGCCATGAGTAGAGATGGGAAATCTGGGCAGAGGAGAAGGTTTGGTGGGGAAACAGATGAAACCTGTGTGGAGTTTCTTGAGTTGGAGGCACCTGCAGACATCTAGGGGGAGAGAGTCAGCAGCGGGGTAGAGTAAGCTGTGGGACTAGAGGAGATTTGGACCAGAGATGGAACACTTGACAATCAAAGTAGCTACTGTGGTTAAAAGCATGGGTGTGGAGGAGATCGCCCAAGAAAAATGTGCACATCAAGAGTGTGTGAACTCCATCTTCCTGTCCCTAGGCATGATGGGCTGAGATAATATAAGTGAAAGTACTTAGCCCGATGTATGGGTCAGAATGGTTGCTCAATAAATGTTAGTTGAGTGAGTAGTAGGTCAAGAATCATAAATAGGCCAGGCACAGTGGCTCACACCTGTAATCTTAGCACTTTGGGAGGCCGAGGTGGGTGGATCACCTCCTGAGGTCAGGAGTTCAAGACCAGCCTGGCCATTATGGTGAAATCCCATCTTTAAAAAAAAAAAAAAAGATTCATGAATAGGCTGGGTGCATTGGCTCATGCCTGTAATACCAGCACCTTAGGAGACCAAGGCAGTAGGATCACTTGAGCTCAGGAGCTCAAGACCAGCCTGAGCAATATAGCAAGAACTCATGTCTACTAAAAAATTCTTTTAAATAGCTGGGCATGGTGGCGTGTGCCTGTAGTCCCAGCTACTCAGGAGGCTGAGGTGAGAGGATCACTTGAGCCTAGGCGATCAAGGCTGCTATAATCACAGCCCTGGACTCCAGCATAGGCAACGTAGTGAGACTCTGTCTCAAAAAAAATTTTTTTTTTATTTGAAGCTGTCAGTTTCAAAAAAAAAAAAAAAAAAAAAAATTTTTTTTTGAGACGGAGTTTCACTCTTCTTGTTCAGGTTGGAGTGCAATGGCTCCATCTCAGCTTACCGTAACCTCCACCTCCCAGGTTCAAACGATTCTCCTGCCTGAGCCTCACAAGTAGCTGATATCACAGGCATATGCCACCACACCCAGCTTATTTTGTATTTTTAGTAGAGACGGGGTTTTTCCATGTTGGTCAGGCTGGACTCAAATTCCCGACCTTAGGTGATCCGCCCACCTCGCCCTCCCAAAGTGCTGGGATTACAGGCGTGAGCCACTGCGCCTGGCCAAAAATAAAATTTAATAAAATCATGAATAATCTAGGCCGGGCGCGGTGGCTCACGCCTGTAATCCAAGCACTTTGGAGGCCAAGGCGGGCAGATCATCTGAGGTCGGGAGTTCAAGACCAGCCTGACCAACATGGTGAAACCCCATCTTTAAAAAAAAAATCACGAATAATCATTTAGTCTAATGTTTTGCTACCAAACATAATTGGGAAGTCCTTCTAATGTGTGTCTTCAATCCTGCTATCATGATTCCGTCCTTTCCAGTCCTCAAGTCCTGATTATCTTGCTCACTATGTGCACCAATGGTTTACTCTCTCTCCCTGCCTCCTACACTCTCCACTGTCAGATAGTTTCAAGCTGTTTTATTTTCAGACAGACTTCGTCATTGCCATCAGCTGCCTATTTGAGGCATTTTTATCAAATACTGTATTTGTGTAGCTAAACCATAGCGTTCTGTAGAGGAAAGCAATGGCACAGGTAATCCAAAAATGACACATTGAAATGACCTCTAATTGGCTTGGGAAATTGTTTTTGGTCCTTGCGTCTGAACATAGGTGCATTAGATGTTCCAAAAATCGAATTCAGGGAAAATGGTCATAGTAGGGGGGAACTGATCCAAGAAGAACTTGCCTAGAAACTTCCAAATCGTTTCATTCTACTGTCTTCAGCAAGGCACCAAGGCTTCTCTTCATCCCTCATTTTCTCCACTCATCCATTCCATCTATCCATTCTCCAGTCCATCCATTCATCTATCCATCATCTCTTCATCCACCCATCCTCCAAGTCCATCCATCTGTTCACCTGTCCGTCCATCCATCTATCTAAAAACATCTTTGAGTGCCTACTGAATGCCAGACACTGCACTAGGTGCTGAGGGATACAAAAACAAATGGGACTTGGAACCAAGAAACTTCCAGTCTAAATGGAAAGACCCAAGATTAAAAATAACTATTTGGTTTTATAAGGAGTTTGGCCGGGCGCCGTGGCTCACGCCTCTAATCCTAGCACTTTGGGAGGCCGAGGTGGGTGGATCACCTGAGGTCAGGAGTTCAAGATCAGCCTGGCCATCATGGTGAAACCAAACCCCATCTTAAAAAAAAAAAAAAAGGAGTTTCAAGAGAAAAGAAAAAAAAAAGAAAGAAAAATAACTCTACCTGATAAGTACTCTAAAAGAATAATTAGGAGAAAAAGGAAAAAAAAAAATTAGGAGAGAGAATACAACTCTTTCTAGAGAAACCAAGGCAGGCTTCATAAAAGGGGGGTCTTTTTTTTTTTTTTTTTTTGAGACGGAGTTTCACTCTTGTTGCCAGGCTGGAATGCAATGGCGTGATCTTGGCTCACCACAACCTCTGCCTACCGGGTTCAAGCAATTCTCCTGCCTCAGCCTACCAAGTAGCTGTGATTACAGGCATGCGCCACCACGCCTGGCTAATTTTGTATTTTTAGTAGAGACAGGGTTTCTCCGTTGCTTTATTTCTCTCTCTCTCTTTTCCATCATTCTGATTTTTTTTTCCTTTATCTGGTAAGAGGGTGAAGGGACTATAAGATAGAAATTAAGATTTTTAGCTCAAAAGTCTTCTTTCCTATAGAATTTTCAGAAGCTCTAAAACAAATAAGTAAATACTAAACACAAAATGTGGTCAAGTTTTAAATCCACAGCATCCAGACCACCCTGCAGGAGGACCTTTCTCACTCTCCACGTGTTCTAAAATTATATCACTGTCTGTAAGTGGGGGGACAACTAACTGGCCTCAAGAACCTCTTCTTGTTTTGGGATGCAGCAGAGTGCTGAGAGCCGACAGGGAGAAGGAGTTGGAAACAATGTCCCAGCTCCCCTCCCACCCTCGATCCCTCTGGCGGCTCTAATTGAGGCCTGTCACAGGGAGAGCAGGCAGCTGCAAATTGCATTCATCAACAAATTACAGCCAATTACAGCCCAGCCCCAGCCTACTGGGGGTGACATGAGGCCAGCCAGGTAATCCCTTCTCCTGATTCAGCAATGCCAAAGGTTTTGGGCTGCCAGGGTCACTTTCTGCAATCCAGAACCTGACCTTTATCCTGGGCCTGCACCCTCCCCTCCGACAATCCCTCAGGGAAGACAGGGCTTCCCCCAACCCTCGAGAAGTCTCTAGGGCACTTCTCTCAGCCATCACTGAAGTTCACCCAGTAATCTAGGCCCAATCTCTGTTTTTTTTGTTAAGTTATAGACATGTTGGTTTTATTCGAAAGAATAAAATCTTGACAAACTGAAAAATATGGAAGGCTTCATCAATTTGTGTTATCATCCTTAAGCAAGGGCCCTGCTAATCCTCTCTATATCATTTCAATTTTAGTACATGTGTTGCTGGATCCAGTACACTACCGCTGTGCTTTAAGCTGAGTTTTCTCCAGATTTGTTCCTTGGGGGGACTGATTTGTTGGCACTTCAAGGGCCTGTAGAGAACTCTTTGCCTGTTGGCTTTGGGCCAGCTTAACTCTGCCATCTTTCTGCCCCTCCTTATAACATTGGGCCAAAGCTAGGGTGAGGTTAACATGAAACCTGTGGAGGTGTAATGGAAGTGTCACCTCCCAGAAGGACAGGTATGTGGCCACCCACACCTGTCCACAGCTCCTTCTTCACTCCCCTCCCTGGAGCCAGCAGCTCTGGTTTCAACAGTGCGAGGGTGTGTGTCTGTGTGTGTGCGTGTGTGTTTGCATGCACGTGCGTTTATGAGACATACCACAGGACATCCACATGCTAGGGACAGAAGGATGGGGAGGGCATGATGCTGGCCCTTCTCTGTTTGATCTTGACTGTAAAATTGCAGCCAAATGCTCTCAAATAATGTTCTTTTTCTCCCTCTCTTGCTTTTCCCCTCAGGACTTTGGCACTTCTACAAATAGGGCTGTGCCAGAAGAAAAGGAAGTTTCAGTCCATCCACGCCCCCCACCGCCTGAAACAATAATCTCTTCCTCTCTCCCAGTCCCTGTTTGAATTAGGGAATGGGTAGGGAAAGGAGGCGTCTTTCTGTCCTGATATTTCTGAGGAAGCCAGTCTGTATGTACCCTTCCTCTTCCAGGGAATGTATCCTGTGATGTTTAAGTAGGAATCAAGCTTAAGAATGAATTTCTCTTGAACTGTCCTTCTCCACCACAGGAAGTGGGATGGGTATACCCAGTAAAGGGGAAAGAGCAAGAGATGGGGTTAGGTTGCATGTCCCCAAAGATACCAAAGCTTTCTGCCTAGGGGAGCAGTGGGGCTCAGATCACCCATAGGCAAGGAAAGAGGTCAACAGGAATGACTCAGTAGCCCCAGCCTCCTGGAAACTCTTGAAGAAACTCAAGGTTTCAACCTGATAAACCTTCTCAAGACAGACAAGGCAGGATCAGAGGTAGGAATCCTGAGCAACTAGTGAGACCCCGTCTCTACAAAACATGGTCGGGCATGGTGGTATGCTTCTGTGATCCCAGCTGAGGTGGGAGGATCGCTTGAGCCCAAGAGTTCGAGGCTGCAGTGAGCCATGATCATGCTACTGCACTCCAGTCTGGGTGACAGAGTGAGACGCTGTCTCAAAAAAAAAAAAAAGAAAGAAAGAAAAGAAAAAGAAATAGAGGGGCAGCAAATCACACTGCCATGTGTGTACCTATGCAACAATCTTGCATGTTCTTCACGTGTACACCATAACCTAAAATGTAATAAAAAAAAAAAAAAAGAAAGAAAGAAAAAGAAACAGAGGGAGAAACAAGGCGAGACAAGGGCAGATAAGAGTTGAGGCCAGGCCGAGAGTGAGAGTAGAGGAGGACTGGGTTGCCAAACGTGGACAACAATCAGGGCCGTGCTTGCCCGGGTCAGCTCGCTCTTCTCATCTCAGGCCACACCCTGAGTGGATGCCTTGATGCTCCACCCAGATTCCCGGTACTGACTGTGAGTTTTGGCTGCCGATGGCTCGCCATCTCTGGACTTGCCCTTGGCCTAGAGGGCAGCCAATTAACTGACTGACAGGGGCATAAAAGAACAGCCTCCCTGCTTCAGGTGGGATCCTTTCTGTCATGCAGTTGTCCACCCAGAGCTTCCCACAGGATCAAGCCAAAACTAGACTCAGCTGTGAAGCACATTCTTGCTTCCCCACTCCCTGCCCCATCCTGCTTCCCTTCCTCCTTTCTCCTAAGAGTTTGCTCTGCTATAAATCACGTGCCCCCCTAAATCCCCATCTCAGTCTCCACATCAAGGGAATCAGATCTAAGACACTTCTCTGAGTACAAATTGCACCTTAGCTCCAGTGCCTGGGATGCTGTGTCAGCCCCTAATCAGCCTTCAGTACACAATAATGAGTTTTTTTTTTTTTTTTTTTTTTTTTTTTTTTGAGACGGAGTTTCGCTCTCGTTACCCGGGCTGGAGTGCAATGGCGCGATCTCGGCTCACCGCAACCTCCGCCTCCTGGGTTCAGGCAATTCTCCTGCCTCAGCCTCCTGAGTAGCTGGGATTACAGGCACGCGCCACTATGCCCAGCTAATTTTTGTATATTTAGTAGAGACGGGGTTTCACCTTGTTGACCAGGATGGTCTCGATCTCTTGACCTCGTGATCCACCCGCCTCGGCCTCCCAAAGTGCTGGGATTACAGGCTTGAGCCACCGCGCCCGGCCAATAATGAGTTTTTAAAAATTTTTCGGCCCAGCGTGGTGGCTCACTTCTGTAATCCCAGAACTTTGGGAGGCCGAGGTGGGCAGATCACCTGAGACCAGAAGTTCGAGACCAGTCTGGCCAACATGAAGAAACCCTGTTTCTACTAAAAATACAAAAATTGGCCGGGCGCGGTGGCTCACGCCTGTAATCCCAGCACTTTGGGAGGCCGAAGCAGGTGGATCACGAGGTCAAGAGATCGAGACCATCCTGGTCAACATGGTGAAACTCCGTCTCTACTAATACAAAAAATTAGCTGGGCATGGTGGTGCGTGCCTGTAATCCCAGCTACTCAGGAGGCTGAGGCAGGAGAATTGCCTGAACCCAGGAGGCGGAGGTTGCAGTGAGCTGAGATCGCGCCATTGCACTCCAGCCTGGGTAACAAGAGCGAAACTCCGTCTCAAAAAAAAAATACAAAAATTAGCCAGGCCTGGTGGCGTGCACCTGTAATCCCAGCTGCTAGGGAGGCTAAGGCAGAAGAATCGCTTGAACTCGGGAGGCGGAGGTTGTAGTGAGCCAAGATTGTGCCAATGCACTCCAGCCTGGGTGACAGAAATATTCATAGTATATGTGGTTAATTGAAAGAAAGAGTGATTGGTTGACTTAATCTCTAGATGGGTGATAAGTAGGTGGGGGAATTTATTGTAGGATCGCTCCCATCACACACACACACACACACACACACACACACACACACACACACACCAGATTTCCATGGCTCATCCCAGTACCTCCTGTCTACATATAAGCCACCTGCTTATGTCTACGCAAAGTCAAAGACAGATAATCCAGTTTGTGGATTATCCAGATCCCCAGCTGGCATGTTCCTCCTCAGTATAGCCGACCCGAACCCTCCCTCTGCTCCAGCACCTTCCTGGGATTAGGGGGTGGGCAGAGTCAGGCAGCAGGGGACGGCTGGATGATGAAACCTCAGTCTGTCAACACTGTTGCTGCTGCCTCAGCAGTCTGATGAAAGATCAGAAACTACTGGGTAAAATCATGTTAGGAATTCTCTGTGGATTCCAGGTATCTGGGCTTATCATCAAGCAGGACAAGGGCAGATAAGGGTTGAAGGTTGCGGTTAACAAGTAGAAGATTAAGAGCTTTTGTATGGTGAAAACACCTTGAACAAGGCCAGGAAAATCACCTGCTAAGTAACCAGGTTTGGATCACTGAGAATCATAGTATGATAAGATGATACTTAAAATGATATAAGATATGCAAAGTCCTCTCCTATTCTGAAAGCTTTCCAGGAAAAGAAGTATGTGGATTTTTCAGGTTTTTCAGTCATTCCTATCAAGGAGTTCCTACAGTTTATCCTCCTTCCAGACTGTTGCAGTTCTGATCTGTTTATCTCCTCGTCCTTTTTTTTTTTTTTTTAAACAGGGTCTCACTTTGTCACTGAGGCTGGAGTGCAGTGATTTGAACACAGTGACCGCAGCCTCAACCTCCTGGGCTCAAGCAATCTTCCCTCAGCCTCCTGAGTAGCTGGGACCACAGGTGCCACCATGTCTGGCTAATTTTTCTCTTTTTTAACAAGACAGGGTCTTGTTTAGTGACCCAGGCTGGTCTTGAACTCTGAGCTCAAGCAATCCTCCCGCTTCAGCCTCCCAAAGCACTGAGATTACAGATGTGAACCACTGCACCCGGCCCTGTTTTTCTTCTGATTTCAGACAAAAATAGAACAGCAAATCTTTCTTTTTTTTGAGACGGAGTTTCGCTCTTGTTACCCAGGCTGGAGTGCAATGGCGCGATCTCGGCTCACTGCAGCCTCCGCCTCCTGGGTTCAGGCAATTCTCCTGCCTCAGCCTCCTGAGTAGCTGGGATTACAGGCACGAGCCACCATGCCCAGCTAATTTTTTGTATTTTTAGTAGAGACGGTGTTTCACCATGTTGACCAGGATGGTCTTGATCTCTTGACCTCGTGACCTCGTGATCCACCCGCCTCAGCCTCCCAAAGTGCTGGGATTACAGGCGTGAGCCACCACGCCCGGCATCTTTTTTCATATTAAGGCTCTGAATCTGTTGTGTATTTTACACTTACAGCACATCTCAGTTGAGACCAGCCACACTGCCCATGTTCAATCACCAAGTGTGGCTCATGGCTGCCATATTGGACACCCCAGGTCTAGAGCTTGGGAGTCCCTTCCCTGACACCTGCCCTACAACCTACTCCTCTGGGGTAGGAGGCAGAGAATGTGGATCTAGATACAGCATACCCTCAGATGACAGTGGGAGGAGTTTGGGGAGAGGAGTGGTGGACAGAGTCTGGGAGTGTCCCAGGCCAGGTAATTACAGGGAAGGGAGGAAGAAAACTGTGTCTATTAAACCTCAAACTTCCTCCTGAGCAGTAGGTGGAGCCAGGAAAGTGCTCCGAAGCCCACAATGCTCCAAGTCCCTCATTAATCAGAATACTTAATTCTGGCTCCAAGTTGAGTTCTTTTCCTTATCTCCTCCAGGAAGCCTTCCCAGATAAACTCTCCAATCTTAACTGATAGATACCTTGTCTCTAAAAAAATAAAATAATTAGGCCGGGCGTGGTGGCTCACGCCTGTAATCCCAGCACTTTAGGAGGCCAAGGCAGGTGGATCACAAGGTCAAGAGATCGAGACCATCCTGGTCAACATGGTGAAACCCCGTCTCTATTAAAAATACAAAAATTAGCTGGGCATGGTGGTGCGCGCCTGTAGTCCCAGTTACTCGGGAGGCTGAGGCAGGAGAATTGCTTGAACCCAGGAGGCAGAGGTTACGGTGAGCCGAGATCGCGCCATTGCACTCCAGCCTGGGTAACAAGAGCGAAAGTCCATCTCAAAAAATAAAAAAATAATAATTAGCTGGGTATGGTGGCACATGCTGGTAGTTCCAGCTACTTGGGAGGCTGAGATGGGAGAATCTCTTGAAACTGGGAGGTCAAGGCTGCAGTGAGTCAGGATTGCTTTACTTTGCTCCAGCCTGGATGACAGAGCAAAACTCTGTCTCGGGAAAAAAAAAAAGAGATGAAGAGAGAAAGACTTTGAAAGAGCTTCCCATGCCCACCTTGTACTGAGAACCATAGAAAGTGAACTAGGAAAGATCTGATATTGCCTACTTAGTCCCCTCACTTTACAGATGAGTAAACTGTGGCCAGGAGACTAGGAATGACTTGGTCAAGGTCGCAGAAGTTGGTGGCAGAGCCAAGTCTTAACCCGTATGTTGCCTTGTGGGCTACTGTTTGGGGTGCTGCATAGTCAGACTGGTGCCTCTGTTCCTACCCCGTCAGGCTGGGAGAGTTCCAGAGAGTGAGTAAGCAATTCTGTCTTCTCTCCCCTTAAGGATAAGAGAGGCATCTGGAATGGAAAGCATGGTAATCTTATAAAAACAAACACAATCAAAAGCACAGAACCACATTCAACAACAAGCTTTTGAAACCCAGCTGTCCCCCCACCTTCCTCCAAGGCATTTCTCATGAGATTTAACAAATTTAATAGGAGGAAGTGGGGAATGCTAAAGAGATGAGCCCTCCAGCCTCCCCACCTCCCCTCCACCCCACTCCACTAAGGTGGGGCATAGACCCAGGATTATCCCAGGAGCCTGAGTGGCCCAAGCAGAAGCCAAGCCCTAAACACTCCAGAGTGACCAAGATATCTGCTACTTCAGGCTTCTGCTTCCTTTTCCAAGAGTCCTTGAGCTATAGCATTTGGTGGTAGTCCCTACACGGTGGTGGGGTGTCTGTCTGGGGGAGGTCCAGGGCTCTGCTGCTGCCCAATTCTTTTGGGCTACAGTTTCCTCCTCTGTGTTCCCTTCAGAACATACACTCTTGGTCGCAGCCTTACTTCTTCCCTAAGCCAAGTCCCGGGAATCTATTTCAGGACTTGTTTCGCCCACTCTGCCTGACGTCTGTGACAAGCTGGGTGCTAGGGAGTCCTCACCATCTGCCTACCTCCGCCACCAGCCAGGCAGTCCCAGGTGGCGCTCAATCCTTAGCCCCAGAAAGTGAGCCCAAGCTCACTCACTGTCTCTGCAAATCCTCTGCTGAGTTGTTGGTGATTTTATTCCTTGCCACCCAAAAAACAAGGGCAACTTTACTGGCAGTTCTGGTGAAAAAAAAAATGGCCAGATGCAGTGGCTCACACCTGTAATCCCAGCACTTCGAGAGGCCGAGGTGGGCAGATCACAAGGTCAGGAATTCGAGACCAGCATGGCCAACATGGTGAAACCCCATCTCTACTAAAAAATGCAAAAATTAGCTGGGTGTGGTGGCGTGCGCCTGTAGACCCAGCGACTCAGGAGGCTGAGGCAGGAGAATCACTGTAACCCGGGAGGCAGAGGTTACAGTAAACCGAGATCATGCCACTGCACTCCAGCCTGGGAGAGAGAGCAAGACTCTGTCTCAATCAATCAATCAATCAAGAAGAAGAAGAAAAGCAACAGCACTGCAATGTCTCTCCTACCATATACACACACCTCAACTTGAAGGAGCCTGGAAATCTGGGGATGGAGGAAGAGGAAGCTGGATTAAATTTCCCTCCCACCCAAACCTCTGCACAAACACATAAACTTTGGCAGTATCTATGACAACTTTAAATACATATGCCCGGCCGGGCACGGTTGCTCACGCCTGTAATCCCAGCACTTTGGGAGGCCAAGGTGGGCGGATCATCGGAGGTCAGGAGTCCGAGACCAGCCTGACCAGCATGGAGAAACCCTGTCTCTATTAAAAATACAAAAAATTAGCCGAGCGTGGTGGCGCATGCCTGTAATCCCAGCAACTTGGGAGGCTGAGGCAGGGGAATGGTTTGAACCTGGGAGGCGGAGGTTGTGGTGAGCTGAGATTGCATCATTATACTCCAGACTGGGCAACAAAAGAGAAACTCTGTCTCAAAAAAAATACATATACCCTTTGACACAACAATTGCACCTCTAAGAATATATCTTATAGGAAATCTTCCCCAAGTGTACCAAAAAATACATATGCAAGGAGGACCAAGGCTGTGTGCAGACATGAGATTTAATTAATGATGGTACATTCATACAATGGAATCTCATGTGGTCATCAAAAAGAATGAGAAAAATCCAGATAGCAGCCTTCCCTTCTGAAGCCCCTCCTCATGAGGGCAAAGATGGCAGTGGTATCATGGAATAATGGAATGCATGGAATAATGTCCAAGATATAAATAAGAAAAGCAAAACTATTTGCTGCATATAATCCCATGTAGGTTCTATAGACATACCTCTTTTGTACATACAGAGAAAAAAATATCCAGAAGAATACATAAAAACCTGTTAACACCAGGTGAGGTGTCTCACGCCTGTAATCCCAGCACTTTGGGAGGCCGAGGCGGGCGGATCACCTGAGGTCAGGAGTTCAAGAACAGCCTGACCAACATGGAGAAACCCTGCCTATATATATATATATATATATATATTTTTTTTTTTTTATAAAGATGGGTTTTCACCATGATGGCCAGGCTGGTCTTGAACTCCTGACCTCAGGTGATCTGCCCGCCTCGGCCTCCCAAAGTGCTGGGATTACAGGTGTGAGCCACCACGCCCGGCCTGCCTTTATATATTTTTTAAAAATAAATAAATAAACCTATTCACAACGGTTAGCTCTAAAGTTGAGATTATAAAGTGTCTTTTCTTTTCTTTTTTTTTGAGACAGAATCTCACTTTGTCCCCCAGGCTAGAGTGCAGTGGCACAATCTCAGCTCACAGCATCCTTGACCTCCCAGGTTCAAGAGATGCTCCTGCCTCAGCCTCCCAAGTAGCAGGAACTACAGGCATGTGCCACCATGTATGGCTAATTTTTGTATTTTTTGTAGAGATAGGGTTTCGATATGTTGCCCAGGCTGGTCTTGAACTCTTGAGCTCAAGGAATCCACCCGCCTCAGCCTCCCAAAGTGCTAGGACTACAGGCATGAGCCACTGTGCAGAGCCAGTCTCTTCATTTTCTTTTTTTTGAATTTTTCATTAAATAAGTTGCGAGTTTAGATTTCTTCATTCTCTAAATATAGATTTCTTCCACATAGAGATCTATAAGATCTATTACTTTTGCAATGATGGGGAGAAATTTTTTCTTTTTAAAAAGAAGGAATGGCTGGGCACGGTGGCTCACGCCTGTAATCCCAACACTCTGGGAGGCTGAGGAGGGTGGATCACCTGAGGTCAGGAGTTAGAGACCAGCCTGACCAACATGGTGAAACCCATCTCTACTAAAAATACAAAAAAAAAAAAAAAATTAGCTGGGCATGGTAGCAGGTGCCTGTAATCCCAGCTACTTGGGAGGCTGAGTCAGGAGAATTGCTTGAACCTGGGAGGCAGAGGTTGCAGTGAGCCAAGATCACACCATTGCACTCCAGCCTGGGCAGCAAAACAAGAGCAAAACTCCGTCTCAAAAGGAGGCAGAGGGGGAAGGGGAGGGGGAAGAGGACGGGGGAGGAGAGGGAGAGGGGGATGGGGAGGAACTGGCTGGGTACAGTGGCTCACGCCTGTAATTCCAACACTTTGGGAGGCCAAGGAGAGTGGATCACATGAGGTCAGGAGTTCAAGACCAGCCTGGTCAACATGGAGAAACCTCATCTATACCAAAAGTACAAAAAAATTAGCTGGACATGGTGGTGCATGCCTGTAATCCCAGCTACTCAGGGGGCTGAGGCAGGAGAATCGCTTTAACCCAGGAGGTGAAGGTTTCCGAGAGCCAAGATCATACCACTGTACTCCAGCCTGGCTGACAGAGTGAGAGCTGGTCTCAAAAAAAAAAAAAAAAAAAAAGGTAAAGTAAAAATTTAAAGAAAACAAAGCCGGGCGCAGTGGCTCACGCCTGTAATCCCAGTACATTGGGAGACCAAGGCGGGCAGATCATGAGGTCAAGAGATTGAGACCATCCTGGCCAACATGATGAAACCCCGTCTCTACTAAAATACAAAAATTAGCTGGGTGTGGTTGCGCACGCCTGTAGTCCCAGCTACTCGGGAAGGCTGAGGCAGAAGAAATGCTTGAACCTGGGAGGTGGAGGTTGCAGTGAGCCGAGAGTGCGCCACTGCACTCCAGCCTGGCGCCTGGCGACAGAGCAAGACTCTGCTTCAAAAAAAAAAAAAGGAACATAGAACATTACTGGGTGTGGTGATTGGTGGCTCATATTGGTAATCCCAGTGCTTTGGGAGGCCAAGGTGGGAGGATCACTTGAGGTCAGAGGTTCGAGACCACCCTAGGCAAGAGGGTAGACCCCGTCTCTACAAAAATAAAAAATAAAAAGAGTAGAAACATCTAACATGTTCAATTTTTATTTATTTTTTTATTATTATTTTTTTGAGACGGAGTTTCGCTCTTGTTACCCAGGTTGGAGTGCAATGGCGTGATCTTGGCTCACTGCAACCTCCGCCTCCTGGTTCAGGCAATTCTCCTGCCTCAGCCTCCTGAGTAGCTGGGATTACAGGCACGCACCACCATGCCCAGCTAATTTTTTGTATTTTTAGTAGAGACGGGGTTTCTCCATGTTGACCAGGATGGTCTCGATCTCTTGACCTTGTGATCCACCCACTTCGGCCTCCCAAAGTGCTGGGATTACAGGGGTGAGCCACCGCACCTGGCCCTCAATTTTTTTTTTTAAGGGAACAGCAAATACCCTCTTCTGGCTCATCCAGGGGAGGAGGTCCCATGCATCCACCCACAAACTCCCCAACAGATGGCTTTGGAAATGAAGTGCAGCCACACTGCCCACCCCTTCCAGCTGAATGCTGGCCTGGGCCTCCCTTGCATCCCTTACTCCCTCCCTTTCCTCTACCCTTTGGCCCCATTCAAAACAAGCTTGTGTTAGAGAACATGCTATCCTGTGTGCTCCTAGCACTTGGGTAGAACTCAGCACTTCCCAGGCCGTGGTGGAGGTGTCCATCTCAAGAAAGACTTGCAATGACACGTGGTCAGGATGAAAGGGGGATGGGAACTTCTGGCCAGATTGGAGACCAGACCTCTGCAGGGCTTAGGAGATAAAGCTCTCATTCCCCAGGAAGGGGAGTGGGAAAGCGGAAAGCTGGTCCTTAATTTAATCAAGGAGAGGGAGGACGGAGGGGGAATCAGAGCTCTGAGATGCTGTCCTGGCTCCCTGGCTCCTACCTCCTGTCCCCTGCCCTGGCAATAAAAAGAGCTGGCCTGGGAGGAAGGAGTTGGATGCACTGCTAAGTAGCTGTGTATCTGTGGGCAAGTCATTGCCCACTCTGGGCCTTAGGGACTTCTTTCCTTCCTCCTTCCTTTGTCTTCCTTGAGCCCTTGCAGCATGGAGAGGACTGGAAAGGGCATGGGAAAGTGGGGGACCCCTGGCGTCTTTGCCCTCATCATGAGGAGCTCCAGGAAGGGAAGGCTTCCATCTGGATTTTACATTCCAATCTATGCAAGAAGGGGTCGCTGGAGGGGGAAGGGCGGCTCAGAAGAAAGCCCAAACTCTGGGGCTGGGCGCAGTGGCTCACGCCTATAATCCCAGCACTTTGAGAGGCCGAGGCAGGCAGATCACTTGAAGTCAGGAGTTCGGGACCAGCCTGGCCAGCGTGGCGAAACCCCATCCCTACTAAAAATACAGAAATTAGCCATGCATGGTGGTCCATGCCTGTAATTCCAGCTACTCGGGAGGCTGAAGCATGAGAATCACTTGAACCTGGGAGGTGGAGGTTGCAGTGAGCCCAGATCGCACCATTGCACTCCAGCCTGGGTGACAGAGCAAGACTCTGTCTGAAAAAAAAAAAAAAAGCCTTAACTCTAGAACTCTGGGTCTACAGGTTTCCTTCAACTTCACAGGCATCCAGCCTCAGCCACTACTCTGGGCCCCTAGGGAAGCTCTCCTTGGCACCCATGCCAGGGTCTCAAAGAAATCGTACTTAATAGAGAAGCCAGTCCAGGGGAAGTACAACCTCACCCTCCACCCTGACAACACCCTCATTCCTTGCCCTTGCCCTGAGTTCAAAATGCAGAATCCCTGGGCAGGACTGTCGAGTGGGAGGTTCTCTCTCCCTCTTTCATCCCCCTGCAGACAGGGAGGGTTCTAACCAGCTAGGGAAGGAGTGTGGTTGGAAGAGCCAAAATCAGGAGCTGACACCTTGGAGGCCCCTCTGCTGGAGATGGGGGACACTTCTGCACCTCTTCCCCCAAATCTGGAGACCTAAGCCCACCAAGTGACAAGAAATGAAAATATATCCCTTAAGATTTGAAGACAGAACAGCAGAATTTGGGTGGGGCGGGGCGGGGCGGGGTGGAGTGGGGCGGGGAAGAGAGCACTCCTGGCGAGACAGAGGGTCAGTTCTGGCCAGTTCCTTTCCAGCCTGGCCTGGGGCCTCAACCTGTCCCTGGGCTATAGGACTCTGCCCAAAAGACTGGGCGAGAAGTCACAGGTGTGCCTGGGGGAGGGGCCTGTAGCACGTGTTCCCAGCAGAACCAGCCCAGCAGTTCTGTCAAGTAGGCCCCAGCACTGACGCACACTTGGGCACCCTTCCGCATCAATACACACCCACCCCCATCCTGCCAGCCACAGGGATGGGGAGGGGAACAAATCTGAGTTTCTGGCAGCGACTGGTAGGAAGAAGTAAGTTCCTTAGGAAACCTTCTGCATAAGTGGGGGTTGCCGGCACCTTCTCTTTCTCCCCAGGTCCTTTCATCTGATTCCAGAGAAGAGGAGGCAAAGTGGCGGGGGAAGCAGGGTGTGAAGAACGATGAACCTGCTCTGGGGAGTCTGCCTTTGCACAAAGGGTGGCAAGGGTTAACTGGAGGGCTGGGCAACTGCAAAGAATTGTGCTTGTTTTTTTTCTTTTTTAGAGATATGGTCTCCCTATGTTGCCTAGGCTGGCCTTGAACTCCTGGGCCCAAGCCATACTCCTGCCTCAGCCTCCCAAAGTGCTGGGATTACAGGCGTGAGCCACCACGCCCAGCCCTGTGCTTGGTTTTTACTCACTGCTCCCACTAGAAGACTAAGAGGATCTAATTGCTCTGCATTATCAGACATAGCTGGCCCTGGTGCTGCTGAGTAGGGGCACTCAAGCCCTTGAGATGTTAGCATTTTATTCTTACAGTCACCGCAAACATTGGGGACTTATGTCTTCCCCCTTCTATCTTGGAGGGTGTATGTTCGGCAGTCCTCACCGCCACCAACCACAGACAGCTACTACTTCTCCCTCTCCCGTGGGAAGGGCTACCGTTCCAAAGCTGGAAAACTCATGGTTTAGTCACCAGGGCCAAGCTGGCTCAATCCAGCCCAGGCCTCCCCAGCACCAGCCACTGCCATCATGCCACCGAGCCAGTCAGCAGGACTGAGTACAGAGAGGTGACTTAAGGCCAGGGAGGAATTACTTTCCATTCTCACCACATCCTATAAGGAGGGAAAAAAACCAACCTGAGACTGGAGAAGTGGGCAGGATAGGAACAGAATGGCTCTTTCAGGACTTACTTATATAGACTTAGGTGCCCCCAAGGCCAAGAACTTAGGAGCAGCTCAGACGAGCAAAATTTGAAGTTAAATCTGCAAGGAGCAGTTGATATAAGGGACAAGTAAGACCCAGAGGATAAGGGGAAGGGTGTTAAATCAGAGAAAAAGGAAGTGACCCCACCCAAAAGGCTACAGAGATCAGGCAATAGCTTGAGGGGTTTTCAACTCCCTCCATCACTTTCACTAGCCATCCATAGCACACAAGCTGATTTTTCTAAGTGCTTGCTTTGCAAATTCAGCTTCAAGAGAAATCTCCCTCCTCCCCTCCCCCCAACGCCACATAGAAATCTTGGACTATCTCTGAGGCAAGATAAGGAGAGGAAAATGCCAGACCAAAGTAAGAGCTACAGAGTTATCAGTCTTTAATAACTTACAGACAAGTGCTAAAAAACAGTTAATACAGAGGACACACGTGGCTTATAAAAAGGGTCATGGATCTACAAATGTGGGGGAGGGGTTCTTGGCACTTTCACAGACACAAAAATAAAAACTATGTGACTGGTATCCCTAGAAAAGCAGCCTGGGGAGACTCCCCAGTTGGGGGGACAGAGGACGGGGAGACCGTTTTTTCATCCCAAACACATTCTCCAAGCCACTTTCCATCCCCTCCAAAACACATCCAATTAAAAAGCCAGAGAAGAAAAACGAGGAACAGGGTCGAGGTAGAGTCACAGTTTACATTTACGCCTCCACGTTCCTGCAGCCCCCACTTCTCCAGAGAGGATGAGGGAGAGATGTGCAAAGGCATCCCATCTCCCACCCCCAACCCAATGTGGCACCAAACAGGACACCCCCTCCATGCTCCTCTATCCTTCATAGAGGTGGACGGGTCCTGCACCCAGGCTGACTGAGAAGTCACAGGCTGGCCACACACACCTTGCTGTCCAAGTGTGCAGATCCCTACTAGGTGGGGGGCAAGGGAGGTGGAGGGCTGGGGTCACCGTCTCTTCTTGCTGCCCCGAGCCGCCTTCTTCCTCTTGAGGATCATCTCGTAGAGGCGCTCCAGGCCCTGCTGCAGGCCCAGACCGTCCACAGCGCTGCAGCCTTGCACATGGGTGAGAGTGGCAGCTGCTAGCTCTCGGACTGCCAGCCTCTTCTCCACCTCAGCAGCGCTCAGTGCCCCGGGCTGGTCCTGCTTGTTGGCCAGCACCAGCACCGGCACACCCTGGTTGTCCGAGGCCCGGCTGATTCGGTGCAACTCCACCTTGGCCTCCTCCAGCCGCTCGGCTTCCGCAGCGTCCACCACAAACACCAGCCCGTCTGTCCGGCGGGTGTAGGAGCGCCAGAGTGGTCTCAGCTTCTCCTGCCCCCCAACGTCCCACACTTGGAAGGTGATGCCACGCGACCCCCCGAGGGGCACCCGGATCTTCTCGGTGTTGAAGCCTTTGGTGGGGACACTCTGGACAAACTCCTTGAACTTGAGGCGGTAAAGGAGGGAAGTCTTTCCAGCAGAGTCCAGCCCAATGACCACAACATGCAGGGCTTGGAAGTGGGGCAAGAAGGAGGAGGCGGTGGGTGCCATCTCAGTCAAGTGGTTCCCCATAGTGAACTAAGGCGCCTAGTAGAGGCAGGGAGGAGGCCTTGAAATTGCAGGTTTCAGGGAGCACTCCTGGCCTATCCGAACCAAGAAAAAGTCATGGGAGAAAAAGGAGACGTTTAATAACACACACAAGATTTGCAACTTCTTGATCCCTTTCTAAATCAGCTGCCTTTTAAAAATTCCTTGCCTTTTATTTTTAAGCTGCAGGTGTAACAGAGGTGCTCCCCAACTCTCTGGGGGGTCGTGAGGAGGCCGATGGGACCTAGAGAGACCCCCAGGTCCTGGACCACTCAAGCTGGGAGTGAGGGCTCGATCCGTGGACGGTGGGCTTCTAGAGCCTCTTCTCAGAGCTTATGGCGCCATCCCCCAGGCAAGATCCCCGCGAGAAGTGGGAAGTCAACAGTGTCCCCAAACTAAGAGTTGGGGTGCAGACGCTGAGGCCGGAGATCGAATCTGGCTCCCACCGGCCCTCCGCACCCCAAGTTGTTGACACGGTGCCCTTCCTTACTCCGCGACCCCCGCCCCACCGCCCCGCGACACTCCCCCGCCCGCCCTCCCTCCCTCCTCCGATCGCCAACACTAGCCCCAGCGGCCCCCACCAGGACCGCCTCAGCACGGTCTGGAGTGTCCGCTTACCTCTTGTGAGCCACGCTGTCCTCGCTCCTTTCCCGGCCAAACACCGCATCCGCTCCGCGAGACCCCCGCAGGCACCCAGCGCGCCTCCACCGCCGCCTCTGAGGAGCCAGCCTAGGGCTCGGCCTTAAAAACCCGCGTGTGACGTCACGAGGAGCGGACCAATCAGCGGGGCGGGGCGGAGCGGGGCGCTACTGGCGCTGCAGCCCCCGCCACAAGCGAAAAGACGCTTGTCCAATTTGTGGCCGCTGTATTTGATTTTTTTCAATCGCATTCTAATATTTGGAATTAAACCTGGAATTAATCTGGAATGAAGGGTGGGAGGGGCAAAAGGAACGTGCCTGCAGCGTTTGACTCAGGAGGAAATATATGAATACCCTAATATTTGCACTACCACCGCATCCCCTCCCCCAGGCAGAAATACCACCCTATATAGAGGCTGACAAGTCTTTCTCCTTTATCCTTCATAATTCAATTGTCAAACCTGTGTGAACCTGGAACCCCACAAAGCAGCTGCTTCACAGTGCTAAGCCCATTACTCACAAGAGCCTGTTAGGGACTGTCTGCCTTTTACAGATAAACAAAGCCATGAAGGGTTAAATGACTTATCAAAGGTTACACATAGCTAGTAAGTGGCTGAGCAAGGATGTCTGAGTCCAGAGCCTGGGCCCCTCACCACTTGGCTTTCCCTCCTCTCTTACCAGGGAAGCCGTAAGGCTAAGCATCCTCAATAGAAATCCCTCAATTGCTAGCTGAGTTTAGTCCAGCAGCAGACCCCTCAAAGGCCTTCCTTGTTAAAATAGATTGACAAAGACAGAATTATTTATCACTCCACAGTGTGTTTAGGTGCAGTAGCTCACACTTGTAATCCCAGTACTTTGGGAGGCCTAGGCAGGCAGATCACATGAGCTCAGGAGTTCGAGACCAGCCTGGACAACAGGGTGAAACCTTGTCTCTACTAAAAAGACAAAAATTAGCCGGTCATGGTGGTACATGCCTGTAATCCCAGCTACTCAGGAGGCTGAGGCAGGAGAATCGCTTGAACCCAGAGGTGGAGATTGCAGTGATCTAAGATCGCACCACTGTACTCTAGCCTGGGCGACAAGAGCGAGACTCTGTCTCAAGAAAACAAACAAAAAACCAGTATGTTTACTGATCTCATTCATACTGTGTGATCTGAATAAGACAGACAGACCGTGGAGAAACAGAGGATGTCTCAGCTGTAGAACCAGGCCTCAGAGGGCTTAAGACTGATCACCAGCAGTGACAGAATGAGACAGCACATGTATTGCGTCTTTGTAAATCATGAGATAGCACTTGTAGGATTTCAGAGGAGAGAGAATATGTCAACTGGAAGCTTCTGGAAAGGTTTATAGAAGTTCTTTAGCCCTGTGTAGTACTGGTTAGGAGGGGCACAGGAACGAGTGGAGTCTCCCCAGTCATTGCAGCCTGCTACAGTCTCGGCAGCCCTGAAAGGAAGGAGATGTCACAAAGGGGCACTGTGACCTAAAGGACAACAGTAATTAGGTGGAATTGCGGGGAGTGGGGCAGGGGGTAGGGCAAATCAGAGAAGAATGAAGTTGTACATTGTAACTTTAATATTCCCATTTTTGCCTGGAGGTTGGATTCATTTATTTATTGCATAATTCAATATTAACCTTTTTAAAGGCTATGTGTGAGAGAGATTGAAAAAAGGAGAGGGGAAGTCACTGCCAGACAGCAGGGCCCAGCCTTTTCCTGCCCACCCGTCTCAATCAAGTGCTGATAATAAGCTTCCCATCTGTCTGTCACCAGCATGCCTTGCCACCTCCTTCTTCCCCCTTGCACTACAAAACCAGCCACCTGGTATCCCCAGCAATGCAGGGAGCCTCCCCAAATCCCTAAAGACCTTAGGAAATTAGTCTAAGAATAAGACCTTAGGAAATTAGTTTGTTACACCCCAAGTTGGAGCGTGACAGATTGCCGCAGCAGCTAATGTACCAGAGATAGAGCTGAGCATGGTGAAGTTAGGAGAGGGGAAGACGGAGCAGGCCCAGGGGTTAAGAACCACTGCATTGCCGAGTAGCCACTGGGTGCTAGGCTCTGGTCTAGGAACTTTGCTTACTTTTCCTTTTTTAATACACAAGTCCGCCAGGCATGGTGGCTCACGCCTGTAATCCCAGCACTTTCAGGGGCCAAGGCAGGCAGATCACCTGAGGTCGGGAGTTCGAGACAAGCCTGACCAACATGGAGAAACCCCGTCTCTACTAAAAATACAAAAAATTAGCCGGGCATGATGGTGCATGCCTGTAATCCCAGCTACTTGGGAGACTGAGGCAGGAGAATCGCTTGAACCTGGGAAGTAGAAGTCATGGTGAGCCAAGATCACGCCGTTGCACTCCAGCCTGAGCAACAAGAGCAAAACTCCATCTTAAAAAAAAATACACAAGTCAACCCCATGAAGTAAGTATGATTAGTCTAAAAAGAAGAAACAGAAAGATTAGGTAATTTGTTGAAGGTCATCCAGCTATAAACTGATGTTATAATGTCTATGAGACTGAAAACACACAGAAACCGAAAACACACAAGTTGCCTTGTTTCGGCCACAATCTTTGAAGCTTCTTTAACATGGCTCCTATAATATATCTTGGGACTCACACCCAAGATAGAAATTGTCACTTATCTGATAAAGGAAATGAAACTGACAATCCCACCCCACCCTTCTGTCTTTCATGTTTTCCAGAGAAGGTGTTAATGAACAAATGGGAAGCAGAAGGTGGGGCTGGGGAGGGGTAAAGAAAGGGACCCGGCTTGTCCAGGTAGCATTAAGCTATAAGCCTATACTGCTGAGACCATCTGAACATTTGTACATTAAGCAATCTTTCTTTTTTTGGAATGATACAGAGATTAGCATGGCCCCTGCACAAGGGTGACATGCAAATTTGTGAAGCATTCCATATTTTTTCAAAATTAAAATAAAAATTATTATTATTATTTTTTACAGACAAGATCTCGCTCCGTCGCCCAGGCTGGAGTGCAGTGGCGAGATCACAGATGACGGCAGCCTTGAGCTCCTGGGTTCAAGAGATCCTCCACCTCAGACTCCTGAGGAGCTGGGACTGCAAGCACGTGCCACCACACGTGGCTAGAGAACTACCTCAGATTGGAGGAAGAGTGTACCGGAGAACCTTTCAAAGAGGGGACACTGAGCCAAGGTTTAAGTGACACCAAGTCAGATAAGCAACATTCTTCCTCTGTCTCCTCCACCAGACTAAGCCATCAAGGGCAGCAGCTGGTTCTGATCTGTAGCTCCACCATGCCCAGCACCATGCCTGGCACACACAGGCAGTCAGAAAATCTTGTGTGAATAAATGAATGCATGATGGAGTAAATGTCCTCAGAGGGCTCCCTAAGTATGAGAACCAAACCTCCACCCTTAGCTTGGGAGTTTCCCAGCCTGAGGTCCTTGGGCCCTTGGGGTTCTGTTGATACTGGGTTGGCCAATAATTCCTACCATCCCTGCATTTCTAGGCAGTGCCTGAGTAGTATAGAACTCTTAGGCCTTACTGGAGAGGAGGAACTTAAAGGAGAAAAACAGGGCCAAAGATGGGGATGACCCTGGACAGAGAGGTTGCCCTCAGGGCATGCTGGAACCTGGGCTGAGAGCGAGTGAGTCCCATCATTCCATCCCTCACTAGTAGAGTGGCTTGAAAAAGTAAAAAGCCACTTCCGGCTGGGCATGGTGGCTCATGCCTGTAATTCCAGCACTTTGGGAGGCCGAGGTGGGTGGATCACCTGAGATCAGGAGTTCAAGATCAGCCTGGCTAACATGATGAAACCCCCATCGCTACTAAAAAAAAAAAAAAAAAAATTAGCAGGGCAGGCTGGGCTCGGTAGCTCATGCCTGTAATCCCAGCACTTTGGGAGGCCTAGGTGGGCAGATCACCTAAGGTCAGGAGTTCAAGACCAGCCTGGCTAACATGGTGAAACCTTGTTTCTACTAAAAATATAAAAAATTAGCCGGGCGTGGTGGCACTTGCCTATAATCCCAGCTACTCAGCAGGCTGAGGCAGGAGAATCACTTAAACCCGGGAGGCAGAGGTTGCACTGAGCCAAGATCACGCCATTGCACTCCAGCTCGGGCAACCAGAGTGAAACTCCATCTCAAAAAAAAAAAGGCCAGGCTCAGTAGCTCACGCCTGTAATCCTAGCACTTTGGGAGGCCGAGGTGGGTGGATCACCTGAGGTCAGGAGTTCAAGACCAGCCTGGCCATCATGGTGAAACATCATCTTTATTTAAAAATAAATAAATAAATAAATAAATAAGCAGGACATGGAGGCACATGCTTGCAGTCCCAGCTACTTGGGAGGCTGAAACAGGAGAATAGCTGGAACCAGGGAGGCAGAGGTTGCAGTAAGCTGAGATCATGCCACTGCACTCCAGCCTGGGTGACAGAGGGAGACTTCATCTCAAAAAAAAAAAAAGTCACTTCCCCTCCTGGAAGCCTCGGTTTCCTCAGCATGTAATGATGTAATGAGGGGCTTAGATGTTCCCAGGTCCTTTCCCCCGAAACAGTCCATGCTCTGGAGTAACGGAGGGTAGAAGGATGAGTGGAGCTCGCCTAGGAAGTGGCTGCTTGTTTCTGCAGTATCTGAAGTACGTGTCTTCGTGAACAAACGAGGGAAAGAGGAGTCTGCAGGAGTAGGGGGTGGGGCGGGGTAATGACGTCAAGGAGCAGTTATCAGCTCGGGAATAACGAAGACCAATTTTTCAAATCCCAGTTCTGTTTCTTCATGAACAAAATGGAGAAAACCCAACCTATCTCTGAGTGTGCGGGGGAAATGTGTGAAAGGGCCCCAAAGATACTCCTCCCCAACCAAGAGCTCTTTCCCTGGCAACCATCCCCAAATCAAGTCCCAGGGTGGAGCCAAGGGCTAGAAATAAGCAGATGCTGCCCCCTGGTGGATATATTTGTCACTGCCTGATTGGTGAAGAACAGCTGAGTCGCTGAGGGTGAAGTTAATTCAGAATCCTTT